>NC_085932.1:8757500-9382500 GCF_963556715.1 Cydia fagiglandana | reverse complement strand
GGTTAAGCTCTGTTGTAAGTATATATGTGACTGATATAGGTATCTTGTTGTAGATGTACCGTGGTAAATGGCACGCCGACAATGTTCGTGGACCTCGTGTTCCTGGCGAGGAAAATGGGAGTAAGCCCTAACCTGCGCGTGGCGCTGAACGGCGGCGCGCCGTGCAGCCCGCAGCTCATACGGGACATCCAGCAACACCTCAACGCACGCACTGTCTCGGTATAGTGTGTTATATGTCCCGCGGATCAAGTGTTCCAGTTAAAATAGTGGCCGCAAATATAGGGTGGCTAAAAATAACTGCATTACCGTTGCCAGGGAAGTTTTGAGATTATACTGAGCAACTTTTACTATGGGACCAACCCCGAAATCGCGAAAAAAATAATAACCCTCCTGGGGCAGCCAAAATGTATTCTGAAACAGCCAAATTGTTTTTCGCGATTTCGGGGTTTCGGGGGCCAAAACCTCCTTGGCAACGGGAATGCATTAATTTAATGCCACCATGTAGGTATATAACCTTTCTGACTTTGGCAGATGACAGAAATTCAAAGAACTCCTTTCGTTCCAGAGTTTATTCGGAATGACAGAGACTACCGCAGCTGTGTTTCAGTCGCTACCCGACGACAGCACTGATTTGGTTGCCGGGACAGTCGGCTACATACAAGACCATGTTGAAACAAAGGTATTAATGTACCGACCTATACTTACCAATAGCATAGGGGTATCAAACTTTACAAGATTTTAATAGATTTTAGTTTAAAAAATTTTTACTCTTGAAAATTCCTGATTTAAACGTAGGTAAGTACTACTGATAAACATGCCTGATTCTGATACAGATCAATTAGCAGGTCCTTGTCGATTATTTTGGTTGAATTGCACTTGACTGAGATTTGCAAAAGAGAGATTTATAAATTCGAGTATTAATTTCGGTTAGCCGATCTTAATTTAGCGTTGATATATGGATTACCTATTCATTTAGGTAGTAAACAAAGTATAAAAAATTAAAAATCTCCCAAAATAATTAGAATTGATTTTATCAGGTTACAGGTAGTTAGTTGCTTTTAAAATAACAAAATTCTATTACCTGAAGGTAGTCGACGAACAAGGTAAAGTGGTCCCATTCGGCAGTTCCGGGGAGCTGATGGTGAGGGGGTACAACACCATGATGGGCTACTGGGGGGAGCCGGAGAAGACCAGGCAGGCTTTAGGGGAAGATGGATGGCTGCACACAGGGTAACAGCATTTCAAGCTTTTAAAACGATTACATCGTCGGTGACAGGATCGGTCAGATGTTGTTTAGGGCGCCGCCGTGAGTTCAGAGGGCCTACCGCGAACCACGTTCGACGTGTTGCCTTTCTGTCGCATTTGTAAATTCGTAAGCAAGTGTGACATGGAGGCAACACGTCGAACGTGGTTCGCGGTAGGCCCTCTGGTCCTTCTCCGAACGCAGCTCGCTGAACACTAAGCGGACTGCCGTGCGTGCCCCGGGATCGTAGATATCCTTGTTTTTAACAAAAAAAGTAATCTATTAGTTCGATCAGATATAAAATTACGCATTTTTAGAAGCAATTTTCGTGTTAATAGATTTATGAAAAAAAAGAAAAAAATAATAATGGAGCGTTTTAGAGCATTATTTGTGATTTATTTCCATCAAGTGAAAGATGTTTAGTTTAGTTTCGAATTAATTGAGTTACTAGAGAAATGTCTTAAAATTGCTATTCATATTTTTTGCAACCGTATCGTGATCTAAAAAATTGCTAAAATTTTTCGAAAACTGTTGGCCGGAGTCCTACGGCACCTTAAAATAAATATTCTTACTTATGTTAAGCGAAGACCATGAGAGGGTTAGGATCAACGACATTTTATAACTATTAAAATTTGTGTAAAACAGAGATAAGTTCATCCTGGGCGAAGATGGGTACGGGCGGATAGTGGGTCGGCTGAAGGACATCATAGTGCGCGGCGGGGAGAACATCGCGCCCAAGGAGATCGAGGACCTGCTCAACACGCACCGCGACATCCTCGAGAGCCAAGTACTACCTACCTACTTATTTGATAAAAAAATCTAATCTTTGATATCTAGGAACCATAACTACGGGTTAAGTTACACATATCATGCTATAGATACTGTCAAACTGTCCATATTGTGGAAATCTAGCGAGGTAAAGAATAATTCGCATAGCACCCGCATATTCGCACACGAGATATCGCTGTAATAAATTCCCTCCTTGTAACACGACGTCATTGTTATCACTTATCAATCATATCACTTGCTGTGTGTATTAATAAACATTTTATCAATCTTATCAACAGGTGGTAGGAGTTTCAGATGAGAGGCTTGGAGAGGAGTTGTGCGCGGTATTGCGTCTGCGAGATGGCTCCTCTGTTACTCCTGAGGAGGTGACCCGTTACTGCTCGGGAAAACTGGCTAAATTCAAGATCCCTAGGCTCTTGAAAGTCATAGAAGAATTTCCAAAAACTGCGTCGGGCAAGATTCAAAAATACAAGCTTCGAGATATGATCGAATCCGGGGCACTTTGATTTTATTATAAACTATTTATTAGCAACAATTTAGTCAATGCCTGTACTATTCTTTATTTGAAATTAATATTATAAGATAAGCAAGCATATGGGTATATCATGAAATCTAAATTGAAATACATATTATTTCTGTCATTCTTTTTTCTGAGGAATGCCGCGAACGGACGGACGGAGAGACAGATAAATAATTTCCTTATTGACTAATCCTTGTTAACAACATAACTATAAAAAATAGGGTTATATAATAACATACAATTTTACTAGTTAACATTTTTAGAGCTGGCATTCTAATTGTCAACGAATTAGGTCACTGTGTTGTGTGATACACGGATACCTATTACAACTGTGTGTAATGTCGATGTATACTGACCAACATTGTACAACTAAGTAGTTTCTTAAAGATTCATTCTTCTTCTTTCTCAAAGTCAACTTATTTAAATTAACCCTTTAGGCCAATTCGAACGTGCACCTGACATCAAAGCGATGTCTCAAGTTTGAATTAGCCTCTTTTAGTTGCCAAACGATGTACATATAGGTACCTACAGATCTAATGTCCTGCCTAGTCGTCAAGAATACCTATTATGAGATTCCTTTCTTCTTCTTCCTCGCGTTATCCCGGCATTTCGCCACAGCTCATGAGAGCCTGGGGTCCGCTTGACAACTAATCCCATGATTTGACGTAGGCACTAGTTTTTACGAAAGCGACTGCCATCTGACCTTCCAACCCAGAGGGTAAACTAGGCCTTTTTGGGATAAGTTCGGTTTCCTTACGATGTTTTCCTTCACCGAAAAGCGACTGGTAAATATCAAATGATATTTCGTACATAAGTTCCGAAAAACTCATTGGTACGAGCCGGGGTTTGAACCCGCGACCTCCAGATTGCAAGTCGCACGCTCTCACCGCTAGGCCACCAGCGCTTAATTTATCAATTTGTGACGCAGTTTACATGCAGCTCGGCTGCCCTAAGCAGAAAACAAGTAACTCAGTTTTGACAAATTTTTGAGGAGAGCAAAAAAACGTAATTTGTCAGTTTTGTTAGGTATTTGGTCTAAAATATAACATCTTTTTATACCATTATGTTAAGGGCGATAAAATTAAGCTTATACAGACTTTATTTTTTTATATTCTTGTATATAAAACTTTGTACAAGCATAAAATGTTTTCTGTGTAGTTTACTGCTCGAAAATCTCAGAACCATTCTACACAAATTCAAGTATCTCGTGTTTAGCTTTGAAATAGCAAGCACTTCAGCTTCTTAAATACTAAACATATTTGGCTCTCCGCTCAATAACTTTTCAAATTTTCATGTAATTCTGAAGGAAATGGTATCAAATGAAAGCTAATGACATAAGCTACCGATAACTCATTTTTGTTTCTTTCTGGTTTGTCGACTTCAAAATTTCTGTTACATAATAAAACGCTTGAAAGAATTATATTTTTTTATATATATATTTAAAACTCATTTTCTCCTGGAAAATATACTTTTTTTTATTAGTAATTGATGTTGCCATCCTCAGACCTGGCACATGGTTATTGGTAGCTATTTCATCGATTTTATTTATTGCCAGCGATTTTATTTATATCCTATTCCTTCAACAAACCCTCTGTGTTCGTGGATGGGTGGTTTCAAACTTCTAAATTAACGTAAAAAAAGATACGGTCGTTTATGTCAAAATACGTAAGTATTCGACAGTATTTAAAACTGGTAGGTAGTAGGTAGCTTACCTACTACCTACCAGTTTTAAATTTTGATTCATTTGAGACTGTCGAATACTAAAGGAAGTCCCGTTGACCTAGAAGTATGAAATGTAGCAAGTAATATTGTCTTACACTATAAGTAGAGGGAATAATCTGAAAACTATAAAGTAAACCTACAAAAAAAGAAATAATTTAAATTTGTAAGGTGGGCGAGTTCGACTTGCACTTGCATTTTTTATAGTCCTATTTGACAGATGTCTTTGATAGGAATGAGGCTGGTGCATGGTATGGTGAGAGCTGGTGAGTCCATAAAAATCAATATTTGGGGACAATCTTTCACCCGTTGACCTAGCCCCAAATTAAGCAAAGTTTGTATTATGAGTACTAGGCGACGATGCCGACGATATACATACTTGCATAGATAAATACTTAGGTACATAGTTACTTTATTTACTATTTAACTTTACTTATGTAACAAAGTAAAAATCTAATTAAATCCTTCAAGTCAGTTTTCCCTATTTCTTATAAAGCAATATCGATTATTGGCTATGTTACCTACTTATTAATATGGTAAGTAATCGGTGGTTCTCTTTAGTGGCTAGAGTTAAACCAAAAACTGCAGAGATTTTGACAGCACACGCAGTGCAGGTGTTATTTTAAACGTCAAACTTCTATGAAATTATGATATAAATAACACTGGCACTGAGTGTGCTCTCAACATCTCTACAGACTTTTCTTGGTCTAACTCAGTAGAGGGGAGGGATGGGTTTGATCTATTAGTAAATAGACTCCTCGAAATTGATCTTAGATGATTCACTTAACCAATATATTTCTTTATAAAAATTCAATTTCTGGATTAAAATAAATATTTCCCTTTTGGTCAATTGAATCCAGTCAGTTATTGTTTGTTTCTATTTTTTTCCAAAACCTTTGGCATGGATGCGGCATGATTATGATTTCCTCTTTCTTTGGCGTAGGCGTCTATCTTATGCATTCTAGTGTTCTGTTTTCATTACTCTAGACAATACAGATAATTTTAATTTTTTTAACAACACTTTTTCTTTATACTTAAATGTCACAGACTCTTCACGTGTTAGGTTTTGACACGAATATTGATAAGCAAATTTGTTCTCTATGTACTCGTAAGTATATGTTTAAACAAGGTACCTTCTGTATAACTATGTAACTAATTTCTAACCTAAATTGCAGATTGTGTTGGGAGATACTTGTTTTACCATTGTAATAAACTGATTCGCAGTTACGAACATCTACGCTAAACTCAAGTATCTCTGTCATCTATATGAATTACAAGTATCTCTGTTTAGTTACTTGAATTTAGCGTAGAAATGGGACATATACTTGAATTCAGCGTAGAATACAGGGTCAAAAAAAGATACTTGGATTTTAAAAACATGAATATTTTAAAAACTACGCATTATTTTACGATAAATATTTTGGTGAAAGATGCACCTAAAATTGTAGATTCCGAAAATCCAAAAAACCCGTTTTTGAAAATTTCCGAGATACTTGTTTTCTGCTTAGGGCAGCCGAGCTGTTGAGCTCAATAGACCGATAACAGTGTGTTGTGATAAGTTTAATATGATGTTTAAAACGGCGGTGTTTGGCTCAAATATCATTATTAATAGAAGTGTAAGGTATGATCTATGTACATATGTATTAATCATATTAATATTAATTATTATATTAAATATTTACCGACTTCAGAAATAAAAAGGAGTTTCCACGTTCGGGTACCTATATTTTTTCATGTACCTAACTTGTAAAAATCCAATTTTTCTTCAGCAAAAATGTCAGACACTAACAGATCGTATACTTACATAACAAATCCAGATCAAGTTCATAACCTCTTATTACAATTAGAATACACCTCTGGACTTCCAACGAGAAACTACAATGTTTTCTCGCTGATTTTCAACCTATTAAATTCCGATTTTTTTGTAAGTACTTACCCGGTTTTTATTTTTTAACGATTAGGTTTGTCTTGAATAAAATATAGTTCTCAGGTCTAATATAAATATTGTACATCGGTCTTTGGAAAGAAATTGGGTGTTTGTGATGATTTTTAAGCACTGGCGATTGCCCATCAATTATCGTATTGATAAGGTGCCGTTTCATCAAATAAATAAAATAAATAATGGACTTTATTAGTTTCCGACAAATCCATGAGATGTCTGTACCTACGTAAACTTTAAATTACTTATACAATTTTGCGACAAACGTCACAAAGGTAGGTATCTACCTAGTCTGTGATAACGCTCTACGGAGCCGAAATATTCATCGTTAAGTACTTAGTACTGTAAACATACGTTAGGTACACGATTTACACCTAATTTACTCGGATTGACAGATGTTTTTAACACATTTAATTTGCCTAATTTAATATGTACATAAATATTGTACAGTACCGGGTTCCCGTCAAATGTCGGTTTCATCGGAATTGCTCATATGAGACTACAGGCGTAGCGTAGCGCCTCATATGGCACCGTAAGTTTAGAGGCCTTAGGTGATCAAAACGGACAATTGTCTACTAAAATCCAGGGGATCATTGTCATGTAACTTTACAATTTCAGTCGTTTAGCATCAAATGGGTATCTGCACAACCCCGGTTCCGAGCCGCTGACTTACGCGACCTTCGGCCAAGTTGTTGAGGCCTCCGCTGACCGCTGGCCGGGGCGTGTGGCCGTCCGGTCAATCTACGAAGACGTCACGCTGACATATGAACAACTATTGAACAAAGTATGTTATATTTAAAACATTTATTTTATTATATATTGAAAAGTAGTAAGTATGTATGTAGTAGATTAATTATTCTGTGGTAGTAGTAATATCATGTAATGCAAAAGTTGCTATCAGAACGTGGTTTACGGGCAGGCCTCATTCTTAGATAAAGTCATTGTTTGCGTACAACAACGGTAATAAAAATAATATACCTACCATCTCTGCACGTAGGTACCTACTAATCAATATTGAAATATACTACAGTTTGAGAAACTAATTATTTAACCATAAATAAAATGTGCCTATGTTTGATTGCAGGCGGACTCTTTAGGATGTTCTCTAAGGGCTCAAGGCCTAGAGAAAGGGGACATGGTGGGCATTTGGTCGCACAACAACTCCCAGTTTATTGTCACCCTGGTAGGCGCTGCTCGAGCGGGACTTATATCGGTACAGTATTTTAAATATTAATAATAAAGAATATCAGTTCCTCACTTTGCGGCCCTGACCGCCGGTAGCTTGGGCCATGCCGCGCTGCTGGCGGCACCCTAGGTTAGGTATTTTGTATTTTTTGTGTTTTTATAATTTACTTTTAAATAAGTACATATTATTAAAAAATCAAATCCAAGATGTAAGATGAATAAAAAAATATATAAATTACACTGTTAATGGATAAAATCCCAATTAACAGATTGACTGATTACAATAAGGGTGTCTTGTCACCCTTCGGGTACGGAATCCTAAAAAGTTTATACAAAACGAAGATGCAATTAAAGTGATTGCGTTTGAATTCTGTTATTACAAAATTAACTATGCAAAATTTTCTACATTAGTACATTGTAATTAATAATAATAAAAAAATTTATGATAAAAGAGAAAATTAAATACTATGACTGTTTGCTTTACAAACGTTGAGACATTGGAAAATTATTTTTGTAGGTATTGCTCAATCCTCTCTACGAAAAACCAGAACTAAGTTTTTGCATAAAAAAAACTGGACTTAAAGCAATCGTAATAGGAGATACGGTTAAAAGAAACTACTTCAAGACCATAGAAGAATTAATACCAGAAGTTCACAAAGATACGCCTGGAAACATTGAGTCCAAAACCTTTCCTAGTTTAAAATCAATTATATCATGTGACAAAATGGAATTGCCGTAAGTAAGGTACCTATTAAAACCGAAATATGATAATAGCTATGTAATTTTTACATCTGTGATAATTTAAATTAATTTTTAGTGGCACTTTCTGTTTCGAGTCCCTATTGACGAAAAAGCAAGACGCCTCACGGTTTTGCAGCCAGGTTGAGCCTGATGACGGAGCTGTCATCCATTTAACATCAGGAACCACAGGTTAGGTGCTGGCATAGACTATAGTTCGTTTTTTTTTAGCATTAGAAAGAACTCCACAGAAGCAAGCGTGCAGTTTTTGTAAGGCTCTTTAATTGTTAATAATCATTGAATTATCTAATGTAGCATGGTCAATACATATAATTTACTTCAAATTATTACCGCTAAAAGTGCGGGATTTGGAACCACAAGCTTACTTCTGCGAAGTTCTTTCCAATGCTAAAAAAAACGGACTATAGGAATCCTCTAGACCGAGTTTAGAGCAATTATTTCATGCAACCGATGATGCCGAAAATGCGGGGGTGCGCGGGACGAGGTGAGCGAAGTCAAGTGCCGTGATTAGTCCGTTCAAAGACACGGACGTCATACAAAGACACTTTCGACTCGAACATGGAGTAAAATTACCGTATGCGTGGCAGAGGGGGTAGCGCGACTATGCTCAGTCTGGAGGATGTTTTGTTTGTGGGTGCTGGCTACTTTTTCATATTTTCATCTGTCTTCGGCTGCTTTTTTCATATGTTAACAGTGGCAAAATGCTCTTGTACCTATATGTGTAATTAACTGTTTGGGTACAATTTCGCTCCGCTTACTATTGTAAGGCGGAAGGTTTTTAATGACGTAAATTTCATCAGAGAAACATAACAAGGGTGCAATTAGTCCAGACTGAAAGACGTTAATTGAAAATATAAATTCTTAATGAAAAAGATGAACTATTTCAATTTTTTGTTACAGGAGACCCCAAAGCTGCATTGGACGCGCATTTTGGATACATTAACAACAGTTATTTCATAGGCAAGAGGCAAAAGTTACACGAGGAACATCACACAATTTGTGTCCAGGTTAGAGTTCTTATTTGTTAAAGAAGTGACTCTTTTCACATAGCTTTTCGTGGTCTATGTGGAAAGCGTCTCCTCTTCATACGCCCATAACCACTGGCTGTGGCTGGATAAACAGCGAAAATCCACGACTATGTACCTATTCATGTATTTTCTTATTTCCACAGGCACCACTGTTCCACGCCATGGGTTCAGTAATCACGACGGGCGCCGCGCTGCGCCACGGCGCCACGCTTGTCCTAGCGGCGCCTATTTACAACCCCGACATGAACTTGAAGGCTCTGTTTAATGAGAAGTAAAGTGTAGCTTCATCCAGATACTATAACTAAGTAAATAAAAATTTGCCTGAATGGGCCTCTTGACACGAGCTCTAATTAAGCTACCTATATAAAATAGTTCTGATGTGGCGCTGTCATACTTCATCTTGTCGCCCACTGTAGATAACGACACGTGGTCACGACATAGCGGGAACCAAAATGTATGAAATGGTATGCATTCGTTTTTAAACTACTTACCGTGAACTCGCGAAATCATGTCGTCACCGTGGATGGACGATCACGATAAAGTATAAAACCGGCTATTTTCACTCGCTGCCTCATTTGAATGAGACACTGTCTAAATGCCAAAGAAGCTCTAAATTCTTAATTTTAGGTGGTGACAGGTTATACGAGTAGGTACTTATTAATTTAAGAGCGGTACGTTTCTCATGTCCGATGTTATGAGATGCTATGCTGCAGTGCCTAATCCTGCTCGACTTGAAAATTAATTTAACCCTGTCTCTCCTGATTGATGGAAATAGGCAGAAATCCACACCAAAGAACCGTGATACTTTGTACAATTAGCGTGTAATTTAATTTTAATCAATGTGTACAGATGTACGGTACTGAACGGCACGCCGACGATGTTCGTCGACATACTGAACTTGGTGAGGAGTGCTGGCGCGAAGTCCAACCTCAGGGTCGCGTTGAATGGAGGGGCTCCTTGCAGTCCGCAGCTTGTAAAGGATATTAAAACGCATCTTAATGCTGATATGGTTACGGTAAGGTTTACTAAATATATTTTATCTAATTCCGTATCGAAATGGGCCTCCATGGTGATGCGTATAATATTATACACGATGCGCAGCAAAAAGGAACGTACTTATTATTTTTAACTAGTAACATATATGTAACTGTCCCAAAAAGTTACACGTACTCTATGTCATGTTGCAGAGTTTATTTGGATTGTCAGAGACCACAGCAGCTGTGTTCCAAAATCTACCGGACGACAGCACCGAGCTTGTCGCCAACACCGTTGGTTATATCCACGATCATGTCGAAGCGAGGGTAAAATAAAAATATATTTGGGCATTTCTCAGGAGGGCCATTTTTACGTGTCCGGGGCATTAATTGATTGAATTTACTGTTCAATAAATCTGAATTAATTTAGGCATGATCTTCAGCTTATATTCTATTTGGGACACTATCAATTTATTTATTTATTATTTATATAATACAAGAAAAAAAAATTCAAATGCCAAAAATGATGTTCGGCGGGCGTGTCCCGCACCCAGATTTTATGAAACAAAAAATTATTACTCAAGATGGGGCATTAGATCAGAGTTATTATGGGTATTCACGCATAAGGTATTAGTTAGCTTATCATATTCTTTATATCACAATAATGTGTTTGCTCAACACATTGAATAAAAACAAATTTACGATGTGTCCCGGGCTAGTGACTGATATCGGTGTAATTTGCAAAACATGTCGGTACTCCTTCAAAATTGTAGACCAGGAACTCAGTGTCTCAAACATAGTATGCTTTAGTCGTGCCTTAACCGTTAAATAAAGTAGAGGTACAGTCACAGTATAATAAAGTGATTTTTTAAACGTTTCTCCGTCATTCGGTGAGTTTGGTCCAATGTTTTTTTGAGATCGGTGGTGCAATTTACTCTGTAAGTTTTAGTACAATTATCGTTATGCAAGTGATTAAGAAATCCTCGAAAGTATGTTAATCTACCATTATTACATCTCCTCTGTATCATTCATGCTATTTCTGTAATTGCTAAAAAGCGATTAATTTTGATATCGCTGGTGTTGATTTCCTTGGTTTCGGTGGATTTTTTGACCACCGATATCAAAAATGTGGTCACTGAATTCAAATCCTGCTTTGTAAACTAGTTTATTGTACTAATTTATCATATCTAAAAAGTGAAAGATACGTTGTATAAACGTAAAATTATGTTTGTAAGTAACTTAAGTCATAGTAGGTACACAAAATCACTAGTTCACTATGAGAAGTTTTTTTTAAACCGGACGTGTAGACTCAATGTTTCTTTCTCTGTCTTGATATTCTTTTCAAACCAATTAAGTAAATTATGTTAATTGTCATCCGTATCACCTGAGGCCCTGAGGCCCTACACCTCGATACCTTCAAACATGTCAGCCATGTTAAATAAATGTAGTCAATTAGATCCCACTTCTTTTAAAATAACTTGTGTATGTAAGTACTATGCAAGGTGCACCCAAGGGACAGGATGTACAGAACGAGGGATTAAAAATAAAGTGGCCTTCTAATGTCGAGATCGCGTCAAAGGCACACCTACTGATCGATATTTACAAATTGAATATAGCAAATGTTTTAACAATCCTCAATGTCTTATGTCTTTATGTCTAAATATAGGAGTTACAATTTAGCTCAAGTGTTTGAGGATGCTGGAGATGGACATCATAATTAATTGATAATTAGATCTTCAAGCATTACTCGACCACTTCAAATATTATAGTTTTAAATGGATAGAGTTCACGCTTTAAAACTCTGTTATTAAAAAAATATGTACTTATTTTCCGTATTGCATCATATTGCTTTATAAGTACATTAAATATTTTTTGAGCATTGAACACCACTCAAGAGTGAATTGTTTATCGGGTGCAGGTAACATACATTTCTATGCGTGTGTTCTCGGATTGCGTGAAACAAACATCTTCTCTTTCATGGCTATAATAATTAAATGATTATAATGTGCGAATTTGTGGTCGACATGTCTAAAACTCGTTCCAGGACCATACATCACCCTATTATCAAATCAAATCAAATCAAATCAAATATCATTTATTATCAGGCAACTAAGGCCCATAGATACATACCTTACAAACTAACATACATACAATAGTAAAATCTTACAAGCTAAAAAAATATTTAGGCGACACGGCGGTATATATGAGGGGGGATTATATGAGGACAGTCATATAGTGTGGGATATCTTCTAGAGATGTTGATTTACAAGCCGTAATTTGTTCAAATCTTGAGTGTGTATTTATTAAATTTATGTAAGCTTTTGAGATCATTAGCCTTGTTACATCGCTTATCGACAAATAGGAATGAAAAATATGATTAAAATGTAATATCCTCCTAAGGCCCAAGGTCCTACCTATAGTACTTATTCAGTTCAATTAAATTTAAATCATATTCGATTGGAGCAGAGTTGCTTTTGCTTTGTTTCGATCAAATTTTGAACAACGCAAAGTCAACTCTATTTGCAACATTGTAGGTTCAAATTTCAGTGGCAAATTTTGCATTTTTCATTTGTATGGCCGGGCTTTAGGAGGATATAATTGAGATATAAATCTGAAATGTGTTTTTTGTGTAAGCATTATTGGATTCGGTGACGCAAATTGATTTCAGTGCCTGCACATGATTTCGGTGTTTTTTAAATCTAAAATATCTTGAAAACTATAAGGTTCTAATGGAGGCCTCCACTACCAATATTTTTTATATTAAGGGTAGATTTTAGGAAATAAAGTCACATATCATATAAGTTAAAAAAAATTGTTGGCACCGAAGTCAGGCACCGAAGGTCATCTCTGAGAATTGCCCATTTGTTTAGTTAATTATATCAACACGTAAAATTTGTTCTACTATTACTTCATCATTATAATTGAAGAGCATGGCTCTTGTCGGTGGAGTATGCGCCAGTTTTCGCGGTTCTCGGCCAGGTTCGTGAGTCGTGAGCAAGCTATACACAACAACTAAAAGCAAAATCAAGTGTTGTGTCTTACAGGGACCTAAAGAACCTGGCCGAGGTCTATTACTTATTGAAAGATTTTTCGTCCTTAGGTGGTCGACGATGATGGCAAAACCTTACCATTTGGTAGCCCTGGCGAGCTGATGGTAAGAGGCTACTGCAACATGATTGGTTACTGGGGCGATCCAAAGAAAACAAGAGACACTCTTAGAGATGATGGCTGGCTGCATACCGGGTAATCATATTTAACAATACCAGTTAGCTGTACATTTTATGTACAGGTAAGAGGACTAGGTATAGACGTCGTCGTCCAAACCTATTGTCCTCCCAATGTAGGCAATCATTTTAGACACACGGTAGACATGTTTAATTGTTTATTTAGACAATTATATATTGATTTTTATTGTAGAGACAAGTTCATCCTGGGCGAAGATGGGTACGGGCGGATAGTGGGTCGGCTGAAGGACATCATAGTGCGCGGCGGGGAGAACATCGCGCCCAAGGAGATCGAGGACCAGCTCAACACGCACCCCGACATCGTCGAGAGCCAAGTATAGTTAAAATTTTTTGAACTGATCTTGTTCACTTACCTGTACTAACAATGGCATTGTTCTATTACAATCCTATTATCTGGTGGATGGTAAACCACAAATTAGGATAATCACCTCGTAGTAAAAGCAGATTATAACCGCCTTGAAATGTTAGTATAGATTAACGACTCTATTTCTTTAAACAATAGACTACAAAATACACTAACTAAATAATGGCTAACCTAACTTTTTTGCATTTAACCACCATCGACACTCAAAAAGAATGCACTCAGTAGAAAAACAGCTATGAGATACCATACAATTTCATTATATTATCGGCTCTATAGTCTTATCATAAGGATAACATTGCTTTGAAGGTAAGAATAACACTTCATACGTTTTGCATTTAGAGATAACAGATGTGCCGCCAGGGTCGTACTCGCATTGTTGCAATTGATATGCACGTGGTTTATCTGTTTATGTCGGAATGTTATTTAGTGGTATTTTTTTCTGACCTATACCTAAAAGTATACCTAATAAAAGAGCGAGCGAGACACCAATAAAAAATAATTACCTGGCCTGTTATCAAATTGTGTGTGTTAAGATTATAGGCATATTTTTGTATAAGAATCTGTTGATTTTGGACACATGCGATTATTTTTTTATATATACACTTATGTAACTTTTTTTGCCTCTAGTAGCATGTAAAACATTTCGCAGATTGAATATTGATATATATTTGTATAAGAACTTGTTGATTTTGATTAAATGTGATTATTTTTGTTAACTAATGTGTATAATAAATTATTATTAATAATTATACATTTTTATCTTTCTACATATTTTATTTAACACCAGAATACGTCCCTGTCGTGGCTAAGGTGCATGTGACTTTCCAAAAGATTGAATATGATATTATCTTTTTAGACCATTTTAACCCCATTCAACAAGAAATAAGGTTTAAAATTCAATATACATGCAATGTACTTCGAACTTATTTTGTAAGTAAATTGGTTGGCGCCTACGAGAACAAAAGCAGATAATAGGATTGTAATAGAACAATGCCATTGTTAGTACAGGTAAGTGAACAAGATCAGTTCGAAAAATTTTAACTATACACCCTGCCACTCCTATTTTAGGGATTATATTCAGCCTCGCCTGAACAACAGACTAACAGACATAATGTTAAAATGGCGCCCTAAGGAGATAGTAGGACGTTGCCTTTAACTACATAGGTGTACAAATTTGCTATAAACATCCCTATAAATTTTACCATCAAAAAAGAGCTGCTTAAATTTAATGTTTAATTAATTTAGATGTGTTATTTTGTTATCAGTAATCAGTACCTTTCATTAAACATGTCGAAAACATAAAAGACGAATAACACATTCAACGCGCATTCAACTTATTAACGCGCAGAGCGGCAGAAATTTTACATCAAAAATACTCCCAATTTTCTCCTAAATATTTCATGACTGGTGCCATGACTGTGTTTGATATTAGTTTTAATTTAAATAGTTTTAAATAGTTTATTTGTATAATTCCCAGGTGGTAGGCGTCTCCGATGAAAGGCTGGGCGAGGAGCTGTGCGCCGTAGTGCGCGTGCGCGCCGGCGCCACGTTCAGCGCGGACGACCTGCGCCGGCACCTCGACGGCCGCCTCGCCAAGTTCAAGATACCGCGCCTGCTGAGGGTCGCCGACCAATACCCCAAGACCAACTCCGGGAAAATACAGAAGTTTAAGATTCGGGACTTGATTGAGTCGGGGAAGCTCTAAGCTGATTTGAATAACCATGGACAGGTCATTTACTTACCTATAGAAGAACATTAATTAAACACTGATTTAAACTAACGATTTTTACTCATTATTATTCACAACCCCCAACCCTAACGCCTAGAACATGATGATGATAACTTTAGCCAGTCTTCTCCGAGACCACGAGGATAACGCCGTCCTCTCAACGTCGGAGGTTAATTTAAACGCGATTACTGTCGTTGTGACTAACGTTAGTTAAAATCTTATTTTATTAGATTCGTCGTGTCTAGTTATTTAAGTACCTATGTATGGTAACCGCACATACTAACAGCCTATCAAAAAGCTCCAGCAAGCCTATTACGGATCGCTTTATCCACATTTATCCACGTGATAAAACAACTGTCACTTTTTAACTCTGCGGAAGAGACGGACACCGTTTTATCACGCTGTCACGTAGACAAATACGACCATCATAGCCGTACTGGTTTTACTGGCTTATATAAGTTTAGTAAAAATTTCCGCTATTCTGTTTCAAATTCAAACCATTTTTGAGTTTTATATGTTTTCCGAGCAAAGATTGAATTGAATTTTAATTTTACTGTAAGTACTTGATAATTAAATTAGCAAATTACTACTTTGCCAGTGAGGCTTAATTAATTAAAGTTCATGTTTGTGTATCAACTCGCACTGTGACCCAGACGTCATGGATAATTTATTGCATTATAATTGTAATCGATAAGTACGAGTATGTATACTGTAGAAATTATTTAGGTACATATAACAAACGAATGCGCCAGTCGTTGCCAAGTTTTGCATCCGGGCAGATTCGCGATGTTACTGTGTATACCGTTATTAATTTTAGTGTTACTTATTGGATTGCATTTGCACTTTAAATATAGTCATGCAGGCCGACTAATCGCCAAAATTCCTGGACCAAGCGGATGGCCTCTAATAGGAAACATCTTTCAAGTTTTATTACCGCCAGGTTCATAGATCGTCGGTATACTTCTAAAACATGATAACTACCTGAAACATAGTTTAGAGAAAACGCGAGTTGAAAGTTTGATCCTCAAATAAGGGAATTTAGAAACGCGTTTTGACTAATCTACTTTCACACTTAAAATTTTTGGATATTAAAATTGTCTATTAATTGACAAAAGTGATATTTTTAAACCGAAAAATATAAAATATTTTCCAACAAAAACATGGCATGTGTTAGTTATCATGTTTTACTTGCATAAAAAATGGACTGATTTTTGTGTATTTGTTTATAATCGTATAAAAAATAATAATATATAATTAAAAAAAAAATAAACTAGTTCGCACGGCATTATCAGCAAATTATAAAAACTAACGTAGAAATAAAAATTAATAAATTACATGCAACGTGTAATTATTTACAGGTAAACAGTTATAAGTGATTCTAATATTAAAATTTTTGACTTTTCTCTCCTTTCTTGAAGAAACATATGACAATACACTCCTTATTAACTAAATTACTTCAAAAAATTATGATACTGATTTTGTTAGCGTTTACCGAGCATACTTAAATCAGTTTTAAGTGAATTTAATATTATTTAGTTGTATAATAGATCGCGTATTGAAAGAAATGCCTACAGGTAAATAATAATTAATAATGTTATGATATTTTACCAGTTGCTATAACTAGCTTCTTAATTATAGATACATACAGGAAAAACATGTTAACGTTACTTTATATATTTTGCATGACCAGTTTTATGAGATATGTTGTTTTAAATACCCTTATTATTTTTTACGTGTACACTAAATTTAATTTCCTGTCTGTTAGTACTTTTTTACACTCTATAACTTTGTAAATAATAAACATAAATAAAAAAAATGTCACATATATATTTAAAATAATAAAATGTGAACAAAACTGTATAAACAACTCATTTTTGACCATTTTGTCAGTTATCATGTTTTTGAAGTATACCGACGAGATGTTATATCGACGCTTATCATGAATAGTGACACAAAACAAAATGAAATGCCATTCGACTTTAAATCTTACCAGTAAAAGATAGAATATTAAATGCAATAGCATTTCATTTTTAGTTGTACCACTGTTCATGATAAGCAGCGATATGTCATTCTTATTCATTAATTACTTAAACGAGTAGGCATAAGAATATAGTGGACCACCTACATTGTTGAAAATCGCCAAGGGTAAATAAAAGCATAAATAATAATAAACAGTATGAAAATAAATAAATGGGTGTGTGGTATTCTGGGGGCTCTGTGGGAATTTGCTGAATCTTGAAACAACAAAACTGCTGTGCCGCGGATTTTAAGTTTGTATAAAAATATTTTCCATAATGTTAATATCCAGCTTGGGAGAAACATGGGTACTATGTACGTTTGTATGAAGAAGCGGTTGTATCCATTATCTTCTTAAGTCTAAAACGTCTACGAAGTATTTTATTGAACTTGGGTACACGTATGTTATGTTATGAACATTATGGTTTCAGATGAACTATTTTTATATGCAAGAAAACTGCGAGCTGAGATTAAAGGACCAATAATAAAACTAACTTCTTTCAATATTCGGGTTATTAACATTTACGACCCACTGGATATCGAGGTAAAATAGTTATAGTCTTATGATTTGCAGAAGTAATATTACTTTTAAGTAATATAACTTTACAAACAGTCAATCATGCTATTTTTTAGAAGTCTGTAGTCTACATAAAATACTATTACCTATTAGTATAACTATTTAACCTGTTTCTAGTACCTATTGAAGGGAATTATCAATTATCATACTCTAAACTGTTTTTCAGACAGTACTGTCTACAACCCGTTTTAACGAAAAACGCATTCCGTACACTTTCCTAGCACCCTGGCTCGGCCAAGGATTACTAGTGAGCAACGGCAAGTATGACGATAACGTACCGTGATATGGTTATATTTAATAAATATTAAATACCTAGTTAGATTTTATGGGAGTCTTGATGGATTATGATTATATAATAGATTTACCATTTACTTATTCTTAGGTTTAGCCATTAAAATAGTATCTTGTACTAATAGGAAATAAATGGCACCAAAGGCGAAAGCTGCTAACTGCGGCGTTTCACTTCAACATTCTGAAGCAGTTCAGCCACACGATCATCGAGCAGACGGAGGACCTGGTGGGCTGTGTGCAGGCCGGCCTCGGCAGCCCGAGGACCGATTTGGTGCCTATCATTACCAAAGCAACTCTTCGCATTATGTGCGGTAGGTATTTTTTAATATAAATACAAGTATATAGCAGTTTGATATAGTGGGATAATAGTAATCATGGACATTTGGTGCATTTTTTTAGAGACTTCCATGGGTACGTCATTACGTGAAGGTACAGAATCAAAAAAATACTTTTCAGCGCTCCATACGATTGGTTATTGTATAGTCAACCGAATGATCCGACCTTGGCTGTATCCCGATGGAATATTTTACATGTCTGCATTTTGGAGAATGGAAAAGTCTGCCTTGAAATATTTACATAACTTTACAAACCAAGTTATCCTAGAAAGGAAATTTTCCAAAGCTACCAATGAGAAAGTTAATGACGGTTCGGAAGTGCATGGTCAAAAAAAGAAACAAGCATTTTTGGACTTGCTTCTTGTCAACGAAAGGGATAACAAAATAGACGAGAATGGAATTAGGGAAGAAGTGGACACGTTTATGTTTGAGGTGAATGATTTACTTACAAAAATACATTTTCATGAAGAGGTTTTATAACAATTCAAAATCATATTATGATTTCAGGGTCACGATACAACTGCTATGGCGCTTTGTTTTATGATAATGAGGATCGCCAACGAACCAATTGTCCAGGTACAGAATTTTGTTTATTTGACTGTCCTCACAAAGTTCTCCGGAGTTGAAGTTGTTTTATAAATAGGTATATGTTTTTTCAGAATTGTATTTACGAGGAGCTCCAACGTATATTTGGCAACGATAGTCATCGACAAGTGACATTTGAAGACCTGGGCGAGATGAAGTATCTGGAGTGCTGCATCAAGGAGTCCCTGCGCCTCTACCCCAGCGTGCCATTTATCGCTCGCCACATTACTGAAGACGTTACTTTAGGTAAGTAAAATTATACGTAATGGGTGCCATAATTAAGTACTAATTCAGCAATACAATACAAGTGACCCATCAAAAATACGATTGGGATCACTACGGTGTCGTGAATTGGTTAAAAATACACGTGTGTTTCAACTTTCATTTTTCAGGAGGCTATAGAGTACCAGCTGGTACTATTTGCCAGATCAACGTGTTCGATATCCACCGAGATAAAGCTGTTTACCCAGACCCTGAACGATTTATACCGGAAAGGTTTTTTAAAGGAAAACGGCATCCGTATGCTTACATACCATTTAGCGCTGGACCAAGGAATTGTATAGGCAAGTAATTTACTATAATTATAACTAGTGGCTAACAGACCTATAAGTATAGGTGCCGAAGCCCAGGCTTCGAACCAGCATCTCAATTAATATGCAGTTGGTTAAAAAAAAAGAATAAGATCAGCAGGATGCGACATTACGCATTAATCTATACATATAATAAAGCTGTAGAGGGTCAAAAGTCTGTACATGGAAGATATTTGGAAAAAAGTTGGCTGGGGGCACTTAGAATTGATAACAGAACACGTTCCAACAGTTTTTAGAATTTTTGTCTGTTTGTCTGTTTATCTGTTTATCTGTTTGTCTGTTTATTTGAACGCGCATCACGTGAAAACGGCTGAATGGATTTTGATGCAAACTTTACTAATCTGTCGAGAAAATCTCCGGCCAGGTTATAGGCTATAAAAATTCAACCCTTAAAAGGGGGGGTAGCCACAACACTCGCTTGATTTGAGTTTGCCCCTGAATCTTATGGCGCTACTTAGGAAGGAGGGGCAAACTTTTTTCAAATATGTGCTACCACTATTGAGTACCCTGGTAAACTAACAGATGGCGCTGAATTTGATACGGTAGTGACATGAATAGCCACCGAGGAAGGTTTTTGCCAAATTAACTCTAAGTTTAGATGAGGGGGTACGGACATCAACAAATTTAAGTGAATAATTATGTCGATTTAATAATATACAACAAAATTAAACGACAGTAAATTAATTTCCCCTCATTGCACAGTGCCATCTTTTTTACGACTACCCGAAAAAAAGAGAGAGAGAGTGTATTGTGTTTTCAGCGTTCGTGTTTGTACGTACGTATATATTTATTTATCTGAGTTTCTTTATTACACCTTAACTTCTGAATGCCTTAACCTTAGCCCGACGTACGTGACACGCTGTACGCTTACCAAAGCCGTAGCCATAGTCAAACCTTCGGACCAGTGCCGGATTAACCAATAATCAAAACAAGCACGTGCTTGGGCTCCACGTTGAGGGGGGGCACCAAAATGCCAGGTTGAAAAAGTAGAACAAATTTTAAAATCCGGACAGACACATCGTTTTTACCACACGATTTTTTTTTAGCTGTCCAAAAGCTAATTTGCTAAAATAATGGCGCGTAATTCTTTGGGAAACAATCGGTAGCAGAAGAGTCGTGATTACATGCATAGATTCGATTTCAACCCACTCTTTTGCGGTTCGGCGTTAGGTCTTATGCGAGGCCTTCTGCCTTACGGCAAAGCATTGCATCTTTTATGCATGAAAACAACCTCGCTGAGACCCTTAAATATCGAGCCCTATGCGAATAGAAAACTGTCCCATCCATTCTTTGTATGAAATCCTGGATTCGCGCCTGTTTGGGACTAAAAGTAAAATCGCGTTTTTTATATCGAAAAATTTTCGCGCTCGCTTCGCTCGCGTTTATAACTTTCTAAGATATGATACAGGTGACATTTGGGTGGCGACTGCAGCAGCATTACTCTGTTGCAACGTTACTGCTGCAGTACTGTCAATTTTGTATGAAATCCTGGATTCGCGCCTGTTTGGGACTAAAAGTAAAATTGCGTTTTTTATATCGAAAAATTTTCGCGCTCGCTTCGCTCGCGTTTATAATAACTTTCTAAGATATGATAAAGGTGACATTTGGGTGGCGACTGCAGCAGCATTACTTTGTTGCAACGTTATTGCTGCAGTACTGTCAATTTTCGTCATAAAATGATCTGACTTATTTCCATACTAAAAGTAAAAATATACAACTGTCTATCATATTGCGTTTTTATATCGAAAAATTTTCGCGCTCGCTTCGCTCGCGTTTTCAATCACTTTCTAAGATACGATAAACGTGACATTTGGGTGGCGACTGCAGCAGCATTACTCTGTTACAACGTTACTGCTGCAACAATGTCAATTTTCGTGATAAAATGATGTGACTGATTTTCGTACTAAAAGTAAAAATGTACAACTGTCTATCAAATTACGTTTTTATATCGAAAAAAATTCCCGCTCGCTTCGCTCGCGTTTTCAATTACATTCTCACCTGAGATATGATAAAGGTGACATTCGGGTGGCGAATGCAGCAGCATTAGGTACTCTGTTGCAACATTACTGCTGCGGCACTGTAAATTTTCGTGATAAAATGATGTGACTGATTACCACTCTCAGCTGTAATGTTGCAATGAACTTCACTCAATTTACCGAAAAAAAAAATCTTAATGACCCTAGGGAGAGGAGGCACCATGGTCTAGAAATGCTTAGGGCACCAAAATATCTTAATCCGGCACTGCTTCGGACTTAACCCGACGTATAGTCCGTAGGTTTCAAACAGAGCCCGACGGCTAATTCTATTGTCTATTGTTAAGTAAAACCGCCGTGCCACGTGCCACAACTACCTGCATAAAAAATAAAATACTTCGGTTACTGAGTACCGGCGAGTCGAACACTACAGAACCAGTCTAAAATGTGTCATCGAGATGCGTAACAAAGGCGTGTTATCGGAGAGCGCACCTACACTGATTTTTTGAGCGTTGGACTAGCCCGCGCTCAGGTGCCAGATAGAATGAGTAAGACCCTTTTTTCCGGGTAAGTAGCACGTGCGGTTTTACTTAACAATAGACAATAGGATTAGCCGTCGGGCTCTGTTTGAAACCTACGAACTATACGTGGCGCGCTGTACGCGTTCCAAAGCCGGGCGCCTACGGCACCCTCATACTAAAAATGTCGGGCGTAGACCGACGTACGTGATACGCAGTACGCGTTCCAAAGCCGGGCGCCGCCCTCATACTCAAAGCGTCGGGCGTAACCCGACGTACGTGAGACGCTGTACGCTTGCCAAAGTTGGGCGCCGAAGGCACCCTCATACTCAAAAATGTCGGGCTAAGACCGACGCACGTGGCGCGCTGAATGCGTTCCAAAGCCGGGCTCCTTCGGCGCCCTCATACTAAAAGATGTGGCGCACTGCACGCGGTCCAAAGCTAGGCGACTTCGACTTTCTCATACTAAAAGAGTCGGGCGTAGTCGGACTACTACAAATCGCGCTCTAAAAAGTATGAAACAATAAGATAGAATTATTTTAAGAAATTATCATGCAGGAAATTATAAATGTTATAATTTTTTGAATAAAAAAATACAGCGTAATGTAATTTACTATTTTTTATATATTTAGCAGCTTACTGACACAAACCGAATTCCACGCGGGCGGAGCCGCGGGCACAGCTAGTGTTATATAAATTAAATGGTCCTACGGATGGGAACTTGTTGTTTCAAATAAAAGTAGGTATCTTGAGGTGACGTAGACTGCCATCTTTATGTCAACTTTTTAATTCGATTTTCTACTGATCCTATACGTAATCAAGTACCTACTTAACAATAACAAAATAGTGACACTAGCAAAAGTAGCAAGGAAATTAAACTCAAATCTCAAATAGCTTTTGTAGTAAGTAGGTGTACCTAGTTATTTTTTCAAAACTTTATATAGCTGAGTCAGAATTTTGTATAGGTACTTAGACGAAATGCTGTAGCACAAAGTTGAATGACCAGGCGTAACATAAGGACCACCGACGCTATAAATAACGGGCCGAGGGTTCCTCTGATAAGGAGGCCAGCTATTCCTTTGTCCTACACATTATTCAAATGCAGGAATTTATGCAAATGTCTTGTTATAGACAAGTACGATTATTACATGTTATATGTAAATTGTACCTACAGTTCCAAGGTACTGTTATTTTTAATTATTCAAACCAACTGTAGCTGTGTAAAATTTCGTCATGGTTTCATTTATTTATTTATTTTTCATACCATTGCATTGTCAGTAGCAATAAAGGTGTGTAGGTCCTACCTAAATCATCTTTTAGCAACTAATAAAATGATAACAGACAGGTGGCAGGTGCCAGAAGCAGGTCAGGTGCAGGGAAGAAATACAACACTTAATAATCGATTATTTAGGTTTAGGAGGCTCGACTGGTAGTATTTGTAATACGTACCTATAGGTAATTAAGTACTACTACTACATGTTTTAATGAAATGTTTTCCAGGTATGAAGTTCGCTATGATGGAGTTGAAAGTGGTGATGTGCGGGCTGTTGCGGCGGTTCCGGTTGGAGCCAGTAACGCGGCCCGAGGATGTGCGGTTCACCGGCGACCTGGTGCTGCGGGCCGCGCACCCGCTATACGTCCGGTTCGTCAGTCGGGACCCCAGCGACTGCTGATGTGCGAGGTACTGCGGAGGTTCCTACTGGAGCCGGTAGCGTGGCTCTCGGTCTCCACAGATGTGCCGTTCAGTTCACCAGCCACCAGAATCCCACAAAGATATCATCATACCGATGCCACCGTATTCGAAAAAAAAAATCAGCAAATACCGGTACCGGTCTTTTGACACTATAAAATTTTCCCGGTTCTCATATTCCCGGGAATTCCCGGGAGCATGCCCTGGTCGTGATGTCGTCACAGAAAATTCACATTTCCCATCCCACGCTGTTCGTTGTTGCCGCTTCTACTTTCGCCACCACGCACTTCGCACATATCCAATTATACCCAGCCTATTATTAATTACTGTGACAGCACTGACAGCTAGTATACTTATTTAGTTATAAGACAAATAATAAATACTATACAGTGTGTTTTTTTTAAGTGGGACAGTATGGGGAAATCCTAAAGTATAAGAGATACAGGGAAACTGTCTTAGGAAACATTAGGTACTTTTTTGTGAAAAAAAAATTGGTATAGTCAAAATTTTGGTCAAGTGTGAGTTGTCCCTAAAAATGATTAATTTTGATGAAATTTTTTTTTGACGCACATCTACTCAGTTTCATGAGGGGATCATTTTATTGTATGGGAAGAAAAAAATCGGGACAGCAGAAGTTAGGTAAATTTAATAAAATAATTTTACATTAAAGTAAATGTTCAAAGTGGCCTCCCTCTTGTCGAATGCAGGCACGAGCGCGTTTCAGAACACCTCTGGTAGCTTTAGACAAGGCGTTGTGATGTATGTTGTTCAAATGATAATGCACTGCGTCTTTTAACTCTTGTACCGAGTTGTAAGTATCTGCATAAATTCGACCTTTAAGGTACCCCCAAATGAAAAAATCCAACGGTGTTAAATCGGGTGAACGTGGTGGCCATTTAATAGGGCCATTTGTGCCCATCCAGCGATCAAGAAAATGTTCATTTAAAAACTGTTTCGTAGCGATACTATTGTGGGCAGGGGCGCCGTCTTGTTGGTAGATGATATTATTCAAATTATTTAATGGAATTGCCATATCTACTAAATCCACAGCCATGTTTAATATTTCCTGATATTTTTGACTATTCAATGTTCCATGGTAAATTTTAATGGCAAAGATTTTATTATCTAATATTGCACACCAACAATTAAAGGAAAAGCGGACCTGGTTATGGGTTGCCGTAGTTCGGAAGGGGTTTGTACGTGCCCAAAAATGATTATTTTTTCTATTGTACATGCCATTGTTTGAAAAATTGCATTCATCTGTCCAAATAATCCGGCTTGGAAAAGACGGGTTTCTAATCGAGCATGCTACAAACCACTGGCAAAATGCTAATCTCCGGTCAGTGTCTCCTGGAAGCAATGCTTGTACAAGATGACCTTCTATGTAACACTTGTACTTGTAAGCCTTCAATACCTTTCGTACTGTAGATTTATGCACACCGATAGTGTTAGCAGCTTCCCTCAATGAGGCTTTTGGGTAGGCTTCAAAATATCCTAAGATTGCGATAGTTGTAAATTCATTTATTACTGTGGCTCGTCTCTTCCGTTTTAATTTAAAACAGCCTCCCTTTCTTAAATTTTTCACCAGTTTGTCAAAAATTTTGCGGTCCGGTTGATCGCGGTCCGGATAACGTTCCCGATACCACTGTAACGCATTCACAGAGCTACGATAATTTACAAAATACGCTTCAATTAAATCTACTTTATGCGAGTTTGGTAATTCCATGACGAAAACTTAACATAATGTTAACTTTAAACAATGAAATATCAAGTAAAATACTGTTTGTTTCAAGAAGTTCCAAATTTAAAATTTGTTTTTTTTTTAAATTAGATTTGTAAGGTAAGGCTCGCGTAAGAATATCTTAAAGTATTTTAATCCTTTTTAAACCAAATAAAGTGTTCCAAATTCAAATGTAAAACTGGAATAGGCAATATTTTTTAAATAAAAACCTTGCAGTGGGCAGTGGTTTTCAATTTACACGGGTTGTAAAAATGAAAACGATTTTCTTAAATTTGACTAACTTCTGCTGTCCCGATTTTTTTCTTCCCATACAATAAAATGATCCCCTCATGAAACTGAGTAGATGTGCGTCAAAAAAAAATTTCATCAAAATTAATCATTTTTAGGGACAACTCACACTTGACCAAAATTTTGACTATACCATTTTTTTTTTCACAAAAAAGTACCCAATGTTTCCTAAGACAGTTTCCCTGTATCTCTTATACTTTGGGATTTCCCCATACTGTCCCACTTAAAAAAAACACACTGTATATAGGTAGATATATTCTTAATAAATACTATAAATAGGTACTGCATATCTACATAAATACCATGTAACCGGATATGTTGTTATCTATTTCAATTAGCTCACTGTACCCAATGAGTTGTATTAATCCTAAGTAATTCATAATTAATATAGTTGTATCAATCATTATATATTCGTATACATGGATAGAAAATATATAAACTATAAAAAAAAAATTGGCGATATAAATTGTTTACCTAACTGTATCATATTATCATGCATTTCCTATAATTTATTGCATAGCAAAATAGTGCGTTTGCCTGTATTTACCATTTTATACAAGCATAATAATCATCCATCGGGACCAGTGGGACTGATCGGGATCAGTGGCGAGCAGTCGTGTTGGAGGCCAAGACACACTTTGGGTCGCTGCGCCAGAGGAGTAAGTAAGTAAGTAAATAAAAATCAATATAGGGGAGAGCGGGGTTAAACGTGCCGGAGGTAAGTTGATCCGATGGGAATAGGAACGCAAGTAAACCATGGAGCGATTTGTATGATGTTTGTCGCGAAAAGTCAGACCACTATGCGGTTGCGGGAGCCGTTTTCGTTGCTTCCATTATAGTAGAATAGTAGTTATGGAAAATAAGTCAAAAACGAGGGCACAACGAACCCCACGGATAATCACATTTTTGCTTTGGATTTTTTTTACTATCTGTTGATAGTACACAACAAATTATCATATATTTCGACGAACTGAAAAATACTCTTTTAGCGTGTGTGAACTGAGATTTAAATATTTGACGGATAAGTTATAAATTTTAGCAACGGAACAACCCGCCCCATAGCGGGGTTAGTTGTTCCGTTCCGACCTATCTCATTAAAAAAATTCTGGGTAAGAAACTGTTTAACGATGCACAAAATAATATCTCTACTCAGAAACGCAAATAATCATTATTTAATATAGCGCAACCCACATACCTTATTCACACTGTTTTCATAGATCAGATTTGTATTTTATGAAAATCGGCACGTTTAAGCCCGCTCTCCCCTACAATAAAATTAAAGACCATTTATTAGGCCATTTGGCAGTCGAGAAAGGTAGATTTTTATAAATTAATGTTATTACAGTCTGCGTACAGATGTACTTAACCATCGTATTTTCACGGTAACCCAAGAACGTGTTATGCTTATACCTACTTGTGCCGTTCTCGATAACGTTACCTATCTGTTTTGTATGGAGAACGTTTTGCTCGAGAATATTCGACATGATAAACGAAGAACATTCTCGAGAACGGCACGACTCTAGTGATGCTATTTCAATCAGTTTCACTACCTTAAAAAAATACTGGGATTGACTGAAGTAGCATGACTATTATTATACCTACGAACGTTTCTGAACGATACGATAAAGGATTGTTCACGATATTTATATCAATGATTGTCAATGAGGTAGCCCGCGTCACTGGTAATATTGGGAGCCGGTCGGCGGGTACACATAAATACCCATGTCGTCCAACTTCTGTTGCAACTCACGTTCCTCTTGGACCAGAGCCTGTAATGATCGAAAATTGAGTTAGTTTCGACGACTACTTCAGCCTAGGTTAGGTGGCCTAGCTTTCTAATAGTTAGGGAGGCGAGGTAGCTAAATGGCGTAATTCAACGGCGCCGTCGAGACCTATCAAAATCGAAAGATAAAATAATTTCGAAAAGAAAAGCTCGTATGGCAAAAACCATTTTAGCGGTGGGTTTGGCGTGTACGGTTTTTCAAAAATGTTAAAAAAAACAGTTACTTGGGCATTCTCGAGCGCGTCAGATATTCATACTACGTATGCCCCGAGTGCCTCTGATAACAACGGTATACTAATCTGCCGGTTTGCGTGGTGGGGGTAGGCATATAAAGTAGTCAAAAATGCAAAAAAAAAAAAATTTACTCGAGCGCGTCAGATTTTCGGAAGGGGTGTTAAGTAGGCCCCAAGGAAGCTTCCTTTAAAAAAACTGACGATTTCGGCGTGACGATAAGGTACGATGAATTTTTGAAAATACAAAAAAAAAAGTTTTTTTGAAATACTCGAGCGCGTCAGATTTTCATAGGGGAGGTTTATCTCGGTATCCTGAAAGCATATTTTTTTAATCTGACAAAAATGTTGGTGGGTTCTCTTAATCTGACCGATTTTATGATGCTTCAAGTCAAAAAGTTTTATCTTTGGACAAAAATGTAAAGAGACCTTTTTTGTGTAAAATAAAATTACCTTTTTTGTTTATTTAAACTTTTTTTTTGTAAAATGTATCGTTCGCGACTTATATGCCGCAACGCGTTCTTAGGAAGACGAAATGGCTCCTCCACACTTTCGGTCATGCGGAAACCGGCAGATTTTGTATTTTTAGTAAGTTTTAGATTATATTCTTCAAAAAAAAATAAAAAAAAATCGCGCTCGAGAATGCCGGATTAACGTTTTTTTTTTACAAGTTCGCGACCCTATAACTCGGCGGCGTCAAGGACTTATCGTCAGATTAGTTAAATTTAGTCTTTAAACACTAAAATCAACCCCCAATATCTTAATCTGACGCGCTCGAGTATTTCAGACTATCCATTTTTTTTTTACTAATCTGATCGTCTATCCTAGGCGCGCGTCACTACATATAGAGCTAAATACTTTACAAGGTTGTTCTATTAGGTCTAAGGTATATCTCATATCTTAAACTGCCACGCTCGAGTATTGCCGAAAATTCCCCTATTCGCCTCCCTAACTATAAATTGATAGTCGTAGATCAAATTCTTTTTTCTTTCATATTTGCAGTAGGTACATTAGGTACATAAAATGTATTCTTTAGATAAGAGCAAACTAATAAAATAATGTTTAGATACGAGCATTTCAAAAAATGGGGAGTAGGCCTAACAGTGGGACAATCGGGCTCCTAATAATAAAAACATAGCAAATTACCTAATACCCACTGACAATGTCAATGAAATCATAAATTCTGAAACGCCTGCAAACAGCATGTTCTGCTAATATCTACGTATATTTTCGTTAGTATTAGGTACTGTTAGATTAAGTTAGCCAAAGCTAATAGCATCTAAGGGGCTATTTAAGCAAATTAAGACAACTCACATAGATAGGATCGGCTCTGAGAGTGGCGTGGTTTTGTTCGCGAAGCTCCTGCAGTGACGTAAGCAGGTTCACGGTGTCCACGTTAGCATTTGTTAATTGGGTCTGAAATAAGATAAGCTGTCAAATACGGTAAAAAAAATAATACACGTCACTGACGATATCAAAATCAAACCAACAAAATCGACTTCAAAATAGATGACAATTAAAGTAGGTAGCTGAATATTTGTGGCTTCCCATCGGAGCAACTCTTGCTTTGTAATAAGGACGTTTTTATCTGAATTTCTAATATAATTTCAGATGGAAAGGACCTTATTGCACTTGAAGCATAAGGACCTTCTGTGATGGAAGCCCACATTTACTTAGGAGGCATTAAAGCTGCAAGGCATATTAAACTCTGCAGATGCAACACACGTGCATCTTGTTCAGTTCTTCCCAGAACGTGCAGAATATTGAGTAATTTTCTTTGCGCTACGATGCGGTTCTTCAAAAAGCGGGTATTCGGGGTTGTCAAGGGTCGGTAACGCAAAAGCTGCTCCTCCAAAGTTGCTTATGTTTATGGTGACGGAGACCGCTGCCCATCAGGCGGATCGTCTGCTCACTATCACATAAAATAAGGTGCACTCACCTGCAACTCGAGCATTTCCTGCAGCTGATCGCGGGAGGCCTGCTGCGCCTCGTTCAGCAACTCGTTGTACCTGCTTTCGGACCGAAGCTCGTTTTCAAGCTCTATGGCTAACACGTCTCTCTCCCCGACTATCTCGTCATCTGGAATTAGAGAATCCAATACGATTTGTTTTGGAATATAGCTGTTATTTTTGTCCATCTATGTATGATATCTATTCGCATCAGTTATTTATTTCTCTATAAGTAAGTAAACGCCTGTATTTCGATATAAGTGATATAACTCCATTAAGAAACGCTGCTGTTACCTATATCAATTGGTTTTTATTTCTTATGATAGGCCAAAAGTCAGCCAAAAGACACAGATAGCATGCTAAAAGTAAACACGATTACCTAATACCTACCTTCTTCTATAGCTAAGCGTATGATGTCGTTCATGCGGCGCCTCAGCGCCTCCAGTGCTACTCTTTCTGCCTCTCTGCGCTAAATAATAATAATAAAAATTAAATGGGTCTACATAATCATGTACATTACTTTACATACATGTAAATTAGCTAAGTTGCTTTTGCATATACTCGTATCCAGAACTAGAAACGTTTGCGAGTGTGTATTTTTTCAGATTTACAGGAGTAATAAACCTTATTTTTTATGTATCAAAGTTATATTAATTTAGTAGGTAGTAGGTAGTGTAGGTAGGTCTCATGCTTTTAAAACGATATTTCCATATACATAAATATACTAAGTTAAAGAATATATTTTCAAACTTCTGTCATTTCTGGATAAAAGTAAGTATAGGTTTTTATTGTATCGTACGCCAATGAGAATAGAAAATATGCGTACCAACTAAAAAGACAAATTGTAAATTATATACCTACTCATATTTCGAGTAACATCATACATGTGCTAATATTATAGTATTTTGACGCCACGTACAAAAAATAAAGTAACTAAAGGGGTAGATGATAAAACAAAAACTCACCATTTCTTCTATCTCATGGCAACTCGAGATCTCAGCGTCACTTATATTTTGATTCATCTCAAAATATTACACTATTATTCAATAATTATTAGAATTCTTAGCAAAACTGGTAATGATAACTATATACCTACTGCATGTGCATTTGCACCGGGCCCCGGATTCTGTTAAAATTGAACTATATTCACAATTCAGCGGGTATTTATGGTATAGAATAGATAACGATTAGGTACCTGGACAATGTGTGAGGTGGGGGTGTCCGCTGCCCGGACGTATTGGTAAATAAAATAACACGTTGTGATTATTAAGTGCAGTCCCTAGTGATGATAAACTTAAATTCCCAATTGCTGAGTATAAACAAGTAGGTTATAGGCAGACTTAAATAGTTATTTGTTTTACAAGGGGGCAAAGTTGTTGTTTAACCGCTCGTGCTAATATTGATACCCGAGCAAGCGAAAGATTCCAAAATTGAAATCGAAAAATGGAATCTTGAGCATTGCGAGGGTTTCAAAGCACGGGGGTTAAACAAAATTTGCCCCCGAGTGAAACACAAAATTTTTCACCACACCATCCCGAAGCAAATATTAAATGTAAAATATCAAACAAAATCAAACCAAATCAAATCCAAATGAATGTTATTAAATATTTTATCATCCAAAACCATAATTTAAAAGTCAATTCTACCAGCAAACATAAGAAAACAACACAAAATTAGCATTTGATTACTTTGCCTCACATGTGAATAAAATGTAACTTTGTTATCAGTTTTTGAAGTGCAAAGTAAGTCTTTCCGACCTGGTGTGGTGAAAAATATTTTACAGTGCATATGGTCCTATTTTTCCGCACTAGTACGAGAAATAGCACTTTTCGTGCGTATGTCAAAAGTTTAAAGGGCCATATGTACTGTAAAACGTTGTACGATACACGTGCGAATAGGTAATTTGCAACTCGTGTCGATTTAAAACACTCCCTTCGGTCGTGTTTTAATTCATCGCAATTTGTTTCAAATTCCCTCTTTTCCGCACTTGTATCGTAAATAACTATTTCCTGTGATCCTCTATTTCGCGAGAAGGTATACTCGAGTACTATTTAACATGAGCAACTGGGAATATTCTAATCTTATGGCAGTGGCTCGGGTATATCAAGGTATGGGAAAGGCTATGGCAATTTACTACGAGTAGGTTACTTCAATTTTGAAAATTTTATTGTTCAATTTTGAAATTTGCTCCCATACGATAATGGTGTACCTATCCCTGATTTTTGTAAGTACGTGAGCAAACTGCTTTTTTCTGCTGGGGTACCGTACAAAATGTAACTTTTATCTGATCAAGTTGTTAAATATTAATATGTTAATTAAATTAAATACTTATGGTTCTAATAAAGCCACAAAATAGTTAAAAAATCGACATGATTTTTTTTAAATCAATTTTTCTTTCAAGGACACGAAATCAGTGTTCTAAAAGTTGATTCATCCAGGTGCCATAGCATTGTGTGTTCCTGTTCATACATATTATGATAATTATATTCATTAATAATATTATAATTATTATGATAATTAGGGGTTGTGGACAAATTACGCGAGGTGTTTTCGGCTACTTTTTGATCAGATATACAGGGTGGAAAGGCACGACGATCCTTTCCGCAAAAGGGGGATTGTTTAGCCTAAGCTCTATATTTTCTCCATAGAAACTAGGTTAATATGGGCAACCGTTTCTAAATTATGGCCTTTTAAACATCCATGCAAAAAACTACTTTGTTCTAACCCTAACAGGTGACAGGGTCAATGAACTTACTTGTAAACAATCAATATACGACAGGAAATTGTAGTAATTTTTTGCCATCCAACTATTCTTAGGTCTGCTTACAACACGGTAAGAATCGTAGCAGGATTTTCGCTTTCTTAGTGGTTCCACTTGTTCAATACTTGAATTAAGTAGTTATGTTATTCCTTAATATTAATAATACTAAATACAACATTGTTTACAACGACAGTTCAAATTGTGACATTGACAACCACTCAAAAGTACGCAATCGTCTTATAAATATCTCTGATTTCCTTGACTGATGAAAAATTTTTAGTTTCTTAACACGTTTCACAAAATTATTTTCGAATAATTGGAAACTATCTAAAATAATTAAAAATTACAAGTAGGTTGTGTTTGATGCAGCAAATGAACTTGCAAAAATGAAATACTAAGAATAAATCAAGAATAAATACTTCTTAAATACCTAACTAACAAACCTTCTTGCGTGGTAGGAAATAGACAAGACGTCTGATATTTCAAATTAAATTGTCATTGAACTTCACTTCATATTTACTTTATTTCATATTCTTCAAATAAAAATGCCGTTGTTAGATGCTCGTGGTTATTTAAATTTGTGGGGCTGTGTAAAAGATATGGTGTACCAAACGGAATGTGAAACTGCGGACGAAATGAGACATTAAAGGCTAATTGCTGCTTGTGACAATCTGCGGAGGAAAAATGACGAAGAGCATACACTTATCGCATGGGCAATGTGCTCGGGCTCGGGTGCGGGCTGCGGCGTACATTATAAGACAGGAGGTACATTTGGAAACCGCGCTTCTCTTCACATACGCGCGATAGTGTTAAATATTGGCAAAAAGTAATTATCTAAGGAAGTAATGAAATTGTTTGTAATATTTTTGCATTCATTTGATTTATTTGTCATTTATGCGTCATTCATACATCATTGCGATTCTGTCAACGATCGGAAAAAAGCGTAAAGTCCCGAGCTTTCCCGACGGAGATCCTTAACCTAGCCGTCATGTGCACATGCTATAGGGTTATCACCAGAGTTAAAAAGTAGAAAATTTGGTATTTTTATTTTTTAATCAATTAACGATTCTTACCATTACCAATCTGCTCAGTATCACTTAAACGACCTAATACTTCCGGGAAGGATCGTCGTGCCTTTCCACCCTGTATACATATTTACCTAATTTTGAATTTCTCAGTTTTCGGTAAATACTGCATGATACTGCCAATAAACAAATACAGCTTTAATGTAATTTGTAAATTTATAATATAACAGTCAGTTAACGGTGAATTACGTATGTTTTTAGTTTACGTTTTATAATCCATTAAGGGTGACTCACACTAGAACGACCCGTTTCCGGGCCGAGGTTTCAGACACTTCTTTTTCTTTTTTCTCCGGTGATGTAATAAAAACCATTAGATATTAGGTATAACCTAAGAATTGAGAGAAGATAAAAATAATAACACGTCGTTTTCAAACTGTATCACTAATAAATCTATTTCAATATCAGTTAAAGTCTTATCTCCTTTATTCGTTAAAACTGCTTACCCTAGTGTGTATGGCCAGCTTACGCCACCACACATGCATGTAACTTAAATAATAAAACTCCTTAATTGTCGTAGTGCAACGGAATTACATATTAATAATAATTACAGTTTTTAAGTATGTACATTTTTTTTGCAATTCATCCTTAGGTACCACTCTTGCAAGAGATTAATTAATGCAAAAGTGAAAAAAACGGGTACCTACTTAGCAACCTAAAATCTTCTAATATTGTAGTTTTGATGCTTGTCATCGTCTATCAGTATTCAAAATGTTACCTATTAATGAAGTATTTCAAGGATATTACAAGCCATTATCTGCTCGACTATCGCACTCTTTTTCGTAATTAAGAATTATTATACCCTCGTACACGTGTTACAGCTGCGTTGGGACTTCAGGTGCCGCTTGTTCCCAAGTTTCGTATTCCAAAACGACTGAAAAACAGGATTTTGATTAGGGTTAAATGAAATAAATCAGTCCGGAAGAGGCATATTTAAAATTGCAATTTACGTACATATGTATATTAATGAGTCATGGACAAATGGAACGCAAAGGTTTAATTACTGAATTGCAGGCACCTAAAATAATTTCAAAATTAGTAAATAAACTTCTTTTTTGCGTTCCTCTAAATTAGTCCGAGTGTACCTAAATAAAAATAGGCATAGGTATTTACCTACGTCAGAGCGCGGCGCGCTCATTCTTTCTTCCGTGGTATTTACCTACTCGTATAGTTTTTTGCACAAAAACTCTTTCTTATAAAATCCTCCTGCATTTCTTACCTTTAGAGCCTTTCTGAATTTAGTGGACATTAGGCTGAAGAGAATTGGATTTATTGCGATGCTAAACCAGCTGTTGATGTCTGTAACTCTATATCCGAGCCCCCACCACTGAAACCCAAGGAGAAAAGAAAATGACTGTTAAAGACAAGTTTAATAGTGTCCTTGTTTGTTTCCTTGGATCTGGTGTGAATAGGTGCCGGGTAATAAGTATATAACAACGACAATAACACTAACAGTAAGTTATAAAGGACTAAGATTATTATTAATTACTAATATGTTTGACCTTACCTCAGCAGAATCTTTCAGCTGCTGGACGTCCAGGGTGGCGACCATGACTCGGATGGCGAAGAACGGCAGCCAGCAGATTAGGAATGACAGCGTCATAGCTACTGCAATGGAGACAAAACCACGACACTAGGTATAGGTATGTAACCGCAAATAATGCCTTAAACATCGTTGCCTTGCCATCGATGCCTTAATTTACACTTGCCTAATAAGGTTTCATAGTAACATGTTTTAACCTTACTATTAAATTGGAATGTCGGAGTTAGGTAGGTACTTTAACAAGCATTAAAAATATTGTATAACCAAATTGAGAAATTCCTCCTTTTGGAATTTTGAAGTCGATTAAAAAATATTTAACTGCACTATTTGAATAAGTTTTTCTTAACTTTAAAAATGAACGTGGTCACCCTAATATAAAGAGACAAATGTCTCCCCGCGAGCTACTCGGCTCGTTTTCTAAAATAGTTTTCTCAGTCTGTAGTTGAATAACACCAGGTATATCTGTACATGCACTTACCTAATAATTTGTTAACTTTGCTTCTGGGACTTCGATAATTGAAAATCTGATTACTTGAATAGTCTTTCGGTGTTACATTAACTTTTACTGCGATCATTGTATATACAAAAGTCATTATTAGAAGTGGTATCAGAAACGTTATAAACTTATAACTGCTAGCACTCCGTTTACAACCCTGGATAAAGCGGTCGGAATCGTGAAACATATGCTTGATTGTTTTGTCGTAATTGCTGAAACTGTAAACACTTCTGGGACTGTCTCCAAAATAGCTATAAGCCACAGTACTACAATTATTTTGGTTACTCTGTGCCACATTGGAGTTGATTTCAATAATAAAGGGCGCATAATGGCCATGTATCTCTCAATAGACAAGGCCGTTATGGTCAGGATACTGTTGTTCCACGAGCAGACCACACACACGAAATATATTTGGCACGCTAGCTGGCCATAGATGTAGGCGTCACTCAGTTTCTCTTGCACCGCCAGTAGGATGCAGAAGGTGACGATCAAGTCCGACACGGCTAAGTTGAATAGGTAATAATTAGTTGCAGTATGCAAAGATTTGTCGTAGTAAATAACAACGCACGTAAGCAAATTTCCTATAAGGCTGATCGTAAATATGCAGAACATGGATATTGCGTATATCACCTTGGAGTATACATACTCTTTCGGCAATGCTTCTTCTAAAAACTCAGCCCACATTGTATAGTTAAACTCGCGGGATGCAGTGGAACTTTGGTGAAACATTGTTAACGATAAGTTGACGATTTCGGTATTTAAATTCACTAGGTATTATATCAATCGCAATTTTTAGTGGCATTTCCATGCACTCTACGACGCGGTACAATTTCTAGTGAGCTCTATGTGCGCACGCTATTGTTTGCTCGTAGCGTTAAACGTTAACTTGTTTGTCCAATGATGTAGATATACACTTAGATTAATTGGATTAGCTAGACAATGTTTTTTTAACCAACTTCAATATTTTTAAAAGTCCTCATTTCCTTCTCAGTTTGGTTGTATTTTTTATTATTTCAATATTTGTTACCTCAGAACTACGTCACTTCTGAACCTTTTTATAACAGCGGTCGGCAACAGTTGGCCCGCGAGTTGCCCTGGCTATTTTGTATGTAATATTAACAAACGACAATGTACATTATAGTCACAAATATTAACAAAGTGCGGCCCGCTTCTCTTACTTCGGTAACTTATTCTATGTGGCCCTTGGCTGCTAAAAGATTGACTGCTGTTTTATATTATCGTTTTTAAATTATATGTATACTATTTACTAGATAAGTCTCATTTCTGTCAAAGTTTGGATTGATGACGAATCGAGTTAAGTAATTTTTGTATTTTCATCAAGAAATCTATGGCACGACAAGTCTCAATTCGTGCTAATTTTAATGTTATGAGATGCACTATGGTTTAACATGATATTTATCGCATTACCAACTGTTTACTGACATCGGTTGTTTTCTCTGTTTAAAAATTTATAACTATGTACCTAGATGAAAATTAAATGAAAATCAAAAAGGTTTACAATATGCACTTTTACTATATTTCATTGAAAAAACATAATTAATAACAAAATTAAAATGTATCCTAAAGCTAAAAGTACCTATAAAGCTAAGTCTAATACTACCTTAAAAAACATAGCCTAGCTATGATATATTAGGCTAGATCACTCTGTGAGAATGCTCTGTGATTAAAATATTAAATTAAACAATAATATAACAAATACATTTTTAGTTTGCCTAAGAAAACATAAGTACCTACCTACTTTAATAACATTGTATGGACTCCGTATACCAGAATATTGTATACCTACTTTCATACCAAGAGCAGGAAGCCCGGAAATGCTCTTTTTATTCTTCGAAATCATCAGTCAGGCAATGCTACAATTATTAGAATTCATCCCTTAGGGTGCAATAGTTATATTTGTTCAACAAGGGAGAATGTCATCTATAGGTAAAGAACTATTTTGCATAGACCCAGTAGTTTCGAAGATAGAGAGGGGAGGGATTGTCATTTTTTGACTATTTTCTTAAATAACTTCTAAACTATTTAAAATTACAAAAAAAAATATTTGAGATTCTCAAAATAAGCTCTTTCATTTGATAGGTAACACGATATAGTTTAATAAACATTATTTTTTAATTTTCTCATTTAAAATTCATTTGTTTACGTTTACGTAAGATGTCCGTCTTTGGGTCACAAATTTACATATGTGTACCAAATTTCAACTAAATTGGTCCAGTACTCCAGTACTTTTGGAGAAATGGTCTATGACAGACGGACAGACAGACAGACGCACGAGTGATCCTATAAGGGTTCCGTTTTTTTCCTTTTGAGGTACGGAACCCTAAAAATGATTAACTTTCAGAGTATGAGAAATGTTTTATTTTTCAAGTAATTAGTTTTCTCGTTTTTGTTGACATACAGCAAGTCAAATAATTGGCTAAGTATAATTGTTTTTACGCAATAACGGTGTTACTTTACTCATGTTTATTTGGTTCTTCATAGCCCACTAATTTTTCTGAGTAATTCCACAGATCAGCGGTAAGTTTCTTATTTGTAGCCATTCTAGTCATATATCTCTCTTTACAATCTATGAAGTACTTTCCAGTAGTAGTCGCAACTTCCTTCGCTACCGCTAAGTATATAATTGTTTGAGCCCCTTCCACAACATTTCTCGAAGAAATCCAACAAAGAGAAGAAAACAAAAACCGTTCAAATGCACACGATGTAGCACAGATGTTAGTCATAATTATCCCAGGGTGTACGGCGTTCACCGTTACACCTGATCCTCTCAGCTTTCGAGCTAGCTCAACGGTAAACAAAACTATGCACAGCTTACTGTTGCTATATGTAAACATGTCCAAGTAATAGCCTTTCTTATTTATATGTTCAAAATTTATTCTCCCAAAAAAGTGTAAAGTGGAACTAACATTTACTATCCGGCTCGCCCCGGTTTTCTTCAGTAGAGGCAGAAGGAGAAGAGTTAAGAGAAATGCTCCGAAGTAATTGACTTGCATCTCTTCGACGATGCCGTCCTCCGTGAAACGATCCCCGCAGCCGTTGACTCCTGCGTTGTTGACGAGGACATCCAGTCGCTTCTCCGTGTTGTTGATGTCCTCAACGAATCGTCGCACCGACGCAAGGGACGACATGTCGAGATGCTTGTAGACGACTTCTGGGTTACCTGTCTCTTTGATGATTGAATCGCGGGCAGCGAGCGCGCGGTGCTCGTTCCGACAGGCCATGATGACCCGACCTCCACGTTTTGCCAGATCTTTGGCCGTTTCGAACCCTAACCCGCTATTAGCTCCCGTCACTATAATAACTTTGCCTGTCATAGACAGCTTTGACTTGCACGATGTTTTACTTATTAACACAGATAGTTTTGTAACAAGAATAATAACTAAAACAAACACCACAAGTAATTCTCCTCCCATCTTGACGACACTGAGCGCACACGACACGTGTGTTTGTCTGGTTGAACGTTGTAAATATCGGCCTGCGTTTCAATTATGTAGTACAGTGCCCTTTATGCAGTCTTAGTATCTACTAGTCTCACAGTAAACTGTCCAATGTGCATGATATGACTCTATTATGAGCCGCACACTTCAACAATTTGTGACGTGAATATAGTTATCTGTTTATGGTTCCGTGATGAACTTGAAACTGTTGACCTACTAAGTACTAGTCTATGTTAAGCGGGTGATACTCGTATCCTAGTACATAATATGTTATTAAACTACATTAAACAAGATATTACAAGTAAGAAAGGTGGTTGATACAGAGAAGATGATATCGTCGGGTGCATGACAAGCAAAAGTCAGTAAGTACTATCAAAAAATTAAAGTGACAATGTACTTTATTACACTTGTAACACGGTTTATTGTCCAATAATTTCAATGGTGTTAGTTAGTGACTTTTGCTTATCACCCGACGATATTTCTGTTGCTCTATCTCGCAAAAACGATTCACTGGATTTGACAGAATAAATATAGACTGTGCTTTTCATTCCGTAATAATAATTAACTGAAGTAACAGACAAGGTGGGTGGAAGACTATATGGCTGTGGTAGTCGTTACTAACAGGCCAATTCTAATTTTAGATATTATATCAGTTCATATTGAAATCAAGTCTAATAACTAAAACTCGAATTGGCCTGTAAGTCGGGGGGATAGGCTAGTTTAAGAATTTTATGATAAGTAATAATATTATCTTATGAAGTTACTACACCACAGCTAGTAAGAGGCTTAAAGGGTCTCTCTCTTGATTGTTCAAAAACTGAGGGGAAAGTTGTATTTTATCCACATGTGGGGCAAAGTAATCAAATGCTAATTTTGAGTTGTTTCCTTAATGTTGGCTGGTAGAATTGACTTTTAAATGATGATTTGGAATAATAAATATTTAATAACATTCATTTTGAAATGATTTGCTTTGATTTTATTTGTTTAACCCTCATGCCTTGAAACCCTCGCAACGCTCAAGATTCAATTTTTCGAACCACTCGCTACGCTCGTGATTCAATTTTGGAATCTTTCGCTTGCTCGGGTATCGACATTGGCACGAGAATTTAAACAACAGCTTTGCCCCATTGTAAAACAATAGTTTGCTATCCCTATCCATCGCCAACGCGGTTAACACAACATGGTTGGAACACAGACCAAGCCCTAAACAAACAGGTCACTGAACCCACTGCATTTTACAGACCCACTCACTTTGCGGAAACTTTAAAAAGTAAACCTCAACTACTCATATACTAGTAACTCAAACATAAGAGCAAAAGTAAGAGTCACATCCGATGTCGCCGTTAAACAAGTAGTAGTTGGTTTTATGTGCATGGTCGTATCGTCATAAATTACGTAACAAGTATGATGGCCATAATACCGCCCACGGTCATTTTGTATTTGAAATGCCTCAGCCTATAATGCAGACCACAGTTCCACATTCTATCAGAACGATCGCTAGAGTTCGAAATCGTTTTAGTATTATTTTAATCCGATAAATTATATACGGCCTTGTAAATCTCTGTCCACGCTCTAAATGGTGCAATTAGCAAGGTAGCCTATTGGCTAGTACTAGTAGTCTTATTTGTTTGTTATTATACGCGTACCTAGCAGGTTCATATAGAAAATTTGTGGACATTTTGTGTAAGTGGATGTTTACGCGCAACTTTCATTATCTTCTATTATGTTTATTTAACTTTTCATGCTAAAATCAATTAATTAACGTACACATTCAGAGTCTCCAGTTCCAAAAGAAGCTATATTGGGCGTTACTCAGTAATTACCTAATTACTTTTTGATTATGTACTTACTACAAATGGCCTAACTAATAATCGAATGGCCTAACTACTTAATAAGTAATTTGTTTAGTTTTACGTTTACTTGTCGGTATTTAAGAGCAGAATTTGGTAAAAGTCTAAATGCAGCCGCTGCAAGATCGTGTGTAGGACTTCTGGCCCAAGGGTGTTTTCCTAAGATACCGGGCCGGGGAACCCAGTGAGGGGCAGGGAAATATACGAGATATGTATCTACATATCTCGTATTTTCGTTAGGGCCTAACGTAGCTAATACTGTAAAGCGAGTTTGAGCGCAACTCATGCACGACGAACGACTTGCATTACTCATTACATTACAGCTAATAACAGGGTATTAAGAATGAAACGAGTTTTTTCGAGACCCCGATGTCAGTGTTGCAAAGATAAAATAGGTAGAATTTTTTAACGGGATGTTAATTTTAGTCTACCAGCATACCATAGCGATATTCTTAGGTGACGATGTCCTGTTTTTTATAGATAATGCAAAGTTTAATAGATACCTACATATATTTGTACCTAATGCTTTGGCTTGTTAGCTATACCTAAGTTACAAATGTACTTAAACACACTATTTCAAGCTTGTTGAGTAAAGAAGAGTATTATATTACATATATAGAGTCAGACCAAGTCAGAAAAAGTTTAGAGAGAACCGACTGTGTAAGTGTTATTTTAAACGTCATAATTTCATAGAAGTTTGCTATCAAAATCGCTGTAGAGTTATCTTGGCCTGACTCTATTAGTTTAGATGCAATTTCAACAGTTAAAAGGCCTTTTATAAACTACCTAATAGCTAAACATCATATAATTAAAGTCTGCAACGGTAGTGGTTAAGCGAGCTGGCTGGCTTAGTAATTATTTATTTGACTTCTCCATATTATCGCCTGAAATAAAATTAATGACAAGTAAGTACCTGAACTGAACTACATAATATTGAATGACTAGGCACGTATAGTTTATTACCTTAAAGGATTTTCTAAACTTTGACGACACGAGGCTAAACATAATGGGGTTTAAGACGACGCTTAGCCAACAATTGAAGCAGCTCACACGCCATGCTATATTCCACCACTAAAACGAAAGTGATTTTTTTTACTATAAATATTAATTTGATAACATACTGTATTACAGGTATTAATAACAGTGGAATACAAACCTCAGCGATATTTAGGAGCTGTTGCAAATTTAGTACACAAAGCAGCACTCGTTGTACAAAAAACGGCAGCCAACAAACGATGAACGATGCCGTCATAGCTACTGGAATCAAAGACAAAAAGAAATACTTATACACAGTTATCAATGTTATCATTTGGTATTTATTTTCCCATAAGAATCATTGGCGATCAAAATACGTTAATTGGAAGGTGTTGTGGTAGACAAGAAACTGAGTGTGAGTAACACTAGTCAAAGCACAGACTAGTTAGTTGCACTGTTGCAGATCATCACAAACCTCAGAAAGAACAGCGGCGGAGAAAATAATCTAAGATTGATTAAAAACAATGCCCGTATCTATTGATATTTCTTTCTTTGCAAAATTTAAGTTTTAAGATAGTTCCTGATACTATCACAACGAGATCGTGCGCAAAGGGAAATATTGAGTATTCTAAAATCTTTACAAAGAGCCCAAACAGGGAGGGCAGCTCTTGGGTAATTTTCCTCCCTAGTAAGTATATTATAAAAATCTTATTATCCATACTTTTTTGATAAGGTGCACTTGTAAATTCATCGCATAGCGTCGGGAATAGTGCAATACTTACCGCACAACACTGCGCACAACTAACGAAGTCGAAAGAGTTCTGATATTCAAACTAGGTATGTACAAGGTAATTGGACCTTACTGCATTTGTTACTTAGTTACCTACGCCGGTACCTACGAGTATTGCACTATCCCCGACAATAGAGAGGTGACAATTCGCAGCACTTACCCACAACGTTATTAATTTTTCCTCTAGGATCGTGATAGTTAAAAACCTTATCTTTTGAACTTTTTCTCCGTTTACAGTTGACTTTTAGCATAATTGACATATAGACGAAAGTCATTATTATAAGCGGTATAACAAATGAAACAATCGCTTGTGCTCCGTTAACAAGACGAACCCGCAGAGTTGGGATCGCATGACACACCCACGTGTCTCGTACCTTCCAAGCATCGACGTCGAGAGTGTCCAATACAGCCTCGGCGATTGAAACCAACCATAGGATCACAATTATCTTCACCACTCTGCGACAGTCGGGATTACTTTTTACCTTCAACGGATGGCAAATAGCAATATATCTCTCAATAGATATTGCAGTCATAATTAGTATGCCACCATTCCATAAACAGAGGATAGAAAACCACTGCACTCGACATGTGAATTGACTATGTACATACGTGGAAACAAGATTCTCCAAAATTTCTTCCAGCATTGTAAACGTCAGTGCTAAGTCGGATAACGCTAAGTTCAGCAAATAATAATTGGTCACTGTATGCATTGATTTGTCGTAGTAAATTACAAAGCAAGTTATCAGGTTACCGATCAGACTGACTATGAAGAAGACGCACAAGAAAATGGCAAAAGGAAATTTAGTATCATCACGCACCATGGCTATTTCTAAAAAATCGAACCAAATTTTCATCGTTTCATTCGAGACTTCCGAAAAATCAGCCATATTTGTTAGTGTTTATTTAGATGGGTGTTTACAATATTATGTATTTGTTACCATAACATCTAATGAATATGACCAGACACTACGACTGACAAAATGCTAATGAGTAAGTAGTTCCACCTCCTACTAATCTACTTACTTACGTAAAGTAAACTTACTTAGTATAGATGTGTTTACTGTGTACCCATATAAGTCGATTTAAAAAGGTGGTAACAACCATGCTTACATTGAGATAAGAAAACAACTTTTAAGGGAGTCAGGATATGCGACAGAAATGGTTTCAAAAAGGTGAAGAATTGAAAAACAAAAATTTTCAGTGTCATTTGCGTCTTCCGAAAAGCCAGTGATTTTTGTTAGTATAAGTTTGTTATAAATAATTAAGAAAGGGTCACTCACGTATTTTAAGTCGAAAAACGCTCGACATGTTTCACTCCGTACCGAGTAGTGTCACCAGGAGCATGCGTTTTTCGACTTAAAATTCGTGAGTGACCTGTTCTTAATATATTTATTACTAACAAAAATCACTGGCTTTTCGGGAGTCTCAAATGACACCATGAAAATCTCTGTTTTTCAATTATTCAAAAACAAACGTAATCGAATGATACTATTAATATTTGTCATCAAGCATATACCTACTGAAGACATGAACTTCTTTTAGCCATTTTATGCCAGATTGTTTGATGGATTTACTTACGTTAAGAAATTAAATCATATAACAGGAAATTAATTCCCTTTAGGTAACTACATTTCATCCTGTGAAATTGAGCTCTCAGGTGTTATCGTGAGGGTTTGAAAATAAGAGGAAACGGTTCGAGAAAAAATATAATTTTTAAGAAAAAAAAACCGACTTCTATGGGGCCCGGTGAAAGATTATGGTAGATGGTGCACTATGAAGAAAAGGAGGTATAACCAGTACTTTCTAGTAGCATTTCGTTTCCGTAAGGGTCGTAGTTCTAGCCTAACCTAACCCACTTCTCTGATAGCAGTTCGGTTCTGTGAGGATCGCAGTTCGAACCTAATCAAACCCACTTTTCTAGTAGCATTTCGTTTCTGTAAGACTCGCAGTTCTAACCAAACCTAACCCACTTTTGTTCGGTTCTGTGAGGATCGCAGTTCTAACCTAACCTAACCCACTTAACGGCGCATGCGGTGCGGTGTACGGGAGTTTGAGCGGGAGGGGTTTGGCATCATCATACCCACATTTTATGGTAAGTAATCATAGTGGTTTATTTAGTTTAGGTATCATAGTGGTTTTCCGGGTCAAGGTCCGGGTCTCTGAGTGCGAGTCCGGGTCCGAGTCCCGGTCCGAGTCCGGGTCCGGGTCCGGGTCCGGGTCCGAGTCCGGGTCCGAGTCCGGGTCCGAGTCCGGGTCCGAGTCCGGGTCCGAGTCCGGGTCCGAGTCCGGGTCCGAGTCCGGGTCCGAGTCCGAGTCCGGGTCCGAGTCCGAGTCCGGGTCCGAACCGGATCCGGGTATGAGTCCGGGTCCCAGTCCAAGTCAAAATCGAAATTCGAAATCACCAAACATGTACTATGCGTCGTTGAAGAGTTCTGTTCTGATCATCATCAGCAGTTCCACTTCATCAAATGCGACAGTTTTTAATGTAAATGCTTGATTTTATGATGAAAATACAAAAAATTCTATACGTATGCCTTTAAGATTTGAGGAGTTCCCTCGATTCCTTATGGATCCCATCATCAGAACTCGAGCTTGACAGAAATGTGGCTTAAAAACTAAACTTGCTTAACAAACATAACGAAGAGGACAAATCGCCAAACGTGAACTATGCGTCGTTGAAGAGTTCCGTTCTGATCATCATCAGCAGTTCCACTTCATCAAATGTGACAGTTTTTAATGAAAATGCTTGATTTTCTGATGAAAATACAAAAATCTCTATACGCATGCCTTTAAAATTTGAGGAGTTCCCTCGATTTCTCATGGATCCCATCATCAGAACTCAAGCTTGACAAAATTGTGGCTTAAAAACTTAACTTGCTTAACAAACATAACGAAGAGGACAAATCGCCAAAGGTGAACTATGCGTCGTTGAAGAGTTCCGTTCTGATCATCATCAGCAGTTCCACTTCATCAAATGTCACATTTTTGAATGTATATGCTTGATTTGTTGATAAAAACACAAAAATCACCATATGTATGCCTTTAAGATTTGAGGAGTTCCGTCGATTCCTCATAGATCCCATCATCAGAACTGGATTTTGACAAAAACGGGACCAATCTGTATGCATATACATACAATCAAAAAAATAATTTTCAAAATCGGTCTAGTAATGACGGAGATATGGAGTAACAAACATAAAAAAAAAAAAATTAAAAAAAAAAAACCATACAACCGAATTGATAACCTCCTCCTTTGGGATTTGGAAGTCGGTTAAAAAGGTAGATAGTGTCCCGCCTTTATTTGCTCGTCTCGGCGGCGGCACTGCCGTGCTGGAGGTTGGAGGCGATTAACGTTATTAACTTATTAACGATTGTAAGGCACACTAGTTAGAGGGTTTTTGTTGCTGAAAATGGAATAAATAATAATAAAAACCACCAAATAGAACATTGGCACTTATTTATATTTATTAATTACGTCTTGAAGTCGTGGACCATAGTAAAGTTGTAATACTGTGGGGGCGATTTTTGAATTTCGTCATTCGAAAATCGGTGGAAAACAGCGTAATGCTAATTTTCGAAATACGAGCGATAGAAATTCGGAATCAAGTGGTGTTCACCACTCGTTTTAAATTCTATTTGTAGAATTTAAATGTAATCTAAGTCTTCTTGAGCTTACCGTGGGTGGGGCTTAGTCAATTTGTGTAAAAATGTCCTATATTTAATTAATTTATACACGAAATAAAGCGGTCGAAATTCAAAAATCGGCCGCCTGGACAATAGTTTGGTAGTTTTACCGTACTCTATTCTATGGCAAATTGCCCAGCTATTCATTAGCTTTTTTTCAGTATATTTGGTCCCCCACTTGGGAATATGTTTGTTTCCATTAAGGGCTACTCAAAGAGCAGCATGGCAACTAACCAATGACATAAATACAATTGCTTTTTCATGTAGGTATATTTCATTTCAGACGAATAACCGTGCAAACACTATTCTTATAGCAAAAATATATATGCAAATTTGCTTACAATAATTGTTCATTAACTTATGACTAAATATTAACTAGGCCCTATCAGCATAGCAGTCATGTAGCATGTATAGCCGGCCCGATTTGTAAGATCAAGTTTGCCTAAGCAAGATCTTAGCAAAACGGATAGACTAATAAACAGCAGCACAAAAGCACGTGTTTTTTCTCTTACAATTTAAAGAAAATAATTTATTTAAGCAATTTATTTCTACAATCAACACAACAACTAAATAATATAGTCATATGCCTTATGGGAATATAGTTCAGAGCCGGAAACCGCTACCAACTTTTAGTATGTTGTTGGGCATGGCATTGGGTCTCCAAAACTGCCGGGAGACGGCGGCGCCGGCCATCTACTTCAGCGGAATGACGTCATCAAAATGACTCCCGCTTCGTTGCGAATATTGCATACTGCACCCAAACTATGCATAGCACATACACTACGTGTGGGGTATTAAATGAAAGCCAATTAAATAAACTTTATTTTATTTATACAAAGTGTACCAAAATATGCAACAGTTTAAGAGAAATTTACAAATAAATAAAAATTACGTAAAAAAATATTCGATTATTTGGGTTTTACAGCCAAACCAAAAGTCGGAAGATAAAGCAATGTACTACAACATTAAAGATGACGTCTCAAGCCATACACTGATATCAATAAAATCAAAATTGGACCAAATATGTGGAAATTATGCATCAAAATGTAGATATTTGCCCACACAAATGCATAAAAGTTAAAAAAATCCAAATTGGTCATTTTCAGGATAATCCGCATAAGCTTCTAGTATGTTATTAGCAATATGACCTGGATTCTAAAACTGCCGGGAGACCATCTCTGTTGTTCCTCAGTTACAAATAATGACGTCATATAAATAATCACTGCCGAATTTCGCAAAATGTAAATTATAGCTATACCACGAGTCTCACATACACATGTGTTACATGTAATGAAAGGTTATTAAATGTATTATGATTCACCTAAACATTGTTTGTAAAAAAATGTACGGTTTCAGAGCTAGAAACAACGAAATAACACTTTTTATGGAAAAAGTAGATATGTATCAATTTTATAGCTAAACTAAAATCGTCATAAAAAATTTGCGTATAATATTTGAAAAACCAGTTATTCAACTATATATCACAATTTAAATTTTACATTTCCGACAAAAACTGTGGAAGTTCTGGAAAAAAAACTAAAGCGCCCCAACAATTCTACCTTAATGCGCTCATATTATGCAAAGAATAGTTCTAATTATCGAGTATTAAATGGATGAACATTACATAAAATACATGAAAACGACATTTTCGAATGGAACCATAATTAAAAAAATAATAATTTACTAGATAAGTAAGCAAAATACTGTTTCTTTAAGTACCTAATCTCCTCCTTTCAAAGTCGGTTAAAATGTGGCTTTTGTGACCTGGGCTACAAAGACAAATAAATTGACACCTCATTTATCAAAATCAGTTCAGTTGTTCCATGTAAAAAATACATAATTACATACGTAGATAGCAGTTCCTGCTGTAGTCGCGGTAAATATTAATATCAAATAGATCTTATTGTCATGGCCTAACGCTACATTATTAGAGAAATGTAAAGTTACATGCCAGTAAGTAGGTACATGCCTAATACAAAATGCCTTATCTCGGTAAATGCCATATCAGTTCACTTAATGCGATACATAATTATATATTTAAGCCTCGATTAGCCTTATACATACATACATACATACATCACTGGCTCAGTGACCCAAAGAGGATCTTGATCTCTGACACAAAAGAGCGTCACTCTGCCCTATTCTGCGCCACTTCGCGCCAGTTGGGTATTCTTATAAAAGTGGAAACTTGAGTGGTGCAAGGGTTTCAAGGCTGAGCTGAGAAGGCTGGCAGAATTTTCCCTCTGATCCTCCGAAATACAGAGGTCACCCCTCTGGTCTGCTAACATCTACGGCCTGAGGGTTTCAACGTTAGATGCCAAGCCACGCCAGGCCATAATAGTAAAGGTCTAATTATTGAATTTTAATTTTTTGTCCGACTACGGCAGAATTTGCTATCTATGCGTGCATGTGTAGGTACCGTTTGCATGAAAGTACTGAACTGATTTTGATAAATTAGGTGTCAATTTATTTGTCTTTGTAGCCCAGGTCACAAAAGCCACATTTTAACCGACTTTGAAAGGAGGAGATTAGGTACTTAAAGAAACAGTATTTTGCTTACTTATCTAGTAAATTATAATTTTTTTAATTATGGTTCCATTCGAAAATGTCGTTTTCATGTATTTTATGTAATGTTCATCCATTTAATACTCGATAATTAGAACTATTCTTTGCATAATATGAGCGCATTAAGGTAGAATTGTTGGGGCGCTTTAGTTTTTTTTCCAGAACTTCCACAGTTTTTGTCGGAAATGTAAAATTTAAATTGTGATATATAGTTGAATAACTGGTTTTTCAAATATTATACGCAATTTTTTTATGACGATTTTAGTTTAGCTATAAAATTGATACATATCTACTTTTTCCATAAAAAGTGTTATTTCGTTGTTTCTAGCTCTGAAACCGTACATTTTTTTTACAAACAATGTTTAGGTGAATCATAATACATTTAATAACCTTTCATTACATGTAACACATGTGTATGTGAGACTCGTGGTATAGCTATAATTTACATTTTGCGAAATTCGGCAGTGATTATTTATATGACGTCATTATTTGTAACTGAGGAACAACAGAGATGGTCTCCCGGCAGTTTTAGAATCCAGGTCATATTGCTAATAACATACTAGAAGCTTATGCGGATTATACTGAAAATGACCAATTTGGATTTTTTTAACTTTTATGCATTTGTATGGGCAAATATCTACATTTTGATGCATAATTTCCACATATTTGGTCCAATTTTGATTTTATTGATATCAGTGTATGGCTTGAGACGTCATCTTTAATGTTGTAGTACATTGCTTTATCGTCCGACTTTTGGTTTGGTTGTAAAACCCAAATAATCGAATATTTTTTTACGTAATTTTTATTTATTTGTCAATTTCTCTTAAACTGTTGCATATTTTGGTACACTTTGTATAAATAAAATAAAGTTTATTTAATTGGCTTTCATTTAATACCCCACACGTAGTGTATGTGCTATGCATAGTTTGGGTGCAGTATGCAATATTCGCAACGAAGCGGGAGTCATTTTGATGACGTCATTCCGCTGAAGTAGATGGCCGGCGCCGCCGTCTCCCGGCAGTTTTGGAGACCCGATGCCATGCCCAACAACATACTAAAAGTTGGTAGCGGTTTCCGGCTCTGAACTATCTCTGCGACCGTTTCCCATAAGGCATGGCACTAATAATAATAGATGTGGCACCAATAATGAGACGTAAACAAAAATAAGTAGAATTTAACATCAGTTTTTATACACTGGGAGCATTTTATCATCAAAGAAAGTCATGGAACTGCTAAGTTTGACTGCATTAATTTCAATTTGTTTTATAAGAAATGGTGCCATACCATAAAATACTTATATTAAGTCTGTGCATTAGTATCTATACTACAATAGTAAGAAAAAAACATATGTGTTAGATTTTGAGCATTAAAAAATATTGGGATTTAATACTAAGCAGCGGCGTATAAAATCCACGTTAACACTGTTAAGAGTAAACGTAAAGAAGAGTAAAAAAAATACGATATACATATGTACTAACTTTGCGCGAATATATACGAACATTACATACCTATTATAAAGATTAACTTAGGTACTTCTACCTACAGTTGTACAGTAAGCTGCAGAGATAACTGATCCCTCCCCCGCAAACAAATTTCTATGCAGGGGGCCAGTAATCTCTGCAACTTACTGTACATATACTATATATATTCGGGACTCTATTGATATATTGTATCCCCATATATACGAGTATGCATACGAACAATCATATCATTGAAGAGTAGGTAGCTGAAATAATTTTGCATTTCTTGTTCCATTGCGCTAGTAGGTTAGTAGTTATTTTATCTTTGGTAATGCCACGACTGGAAAAACTCCAATCCTAAGAAGACACGACGGACTTCAGATCAGATCATAGACTTAAAGGGTTCAGTCATCCAAATAATAATTAGAGTATGGAAGATTAAAATTTTTATGTAAAAAAACTACTTTTATAAGTACTTTTTTACTTATCGCGAAAATTGGCTTCTCAAATTCTCGCCATAACTAAAAATCTTATGTTCAATAAGGACTTACTTAATTTCAGTCCAATTGTAGTATAGACATTTAGTTTTAGAATGTACTTGGTTTAACAATAGGTAAATGATTTTTCTCTAACATATTTAAAACAATATTAGCAGCGCCGCAGCGGTATCTGCATAAGCGCGGGTCCAGAGAGAGCTAGTCAATAGATGCAAACGTCGCTTTCAGTGATTAGCGCTCTTTTCAAAACGTCACTGCATTCAGCGCTGTTGTTTAAGGGTCGGTTCGCTCGCTAAATCGTATTGTATGGGAAGTTACATAGTTCGCTGCTGAGTGACGTTGATCGGTCCGTCAGTTGTGGTAGGTGGCCCTAAACCCGGTTCATCGGTGTGGGTACTCTGGCATAAGATATGCCAGGGCCACCGGAAGGAGTCATGGTAGAATCCCAGGCATCCCATGGCTCCTTCAAAACGGTAAGAAGGGTGACGCCGGAGTGGCTTTTAGTGGGTATACCTCCTCTCCCCCTCTCAACAGGAGAGGGCGGTTGCAGGAGGGAGTTCCACACATCCCCCATGGCTCCCCAGCCCGGGGGAACGCGTAACGCATTTTTCCACTCCGTCCACAAAAAAAAAGGTGGCCCTAAACCCGCTCGGGTAGAAACCAGCCGTGCAGACACTTGGGCGCAGGCGAAGGCGTGCGGAACGTGACGCGCGCAAGCTCACGCAAGGTTGCGGCCTCCAGCACCAACAGGGCCACGGCGCGTGAGTCGCCCGCACCGCGCACCACCGCGCTCAGCAACACGCCGTCGTCTTCTTCCTATATAACATCATCATCATAAATATCATAATCAACACCCTATATTAAACGGTAAACTGCTAAGCTAGCATAAGAGACTCATATGAGGTACTCGTGTAAGTACATCATCATTGGCCTTTACATCTTCTTCAGATGTTTATTACAGCTGCTGTGTATTCCGAGAATCGCATCTTTTCTTGTGAGTGAACAAGTGAACAAACCGATGCGAGCTCTGCAAGTCTGCACTGTTTCCCACAACGGTCACAAGTAAATTTGGCGTTAGCTGAAGGTGCCGGTTGTTGTCTCTTTAGACGACGCTCTTTAAGTTTTTCAAATTATACAAATATGTATTTATTACAAATATTACGGTTGAAACATCACCAATGCACCTTTGAACGCCAGTGTACATATGGAAGAAATTAGTTTTGGCTGTAACAGGTCATACATAGGTCCGATGATCCCGTGAATGTCTTTTGCGTCAATAATAATTTAACTGATCAATTTGGTATATAAATTGTTTAAGTTAGTAACAAAATTATATGTGACGTCCCACGGGTAAAGGTACCTTATGGCGGTTAGCGCTTACGCTACTGTTAACGCCGCTCCAATATTATTGCGGCACTATGCGACGTAAGTGCCAGCCGCCATAAGGTACCTTTTGCCGTGGATCGTCACATATTTATTACTTATGCTTATGCGTAGCTACCTTAGCGCCTGGCCGCGGTACAAAGACGGGCTCGCTGGGGTAGCAGTCCACGTCGCACCACGTCCGGATCTCACTCGTCGCTGTGTCCACTTTGATGATCTATAACCAACGGGAGTCCTTTTATATTTGTACTTATAATTATTACGTATAATACTTCCTGTGAAAAGTAATTACAGTCGTGTAACAGGCCTACAAGAAATTGTAGAAATTAAATAAGATGGAATTAGAAGCGAATCACAGTGACAGGACCAGGAGGCCTAATAGAAAGGTGACAATGTTACATCGACAATTTTTATAATAAATAATTACGTTTTTTAATAAAAAGTAAGTCATCGTCGTGTAGTCTTTTTTTAATGCTAAAAATACTATACGAAAAGGTACGTAAATATATGAGTCGCTTAACTTCAAACTCGGGTAAAGGTAAATCCATCTGTCAGATTATGCGAGTTCGGTATTAACCACGTACAAAGACATGTAACTTCGTATAAGATGAATAAAGTCTAAGGAAAAAACGTGCCTCGGAAATCGAGAAATAGTCATTCTCGCATAGATGGCGCACACACCTTTGGCGTATGCTCGGCTAGATGGCGTGACGACACCGTTTCATATTTCACAATTTTAACACATACGAGTAGATATCAGTGAATGAGCATGGGTAAAAACAATATAAAAATAGTAAAATAATTTATCCATTTTTTTTTTTGATAATTTTATACGTGTTTATTTTGAGTTTTAGTCGTGTGTCGATATATGGCAGTAAATTTACAGTGACTACAAAATTGACATGACCCCTCTGTGACCCCTCTATACTATCTATTCTCTTTGACCACGTATTAACTCGTCACTACTCACATTTATGTTCGATTTTTGTAAAAATTACTTTATTTTAAAATACTTCAGTTTTTTGTTAGAAGAATAAAGGTCTCAAAATGAATAAAACGAAAAGTATATAAAAGCTCGAAAGTACTGGTAAGTACTGCTCAGTGGCGCCCTCAATAAATTTCGACAATTTCTCGTTGGACTGTATGGCAGTTTAAATTTACAGGCATATCTACCTACGACACTTACCAGTCCTGGGTTTTCGACATCGACGTCTGAACTAATCGCGTAGAAGTAACGATAGGGCTTTCCTGAAAATAAAAATCACAGATCCACCATATTGTCTTAAGCTATCGCGACAGTTACTCATATAGGTAACTATTGAAATATCGCATATTAATGAATTTAAAATCAGTTTTCATAGTTTTATTTCAGATCCATCGAATTAGATTATTATAAAGAAGTCAGAAAGTCGTCCAAAAATACAACCTAATATATATCTGATCAAGCAAATCTTGTCAGTAAAAAAAGGCGCGAAATTCAAATTTTCTATGGGACGATATCCCTTCACGCTTACATTTTTCAAATTTGCCGCCTTTTTCTACTGACAAGATCTGCTTGACCAAGTATAGTTCGTTTTTTTAGCATTAGAAATAAGGTAAACAATCGTGATGTGTCTTTTAATTGAAAAACAAATTTTAAAAATAAGTTACGGCAAATATGTAACAATTATGAATCTAATACAATCATTTATATTCTTCTGCTTTCATAAGTTAGTTATTGATTTTTAAAAAGCGTTTTTCAATTAAAAGACATGTCAAGATCGCCTACCTTCTTGCAAGTTCTTTCTAATGCTAAAAAAAAACGAACTATAGACCCATTTTTTATGAGGTAAATAGTAATTAGATACAGTTTCTCTCTACACGTTTTAGTATTATTACACACCACATGTTACTTTGTAGGTATGTAAAAAAATACGCAAGGTAGTTCAACTGGTTAACACTGAAGCTAACACGTTTTTACATCACGGAATAGCAAAGCAACATTATGGTGTCAATTAATTTGGATTTCCGCGAAATAACGCCGAATAATGAATAGGTAAAACAAATGATGAGTATATAAATTAAAATTACTCCTAAGAGGTAGGGCTTCTTAATCGAAGCTAGCTGCCAGCTTTCTGTCTAGGTACCTCACGACGTGTTTGTATCTGTGCGTGACTATATTATCGATTCTATAAATAATTTGGGCTTCCGTTAGCAACTTGGCACGTACCATTGTGTAGGTCGTAGTGTATCCTGGGTGTCTCGCAGCCCAGGCCCGCCAGCAGGCGGGGCGCGACGCGCGTGAGCCGCGGGGCCTCCAGCGGGATCTCCACCCGCTTGGGCCGTCCGCGGAACCACTCCGCGTAGTCTGCGTTGCTTTGCATCGACTGAAATCGCTTAGTTTAAGTACGATGGTGGTGTGAAATGCGCGCTGAATTGTTTTTAAAAAGTCATACAGTTAGGTATAGGTATTTTTTTATCAACCATTCCTTTGTTTATAGTGAGGAGAAATAAAACCACCTTCGTAGCCCGGGCCAAGACATTAACTAAAGATCCCATTGAAAGCGGTAGTAGTGGTTGCGAATGTAGTATCCCAGGGCCAACTGGTAACTAAAGTAACTAGTACTGCTGCTGGAGTACTGCTGGTACTGGTAACTGGTAATACACTGGTGACTAAGTCCAACTGATGGCCTGAAAGTCTGGTGAGTAAGTGAATGTCCTAAGATATAGTGTTGAGTCTGACTTGAAAGTCAGTTAATTTTGACGTAGCGGCGTTTTTTCCAAAGCTATTTTTTGCTAATGTTTAATGTAGGTTAAGTTATTTTGCCACTTAACGCAAAAATCAATGCGTAGTGCCATAAGATCGCATTTACCTATTTGAACTAAGCATCCGGGCTTCAAACCCTAGGTTCAGATTTCGTTCTGCGATTTTAGCGCAACACCCGAGCGCATTAAAATACTTACATTAACGGCAAATAAATAAAAATGGACTTACTTCAATGGCCTGGATGTACATAGCATCTATCACCTTAGCGTCGTTATACGCACAGATATCGACGACCAGCCTGTCGTCCTGCTCATACGAGTTGATGATGTGGAGGTAAAACAAGGTGTCAGTCCGGTATCGCGTCACTTCTTTCCCAGTTTTTCGACTTATTAGGACTATGTGTGTCTGAAAATCATATTATAGCAAACAAATTAGAAGAAGCATCATGAAAATATTTATGAAAGAATCGTATTCGAGCAAGAAAGTATATTCCATAATAAAACTGTGTCCTTTTGCTAGTGTTTCGGTGAGTTATGCGTGTTAGGCATAATCTCTTGTTGAAAATACTCATTCAATATCTGGTTATTTCTTACTTAACAATTACAGTTGTAACATTTTGCTCCCTGTTTAAGTGGTATTAGATGAGTGTTCAGTTACCTCGTGTTGCGGGTACCACTGCAAGCTCCGGGCGAGAGGCCTGTTAGAAAGCTGGTTCCGCACCACGCTCACCAGGGACACCGATAGCGGCTGTTCTACTATCACGAAGTAGTTGTCCGTTATACCTGAAAATATTATCATATAAGTAAGTACCTACCTAAGGTTCTGAATAGTTGAACAGCATTAGCTAACGGAAATATTAATGATCACCATTCATATAGAGAAACTTATGAATGGAGCAAATAATCTTGAAATTGTGAATATTCTTCAATCCTCTATGCAATTGTTGTAATTGTTTCTGTACATGTATTTATTATTAACGGCGTGCTGCGCATGCGCATAAAGAGTATTATATTGTATAAATTGTATAATATTCTGAAGACTTCTTTAAAATCAAATCATCAGATTATAGTTACCAAAAGTATGCATGTATGCGGGGTGTAAGGGCCACCGTGGTTTCATGCTACCTACGATGCGAGCCCGCTCGAACATATCCCCTGAAACGAAACATCGAAAACACTGTTATAATTATCCCTTAATAAAAAGGCAATAATTTATTACCATGGCTTTATTTTCTTTATTCATCATTCTTCTTAGGCTAGGGTTTTTATAATATGAATATAAAAACACTTACACTTTATTATTATTTAAAAAAGGTAGAGTTAACGATTTAATACGATACGAATACGATTTAAATCTGACATCCTTCTGCTCAATTAAATATCTCTCGGGTTTATTTTACCTAAATGTATATAAGGTTTACTCGGGTAATTCCGAATGTCGAAAACTGTCGGATAATTCCGAAAATAAACTTTTATTATGATGGAATTAAGGGTGATTTTCATCTGAATTTCGGAATTATCCGACATTCGGTATTACCCGAATACACCTTACATTAGTGTTTAAAAATGGCAATAAATTATCTTCTTTACTCATTCACTATTTACATTCATGACAAAGGGCGAAAGACATGGTAAATAGGTACGTATGGTCCACTTGGGTGTTCCTGTTAGTGTGAATTAAAGCGTATATTGCAACGAACCTTTTTCAGTGAATGGGAATTTGACCACGACATGCTGCAGGCGCCCTTTTACGAGGGACATGCCCACGTTATACACGTCTCCTGAAATCAGAGAGCCAAACGCCGATTACATGCTTTACTAAGTACTGAAATAAGCAGGAATTTAGTAACATCTTTGGAATTAATCTTTGGAATGGTACTTTCATTCGATGGTCCGCGTCAAAGCTTTGGGCTTGGAAAACATTTGCTCATTACTTACCTACCTATAATTTGATACAAATCGAATAATTTTTATCTAAGAAACTAGTTAATATTTAAAACTGTTCTACGATGTATTTTTAGTCGCTGAGCAAGTCCAATCCGTTGAAACCGAAAACCCTCTTCAAATATTTAGAGCTTTAGACTATAACAAGAATGGATTTTTGACATGGTTTGATAATGGGGTTGGATGAATTTAACGGTTTCCACGAAGTTAAAGTCGCGGGCGGGGCGGAGGCTAGTAGGCACGAGTAAAATATAAAAACCGGGCAAGTGCGAGTCGGACTCGCGCACGAAGGGTTCCGTACCATAATGCAAAAAAAAAAGCAAAAAAAAAAAACGGTCACCCATCCAAGTACTGACCACTCCCGACGTTGCTTAACTTTGGTCAAAAATCACGTTTGTTGTATGGGAGCCCCATTTAAATCTTTATTTTATTCTGTTTTTATTATTTGTTGTTATAGCGGCAACAGAAATACATCATCTGTGAAAATTTCAACTGTCTAGCTATCACGGTTCGTGAGATACAACCTGGTGACAGACGGACGGACGGACGGACGGACGGACAGCAGAGTCTTAGTAATAGGGTCCCGTTTTACCCTTTGGGTACGGAACCCTAAAAAGCTACCTACCGTTGGGCAGGACGTGGGGATGCGAGGTGTGGTTCACTAGCGCCAGGCTCTTCGACAGGTTCCTCCGCCCCAGTGTGTCCAGCGTTACCGGGTCCACCCTACAACATTTTTACCCTTCAGACATAATCACCTAAATGTATCGAAATCGAAAAAAAATAATCGAAAATGTCATAGTTACCTGTGAATGACTGGTCCCTCTGTGAAGGCGTACATCTCGTCACCGAATGGGTACAAAGAAATCATGGCGTTGTCTGACATTGACTCTCCAGGATCAAAAAGTGCTGAAACTCTGAAATATAAATACAAACATATCCTTTGTAAAACCGTCATTTTAGGGTTCCATGTTCAAAGGGTGACAAATGGGACGGACAGAACGGAATTTTATACTAGCTTCATCATCATTGACTACACTATTAGCATCAGAACTGGATCTTGACAAAAATGTTGCTTAAGTACCTGTATTATATATACTTAGCGTTACTTGTTTAATCTTGGCCTAATGTAATTATTGTAATGAGATGCACTGTAGTCATAAATAATTTAAATGGCATTTTAATCTGTTTTTTCTACTCCAGCACTTATTTTTCGATTAAATGACTGCCAGTGAGATTGAAATGAAATCAATTTCATAAGAAGTGTTCTTAGGATCCTAACAGCAGTGTTCTTAGGGATACCTATTCATTCCATATTATTATGTTACGATGTCAAGGCCTAACTCTCAAAACTCAGTAGCCATTTGGTAATTCCCAAAATTTTGCCCCTAATAAATTTATGTAGAAATAATTAGACCGGGATTAGCACGAGACACGCGGGCTAGTGGGAAATATGGTCACCTGTCAAAAATGGTGTGGCACGGGTCAGGGGCCGCGCTGGTGCCGAACTCCGTGACGACGATACGCCGCGCCGCCTGGTTACGCTTGTATGTGTTAGACTGCAGAAAACGGCACTGGTATGTAGCATTCCCATCGTGGATAGCAAACCTAGAAATACGTTAAAAATATCTGCATCATCAAAACATCAGCAACAGCTGGTACCTATGGCTAGAATGAAAAGTTTGCCGACCCCTGTAGTAAGGAGTCGACTACGTACCTGTGCAGCAGGGCCGAGCTGTCAAACAGGTGATCGAACCGCTCCGATCCAACTTGGAGTGAGCCAGGCCCATTCCGCAGCAGGCTACCGCGAACCCACGATGGAATTTCACCTGAAAAAATAATGATCTAGAATAATGAACAGATCCACCGGGTATTGCCGTTTGATCAATGAATGCGGTGAAATGACAAAAATATATTTGTCATTTCGCCAAGGGTTTAGTTTAGAATATCACGAATCACGACGAATAGTTTCCTTGAATAAAAAATATACGACAATAGTTTGTTATTAAGGGAATAAAGAAATGTTTCAATGTAGTCACAAATTTTATATAGCTATTTTAGTTAAATTAAAATAATTTTTTAACGGTTAAATTTATAACCGTTAATTTAAAAGAATAATAAAAGAGTAAATATATTTATTTATTCATTATTAAATTATATAAAATATGATGAATTTAACTATAAGCTAAACGAATTAAAAGTGATAAAATAAGTTTTTGGCAAAAATTTCATTTTTGGTACAAGCTTTTATCGCTGACTGTACTTTTCTTCCCACATGCAACTAATACTCATCGAGACAATTCTAAAAACCCCAAACACAATAAAGTTTCGTTGTTTTATCACAGAGATCCTATGGCCACCTCCGGTCTCCATCATCAGATCAGCTCAATGACACCATAATATTGCATTGTCACCCGACTTACGTATGTATGCAAAATTTCAGCTCAATCGGAAACCGGGAAGTGGATCAAATTTAACTTGCAAGATTTGATTACAGACTGACAGACAACGGTCAGGTGAAAGTAAATATTAATAAAAAATTTTAATAAATAAAATTAAACCTGTAATTTGTCCTTCCAATGGTTCAGTGACCTCCTCCTCGCAGGATCGGAGCCATACAGTCGGATCGCAGTTGGGATACAGTTTCTCTTTACATGCAGCCATTGTGGTTTACTGAAATTTAATACGACCAGGCATGACGTACCGCGCGCACTGCACAAGTGCACAAAAATTGTAATGCTCATGATGGTATGAAACGCTTTCTTTAGGCTAAATTTGCAAGAACCTTTGTACCTAATTAGTTTGCTTTGTAACGTTATCTAATATACGTCATCAATAATTGGATAAATTTTGATAGGAGGATTAAATGAATTAGAGTTTATACTTAAGTAAATGAACTGCCTAGAATTCAGTGAGAAAATGATTTTATATGATCCTACTAGCGACCCGCCACGGCTTCGCACGGGTTACACAAAACCACTTAGGTAAACTTACACCTTCTTCAAGAATCACTCTATTAATATGTGAAACCCGCATGAAAATCCGTTCTGTAGTTTTCGAGTTTATCGCGAACATACATAGTTATACACACAAACATATAGACTAGACGCGGCGAGGGACTTTATAAAAAAGTCCTCCGCTGCCTTATAAAACAAGGTGTAGGTAGTGATAATAATAAGACCAATCAATTAATAATGTATGGACATACTTGTAACTATGGTTTCAGTTTAATTTATAATTGCGTTGCGGGTTGATCGGCACCCGCGTGTAGTACGACTGTACGACCGACTCATTAGTGAATTCGGTCCTAGGCCAAGTCTATCGCAACTAATTGTCTACACACGGTCCGCTATTATGCGTTCAAGACTCATTATCCTCTTAGGGATTGAGACTAATTACGCAATGACGCATGATCCTAAGTAAAAATAGGCTATTAGGCTTATTAGCTTATAAGCCGAGGACTTATTGTCTAACTGTAACATGCTAAATTCATGGTGGAGGAATAAAAAGCGATGATTGCCCTCGACGTGGCGTGACAGAATAGGTAATCTTAGGTAGGTAACCTATCTGAACTAGGTAAGTAGGTACCTACTAAATCAATAAGTATGAAGGAGATTTTCAGTACGTGCTTAGTTGATTTTACACATGGTATTAATCTTGAAAAATGAACAGAATAGAAATATCATGTAAAATGTATTAATTTGAAAATTTTGGTAAAGTTTTTGGGGTCCGTAACCAAAGGGCGAAAACAAAAACAGGACCCTATTTACTAAGACACCACTGTCCGTCTCTTCTGTCTGTCGCCAGGCTGTATCTCAACCGTGATAACACTGATAACTATATATATACTAGCCGCTATAACAACACATACTAAAAACAGAATAAAATAAATATTGAAGTGGGGCTCCCATACAACAAACTTGATTTTATGCAGTTTCTTGCGTAATGGTAAGTGGAACCCTTCGTGCGCGAGTCCGCCTCGCACTTGGCAGGTTTTTCCCCTATCGAGTCAGTTAGAAAGTTGAATTAACGGTGGCCACAAAATAAGTGCATTCCCGTTGCCGGGGAGGTTTTACTGACTTTTACTATGGGCCCAACCCCGAAGTAGTGAAGGTTGGGCCCATACTTAGTAAAAGTTGCTCAGTATAATCCCAAAACCGCCCGGGTAACGGGAATGCACTTATTGTTTGGCCTTCCTGTATATTTAAATACAGAAAAAAATTCCCTTGAATTGACTTAAGTACCCATTTTACCTAAATATTATTGTATATACTTACTACTTAGGGACCACTATGATGGCAAAACCGGGTGGCCCGCCTGCCTGACTCTAAGTGGCCTAGCAAAGATTCACTGTGTCACAAGGTCTTACAAAATACCAAAATAAATTATATTAAATAATAATAATAATATTGTCGATTATCTGTAATAAATATAAGACAATACACACATTAGTTAGCACATGCAACACATGTGTTTAAATGTGTTGCATGTGCTAACTTAGGCGATCAATCCAAATGGGTTAGTATGGAGAAGTCAGAAACTATGAGAGATAGCGAAATCTGTTCATAGGAACCATGGCGTCGATTTTAGTTTTAATAACAATGACATTCAAAATTTTTTTATAACTCTCATACATAGCCGGGATTCGAACGGTCAATATTCTTTATGTAATCGCGTGTAGTACCTATATATTTGTTTGTGTAATTGAAATGCCCACAATTTCAATAATTTAATGTGAATCGGTCATCAATGTTATCATTAATCATTATGAAGCATTTATCTGAAAAGACCTTTTATGCGTATCTTATCTGCATCGATATTATGCATTACCTACAAATTGCGTTTATTTAGGTAAAAGTGGAACGCATTTGATCCGCTGATCGTGAACAAGCGTGCTAATTTATTAAAAATTTTTAAATGGAACACTAAATAAGGTGTTCTTTGTGACTTAATTCGCACCATCAACAATAAGAACAAAAAATCTTGCAGAATTTATACCTAACATTGTCTACAGAGAATTCTGATTTTAGGAACCATGGCTTTGATTTTAGATTTAAAAATAATGACATTCAATTTTTTTAAATCTCTCATGTAATACATAACCGGGAATCGAACCTGGGGGCCGATTTTTGAAATTCGACCACTCGATTTCGTGTATTTCGTTAAATATTCTCCACTGCTAGGCGTTTAAATTCTACTAATAGAATTGAAATCGAGTGGTCAATACCACTAGATTCCAAATTTCGATCGCTCGTGTTTCAAAAATTAGCATTTCGCCGTTTTCCACCGATTTTCGAGTGACGAAATCGAGTGATCGAAATTCAAAAATCGGCCCCCAGGTTCGATTCCCGGTTATGTATTAGGTACATGAGAGATTTAAAAAAATTGAATGTCATTATTTTTAAATCTAAAATCGAAGCCATGGTTCCTAAAATCAGATTTCGCTCTCTCATAGTTTCTGACTTCTCCAACCCTGTAGTTATATATAACGTTTAAAATTTTCGCATTCTGAACACATATGCTATGTGAGAACATATGCTACGAGTATAAATAGATATACGTATCCTATTTATATACTTGATACCTAATTCGTAAGGCCGTAAAGCCCAACCACAGTCATAAATATCTCAAATATAATAAAAATTGAAAGGAAGTTAGGTAGGTACTTCCTTGTTAGGTACGAGTAGTTCACATTTAAATTTACTATTTCGTTTACGCGTAATTAACTGAGATCAAACCAAAAGAGCAGTTTTTAATTTGTCTCTTGAAAATTCAATATAGATGCTATTATTTGCGATTGTGATACTTTATTTAAATAAGTAAAGTACTATTGTAAAATAAACTAACGACATTGAAACCTAATCTGACAAAGCGATTCTTTTAAAAGGAAGAGCTTACCTTTCTATAAACCAACAGCAACAAACTCACTGACGCTTTTACTTATTTCGCCACTCCTAAGAATCGTGTAAGTATATGGTAAATATATTTTCAGGTTGTAAGTAAGAGGTCTACTCAATGCGGTCTACGATCAACATATGACTGTGAGAGGCTTGTGGCTCCGAGACTGCTGAAACTTAGGGGGTGAGGCCCCCCTTTAACCTTCACCGCGCCTCACCCCGACGTCTGTACAAAAGAACTTAAAACACTAATATCCGCGATAATTTTGAATCGGTTCGAAAATAATCCGCATGGATTAAATAAAATAATTACATATTATTTTAATGCATGCCTATAATTACCTACACTTATACCTATAAGTAGTTTATTTACTTATAAACTATGTGTATGTGTTATGAAACTTAAACTCTCCTTCATCGGATATCAAAATAATTATAAATACTATTTTCATAGTGTAGTTTTAAGTAGATATTTATTATGTTGTAAGCAATAATTAGTTACATTTTTTTATTAACGAGCACGTGTAGGTATAGCTAAATAAACCTTTGTTTATTTATTAAATAGAATACACCACAGCTTTTACAAATCCATAGGTGCTTAATGGAATTCTACATTTTATCCAACTTTAAGTTTCGGTGTCTCATTCGTTATAGGTAATTAATATACAGGGTGTTCGGTACATCGTTTGCCAAATTAAAACGGCAGATAGCTTGAGTCATTTGCTATCTTCCGTCCTCGGCTTAGCTCACTGACTGTTAGTGCTAGAAAGCTGCAATTTGGCATGGGTAAGGTAAGGTGGGGTAAGACTAACATAGTTTAGTTATGTTATGTTGCTTGGGGTAAGACAAACAGTTTGAGGGTTCGATACAAGTGACAGTTTTATCCCGGTGATAGTCTTACCCTACCTTACCTATATATAAATCATCCCGCTGATGACGGCTCTATCGGCCCACACGTAAAGCGGTAAAACATTCTGTTTGTTTGATAAAGTGAATTATCGTGCTGAAAGGAATAAAAATGTGTCCCCCTCTAACTTTTGAACCATGGCCGCATGGTTCCAAAATATACCTAAGTATCAAAAAGCGAATAGGATCTAGGTAACGCCGTTTTCAATCAACTTTACTATTCAAGGCTGACTAATGTGACGGACGGTTAGCTACGGATCCCTTCACTGACCATGGCCCGACTTCGTGACGGGATTTTTAGATTAATTTTACATTTCTTTATTCCATTCCGTTACCTTGTGATTGTGACTTGGGACACACTCGCTGAAGGGGATGATCCCTGCGGGGGCGTCCTCGCTCGGACAAGGTTACGCAACAAGTTCAAGTTCCTCTGCGCATGACAATCACACCACACAATACTTAGGTACATATACTTACAAGTGTAACCAATATTCCTTTCTTTTCGTACAAAAAGAAGGCAATAAGTAAATGTATTTTTCTGATGAAAGAAGCTTATGCTCAGCAGTGGGCGACTGAAGGTTAAAATGAACTAGAATTAGACCAAGAAAAGTCTGCAGCGATTTTGATACCATAGGCAGTTCAAGTGTCATTTATACGTCATAATTTCATAGAAGTTTCACGTTTAAAAATAACACTTGCACTGCGTGTGCTATCAAAGTCACTACAGACTTTTCTTGATCTAACTCTAAATGTTTAATCGGATAACCAATAAGTACCTACAATCGAAAAATTAGACTCGGTAATAGTTACAACAAAACAATACCAAGGGATGGTATTTATATTTCAATTTATTATTTTATAAGTAAATTGACTAGTGTAGTATACCTGATTTGCTTCGGTATTTTGTTTTTTTTTACATACCTATTGATAATTTCGTAGTGTGTGTAGTTCGTTCAAATATTATTTAAGAATTATTGTTTATTTTTGCTTAGTTTTTAGGTATATACTTATTAATGGTTGTATTATTATTGACATTTTATTAAATATAGCTTTGGATACCTATATTATGAGTATTACGTAGGTAGGTACTTACTGTGGCTTTGAACTAAGTAAAATGGCGCTGACGCAACATTTAAAATAACTGAAGACCGAACTCATCCCATACCTAATTACCTAAGCGTTCCGTGAACAAAGTTATGTACGGATTTTAAAAACATTCTTAAAATTAACGCCCCTATAAACATTTTAAATATTTTCGTTTCGAATGAAATACTTTCGTTAAGGGCCAATTCCTTTGAGGTATTTGAAAAAATCTACCGCGGGATTGGCACGACCCCCTCCCTCTCAAGGGCATGTTACAAGTTCAAACGTTTCAATGCCAATTTGCGAGTCCGCGTCTACGTAGGTACGTTGCGTAACAACGACTTTTTGTATGTCCAAAGAGATTAAAATATACCCACCTGCACAACCAGTATATTTCAGAATGTAGGTAACTGTACCTACCTTCTGACCAATTTTAAGTCTTTGTAAACTTGAAAGTGAGAGACCGTTATGGCCGCCGGTAACCGGTATCGACGATCCTTGACTAAGAAATTGTTGAAACTGTGAAAAATAAATAAGTAATAAACTACGTATTTTGTAACAAATTGACTCCTTTAAATAATGTAGTGGCTATGTGAGTTGTACCTCGAATATAATAAAAAACTGAATGGAACAAAATTATCCAACCTACTCACATTTCATGAGAATCTACCTATTGAGAAAAACAGCCGGACAAACACAGGAAAGCATTTTTGCCCAAGCTAAAATGGAGACTTTCGCTTACGCTTGGTCAGTTAATAAATATTTAAGAACAATTTTACACAGATATCCCTGTAGTCCCAAACTAAGCAAATGGACGTTTATTTGTTTGTTAAAACAAATTAAATAAGATCTAAATTAATTGTAAGCTAATTTTAGGATTTCACTCACGTATTTTTAATCACTCGCTGCCCGATTCGATAAGATACGTCAATTAATATATAGATCTAGAAACGATATCGATAGATGTACCAGTGTCAAAAGTAACGTTTTCGTTTGAAGAAACGTCACTTTTGACAATGACATATAATTTAATCCATATCCTCTCTAGATCCATTAACTGACGTATCTTAAAGTTCGAATCAGGCCGCTAACTAGGTCTAAATTTTCATCAGTGTATGAGTGAGTATTTGAGTAGCGGTCACAACGGGCGGGCGTCACGTAAAATTGGCTTAAAGTTAGTATGTCTCACTATAATTAAAATTCGATAAATTAATTTGTTACCGAGAGACTTGGGTTGATGAACACATCATACAGCAAGAATGTCGAAACTGATGGAATCAAATGTGTCGCTTAACATCAAACTCGGGTAAATCCATTCGACCCTCTCAGCAAATATCTACCCTATTACCTTTTCATAATACCAAAATCGCATGATCTGACATATGGATTTACCCGACTTTGAAGTTAAGCGACTCAAATGTATGTGTAAACCCTTTTAATACCGATCACTAATCTTGAGACTGATGCAACTAGGTATCTACTTCAGGTACAATCTTCCGAGGTGGCGGAAGCCCCTGGCGACGTGAGAACGTGACTAGTGCACAACCAGGGGCTGGAAACTGGAAACACGTGTTTGCGCGTGTTACGCCTTTGTACAACAAACAACTAAACGAAGGGCTTATGTACAGACGGATTATAATTATTCTTGTGGATATACTACAAATGTATTTGGTAGTAGAATAATAGGCCTTTCAAATAGTATCTAAGTATAAAAGATAGATCAGATTTGTAATGATAGACTTAATTTATTGTGTTAATACCTACATAAAAAAATGAATAGTTATTAGTTATTAATTATGTGATCACATTAATAATCGCATCATACCATTCTTGCCGTTACGGAATAGGTAATGAATGATGTAACTATCGGTACACCTTATAAAACAAAGTCCCACGCCGCGTCTGTCTGTTTGTATGTATGTACCTATATTCGGAATAAACTGATTCTCGAGGAATGTTTAGGTGCAGGTATAATTTGTTAAGGTTTCACCCGTGCGAAGCCAGGACGGGTCGCTAGCCTTTACTAGAACTATTCCATCATCTTTAATCTAATTTGCAAACTTGCAGAACTGCAGAATCGCGTGAGTGACTAATAGTTAGGTACTTACTCGTATGTGCTCAATGTTTCGCACGCGAGCGATCACGTGGAAACTTGGAAAGACTGCGGGCCTTACCGGACAGCTTGAAATAGCAATTTGTTATTATAAACGTATAATAAAATCGCTACGCGTGTGACTCTTGTATTGAGAGTTTGTTTTTTGGGTCTCATAGCCAAATAGATAGTTAGTATAATAATTAGCCACGATTATAATAGTTATCATGCTTTATGTCCAATTCATCACCATCGGCCATGGGTTATTGAAATGTTTTTTGCATTCTTAATTAGTAATTAGGTAAATGATAAATAACTAATGAATGAAGTAGCGCTTAATATGGCTGTTGCTTTTCACGTGAAGTTATGAGGGTAATGAAAGGATTAGCACATTATATTATAATGACACAACATAAATAACAAGGCAAGTACCTATCTAATAGGCCTGCTTACAAATTATCCCATCGAAATGACCTTTACCGCTACACGCGACTAGCAACAATTTTCTAATGATAGTGTACCTAACGTGGATATGCTTCCAAAAATCTTTTGTACCAAAGTATACTAATGGAGTTTTATCAGATGCGTCCACATTAACCATAACTTATTATCGACATCGCTTTTTAATTAACACGACATTCTACTCTAGCATACTATTACTTATTCTGTGACTCTAGCCAATGGCAAACATGAACCTGTCTGAAAGGCGAGCGCTCCGTGCCCCGTAAGGGAAAAATCTTGACAACCTTATCTACCGTGATAGTACAAAACTTTGCCATTTAACATAACTTTGCCCAATAAAACCAAAATAATTTAAAAGTAGTTACCACGGAAGAAAGAATCAGTGCGCCGCGCTCTGGTAGTTAAAGATACACTTTGATTACATAATGTAAAGCTGGGTTCAAATTTGATTAGAAATAAAACCGTTGCATGCGTTTGAAGAGCGAACTCCTTGCGCCGACAGCAATGCCGCGGGAGTCGTGGGAGTGCATGATAGCGTGTCCAACCGGCGCTCCGTGTGCATACTGCCACAAGTGCCACAGAATAAATAATAGTACTAGGTACAGAAGACTCACTCTCTAACAAAACGCGTCTGTTACAATCAGGATGCCACGCGCGGCTTATGGCTAGCCACCAAAATTGGTGTAGTACGGTAATACAAGTGCGGAAAATAGGTACCTATTCGCACATGTATTCTACAACGTTTTAGAGTATGTACATACATAATATATAATGGCCCTTTTAAATTTTCGACGTAGTAAGGAATGTGCTTATCAAGGCTCGGAACTGGTGTTTACTTCATACAAAAAATACCGGTATTATTACGTTCTTTTTCGTTCTTTGGTTAAATATTTAATTTAATATGGGACAATCTAATAATACGAAGTTGTTACCTAATTACATAATACAGTCCTACGTAAAGAGCATAAAATAATTAAAAATAATGGGCTATTTTGGGTTTTAAAAAAAAAACCGGTTCCGAGCCCTGGTGCTTATTATAGCACAGTGTATCGTAATGGAGTAGGTACTGTAAAATGTATTACCCGCTGCACGTGTCACTTGAGCCACACGCGGAAGCGCGGCTCATCCCACCCCCGCCCAAAGGCCTCGAACACGTTACAGGTTCAAGAGCAACAGAAATCCCGCACGTGTGCTGTGCGTGTAGGTCGTGTAATATGTACTTCATTTTTTAATCAATAGGATTAACCAAGGATTACCTATTGGAAGTTAGCTACTGCCAATATTGAAGTTCATGGCTACCGATATCCATTAATCTAATCCGATCCAATACTTATTACTAAGTTAGTAGGTACTAACTACATATAACAAGCTATTTTTTAACTACGGGAGATTGCATGGACAAATCATAAATGGAATTGAGTCATAAAGTGGCCATGCACGTTTCTGCAGCCGCATGGGTGTTAAATTCGAAACCATGACATTTTGGTTAATATTATAAGTACATATATATATATAATAATATAGTAAAAGCCTACCATTTTTCCGTAATTAGGTACCTACTTACCTATACAACTCACCTACTTATACAATTAAAATGAACGGTAGCATTTTGTCAAATGATTAAGCAGCGTCTGCAAGTTTGAGAGAAACCACCCCTGATATTACTCTCTATGCCTACACGCTAAACCTGCAAAAGAGCCCTTAAGATAAGTATAAGACCGAAAAAAAGTAAAAGTGAAGCCCCACGACACGTGACCAACAAACGAGTCGTTCCTAGCACGTGCATCCCTGCCGTACACGACACGTGCCGCACCTAAACAACAAACACTTTACAAAACAGAAGTTCAAAATAAAAATAGGTAACTTTTAAGGGTTTATTTTATTAGCCTGTTTACCTACTTTTAAACCGCACGGGAACTTTACCAAGCTTATGTTTTACCAGAAATTTTCGGCTATAAAATATACCTACATTATATTCAGGACCTACACGAAGTAAGCCAAAATACAGAGTTTTTATATAATTGAGTCAGTGACAGTACCAGTAAATTAGAATTACCTCAATTACCCAATAACAGACATTTAACTAACACACAAATAGGTATACGTCTAGATATATCTACAAGATCTGGGCGTGAGATTTTGTTGAGCTGTCAATAAATATTTTCATTATTGCTCTTGTGTGTTAATATAATTCTTTTAAATGAACTTGAATATTTACAATTACTTATCGAGTGAACTGAAAAACATTATACCTATTACACTATATTCAGAGATGTGACTTATTTGAAATACCTGTATTTAAAATGCAAATACAAAATGCAAAATACCTATTTTGTATTTAAATACCTTTTGAAGAAAACTATTTTGTATTTTATTTGAAATCGTTTTTGGGACCTATTTTCTATTTTCAGAATACAAAATACTTTATAATAGGTAATTTAGGTAGGAGTTACAATCTCTTTTTTACTATCCTGGCAACTCTCTCTCATTCTTTTAACATGGAACTGTCGAATACCTATGTTTAGTAACGTCGCACTTGACCAGAAGAGTACTGAGTAGTTAAAAAGAAGACTCTTGAGTGTTGCGAGGGTTTCAAGGCTCAAGAGGAGGAACTTTTCTGCCCTGGTGAAACACAAACGTGACGTTTTCATTACACTAACGAGAGGTAATACCTATACTAGCTGTAAAAAAATACATATCTAAATTAATGCTTTTAAAAATTGGCCGTTAAAAACCATCATCCATCCATCCTTCCGGTTAATATGAGCAAACAACTAGAAATTTGCACTTTAGATAGAGGACTGATTGACACACTGTTTTCAAAGAATAAAGAGTCTTTTCAACTCGGAAATTCCGAGTATATAATACTTTTTAATCCAGATTAGGTATTCACTATTCAGAGTACCTTTTATCGCAAAGTATTTGTATTTAAAAAAAAAGTACATACTTATTTTGAAAATACCTATTTCGTATTTTGTATTTCAAATATAAATTCAAAAACTATTTTGTATTTTGCATTTGAAATAGTATATCAAGGAAGTATTTGCATTTTGTATTTAATTACTTTTTATAAAGTATTTTTCACATCTCTGACTATATTACACTCACGACATGCGTTTTTAGCGTTTTAATACCAATCACTATTCAAAAATAACTATTAAATAAGTCTTAACTTCGGATACTCCACTGGCAATCGCGTGGCAGTAGACGGTCGGGGCGGCCTCTTGCCACACGGACGGGACGCGATCAGTTGAGATCCTTCTCAACTGGCTCAACTGGACTCGGCTGGAAAGAGCTGGAAGTAGCCGCTCAGGATTGCGACAAATGGAAAATTCTTCTGCGAGCCCTATGTCCTTAATGAGGGATTACAGCATTACATGAACTTCGGATACCTGGGACTATGGTTACCTCAAAACCAAACACAGAAAAAAGTCCCCCTTTAAGTCCCTCATTAATCGCCTAATTTAGTTTTTATGTACTTTAGACTTGTGGACACGGTGTCCCGCAATAATCACGCGGATCGTAGTAGTAGTATTTGCAAGGGTGCAAACTGTACTCGTCACCAGTAGCGTAGCATCGCCCGAGGTTTAACATATCTTCTAAGTCACACCTGTAAAGAATTGTAGGTGTAGAATACAGCAAGGTAGACAAAGTAGAAACTACTAAGCTCTCAAACTGTACGAAAAACACAGCAGTATCGTTTCCGTACTTATCCACCTATAGGTACTCGTAAGTCTGGATAAACTGCTTTTTTTCTTGAGGTTGGATTAAAGACTATTCAAGTAAGTATAAGAAGGTTTTTCTTGTTTTTACATGATGAAGGTGGCAACCAAGCATAAGTGCCGCTCTGGTAAAATTTGGTGTGGGGTTCATTCCACAGCCGAAGCATTTGCGGAAGTAAATTCCAGGGCAGGAAAAGGACGAAGATATTTAATTTACTAACTTAGCCTCTGTAAGCAGCTGCTGCTCGTCTTCGCTTAGCTCGGGGATGGTATACTGCTCGATGCCGAACCGACCCACCGTGACGGGGGTAGCACAGACGGGCATTCCGTAGCACTTTTCCGGGTCACTCTGCTCCACCAGCGCACTGTCCAGAGTTGTGGGTGTCTCGAACATTCCTACCGAAGTATATGAGAAAATGTGTGGTAAATGCATCAATTGGCAACGAGAATTCGCCAGATTTAAACCTATGTGTTTCCTGCCTGAAAACCAGCGTTGTAGTAAATACGGTAAGTATACTGCAACCTGAGACTGCAACATTAAGCTGAGGCAAGCTCCTAACACTCATGGATATTGTCCCTTAGATGTGCAACTTAATTTCTTAGTTTGTAAAAAATGTGTTACAATGTCTGTTAAATCTGCCATTTCATGCCTCTATGTATGAAAACAATTCGCCTTGGTTTGAAGTCGGAAGTTTTCGACAGAACAATGTGGAAGACGAACCATAAAATTGGTAACAATCGATTAAATTATATAATCGATTTGATTTTCTCTGGTGATTGAAGTGGAAAAAGCGGCCAAGTGCGAGTCGGACTCGCCCATAAAGGGTTCCGTAACATAATAAAATTGCGATTTACGATTTATGACGCATTAAAAAAAACTACTTACTAGATCTCATTCAAACCAATTTTCGGTGGAAGTTTGCATGGTAATGTACATCATATATTTTTTTTAGTTTTATCGTTCCCTTATTTTAAAAATTACAGGGGGGGGGGGGCACACTTTTTACCACTTTGGAAGCGTCGCTCGCGCAAACTATTCAGTTTAGAAAAAAATGATATTAGGAACCTCAATATCATTTTTGAAGACCTATCCATAGATACCCCACACGTATGGGTTTGATGAAAAAAATAATTTCGAGTTTCAGTTCCAAGTATTCGGAACCCCAAACTTTTTTTGTTGTTTTTTTTCTATTTTTGTGTGAAAATCTTAATGCGGATTACAGAATACATCTACTTACCAAGTTTCAACACTATAGTTCTTATAGTTTCGGAAAAAAGTGGCTGTGACATACGGATGGACAGACAGACAGACATGACGAATCTATAAGGGTTCCGTTTTTTTGCCATTTGGCTACGGAACCCTAAAAAAAGATGAAAGATGAGATAAAAAATAAATAAAACCTTTCATAATGTTCAGAACGAATCTTGCTGTAGAGAAGCCGATAGAAAGATGCCCCTGCTCGTTGTTGCTCTTCACCCTGCAGATAATGTCGTCGGCTTCGCGCACTAGTCGGCTCAGGCAGTTCAACGTTTTCTACAACGAATACAATTATTTTCGAAGCGTAATTTCAATATATATATTTTTTATCTATTTTTTTTTTTATTCAAATGGTCTAAAGATCAATCGTACCGATTTTCATGGTTTTTAACACAATCTAGCACTATATCTCTGAAACACCAACATACCTACATACATTAGGTCGCGCAAATCATTTAGCCGATTTGCCAATAAATGGCACTGTACACGATTATACTTAGTATGCTTCTGGTCAAAAATCTTCCTTGTTTTATAATTACATGAGATAATTGAAAGTAATGCGCGAGTAAAACTAAGGTATATCACAAGTGTATGGTTTTTCAAGTCTCAACCTTTAGCCGCCCGGCGCCCATACGTCAAACCTTGCCAAGCAAAATGAAATTTTATTTTGTCAACACAAAGTTCAAATTAGAATGGAACAGGAGACCTTCTTTAGGTCTCTGGGCGGCTAGAGAATATAATAAAGCCCGAATTACCTTGGGCACATTGCAGTCGAAGGGGTTAGGCTTAGCGGCGGAGAAGACCGGCACACGCGTGCAGCGGCCGCAGCCGCCGACCACCGCCACGCTCGACTTGGAGGGGTCGTCGCCCATCATGGAGGCGTACAGCTGGTTGGCGCGCATGGCGTTCACAGAGTTCACACCCAGCACGCGGCGCGGGTTGTACGTGCCAAGAACCTTCAATGTCTATAACAGAAGGACATAGCCCATAGGTTTCTGAAAAGTGCGGTACCGGTAAGTACATTATCTACCTTGTCATTTTTAGGGTTCCGTACCTCAAAATGAAAAAAACGGAACCCTTATAGGATCACGCGTGCGTCTGTTGGCTACTGGGCCTAAACTACTGGGCCTAAAATTTTGAAAAAGTACACAAATTAGTACTTTACCTATTAGAAATGTGCAGGAAAACCTGTTAGAAATGTGCAGTCAAGCGTGAGTCGGACTTATATACGGAACCCTTGGAACGCGAGTCCGACTCGCACTTGACCGGTTTTTATTTAAAGTTGGTGTTTATAGGAGTGTTGACCGTGCAACTAACGTTGTTCAGAATAAAGAAGTTAAATTTTAACTATCATACTCCTCCTTGTTACTGCGTAGGTACATCGCTTTGCGCCCCCTCTTCAGAAGTGGTCAAGCTGTTGTTGTAGCGCTCGGGATTAAATATAAATAAATCAATAAATATTAGGGGACATCTTACACAGAACACCCTAGCCCCAAACTAAGCAAAACTTATACTATGGCTGCTAGGCGACGATATACATACTTAATAAAAAGACAATGACATACTTATAGACATAGAAAACACCCATGACTCAAGAACAAATATTTGTGTTCATCATACAAATAAATGTCCTTACCGGGATTCGAACCCAGGACCATTGGCTTCACAGGCAGGGTCACCACCCACTAGGCCAGACCGGTCGTCAGTATAAGAGCCAGTTGCACCGAACTCTTTAACGATACGAACAGTTTGGTGCAACCGACTATAAGACGTAAGTACATATGTTACACATGAACTAACAGAGCGCAGCACAGAGCGTAGTTGCAATCGACCGGGGGCGTCTGCACGGCGAGGATGGCGTACGGGCAGAACTGGGAGACGGCGATGGCGGTGGTGCGCACGAACCGCAAGTTCTTGAAGAACAGCTCGCGGTCTGGCTCGCAGCAGCAAGGGGGCAGCTCGTAGCAGCCGCCACAGATTAAGGGTCGGTTGCACCAAACTGTTCGTATCGTTAAAGAGTTCGCTAAATTTTTATGTATGGAAAGTTTCATAGTAAAGCGCCGGGGCGCGCCGGCTGACGTTGATCAGTCTGTCAAATGTGGTTGGTGCAACTGGTACTAAGTATGTTACAAATGAACTAACATGCGCGCACAGAGCGTAGTTGCAGTCGACGGGGGGCGTCTGCACGGCGAGGATGGCGTACGGGCAGAACTGTGAGACGGCGATGGCGGTGGTGCGCACGAACCGCAAGTTCTTGAAGAACAGCTCGCGGTCCGGCTCGCAGCAGCAAGGGGGCAGCTCGTAGCAGCCGCCACAGATCAGCACTACGTCTGCATCCTGAGATGATAGTTAGGTATTTGGGTCAAACAGAAAACTGTGTTACGTCTTTCCTGTAGACATACACAAGAGTTAAGGCCTGTAAAGGTTAATTTTCTTATTTAACCCTTACTTATCCACGTGAAAAGGCTTTCCTTTTATTTGGAGAACTATGATAAAATCATTACTTACATGATGTTAACTATTGCCCACAGGAGAGAAAAATGTACAGTTCGCGCGAACACACTAGTTTTCTCTCCTGTGGGGCAATAGTTAACAGCTTGTGGGCATGTAAGTAATGATTTTATCATAGTTCTCCAAATAAAAGGAGGACCTTTTCACGTGGATAAGGGTTAAATAAGAAAATTTTAACCTTTGTAGCCCTTAACCCTTGTGTACGTCTACATGAAAGAGGTAACACAGTTTTCTGTTTGACCCATTTGTAGGTATTACAAGGGGGAAACGTTATTGTTTAACTCCTCGTGCCATACCCAAGCCAGCGAAAGATTCCATAATTGAACCACGAGTGCAGCAAGGTTCGAAAAGTGGAATCTTGAGCCTTGCGAGGGTCTTAAGGCACTAGGGTCAAACAAAATTTGCTACCATGTGAAACGCAACAATCCAAATAAACGCTATTAAATTTTTATTATTAAAAATCAAGTAAATAACATGAAGAAACAACTCAAAATTTGCATCAATTAACTTTTCCACTCTTGTGGATAAAATGCTTTTGAACTTTTCAACGAAAGTTCGACGAGAACCTTTACGAAAAACATGGATGATTGTTTCAGGTTTTTTATTGATATCACCTTAGGGCATTTCCCAGTCACTTTACCTTACATTGGTGTCAAAGTACCAAGTCTGGACGTGAATATCCTGCTCCCCATACAACCATTTCCAGTCGCCTTTACGACGCGGTGTAGACACATCTTGTGTCGACACCGTCTGTTTCGGTCACAATTCCAGTCGCAGAGTCGTCGCCGTGTCGACACAGTTACCAGAAATGGGGAAGGGTCGACACATGACACAAAGTGACATAAAGTGTGGTCGCCGTGTGCACACATTGTTACGAGTTTGCGACTACTTTATGCCAAAGTCATTCGTTCATTCGTTCATTTTGTTCCTGTCAAATGGAAACTGTCAGATGGAAAAATAATTAAATAAAAATAAGTGACATTAATACGCCATCTCTAAAACGGATTACAAGACGTCATTATATATTGTTTGCATTTATATTACAATAGGACTTAAATTATTATGGGGAATTAAACTGCTCGAGTGATTTGATAAACTAAGTGTAATATAATCAACGCGCCACCACATTGTATTAGTTTAGCCGGAAATGAAATTGTTTACTTCTCAGTGCCTGTGTTCATAACTATATTATTTGATGCATTTTTAGTACTTGGATGCGTATACTATACTTAAATAACAGAAATAACGCTTTACATACTACGAAAGTTGTTAATTATGATGTATAAATATGGTTTAAGGCTGACAAAAATTGCAGTCAAAAGTAGTCGCAAATGTTTCGACTTTGTGTCGACTCTGTGTAGACACATGACACGCGCTGTCAAAAGTAATAACAAAGTTACTGGATTTGCAAAATGGCTCCTTGTGTTCATTTGTTTTCAGATATTCTCAAAGTGTAAAAATGCCGTGGTCAGAGATGGGACTTAATAGATTAACTGTTTATTCGACAAATTAATGGAATAAAAAAGTTAATCCTCAAATTTTAATCGCGATTAGTTTAGTCGACCTAACATAGATTGAAATTGAATTAATCTGAATATTAATCGAATAAATTATCGATTAAATCTCGGTTGGAAGTTGACAGGGGGCCATTTTTGTACGTAAAATTAATAGAAATGTCTTGCCTGCAGATGGTAGCCAAACACTTTGTCATAAAAGTCGAGATGGGTGTCGATTTATAGGTTTTAGGGAGTGCCGATTTCGAAAATGATGACCATTTTGGAATCCAAAATGGCGGCCATGCACTGTGTCATAAAAGTCGTCATGGATGTCGTTTTATAGGTTTTAGGGGGCCCCGATTTAGAAAATGATGACCATTTTGAAATTCAAAATGGCGGCCATGCACTATGTCATAAAAGTGGTCATGGGTGTCGTTTTATAGGTTTCGGGGGTCGCAGATTTAGAAAATGATGACCATTTTGGATTCCAAAATGGTGGCCATGCACTATGTCATAAAAGTCGTCATGGGTGTCGTTTTATAGGTTTTAGGGGGCGCAGATTTCGAAAACGATGACCATTTTGGATTCCAAGATGGCGGCCATGCACTATGTCATAAAAGTCGTCATGGATGTCGTTTTATAGGTTTTAGGGGGCCCCGCTTTCGAAAATGATGACCATTTTGGAATCCAGAATGGCGGCCATGCACTATGTCATAAAAGTCGTCATGGGTGTCGTTTTATAGGTTTTGGGGGGCGCAGATTTCGAAAATGATAACCATTTTCGATTCCAAAATGGCGGCCATGCACTATGTCATAAAAGTCGTCATGGATGTCGTTTTATAGGTTTTAGGGGGCCCCGATTTAGAAAATGATGACCATTTTGAAATCCAAAATGGCGGCCATGCACTATGTCATAAAAGTTGTCATGGGTGTCGTTTTATAGGTTTTGGGGGGCGCAGATTTAGAAAATGATAACCATTTTGGATTCCAAAATGGTGGCCATGCACTATGTCATAAAAGTCGTCATGGGTGTCGTTTTACAGGTTTTAGGGGACGCAGATTTCGAAAACGATGACCATTTTGGATTCCAAGATGGCGGCCATGCACTATGTCATAAAAGTCGTCATGGATGTCGTTTTATAGGTTTTAGGGGGCCCCGCTTTCGAAAATGATGACCATTTTGGAATCCAGAATGGCGGCCATGCACTATGTCATAAAAGTCGTCATCGGTGTCGTTTTATAGGTTTTGGGGGGGCGCAGATTTCGAAAATGATAACCATTTTCGATTCCAAAATGGCGGCCATGCACTATGTCATAAAAGTCGTCATGGATGTCGTTTTATAGGTTTTAGGGGGCCCCGATTTAGAAAATGATGACCATTTTGAAATCCAAAATGGTGGCCATGCACTATGTCATAAAAGTTGTCATGGGTGTCGTTTTATAGGTTTTGGGGGGCACAGATTTAGAAAATGATAACCATTTTTGATTCCAAAATGGTGGCCATGCACTATGTCATAAAAGTCGTCATGGGTGCGTTTTATAGGTTTTAGGGGACGCAGATTTCGAAAACTATGACCATTTTGGATTCCAAGATGGCGGCCATGCACTATGTCATAAAAGTCGTCATGGATGTCATTTTATAGGTTTTAGGGGGCCCCGCTTTCGAAAATGATGACCATTTTGTAATCCAGAATGGCGGCCATGCACTATGTCATAAAAGTCGTCATGGGTGTCGTTTTATAGGTTTTGGGGGGCGCAGATTTCGAAAATGATAACCATTTTCGATTCCAAAATGGCGGCCATGCACTATGTCATAAAAGTCGTCATGGATGTCGTTTTATAGGTTTTAGGGGGCCCCGATTTAGAAAATGATGACCATATTGAAATCCAAAATGGCGGCCATGCACTATGTCATAAAAGTTGTCATGGGTGTCGTTTTATAGGTTTTGGGGGGCGCAGATTTAGAAAATGATAACCAGTTTGGATTCCAAAATGGTGGCCATGCACTATGTCATAAAAGTCGTCATGGGTGTCGTTTTATAGGTTTTAGGGGACGCAGATTTCGAAAACGATGACCATTTTGGATTCCAAGATGGCGGCCATGCACTATGTCATAAAAGTCGTCATGGATGTCATTTTATAGGTTTTAGGGGGCCCCGCTTTCGAAAATGATGACCATTTTGTAATCCAGAATGGCGGCCATGCACTATGTCATAAAAGTCGTCATGGGTGTCGTTTTATAGGTTTTGGGGGGCGCAGATTTCGAAAATGATAACCATCTTTGATTCCAAAATGGCGGCCATGCATTATGTCATAAAAGTCGTCATGGATGTCGTTTTATAGGTTTTGGGGGGCGCAGATTTAGAAAATGATGACCATTTTGGATTCCAAAATGGTGGCCATGCACTATGTCATAAAAGTCTTCATGGGTGTCGTTTTATAGGTTTTAGGGGGCGCAGATTTCGAAAACGATGACCATTTTGGATTCCAACATGGCGGCCATGCACTATGTCATAAAAGTCGTCATGGATGTCGTTTTATAGGTTTTAAGGGGCCTCGCTTTCGAAAATGATGACCATTTTGTAATCCAGAATGGCGGCCATGCACTATGTCATAAAAGTCGTCATGGGTGTCGTTTTATAGGTTTTGGGGGGCGCAGATTTCGAAAATGATAACCATTTTCGATTCCGAAATGGCGGCCATGCACTATGTCATAAAAGTCGTCGTGGATGTCGTTTTATAGGTTTTAGGGGGCCCCGATTTAGAAAATGATGACCATTTTGAAATGCAAAATGGCGGCCGTGCACTATGTCATAAAAGTCGTCATGGATGTCGTTTTATAGGTTTTAGGGGGCCCCGCTTTCGAAAATGATGACCATTTTGGAATCCAGAATGGCGGCCATGCACTATGTCATAAAAGTCGTCATGGATGTCGTTTTATAGGTTTTGGGGGGCGCAGATTTAGAAAATGATGACCATTTTGGATTCTAAAATGGTGGCCATGCACTATGTCATAAAAGTCTTCATGGGTGTCGTTTTATAGGTTTTAGGGGGCGCAGATTTCGAAAACGATGACCATTTTGGATTCCAACATGGCGGCCATGCACTATGTCATAAAAGTCGTCATGGATGTCGTTTTATAGGTTTTAAGGGGCCTCGCTTTCGAAAATGATGACCATTTTGTAATCCAGAATGGCGGCCATGCACTATGTCATAAAAGTCGTCATGGGTGTCGTTTTATAGGTTTTGGGGGGCGCAGATTTCGAAAATGATAACCATTTTCGATTCCGAAATGGCGGCCATGCACTATGTCATAAAAGTCGTCGTGGATGTCGTTTTATAGGTTTTAGGGGGCCCCGATTTAGGAAATGATGACCATTTTGAAATGCAAAATGGCGGCCGTGCACTATGTCATAAAAGTCGTCATGGATGTCGTTTTATAGGTTTTAGGGGGCCCCGCTTTCGAAAATGATGACCATTTTGGAATCCAGAATGGCGGCCATGCACTATGTCATAAAAGTCGTCATAGGTGTCGTTTTATAGGTTTTGGGGGGCGCAGATTCGAAAATGATAACCATTTCCGATTCCGAAACGGCGGCCATGCACTATGTCATAAAAGTCGTCATGGGTGTCGTTTTATAGGTTTTAAGGGGCGCAGATTTCGAAAACGATGACCATTTTGGATTCTAAGATGGCGGCCATGCACTATGTCATAAAAGTCGTCATGGATGTCGTTTTATAGGTTTTAGGGGGCCCCGCTTTCGAAAATGATGACCATTTTGGAATCCAGAATGGCGGCCATGCACTATGTCATAAAAGTCGTCATGGGTGTCGTTTTATAGGTTTTGGGGGGCGGAGATTTCGAAAATGATAACCATTTTCGATTCCAATATGGCGGCCATGCACTATGTTAAAAGTCGACATGGATGTCGTTTTATTGGTCATGGTCATCATTTTCGAAATCTGCTCTTCCTAACACCTATAAATCAACATCTATGACGGCTTATATGACAAACTGCACGGCAGATATCTTGGAATCCATAATGGTCATCATTTTCGAATTCTGCACTCCCTAAAACCTATAAAACGATATCCATGACGACTTTTATGACAAAGTGCACGGCACACATCTTGGATTCCAAACTGGTCATCATTTTCAAAATCGGCACTTCCCAAAACCTATAAAACGATATTCATGACGACTTTTATGACAAAATACGTAGCCGCCATCTTGGATTATAAAATGATCATCGTTTTCGAATTCTGCACTCCCTAAAACTTATAAATTGACATCCGTGACGACGCAAGTTATCTTTATTTTCAGATCTAACAAATTGCTACAGAATACAAAGGACAAAAAAGAAGCGAGGAGGTAATGAAACAAGCAAAAATACAGATGATTCCTCGACGCAATTGGATGCTTCTTAAATTGTGTCCAGATTTTTTTGTTATAAAAGTTTTTATTTTTCACATATTACTCTCACAAGTTCCGTGACATTTCGACCTTGTAATTTTTTAAGTAAATGTTTTTGTTTATCTATGAGGATCTCACTAGAATAATATAATTAGGGAGTGCTCCCGGTACTGGTTTTCTATACAAACACAGTAACGGAACCGGGAATTCCCGGTTCTCTTCATACAAACTCAGTACCGGGAGCATTCTCTAAATATAATCAAGGTATGTTTTATTTGATGATTGAAATAGTAACGCAAAAAAAAATTATATTTGTGTCTTATATTCCTGCCGAAGACTTTTATTTTTCCTTTTCCTTCTACACAAGTTTGGCCAAGTAATAAGAATTTAGGGCTCTCAATTTTATTTTGACTTCTACAACAGTAAAGCTACGAGGCCATGATTGGTATCGTTTTCGTATAAATTCGCAGTACCAAATTTAGTTATGGTATCACATTGACACCATTCCAAAGTAAAAACATATAAACTTATTAAAATACTTTCTTTTAAACTCCTCTTCACGCTTAAACTGCTGAACAGTTTTAATTTAAATTTAGTACACATATTTTGAGTCCCGAGACAGGACATAATAAGTTATCTCAAAAATCATCCTTTAAAGGTGTGAAATGAGGTGTAGGGGGGAATTCAGAATTGACTTCTTGAAGTTAATACTGTTTAAGTTTAGGTTTGAAGTCATGTTTTTTTATCATTTTTAACTAAATCAAAGTTGTAGACCATCCCAAATTTAATATAAATCGGTTCAGCGGTTATTGATTTCCCGTACAAATTTCCACGCCACTTGTCACACCTTCAAAAGATGATTTTGGTTATAAGATCTATCCTATGTCCTGTTCCGGGACGCAAACTATTTCTATACCAAATTTCAACGAAATCGGTTCAGCGGTTAAAGCGTCAAGAGGAGTTTAAAAAAAACCGGCCAAGTGCGAGTCGGACTCGCGTATTATGGGTTCCGTATATTAAGTCCGACTCGCGCTTGACTGCACATTTCTAATAGGTTTTCCTGTCATCTATAGGTAAAGAACTATTTCGTGTATTCAGACGGACAGACATACAGACGCACGAGTGATCCTATAAGGATTCCGTTTTTTGCTTTTGAGGTACGGAACCCTAAAAAGATTTTTTTTAATTTTGTGGAATGGTGTCAATGTGATACCCTAAATGGATTCAGCAACCCATATTTATACGAAAACGATACCATACACGGCCTAGCACCTTCACTGATGTAGATATATCAAGATAAAATTGAGAGCCCTAAATAAACTTTCAAGAGCGGATATCTCTAAAACTATTCAACATATCGAAAAAATTGACTGTATAAACTTGTAACAAATTAAATTAACTTTCATTTTGTATAAGTGGCCATATCGCTAAGATGCATAGTTTCCGAGATATAATCGAAAAACCGGAAAATGGGACCTTCAAAGCCCCCTCTCTACCCCCGCTCAAGGGCTACGGCCGGGGACTTTTGATATGTTCACCTCCTAACTTGTCCAAACCAAGTTACAGAGTCAAAAATTGTGTTCCGAGTCCCTCTACAACTTTTTGGAGCATTCGTTGGCTGACCTAAGTAGCTTATTGCATTTCTTTAAAAACTTTTCTGTAAAAGGTTTACGGGTGTTGGGTGTTTATATGGTTTTGTTCGATTATTATCATTTGCATCGCCCATGATGACTTACTAGAATTACTTACGAGCACACGAGACACTAATAGTAGTTTGACAAACCTTGGTTTTCAAGAGGTATTTTATATTGACATTTGCTGTCACAAATTTGCTGTCAGATTTAGTCGCAAACCGCACGCAAAGTGCACACAAATGTGTCGACACCTTGTTACGGAAAAGTGTACACACGGCGACGACACTTTGTTTCGAAACAATTCTAGACACATTGTGTGGACTCTGTTACGACACATCTGACATTTAGTTACCACTTTGATGATTCTGCGACTGGAATGGTTATATGGGTCGTATCAATGAGGATTGGATCCCGGATTTTCGGGACGTAGGATAATATCAAATCGTACCATTGTACAATTATAATACAGTAAAATTATACATTTTGCGTTTGCGTCAAATCCGGTAGTTCTGATTTTTTGCAGGCTTGTTTATGATGTTGGCCCAATGAATAATCCAAGTTTGTGACCTCGAGCGCCGAACGCAACTTTGTCAAAAATCGAATAAACCGCAATTTTTTTTAGATTTGGGCGATTATAACCCTAAAGTACTAGTTTTGATAGTAACTTCCTAGGGCGTTTTTAAAGTTGACTAAATTTGCTACAATAAGACACTAGAATTGTCTCTGTACATCTAATATTTTCCGAGATAAAGCCTTTCAAAATTTTATAATTTTACATCAGTTCTTAGCTATAATATAAGGGTTAGGTAGGTAATTTATATGGAATTCATCACCGGCGCGTTCTACAAAATATTATTTTTCCATAAAAAAATGTATGAGTGCCTATTTTGAAAAAAAAAATTATGGAAAATAAATATTTTAATAAGGCCTAGTATCCCCTTGGAGGAAGTCTGTTAACAATAAATCGTAAGTCTTTAGGTATTTTTTTATTTTATGTTATCTACGTTACCAGTCCTACCTAGGTATGAAAATTGTGCTTTTCAACCTTATGGCTCGAGATTTGAAACTTTAACTATTTCCGTACCAATCTACTTATACCTAAGACCGAGAAGTGTTTTTTGTGATGAGTCTCCCTCAGAATTATCGGAGAACCAAACTCGTCCTCCTTCAATACCAACGGTTATCGTTTGAGCTAGGAACTCATTATTGCCCTCTCCTACAGCACCGCTGCATGGGCTTGAAACAAAATTGTCAGTACATTGGCAGAGCCCTATTGCTTTCCCTAGTAATAGCAAACGTAGTGATTATATTCTCTTTGGTAATAGCCCTTATCACATATATTGTAATCCTACCCGTCAATAAAAAAATAAGAAATCGTTTATTTTTTTCATTCACTACAAGCAGTATTTCTTGTATTTGGATATAGTTATTGCAGAGTATTACCGTATAAAATTAAATTACATTAGTCTAAGCATTAAATATAGTAATTTTTAAACTAAAACATTATTTTTGAACAAACGCGAGAACCTCAAAAAATGGTCTCACTAGACGAAAACATGTGCATCGGGGCTCGTATTACAAAAGGCATAAGGTCCACCGATGTACAGTTAACAGTGTGAGCGATGGTACCTGAAAAAATGTGATCGTAAACCATCTTACATGTAAAGCATTCTTAAGAAACTGCTTTCCCTGATAGGCTTCGATCTCGGGGCTGGTGTCGATGTGCGCCAGGTCCGTGGCCACGCCCAGGACGCCCCGGTCTGGCTCGTTCTCGTACAGCGCCAATGTTTTGATCACTCGCTGCTGTTTGAGTACCAACGACACGATTTGACCAACGTCGGTGCCTGCCCCGATTATTGCTACCTAGAACATAGACACATCGAGAAATACTAAACCAAAACACTATTGTCTTGAAAAATACTGAGTTTTTTTTGGGAAGGTCATTCGCTGAGAATATGTGTGCAGTTTCAGTGCAGCGTAGATTTGACCTCGAGCGATATATAGGTAAAATCTGTGTAACAATGTCCTATAATATTTATTTATTTATTTATTCTAAAGTACCTAAAGAAACTACAGATACAGGTGGGTGTAAGTAGCTACCTACACCCACCTATTTTGTATTTGTAGGTACCTACTGACTTCTGTGCTTTAGAGTTTATATATATATTTATTTGAAAATTGTGTCTTTATTAATAAACATGTTTCAGTTTTTTTTATTTATAAATTAATTACAATTTCCACTGCACATTCTGTTGTATTCTGCAAGGTTATGTGTTGTTTTGGGTGTTTTACGTGACAGTGGGTACACTGAAAATCAGCGTCCTAACACTACCCATGTGCTGCGACGTTGCTGAGTGTTATCCTTTTCGGGAACCACCCGCAGCACTGTAACTTACCTAGATATGTATAAGCTTATTTTAATATTATTTTAGTATGTGTCTTTCGAATAAAAGCATCATTCAATCAATTAGATTAGACCACACTATTTTTTGAGAATGACCAGGGCCTTACTCTCCGCACAATGTGCCGGTGTGAAGAAAGGCCTTATGGTGGAAAGAAAAGTGAAAATAAATTCCTATAACTAGTCATCAAAATATTACCTATAGGTACCTAGACAGAAAAAGCTGTTCTTGGTAGGTAAGTTTTCATCGTGACGCATCTAATATATATACTTACCTACTACCTACCTGCTTTGTGATCCCGATGTTGGTTTCTCTAAATTAGGCAAACCGATGGGAATTTAGTTCTAACGATCACCCCGCCGTGGTTTGGTTCAGGGTCTACGTAGCAATTAACGTGTTATCTACCTACATGTGAGTAACCTCTATTAGTTGCAATGTAACCAAAGCCACAAACCTTGCGAGGTGGTACTCTAGGGTTGTAACAGCACTTCTCGCATTCTGAGTCCAACTGCGCTAAAGCATCGGACATTACGAAATTTTGGAATGTAGCCCGTTGAGTGACATAAGGCGTAAGCCGACGTAGAAATTTTACATGCTTCAACATTTTACACACGAAATTTTGAACACTTTACAATTTTTATGTCTAAAGGGTAGTATCAAAAGCTATGTTTGTTCTTTGGTAAATTATGTCAGTTAGACAATGACATCTAAAGATATCTCTCCTTTAACTTATGGAAGGTAGTCTACACTCCATACTTTAACCTTTACGGATCCAGCTAAACCAAGAAAAGTTTGCAGCGATTTTGATAGCCCACACAGTGCAAATATTCAAAAGTCAAATTTCTACAAAATAATGACGTATAAAATAACACCTGCACTGCGTGGGCTATCAAAATCGGTGCAGACTTCTCTTGATCTAACTCTCTAGAAGCATGCATGCCAGTGAGAGTATGAGCAAGAGTAAAAGCGCACACTACAAATAATTATTTGTACACACGCACAAAACTACAAATTATTATTTGTAGTGTGCGCTTGTGCATGCATGCGTATTAATTTGTTTACATGTTTTAAAAGATAGGTATACATATAGTGCGTCAAGCAAATCTTGTCAGTAGCAATGTAAAGCAAACTAAAGTAGGGCAACACTCAAAGAGTAGTATTGCGCTAAGAAAAGCAGCAATGTACAATGTACATCGAACCTAAACTTTTTTTTCCGCTGAGCGCGCCCGTCAATTCAAATTGTCACTCACGGATTCTCTATTGAAAATGTTTGAAATTGTTATTAATAGGTATGGACGGACAATTTAAAAGCGGTGTGTGATGTTGATAAAACTGATTAACTAATTTTAAGATCTCAAAATAAAATTAGAAGTGGATTATGCCGTTAAACAAGAATGTATGAATAAAATCATTGCTTCAGCAGGTAGATGTCCTACTACTGGATTTTAATATTTTATTAGATTTCTCAGTTGCCACCGTAGGCATTGTAGGCATCTTAGTTTTGATTAAGCACAATCTTATTTAATATATTGGTATTTAATGGTGACACAGCAGAAATATCTCTTGAAATAGAATCGATTCAGAATGTAAACAAAGATGATGGCTGTCATTCGCGATCCACATTCCACAGATAAAGCACAGATGACACGCGATTTTCGAATTATTCGAACACAGTGTTGCTAACCCGCGATTTTTCAAATTTGCCGCCGTTTGCTACTGACAAGATTTGCTTGACCCAGTATATTATGTATATCAAATCTAGGTACATGCTCATTCAGAAATCAGGGAAAAAAGGGAAGTCAAATAGGAGATTTAAATAAAACCACGACATGTAGAACAGACATCAAATTTAATAGATATAAGTTTCACCTATATATATTTGTTTAACATTCATATTGATTAATATTATATTGTCTACCCATAAACAGGCATACTTGTTATGTATCGATTACAACACGGAGGAATTAAAAATGACTAGATCTATTTAGAGAGTGTAAGCCGCCCAGAACTACACATTTCAACAAGGTAAATACCTCCATAAATAAGTACTCGTTTGAACATTGGTACCTACAAAATACAAACACAGGGTAGGTATTTGTTTTTCAACTTATTTTTCAACATATTTTCATTAAAATATTTAAAATGCAATTTGCAATATTTTTAAGAGCACGTTACTTTTTGCTGACAAACAATAGTGAGCCCTAATCTTATTGACATAAGCTTGCACTTCCAACAATACTCGATACGTAAATAGCGTTCGCTGGGTATTTTATATTTTATTAGTTTTCGCTGGAAAAAATATTTGTGCTATAGAAATTACTCGCTTTTTTTTTCATATAAATAACATCAAATAGGTTCAATTTAAATTAACAGGAATCCGTCGCAAATCACCTTCGCCATCTCTTGCTTTTGTGTTTCTCAGAACACTGAGTACTCATTTAAACCAGACAATTTTAACAATTCATTAAATTCCCAGCTTTAACAAAGGAAGTTTCTATACAAACAAACTATGAAATAAAGGTAACAAACGCATCCAACTCTCACTTTCTCAGTGATAATAACATAGGGTTTATAATGCATAATAAATAATATTAATAACGAAGGCAAATAAATAATTTCGGCTGGCACAATATCAATAATTATACGAATTCTAGATAACAGATCTTTGCTCAGATTCAATGAGTGCGACTTAAAAATTAAACAAAATAGTAACAACACTGCACAGATATACACATTTTTTTAACAAAAACTATGACATTATTTGATTTCTTCAATACAGGCAACGCAAGTTAATGCAAAAATAAAATAACTTCGACTAACTAAACATATTTCAGTCATTCCCTTTATACACTAAGATACCTATGTACACATTCGAATTGGTAAAATATCGTAATAGATAAAATATGATGATATGAAAAACGTACAGAAATACAACATCAAAAGTTTTTAAGAAACGTCTAATAATAAATGCGAAAAAAATCGAACATTCCAATGTCAAGTTGCAACGACAAACTATATATGGTCTATTATTTTTGAAGAGCAAATATGTAAATAGCTACCGACGTCAAGTTTAATAACGCTGATCTCTCTCTAAAGAATGAGGTACTTTGACATAGACAAGTAGTATAATGAATTTCTTGAATCATGTTTGATAGGAATGTAATCCTAATTCAATGAACTAAAACATGAGAGTGATGAGAACTCTTAGCAACTCTATACTGCCTAAATATCTGAAGTAACGCTAGCCTTTCCTCAATATCAGTAAAAGGGATGGCTGCGATTGAAACGTTCACACTGCATATGTCTAATGTGTATGTGGTTGCATGTCCCCAGACGGCTCGCACGGGATGGGAGTCCACTACAGCCCTACGGCACCCCACTGCAGCTCCGAGTTTAATCTACTCATACTCGCACTATTCACAACCCGTCGCTGTCGACGCTTAATGTTACAGATCATAAGAAATGTGCCGATCACTTCATCACCCCGCTTAGTTGTGTTATTTTAATAGATTTAAAAAAAACGAACGCACCTTGAATTAATTTATAAATCTATAGCTGCGCATATGACATAGGTAGACATGCTATTTAAATAATACAACCAGCGGAGTAAGAGTTCTTAGTTCCTAGTATATTACTATTAAATAACGGCATAATTTTTCCAGGGCGAGCAATAAAATTACATTTAATTAATGGAACTCATACAAATAATCTGAGAAGAATGATCCAATACACAATACAACAGAAGTGTAGCCGCTTATAATATATGCATATAGGTTTATAAATAAACAGCAAAACGGCCAAACATTTAGAATAGTTAACTGCCTTGGATTAGTATATATTATATTCCATAGTTGTAAAGTAAATATTGGAGTAAAAAGCGTATAAAGCAGGAAGACTCGAAAGAGTGAACAGTAACGGTAAATGGCATGTAAAGAACATTTTAAAAATATAACATCTCAACGTACCCAGTAATAGTATTATTAAGAGTATAAAAAATAACAAATACTTGTATATATAAGGTATACGTATACATTTACAATGAGTTGTAGTCAGTCAGATACCGTTCTAGAAGTTAGAATTCAGTTATAAAGATGATGCTATACAAAAGACAGGTCACGAAGCCTTTGCGTTTTTACCGATCTGGGATCAACAAAGATGACAATCGTTTGCATAAAACGAAACGAAACACTATCATTTCCATACATTATTTACGTTAATATTAGCGTTTCATTTCGTTATCCGAAAACAATTGTCATCTTGGCCAGGCCCTGGTTTATTTGTGAGGTTTTTATCCAAGTCTGTAAATTCTTCAGCTATGGACATAGCCATGCCATAAATATCAATTCGTACCTGACATTTTGTACAGAAACATAACACAAGTAGAAGCTAATACCTATTACGATCGCTAAAACGCTTAACCACATAGGTTCACATATACGTTATAATATAATGTAATCTATCATTCCAGAAGTTCGAATCTTTCACGTCGCCTATCGTGTCTGATCGAAGCTGCAGTCGGATTGTTTACAACAAGCTAACTCTTATTATCTAGTTGGCAATATTACACCAGTTACATTAACTACATATCTTATGAACTCTAGATAACTCAATCGTGGGACAGAGCGAGACCACAGTGTAAATTAAAAAAAAGACGGATTTGCTTAATAATAATAATCCCTGACTACTTACTGATTGGTGGAGAATGCTTTATAGCAGGGGTCTCCAAAACTTTTTTTACCTGAGGACCATATTGCGCCACAGAATCTTTCGCGCGTTAGGATCAGTTCCACTCTCAATGAATGCTGAACCCTTGGAGACTGGCTCCCGCGGGCTGGACAGTGGGCACTCGCTTTGGGTGTCGGCGGGCCGGACTGGAACGCGTCGCGGGCCGAGGTTTGGAGACCCCTGCTTTATACAGCATTAAGTCCGCCTTTTTTACGTTTGTGTTCTCTTTTGTGCAATAAATAATAAACTTCTTCCATTAAAAGGCTCTACTATGTGCAGTTTCTACTATGGGCGTAACGCGATACATTTGTAACTATCTACACTCTAAATATACATGATCAATAAAAAACCCGAATTAAACGCGATAACTTATATATAAACTTTAAAGGCAAGTGTTTCATTTTCGATCTTTGTCAGACGTATGCTACCGGCACGCTTCCGTGTATGGAACGCAGGGTTTCGACATAAACTGACCATACTTTGAATTTACCTAACAGTGATACAATTGCACACAAGTATATACACACTACCTATCATTATAACAATTTCAAATATAGCACACGAAGGCGATCGAGTAAAAGGTTCCCTGTTTCCTTTCTATTTCCGCTTACGTGAAATACTGTCCATTATTTGTAACAAATAAATATGCTACGTATAAGTAAAAAGGTATATCTTCCTTTTGACTGGTTTCTTAAAGTAGTTTTTTTTAAATCAGATCTTTATATTTTTAAACTAGTTCAATTTTTTTATATGATCACCATAACTTTAGCATCGCCTGTCGTCATCGTTATCACGATTGCTTAAACAGCGTATTGGAAAAAGTACTGTTATATTTAACACAGCAAGAAGTAGTGTTTAGTGGTATAGACACGACTAAAATGTGTAATTATTACCTTGTACACACGTATGATTTGTATTATATTCACTCGACTATAATTTACTAATTAAATAACTCGTTTCAATCTTCTTCCACGTACCTATCCTACCCAATCGAAACACCAAGGGCGTTGTTACCGCCACCCTATAAGCTGTGTATCGAAAGTCATTAATCAAATCTCGTTATAGGATAAAACTACGAAACGGTGTAAATTTCATTGTATCTAAAAATATATCAAGTGTAAATTAAAACAAGAATAGGTATGTATGTAGTATGAGCAGGTCTATTAACATCCGTTACTTCTATAATATCTGTGTATATTTGGCAGCTATTACGATACTCTAGCTAGACGCACAGAACGGCAAACGCATAAGTCGGAAACGATTATCGAGTCTTAATTTTAATATTGCACTTGATTGTTAATTTGTTACTCGGTGAGTCCATATTGTATAGAGTTGCTGTAAAAGCCAAAAATAATAAACTAATAGGCACTTCGAAAGGTACAGAATATCAGCTATCAATTTCTCCAAATAATTCTTTGTGGTAACGTACAGTTGGACAATATGAACGCACCGCACCTTAACATCTATCAAACGTGAACATTATTGCGATTCGTTTAAGATAAGTAGAGACGGATACATTTGTATTTTTTTATTATTATAAATATTTTATTGCTGAAACTCGGGTAACGAAATGGAGGTATTCGTTACGAGACTTCACCGCGAAAAGGCTTCTTCTACGTCTATCTAAATCCTAATCATTTCCCTGTGAGCTGTCAAAAGTGACTAAATTCCATGGCTCTAAATGGGTATACTGTGACCTAATAAGAGTAATAAGACGTTTTGTCGAACAAAACGCAAAATGATTAAAATACATAGAAAAATATACACCAAATGCAATAAATAACCGACGATGCGTTTGTAACAAAATTACGGCTGAAACTCGAAATATATTGTTATAACGACTGCGTCAATAACTCTTAAAAGAAGTACGAGTACTCGAGTTATCTACTGGTTCAAATATTCGCTGCAAGGACATTGAAATATTTGACAAGTCAGCGTAATTCCGTAATTTTGTATTCTACATATAATCGCCGTAATCTCCAATAAATCTATATTTATTTTGTGACAACTTAGACTACTTCCGAACATTACAATAATGTAAAGTGACTATGTAATAACTTGATTTAAGTACATCGCGACTAAATTTAGTAAAAGCACCATAGAAGTTAAACGTAACGAGTACGCGAAATTCACGTTAAAACAATCGAAACAAAGCCGGGAAGACTACGAAACAAAATAAGATTCTTATTATGGCAGTGATTTAAATAACACCGTATCTAGCAAGGCTTAGGCAATCCATTACATTTACGTTGACTTGAAATTGAGCCAATTAAAAGTAATCTTTTACGAGATCCTTAGCGTGTGTGTTCAGAAATCTTGCCTCGCGATTTAACTATAGAACTTCGACTGGAAACATTACGTACCAATATTGAATGGGGGTAAACTAAATTTCTAAGCGATAGAATTGTGCACCTCAAGCGATGCTCAAGATTTCTAGAGGACCGAAAGGTGTCCTAGCAAATTATTGGCTACAGCTGCTTAATCAAACCTACACCAGGGCTGATGACTGACATTACTGTGACTTTTTTATATTAACGAATACCTTTAAATCCGCCCAGGACAAGGCCACTACGATCTTAACAATTAATGACTGTTACTTAAAATAGTTAAAATTATTGCTAGCCGAACATTATCTTTCAAGTTATGATGTTGGGAAGAAATTGGGTTCCTAATTTTTTGGAAGTCTATAAGATCACCTATTTGTACACGAAAAAAAAAACTAAATAATTAGGAAAATTGATTAAGAGAGCTATATTAAAAATAGTTCTTTACTATGTGGAAAACATTTTGTATATGAATTTCAAACAATATCAGTGGAAGCAATACTATAGTTTTATATTAAAGTAGAACGGTAGTCGTAAAATATACGTATCGGCTATCATATTAATTTCTAAGCAAAATGGAATGTTAATCTACAACCTACATTACTGACTGAGCGGTTAGTACGACTACAGTTTCCAAGCCATTATATTATATCGATCGAGCTGACCACTACAGCTCGCACGCTCGCACGCTCGTGTGTCCACACCGACGCATGCGCGGCATCACTTCATGTAAATCAATTACCTACACAATAAATAATAATTATACTTAGGTTATTACAGTTTTAATACCTGGATACGGAAGATAATCTTTTTGTTTTAATCTAATTACTTCAAAAATGGCGTTCAATAAAGTCTATAATTGTTTAATGTATCTGCAATAAGAAATAATAATTTACTTACCGCATTAAACACAATCACTAACCAGAAATCATTGGAATAACCATCATAAGAATAATTTTCATAATTAACATTACTTTTGGAACGACTCTACAAATTACTAATCAAAGGAAGAACCATCGTAGAAACCTTATACCAAAAACGACAGTGAAAATATTTCCAAGTATGTTGTGCTTCCGATATGTATAGATATTACATTTGAACGCATATTATCAAACACCTGGCACGGAATCGTGCGTCGGACCTGAACCAGTCGAACGGCTCGGGCCACTAGTTCGCCGACCGTCGCGGCACTCGGCCGAAAGTTCCTCTACACTACGTTATTATCATATAAATGCAATAACATAACAGACACCCCTCACTAGACACACTTCGGATACGAAGACACACCTCACTATCACGACATACTCGCACATTCTTAGCACGAAACGGAGCGAAATTAGTTAAACGGTCACTCGATTAGCCGACCGACCCGGTACGTGTTCGGGGCCGCCACCGGGACGCCGCGGCCATGCGAGCGCCCGCGGCGGCGGCGGGCGAGCCGAGAGAGAACGGCACGCAATAAAACTACGAGATTACGAAATCAAAGCAATATCGCCGTCGCCGAGACTCGATCGGAGACGCGATCCACTCGTACGTTCCTCTCCTTAGGCGATAATATCACAGATTCCTAACAAAAGTAAAGAGCCTCGGGGGCGGAGACGCCGGCGCGGGGCTCGGCGCGGCCGCGGGGCGGGGACGCCGGCGCGGGGCTCGGCGCGGCCGCGGGGCGGGGACGCCGCGAGGAGGGAGGGCCGGGCGCGCGGCCCGCGCTCTAGCCCTCCGGCGGCCCGCACAGCCGCTCCAGCTCCAGCAGCTCCTGCCACACCACAACCGCCTTCAATATCAGACCGTAGCACGCGCGCCGACGCCGACCGCCATACACACGTATGGGAGTCGGCGTTGGCGCCGGGCGTCGTGGCCCTCGGGTTACAACATGGAAGGACGGCGCACATTGGCGTTACATTGCGTAATGTTTAAGCTTGATCAGTGAACTAGAGAAGAAGACACCGCCAATAGGGGCCAAGTTACCTGGTCGCGATGGCGCTGCAGCTCGTTGCGCAGGCGCTCGTGCGCGCGCGCCAGGGCCTCGCGGCGCGTGGCGTACGCCTGCTCCAGCTGCGAGCACTCCGCCACGCCGCGCTCTACCGACTGCAACGAACAGTATATTAAGGCTGGGGTCTCCCTTTCTTCCCAGTATAAAAATGCACCCGTATCTATTCTATACCAATCAGTCGCATCAACTGTTTTTTTATTAAGCTAGGAGTAGATATATAGAGAGTAGCACAGTAGATATAGTAGTTTTAATAGGATTCGTGCATCTAGCCTGCTAGTTTACGAGTAATAAGAAGAATAATTATGACATATAACATACCTGTGAGTGAATCTCCCGCTTTATCCGAAGGATCTCGTCCTTGTCCCGGTTCGTTTTCTTGGCGAGCGCCTTGACTTCCTTGTTGCGGTCGTTGGCGAGCCGGCTGAGGACCTCCTTCTTCTCCGCGTCCAGCATATCCTATCAAAATGATATTAAACCATATTTCATTCTGTATTTTTTAGAAATTTAAGACGAGTATTTAGTTTGTGATTGGCAGATTGAAGATGGTGACTGCCTCCTAGCCTAATCGTGACCCTACCTTCAAACGATAAGGTCCCGAGTTCTAATCCTGGTGAAGTAATTTCACGAACATTTGTTCCTTAGTTATGGATATAATCTGTTATCTATGTATCTAAGAACGTATTTTTCTAACTCACAGTGAGCGCCCGCATCTGCCGCTGCTGGTCCAGCATGACGTGCTTGTCGAGCGCCGCGTAGATGGCGTGGTGGTAGCGCAGCCGCAGCTCCCGCTCGGCGGCGACGGCTTCAGCGCTGCCCGGCGCGCCTGCGCCTGGACCTTCGTCACTCGAGCTTGCCTCGCCGATGCTGCGAAAAATATGATAAATCAACACTATATCCATTTTTCGTTTGGATTCCATTATGAGGTGTATGTATGTATATGAGGTGTGTGGTGTCATATTAAGTGCTTTTTCTTTGCGTTAAATACGTTAGCATAGAGTATAAAAAGTATGTATTACGTAGTAAGTTTCGGTGAAGGAAAACATCGTGAGGAAACCGGGCGAATCCCAATAAGGCCTAGTTTCCCCTCTGGGTTGGAAGGTCAGATGGCAGTCGCTTCCGTAAAATAATAAAATAACAAATAATAAAACAGCCGTGGCAAAATGTGTCGTGGCTTCCGTAAAATAATAAATAATAAAACAGTCTTCGCAAAATGCCGGGATAACGCGAGGAAGAAGAGAGAGAGTATAAAAAGTATGTAAACTGACATATTCTTGGATGAAAGCTTCTTGACTAGCTTGGTGCTGACGTACGCCGACAGCGGGCGCTTCTCCTTGTCGAACTTGCGCCGCAGCGCGTCCAGCTTGCGCGCCAGCTCGGAGCGCTTCTCCTTCACCACCTTCAGCGACAGCAGCGCGTCCAGCGTCTCCGATACCGGCTCCTCCGCGCCGCCATTCGATTTGCATTCTGGTGTTTCTAAAAATTATGATTGATATCATCAAATCTAATCATATCAGCACTATAGTACCTAACGAAGTGTAAATGCCTTTTTATTTATTTATGGAATGAAAAGTAAAAATGGACAGAAATAAGAAATAACACAGTAATACAGCAATAATACAAAACTTCAAATTGTAATCAGTAATTAACTCTACAAATAAACCTCAGGACCTCTTTACAGCTGCGTCATTATATTTCCACATTATAAAAACATTTTGTGTATTGAATAGGACACAAAGCTAAAGTCGTGTGATCTAAAACGCGCAGGTGGCGGTGATTATTTCGTCATCGTCACATGTTCTCTGAAATATTTTGTAATTTGGAAAAATAATTCGTGAATAATAAAACTATAACAGGTATAAACTGGCATTTAACAATTAGAATGAATGTATCAGGTGGTGACATACCCTTGGGCTCTTCGGGCTCAGACAGCGGCGGCGGCGGCGGCGGCGCGCTGTCGGCGGGCGGCTCGGCGCTCGGCGGCTTGTTGGGGCTGCCGTCCACGGTCAGCTGCGGCTTCACCTGGCGTACCGGGATATTGTTACGTTATATTTGGACTTAACCTGCTTAATGTTAAGCATATTAATTCTAATAAGTAAAGTGACACGGAAGCTATATGAATTACATGAGTTACAGAATTTTTCTTTACTGTAACTGTGTTCTAGGTTGTAAATTGTACTTGTATGTATACCTACAAACTTTAATATGTACATACTCCGTTCATACCGCGGCAACATGCCTTCAGCGCTGTAGCAGTGGCATGAACTATTTACAACATATGAATTGAATTGTAACTATAAAAAAATTGATCCTTATATTTTATAGGTATAAAGCTAAAGTAATGTAACGGTTTGTCTTACGTAGCTTCATATCGTCGCTCCGATCATAAGTGCTCATTCACACGACATTCTCTCCCGTACATGATGCCGCCGCATTATTAGCGTCAACACGCCGACAATGATAGCAGCGGTATGCACATAGCAACGTAACAGAGACCGATAGAGAGAGAGAGAGATAGTTACAGGGGGGTATGTGCTGGGGCGGCGCGGCTCGTCGGTGCCGTCGGTGAGCACGGCCAGCTGGTGCTCGCGCTTGTCCAGCTCGCTCTGGTACTTGATGGGGTTGGCCAGCGCCTCCGCCAGCTCCGACAGCTTGTCCGGCACGTAGTCCTGCAAGCATTGGAACAACGTGATACAAGTTTCACTAAATTACATAAATATTAATATTTTAATAAATCGCCCCGACCTAGAAATTCCCAAAAATATCCGGGCTGAAGATTCAAAATTGACCGTCAAATGTCAGTGTTATTCACTGAAAAGAACAAATTTGAAGTGTCGTATGTGGCCGCCTTACAGCATTTAATAACTGGAGTGGCCATTAAGAGCTTACCCCTCTGCCGAAAAACATGCACAATTGTGCAAACTATTGTCTGGAATGACATGGCTATTTGTACGTTGCGTAGAAATCATGTAGAAATAGCAATACATTTGACGTCCCCTCTCCCGCAAAAACCAGCAGACTATTTCGTAAAGAAAATGACAGTGATGACAACTCCTTTCTATATGCTCTAAATCGCCTTTCGCTCAAGCCTTTTAAACAAGTATCTAACGGATATATTGTGCCTGAAATATGCATATGCAGATTATATTTTGTAATAAATACCAAATTCGATCAAAAGGCGAATCTAGTGCACACAGTCATTACACGAACGTAGTTGTACTCGTATGAATTGGGGACGGTAACCTTGACGACGACCAGCAGGAAGAGGCTGGCGGGCAGCGGCAGGCCGAGCTCGGTGCGCAGGTTGACGTGCCGGTAGCCGGGACACAGCCCCACCACGGGCAGCACGCGGTGCCCCAGCAGCCGCCCGCTCTCCTCGTGCGCCGCGATCCGGATCATGTAGTATGCAGAGTCGTTGTACAAGCATACTGTATGTAGGACGGTAACCTTGACGACGACCAGCAGGAAGAGGCTGGCGGGCAGCGGCAGGCCGAGCTCGGTGCGCAGGTTGACGTGCCGGTAGCCGGGACACAGCCCCACCACGGGCAGCACGCGGTGCCCCAGCAGCCGCCCGCTCTCCTCGTGCGCCGCGATCCGGATCATGTAGTATGCAGAGTCGTTGTACAAGCATACTGTATGTAGGACGGTAACCTTGACGACGACCAGCAGGAAGAGGCTGGCGGGCAGCGGCAGGCCGAGCTCGGTGCGCAGGTTGACGTGCCGGTAGCCGGGACACAGCCCCACCACGGGCAGCACGCGGTGCCCCAGCAGCCGCCCGCTCTCCTCGTGCGCCGCGATCCGGATCATGTAGTATGCAGAGTCGTTGTACAAGCATACTGTATGTAGGACGGTAACCTTGACGACGACCAGCAGGAAGAGGCTGGCGGGCAGCGGCAGGCCGAGCTCGGTGCGCAGGTTGACGTGCCGGTAGCCGGGACACAGCCCCACCACGGGCAGCACGCGGTGCCCCAGCAGCCGCCCGCTCTCCTCGTGCGCCGCGATCCGGATCATGTAGTATGCAGAGTCGTTGTACAAGCATACTGTATGTAGGACGGTAACCTTGACGACGACCAGCAGGAAGAGGCTGGCGGGCAGCGGCAGGCCGAGCTCGGTGCGCAGGTTGACGTGCCGGTAGCCGGGACACAGCCCCACCACGGGCAGCACGCGGTGCCCCAGCAGCCGCCCGCTCTCCTCGTGCGCCGCGATCCGGATCATGTAGTATGCAGAGTCGTTGTACAAGCATACTGTATGTAGGACGGTAACCTTGACGACGACCAGCAGGAAGAGGCTGGCGGGCAGCGGCAGGCCGAGCTCGGTGCGCAGGTTGACGTGCCGGTAGCCGGGACACAGCCCCACCACGGGCAGCACGCGGTGCCCCAGCAGCCGCCCGCTCTCCTCGTGCGCCGCGATCCGGATCATCGCCAGCTCCGGCAACACCACCTGGCAATACATCGGTTATATCACTTACATCGTTCAAACCGTCTGGATTTGTTAACATTAATAGTCAACAAAATATCAAAAACATGTTACAATTCCACGGCCTGTGAGATCGGATCGGTCCAGCGCGATTCTTGCTTATCTGTCATAGCGTAATATAGCAAGTGCAGGTGTGAAACATGGTAAGGGCACAGAAGAAATAATAGTACTACCGTACAGAAAGGACACTTCCTACAAACCCGAAGTTTGTCAGCGGTTCAGGGTCGAATCATGCTATCCCTTTCGGCTATTTGTGGTCCTGCACGCAAAAGGAAGTCAAGTGGTGCCAACCCTAATAATTGCTCGGAGCAATGCTGAGCTGAACCGAGCCGAGTTCGAGCGAAGTCAAGAGTGTCTCCCCACTAGTAAGGGGCGAATAAAGGTGCTAAAACACTCTACAGGCTAAACGAGGATGACCTGTGAGACAGATGGTCCGATGTCAGATCTCGTTCATTGAAACACCGTTCTCGTACAAACGACTGTTAATCAGAGCACCACAGGCTATTTTTACAGTGAACTAGGAATACCTTTTTGAAGACAAACGGCTCCTCTCCGTAGACGGGGTTGATGCCGTTGTTGGGCGCGACCCTGGTGCGGAACTTCTTGCGCACGGTGTCGGCGGGCAGGCCGAACATGTCCACCTCCACGTAGGTGCCACAGCGCTTGTCCGTGAGCAGCTGGCCCGACAGCACGGTCACGGCCAGCGAGCCCGCGATGATGCCGTCCACGGTGCTCTCCGCGAACGGGTCCAGCCGACGGTCCTACAACATACGATGGTTACGTATGATAGCTGCATATGGAGACAAGTTTCTTTCTATCGCTAGCCAATACATATGATTGGCTCATTGCCTTGTTTACAGAACGAGCACGAGTTATAGCGAGTAATACCTTCCTGTTGTATTTAACCATTATAACCAGAGGTCGGACAGAGTGAGCTATTTTTACTTTATAATTTGACATGTCTAACATCATATTATAAGGCAAATAGCTCACCCTTTCCGAGCTCTGATTATAACATTGAGGTAGAATGATGAACTGTGTCTACTCTGTATCTTTGGGTACTTAAATAAAAGTAAACAAATAATTTCTAAATTTTCGGGTAGTTATAACATTTATTTTGTAAGAATTTTGTAATATAATATTTTAAACTTTCGCGTTTTGAATACATATTAACTCACATTATAGACGGGTCTAACGCGAATTATATTCAATTACCTTTATTTACCGACGTTTCGACACAGGTTTCACTGGTCGTGGTCGCGGCTGACTGATTGTCCCAGCAAAATGTCAAAACAGAGATTTGTGCATCTACCCGACGAAAAGTGTATGGAAAAGTTTGGGGTAGACATCACATTTTCGCGACCACGACCAGTGAAACTTGTGTCGAAACGTCGGTAAATAAAGGTAATTGAATATAATTCGCGTTAGACCCGTCTATAATGTGAGTTAATAAGAATTTTGTATTTTGTAAGCTGTTATTTATTTTTTAATTTAATTTTAATTTATTGATAATGTACTTTGACGATGCAAAAGAGATTGTAAAATCCTACTTGATTAAACGATATTCTATTCTATTGATTAACCAACCAAATACATAACCACCTTGTTCTTTCACTGAACGACCTGACTTTAACCTGCTTTATTTGATCGTGTAATGTTTTCAGTTATCATCTACCCTCAACTGGCTTAAGAAGCCATTTGAAGGTAGATTTTGTTTTACTCTTTTTAAATACCTAAAGATACATACTATACAGCTATAGCCGTGCTCAGAAAATAAGGCTTATATTTAAAGCTGTACAGGGTTAGTAATAGCATGAATTAAATTGTTACCTTTCGTCGCATAAACTCCGGCTTGAGCAAGTAGCCACAGCGGCGGTTGTACTCGAAGGTGCCCAGGTTGAGCTGCATCGCCAGGTCCAGCGTCTGGTAGTTCAACGCCACCAGCTGGCAGCCCGCGTTCCAGAACACCTGCGAAGTAACACATGTATGAAATTCTGAGCCATCGATATCACGAAGGTCTGCAATATAACCTCGTAAAGCCCACTATACAAAGTTTCCTTTAATTTGAACCTTATTGTAGATTAGGGTGACTTTCGTTCGTTTTAGAAAACAATGAAACAAAGAAAATGCTACCATATGTAGTTTCTGAAGGTTCGAATTAGATTGAAGCCGAGTGTACATTATAATGCGCATTGGGCAGATGAATTTTCGCGCTGCGTACAAAAATCTAAACAGACTGATGGTTCCATCTTGTATGAGTGTTAGGTATATTATAAATGATACTAATGTCAAGTTACAAGTAGCTTTAAAACGTATATGTATAAATAAATTTCTTTAGGTTGTATGATTTTAGGCAACTTGACGTGTAAACACGATAACTATCATAAGTAAATAAATGTTTGTCTTTACCTGTGGCATGAAATTGGAGGAATCGAAGCGCGTGCCAGCGGGGTAGACGCGCGACAGCTGGTTTTTGTTATAATTCACGAACTCGATCGGTCGCTCTTTCAATAGAGCTGTTGCTTGCTTCTCATCGAATGACGACATCTCGTAGAAACGACCTTTTTCTGTAAACAAATAAGCGCTATAAATATCGGAATTTGAATCACTGTTTATGTTTTGGGTGTTTATAAACGTTCGTTGTCATAAAGAAGTTAAGCTTCTGCAAAGTACGCATATAAATCTTTCGTTACGCGCACACAACACCAGCTGTTGAAAACAGAGCAATGGATTTCCTATGTGCCGCTTGCCGTATTCACTCTTATATTCGTTGCCGGGTCCGGTTTATGTACAATTCACATCAAAAGGATCTTAGAGTAGGTGCATTACTTTCTGGAATCAAAGGAATTTGAAATACGCGCTCGCGTGAATGTGGGTGCATGTAATTCTAGTAGCATGCGCCCACATTGGTGTGAATCGTACATTAGGGGCTCCCATAATTCTGCTGGGTTCCGTGAATTCTTTTTTTTTTTGACTATTTTTTTAAGTTGTGGGTCCTCGCTTCCACTACGGGCGGCCCACAACTCTTTTTAGAGTTAGAACAAGACAATCCACAGAGACTCCGACAGCACACGCACTGCAAGCGTCACTTTACCCGTCAAACTTCTATGAAGGTTCCTGTGTATTTAGGGTCGGTTGCACCAAACCGTCTGTCACCGTTAAAGCGTTCGCTAAATTTTATTGTACGGGATGGGAAGTCTCATAGATTTCTCTCCGTGACGTTGATGAGTCTGTTAATTGTGATTGATGCAACTGGCCCCTAGTGTAGGTAACTAAAAAGGCGTATTTACTCTCTGCGCTCTCGAAGGAGCTGAAGTGCACGGGCTGCACGTAGTTGACAAGCGCGGAGATCTCGGCCGACACCGCTCCCGTCTCCTCCTCGCCCGACGAGCTCTCTCCTGACCCTGGAGCTATAATGTAGTGTAAGACTCACTCTCAGCGCTCTCGAAGGAGCTGAAGTGCACGGGCTGCACGTAGTTGACGAGCGCGGAGATCTCTGCGCCGGCGTGCGTCTCGCGCGGCTCCTCGCCGCCGCCCTCCGCGCCGCCCGCCTCCTCCTCGCCCGACGAGCTCTCCGACTCCGACGATGATGATGATTCTTTAGAACTCTGCCGCACCAGCTGTAACCGACATTAAGGGCTGATTTAGACGGCGCGCGAACTCGCATGCGATTTTAGTTACATTGCGGACTGTCGGTTACGTCCAATTTAACCGACCGATCAAAAACCGCAATGTAATGAAACTTGCAAGCGAGTTCTCGCATCGTCTAAATGAGCCATCCGACACCACAACTAAAAAACTCTGCAGGCTTTCAGCAAAATAAATTCCTCTTAAATGTGAAGTTAATAAGTGGCGCGGCGAGCTCTTTGTATTGGTGCCTACTTGCAAAGGATTTTTTTTATATTGTGACATTTGGAAGAAAATATGGAATATGTATTATTTTAGTACAAAAATCATTATTGTTAATAAGTTAAGATATAGATAGAAAATACAAGAAAGCTGCGAGTTGAGTTGAGTTATAGTATGTATATTAATTTGCTGGTAGGTACATACACTTCCATGAGACACGTCCCCGTTGCCCTGCACGGGGGGCTCGGGCCTGGCCTCGCTCTCCTCAGACGCCAGGGAGTCCTCCTTCTTGTGGTGGTGGTGGTGTTTCTTCTTGTTTTTAATTATTATCTTATGACGAAGCAGCAATGGTGGCGGTAGCTCTCCTCCTAAAATTTCGTTTTACACATATAATGTAAATGATGCTGTTTTATCGTCAAGTATTTAATAGAAACAACGACAGAATATTTTTCAGGGTATCGTTTTGCAGATGTATAATGGCATGGTCTAATCTTCAAAGAATATTTACGTGTAGCGGAGTAGGAACTAGTATTTGCTTGCATCCTGACCTATTTAAAAATCCACCCTGTATAGCACTGTATTATCAATTATCATTCCTTCATCATTCTATAAGACGGTATAAAACTTCACCACTAGGAAGATAAATGTTTTTATAAACTGCTGGTTTTGTTTCATTTCATAAAATTTAATCTCGCGGTATTAACTACAAGAATTCATTCAAAACGTCGCTTTAAAATAATATCCGTAGTTGTCCTCGACTCAGACCTGGGCTTAATTAAGTCCGTGTTTATATAGCAAACATGCTGAATTTCATGGAAAATGAAAACCACAATGAATGACGGACGTTTTGAATTTTCCAGTTGTAAAATGAAGTTCGGATTAAAATAATAAATCGAAAATTGTTGCTTGATTACATAGTGAAAATTAACACATTCCCACGTATTTAGAACCTCGTTAATGGTTAAACAAGGTTCTAAATGATCTAATACAAATAAGACACCGCGCAGTCATAAACCTTAATCCGGAAACCCACATTAAAACGAATTGATCTAATGCCGCTATAAAATCGAATGTAAATTTATATGACTGGTGTTGTGCCTCGCAATGGTGCTGGGTCAGAAAGGGAAATCAGAATTTTATTAGCATTTTTAAGACTTTCGATTTTAATCACTGGCAAGGTGTTACTTCTTTATTAACTGGAGCTGTTGCTCTTTAGAACACAAACACGTTTTATTATCTACATCGTAGCTTGTAGCATAGTTTTTCCGGTATATAGCGATAGTGCAATAGTAGTAGTAGAGGCGTAACGAATCGTAATCCATCGCACAATATCGTTAGTAACGATATTGTGCGATGGATTACAGATGGGTCCAGAGCTGAATGGATTAAATACACTGCCTAAATCATCAAGTAAACTCTCAAAGAAACAGATCAAGATCGGCGTATCCCTTCGGACGCGGGCGGTACCATCGCCCACGCAGTTAACTGACAGTTCCTAAACCTTATTAAACAGGCATAAGGTCCACCGATGGACACTTAAGAGTGTTGCTGGTTGTACAATACCACCTACAGACAAAAAGAAACGTCAAAAATATACTCCCTTGTATATACCCCAAAATATACCGTCCTACGCACGGGAGTCGAAGATCACAAAGAGTAGTACTGTACAAGTTAAAACTTTTAAATTTCCCCTTGACTTGCTGACCAAAACCATTCATAGAATATGACTGAGTATACCGCGAACGGTAAGGTACAAGGTAAAACCAGAAAAGGGGCAACGCGTAAACAGGTAAATAAACAACGCCACTCAAGAGCTTCAGAAAAATAAAATAAAAACGTAAAATCCCATTAGTGAGATTGATCCGCAGCGCGAATAAACCAGCGTAGAAACGAACTATTTCAATAGCGCGGTGCAATCGACGCGGAAACTTTCCTCAATGCGAAATTCTTCAACCTCAAACTATACACAGTCGGCATACTTTTTCATTACCTTCATGACTGTATCGCGTATCATAAAAAAAAGTCGAACCGATTTTTTTATTACTGAAAGACATCTCATCTGAAAATACTTGTAATAATGTTGATACTTATGAACTATTTATGTGTTACTTAGTTAAAATAGAAAATAAGTATATTTTATAATCGATCGAAATTATGTTTGTACACTCAGCTTCAAATGTAGCTAACCTCAAGAAAACAAATCGTCCTCATTTGGTGTTGAGAAACTACAATACGACCCGCTCAAAGTATTACAAACATGTCGAAATGATAATAAAAAAAACCGGGCAAGTGCGAGTCGGACTCGCGCACGTAGGGTTCCGTACCATAAAGCAAAAAAAAAACGGAAAAAAATGCAAAAAGAAAACGGTCACCCATCCAAGTACTGACCACGCCCGACGTTGCTTAACTTTGGTCAAAAATCACGTTTGCTGTATGGGAGCCCCACTTAAATCTTTATTTCATTCTGTTTTTAGTATTTGTTGTTATAGCGGCAACAGGAATACATCATCTGTGAAAATTTCAACTGTCTAGCTATCACGGTTCGTGAGATACAGCCTGGTGACAGACAGACGGACGGACGGACGGACGGACGGATAGCGAAGTCTTAGTAATAGGGTCCCGTTTTACCCTTTGGGTACGGAACCCTAAAAAATATTCGGTATTAACAACGTAGTAAGTAAATAACGACAAAATGCATGAATGATGAGCTATTTTTGCGATTGACTGCGCAGTCGTCCCGATAAATTTGTGTCTAACTGTCACGAGGCGTTATGTGACAAGGATCAGGCGTGAAATATTTTATTACGTACTACTTGCTACAACGAAGTAGGCTTTCAAGATAAGACTGCTGCTCACAAAAATATCTCTATTATTTCCAATCAATTAGAAGTACATTAATGCATCGTGCGTTCAGAATTTTAGTATTAACTCAATGCAATTTTTTAAGAAAATCGTTAGTACGTTAACAGATTTGCGTATCAGATGTGACTGCGGTACTGTGAGAAAGTTGATTGTGATCTGATTTTCTTAAATATTGTGAACATCTTACGTATTTTATAATCTGATGTGTACAGTGACTTGGTTTCGACTGTAATGCTGTATTATTGTTTTTCTTAAAATTTTCTTATAACTTTAACTTTGACAATGTACAATTGTACATATGCCATACGATAAATAAATAATTATGATTTTCAAATAAAAAAAAAATACCAAACCCACCAATGCCGATTTTTCAAGCATATTAATTTTAATTGTTCAATATCTAATTTGTATATAAGAATATAAAAAGAAAATACATTTTTCATTATATTTTTAAGTTAAATATTAATATAAAATTAGCAGTCGGGATGAAGCCGATCTCAAAGGATGAGTAGGTGTTAAGGTGCTAGACTAGTGTTTTTTAAAGCCGGTTATACATGCCATGACTGTTGATATGTACCAAACCTAATCAACAGTATATGCTTAAAGAGTTGCTTAGGCAATGAAATGAATGAATGTTGTTATGTAATGAAATATTTTTTGTTAGAAAATTGTTGAAGCCCGCGTGACATGTAATCGGAATCGAGTGTAGAATAGACGGGTCCGAACGGTGTTTACACGGCGCGGCCAGCGCAAACATCAGGTGTCTGGGCTTCAATTAGTTTAATCGAACTTTCCGCCCGCGCGATTATATCACTGCCCATGTCACTCTATATTTACACCCTTTCTCATATATTTTCATTGGCGGTGTTATTCGACTTTTACGAGCGTCTAGCTTTAGAAGTGCTGAACTATTACCGCGGCTGTCAATCAGCGTGACGAAAGTAAACCAAGGCTGTCGCCGAATAAATTAAAATATATGACGTCAACTTTGCTCAAACATTGGCTTACCTGGTTCGAGCTGATGCGAGTCCAAAGGGCGGTCTAACAATTTGTCGCCGAATATATCCCGACAGTAGTTGGCTATCTTGGCCTGCTGGCGTGGGTTGCAGTGGTTCTCGAAGCTGAGTATGACGGGCAAGTCCGAGGTTTTGAAGGCGCTCTCCGCGATAGCTTCCAGCACCTCCTTGGCGCTGATCTCCGGCACAAAGGTGTAGCCGTGCACGATCACCGGCTCCTCCGTGCGGCCGTTCCAGAAATCTAGTTCCACGCATCTGTATAAAATGAAGAATACTAATTCACAAATTAAATTACCTATTTTGTTATGTTATTACTTATAAATTACGTTTTGTCTTTAATGAATGGGAGTTTTCATTTTCGCTCGCTTGTTAATTTATGCGTCCCACGACCCGGCACTAATTCAATATTAACACTGGACTATTGTCTTTAATTTTTAATTCGTTTTTACTGTAAAAGTATCTCAAATCGTTGTTCTTTAAGCTATGTATTCTTGGAAATATTTTATTATATGTATTTAGGTACACAAAGTTAATCTGAGCTATTAAGGTCGATCAAGAGCTATTGTCCGGTAGCACATTTGTTGGTATAACGTTATTAAAAATGCATTAATGTAATTTGGAGAGTTTTCTAACATAAAATATTTTCGATAAGCAAATCGTTAGTACAACCACATATCACTACCTAGTACGTGGTCATAGCCATGTTTATTCACAAATGTCTACGAGTAATAATATGAGTGCCGCACTTGTATGTCACGTGGTAAAGATAACCTATTTGTTGTGATCAAAACGCAGACTGCGGTGAGCTGCGGCCATAGAAGTAGCGGCTACAGGGCCTGGGTCTAGGGCGGCAAAGACTGCAAATCCGCCACTAGTTCTTTGGTACCACATGGACGCACCTGCAGCCGGCGAGCAAGCTCTGCCGGTAGATCTCGACGCTGGACTTGCCGGTGATCTGGTGGCCGGTGAGGTACGTGTTGTGCGAACTGTTGATGAAGTAGTGCGCCATCGGCTGGTCCATGTCGTCGCTCAGGTCTAATTTGTTGGGCGCCACTATTGGGTTATCCTCCGACATTAAGAATCTGGAATGTGGGGTCTTTACTAGAATTTTTTTTACATCGAAATTAACATAGCCGGTACTACTGAATTTGAGCTTAATGTCCATTTAAAGAAAAGTGCAACCGTCAATAAAAGCGTACTTCAAAAATGAAATATTTTACGTAAACAATTATATTATTCTCATTAAAAAGGAACAAGCATCCCGGCTGCATGCATATGTTTGCTATCTACGTATACCAAAAAAACAGCCACATTTGTTACTTAAAATAACTACCCCTATTTGCGTTGCACCTGGGTTTTAAAATGCATTCATAAATTTTAATGAGTCCGTTTTAAACTTCTTCCTTATATATTTATAACAACTATTGGGTGACCGATTTTAACCTATTGAACAATCAACAACAATATATATAGGTAGATAGATAGGCGCGCTTTTGAGTTTCCCGCTGTAGTATAACGCGAAAATGTCTGCACACGTTCGCAGAACTGAAAATACAGTATACGACGGCCAGCGGCGCCAGAGTGAAAAAATATTTATTCAGAATATTGAAACCATCGAATATTAAAACGAATACAAACCTCTCAAGGAGGTTTTCATTTCGGTTGAACTTTGTTATGTTTGTTACCTTAGAACTACGTCATTCCTCGACCGATTTGGAAAAATATTTTTTTGATTGAAAGTATATGTGTTGTACTTACAAATTACTAAATACATAATCTTTTGAGCATACTTGTAGCGCTATTTTTATTTTAATCTAAAAACCAAGTCTTTGCATTTAAGCAGTGTTAGGTACTTGGTAAAATTCATTTATTTATTTTATTTAGATATTTAATTCAGGCAACAAGGCCCATATTACAAATACCTTATAGACTAACATACATATGTATTTTATAAACTTAAAACTAAACACTATTTAGACGACAAAACGGCGTGGCTCCGTTGTGTCGGCTGCTCTTGTGTCGGAAATGGAACTGCCCATGAAGACTAGAATGGAACACCTCCAGTAGATATTTTACGTCATGGGGCTAATTGTATGTACATAATTGACTAATTGTTATGAGATAATTTTAATGGCATTTCAAACTGTTTTGATATTTTTTTTATAAAAGATTATAATCGTCATTTTCAACATAAGTACTAGTAATTAATACACCTCATGTTTTAAAAAACATCCATTCTTATTTCATGTTCTCAGATCACATTAATAAAAAGTAGAATACATACGGAATAAACATAACTGTCATGTTAATAGTCATAAGCGCGAAACAAATAATGCCAAATTAAAAGATAAATGACCAGACTAAGAAATAGAGCTCCTAATATAAATTGTATATTTCATGCGATAACGCTTGTAAAGCAACAAAACAAAGTTTTATATGACTTCACCGATACTTTTTAATTCTTGATGTTTATTGTTTACGTCTTGGTGATTACATTATTTCAAGAAGACACATTGGATAAAGTATTTATGAGTCATATAAACATACCTTAAAAATCCGTCAAACGTGAGCTGCGATCTCTGCTGGTGGTACTTGTTGTGTTCGTACGCCTTGATCAGGTCCTTGGCTTTCTGGATGTCCGCGTACGGGTGGAGGATCTCGTTTAGGCGCGGGTCCCGCTGCACCTCGTTGAGGAAATCCACCAGCTGCGCCGCTGACAGGTGCGGCTTGCCGTCCGTTCTACACGATTTTAGACACAAAATTTATATTTAGTAAGCATTCTTTGAGCTTAAAGGAGAAAACCAGAGAGTTTCGTTAACCTTGGTGCATAATATTCGATAAATAATCTAGCTACTAGGCTCTGTGAGCTGTAGACCTCGTAAATCCCCATGGCTCAGGCATTTTTCAAAAATTCCAGAAACTGAATTGTCAAAAAAATATATTTAATCACGGAATCTCACAAAATTTCACGAGAATCTCTTGAGCATTGCGATCTGTAGAGGAAAATATCCGGACATACGAAAACAAATTTGCCCCAGCTGAAGCGGAGAACTTCGCTAACGCTCGGTCAATAAACATAGTTCACGTCTAGTTAGTCAAATTTGACTAATTTCCCAGCGTTCAATTTGACTAACATGTTTTTTGATTTGACACATCCATCCATCTTACATTAAAGAGGACATTACAATCATAAAACTTATTATAGTGCCATAAGCTGATTTGATATTAAAGTTGATGTTATATGACGTGGTCATTTATGTAATACGACGTTGGGACGTTTCATATCACTATACCTTATCACCAATGGTCTATCCACCAACAGGCACTTGTATACGGGTTGGCTAAAAACAACTGCATTCACGTTGCCAGTGAAGTTTTGGGATTAAACTGAGCAACTTTTACTACGGGTCCAACACCGAAATAGCGAAACAAAAATTTTCTTGATTCATACATTTTGGCTGGTCCATTTTCTATGGGAGAGTAAATTTTTTTTTTCACCATTTCGAGATTGGTCCCATAGTAAAAGTTGCTCAGTAAGTATAATCCGAAAACCTCCCTGGCAACAGGAATGCATTTATTTTTAGCCACCGTGTATCCATAATATATATTAAAGATGCTGACTGCAGTTACCTATTGATTTCAATCGTTTAGGCTTCCCTCCCTGCCCCGCTCCGTTTCAATGCCCGACTAAGTTATAAACTGTCAATTAAACAACCAACGAACGTTGAATTATAAACTCACAGGCTGTTGAATATCTTTTGCGCGTCGCTCCGCTGCGTGAGGCTCTTGTAAAAGTTGAAGAAGTCCTCGAACTGGAACTTGGATTGGCTGATGGTGTCATTCTTGCCTGTAGGAAGCCCCGACTCGCTGAGGGCTTTCTCCACCCGCTTCTTGTCCTCCTTGTTCTGAGCGAATAGGCGGACGATGCTGGTAGAAAAACAATTGTGTTAATCTAGTTTCGGAAACTGGAAATATATTCATTTAACCTTTAACATTATATACGATTTGGATAATTAGCGAATGAATCCTTTTATTCTGCATAGCTAAGCTTGTATAAATATGTCTTTCACGGATGCAAGAGCATAACATTGGAGATGTTGTGTAACTTCATCAATTAAAAGAATTGCAGGAAGAAGTTCTGCTCGTAAGCTTACTTTAACCCAAAATAAATTATGTGACTACTAGAATAAACATAATCTGATTTCATTTATGCCCTATTATTTATACATAGTAATAGAACGTAGGTAGTTGCAGTATTAAATCAAGTCATAAAACATTTTAACATCAAAGCAAGGTCCGTCCAATCTCATCCAGACCAATTTCGGTAAAAGTTTTAAAGTAGGTATGACAGCGTAACGCTCCAGGGCAATAAGGGATGAGCTTTCGCAGTCGGCCGGCTAAATCGCATTACTGGATGCGCCGCACCGGCAAACTTGACCGTAACACGGATATTGGACAGGTAACATATTTACTGAATCGAAACTGACCTCTCTAAAGGATCCTGTAATCGATGGTGCCAAACAGGACCATATTATTAAGCCTCCGCTATCCCTCAGGCTGTCAGTGTCAACCATTCTGTATCTCAATGAATCGTAATAAATAAGGCAACAGTGGAATTTTTCACAGAATGTATTTCTATTGGCATTAACATTATGTATATGTAATGTAGGTATTTGTATTTGCATAAAAATTACGTTTTAATTAAAGTAAATTATACCAATATAGGTAATTAAATTAAAAATTAAAACACATTTTCATATCATTCAAAAAGTAGGTATTTACGAATACGAACACATTTTGAGTAGTCCGACATGCATTTGACCAGTGTTTCATTATAACTTGTAAGACAGTGTTTTTCGGGTTTGCAGTTATGTAGGTAAGTAAGGTACATGTAATAAGTTTTTTATCCTTTTTTTATTTAGTACCTACGGTCTACGTCAAAGATATAATATCTATGCACTTTATTTTATTCAAGCAATAACGTGCAAAATATATAGATTGCCTATATTATTTTCGTCAATCGTAGATTCGTAGCATAACGACACAATTTTATAAGATTTGTTGAAGATAAGAAAGAGCCGGTTATGTCATATCCTCATAATTGATGATGATTAGGTAATACAAACAAACAATCCAATGTGTGACATCGCCAAACATAGCTATGACATTATGTTCGCCAAGTGTGCTAACATTGTGGAGGATTGATTTAAAAGACAAATATTGTTTTAAGTACCGCCAATTTTAGAAGAACCGAATATCACGCTTTTGAAACTTCAAAAAGCAAGAATATCTTTTCGAGGAGGTATAATATAAAAATAAAACTAATTAAGCAATACTCGCACAGTGACAAAAAAGATTTTGACACAGAAGACAAGATACGGTAATTTACGCCAGTCAGCTACACTTCATAAGTGTTAGTGGTCGATAATGTAGGTCTCATCAACACGCTATTTTTACGCCGTTGTTATAGTACTTAGACGAGCAATAGTTGTAGGTACACTTGTATTAGGTACTATTACGATCTCGACCAAATTTACAATAGAGCAATATCTAGCCGGATTTTCAGAAAATATTTAAGTGCTGGGAATTGACACACAATATAACATTCCTTCATTTCCTCCTATATTAATATTTATGTTATACGACCTAAAAGAATAATATATTGAAATCCTAATATACAATTTCAACTCAATCCGACCTCTGGAACAGTAAGAACGTGCTAACACTGATTATACACAAGATATTATCATCCGGTATAAGTTGGCAGCAATTTTCATTGCCAAGAAAATAACTCCAATGACCATCGTTTTCAAACTTATACTTATGAACTCAAACTCAACAGTGTCTACCTAACTTAACTAACAGTTAACTAAGTTAACTAACTTTCTCACAATACAACAAAGCCGCAAATATCTAACTTTTGACAAATTTCGATTGCATACGGTCAGGGTCGTCGAATTAGGTTATGGCCGATCCTCGGTTATCACGCCACCTAGTGATTTTACTACGCAATTTGTAGCTCTCAAAATGCCCTATGTTTTCGAAAGTTTCACTGCATTACTTTTGTAAATGGGTCATTTAGTTTAGAATTGGGTCAACCGAGTGAGTTACACTGAGGATTAATGTCAACCGTATGTGGTTTCATCATAAAATTGACAGATATAAGTTTTTTATTTGAATATAAATCAAGATATTCTCGACCGTCCAATTGAAAATAAATTTGCCCACACGCAAAGTGTTTTTTGGGGACCGGCCGATCAATAATAGTACATTTCGTTAATGCAATAAATAAGAGTCTATAATTAAATGTATTCCGAAAAAGGAGCGAAATAAAATAGGAGTAGCGCGGTATTTTTATTTTTAACAATGCGTAAGCCCAAGTGTGCCAGAAATCACTTCGGCGTCAAAAGTTTCATTAAGCTCATTTCGTGATCCATCATACGAGGAAAATTGTTATCGCTGCTGTATTGTTATGATTTCGTTGGCGAGCGAAATGAAGTTAATTACGATTAATTAATGAAAGCAGCTATTTGATTACAAATCGGTATCAAACATGCGATAATAATGAACCAAAATAAATCATTGTTTCGGTATTGTATGTATATCTTCCTTTTAAAGCTTCGTATAATTTATTATACATCCTTTATTTATCATTATTAGCCTATGAAAGTCGCATCGTTGACATACATGACTGCCAAAACACAGAGCGACAACAATTTACATTTACATGGATTCCATTAAACGCCTGACCAGTACAAAACATAAATTTTATTTTAGGGCAATATTATACCCACAAGGGTACAATATACCCGTTATTACCATTGGCTACGAATATTAATACTCGGCGATCCGTCTTGGCTATTGTGACCCAATAGCCCGCAACATTCATTGGATGCCAAATATAAGAGGCAACATTTTAACAAATTCGCTGAAATACGCCGCAGTAAAGTTGTCAAATTGGACTCCACTCGGAGTGATTAGCTATTTACCAGATTGAATCCAGATACCATTAAATGAGAAAGACAGCCAATTTCCATACATATTTAGGGGCGTCTCTCTTCCTCGGCATTGTTTAAAGAGGGATCTGATGCCAAGCTCATATATTTATGGAATGTATCTTTTAATGAACTGAGAACCTTGGGAGTGTGCCTTTTACAACGTGGGCAAGCAAGTGAGTTAAGTGATTTTGAGGATACGTGTTTATACTATTTAGTTGTCTTTGAATGTAACAAATATTTTGGCACGTTCGTGAGGCATATAACTTTCAACATTTAACATATAGCAAACCAATAAAACAAACAATTCATAATCTCAGTTTTGCCTGACATTATTTTTAATATTCCTTTTATTATAAATGCGAAAATTACCACTTTATCTATTTAAATAAGCGGTCGGTCTCTACATACACACAAAATGAAGAAGAGGGTTATTTTTTATTGGAGATACCATTTCATCGCAATCAACAACCAAACAAAATATTTACTTTGCCAAATAATAATTAAAGGTTTTTTAATTACTTCTGGGTCATTAGTCATAATCATAAATGACCTATTAAAAATTTGACAATCTTGACATGTAATAAAATACTAGTAGTCATCCGTTTCTTGATTACAATTGATACTAGTCAGTGATTACATTGTTTAAAAATATTCACAACCGTTGAATGAAATCGTTCATTTAGCAAAACAGACATTGTATGCGTGCAACAAGTTTTAAACAACACTTTGAAGAATAATGTAGGTATGCCACAGGGGACCAGAGGGCTGGCCAGTATTTTGCTCAACGCATTAGTATTGCCATACAACGTGGCAATGCGGCCAGCCTTCTGGGCACATTGCCCATCGGCAGTGACTTGGGGGACGTTTTTTATTTATATAGGCTCTTTATTTCAAGTTTATTTAGTTTAGAAATAGTTGGTATTATTATTTTTAAGCCAATGTAAAGTTTTATATTTATTTAATAGTGTATTAATAAATATTTCCCTTTAGCAAAAAAAAATGTAGGTCTTATATATAAACTTTATATCACAAATATTACACATTATTTAAGTCCGTAGGTATATTTCTTCGCAAAAATGTTTCAGGAGATCAGGATATGTCATAATGGTTCTGTAAATTTTAAATGAATTGATCAAGATACAAAGTAGTAAGTAGTAATTTAGACTTTCAGAGTCAACAACAGCAAACGAGTCAGAACGCATACACTGTATTCCATTCAATCTAAACTTTCCACATTCGTTGGCAGATATCCCTAGTTCGAATTTCCAATATGCTTTCAATGGAGCACTATCACGCGGTGCAGTTCGATGGATTATTTTTTTTTTCGATATAGGCTTCTCTAATGCTGGTTTAGAAGTTTAAACCGGGAACCATACATACATATGTATAGTAAAAACCGGACAAGTGCGAGTCGAACTCGCCCACATAGGGCTCCGTGTTCCGTGCAAATTTAACTTAAGGGGCCCACTGATTACCAGTTCGCCGGACGATATCAGCCGGTCTGTTGTTCGGAGCTGTCAAATTTTTCCTTTAACTGGCAGGCTGATATCGTCCGGCGGACTGGTAATCAGTGGGTCCCATTAGGGATTTTATATTACTTATTTTCTTATTTGTTTTATTTTTTAGAAATTTATAGTTTTCAGATTCTTCTCTGTACTCGTAGTGTAAGTAACCTATCAATCTTGATTCCTTTGAGTGTCGAAATAATATGTATAAGTTTTTTGCGGCATAAAACGGGCGTATCTTTTTATTACGTTCAGTTAACTTTTAATTTTTTACAGATTCATGGGACTGTAGACCGACCCCTGAGGACCTTAGTTATAGTTTAAATTTCAACTCGATACCTCACCTTCACGCATTCCCGACATAAAGGGTCTTGACTGAAAGACGGACGGACGGACAACAAAGTGATCATATAAGGGTTCCTTTTTCCGTTTGTCGTACGGAACCCTAAAAAAATATCATAAGTTAATATGTAGGTTCTATGTCATTCTTAACTAACCATACTGCTTTTCACCCGAAGAAGTAACGCAAGCAATAAATGACACAACATTATAATAAAAACCGGGCAAGTGCGAGTCGGACTCGCGCACGAAGGGTTCCGTACCATAATGCAAAAAAAAAAAAGCAAAGAAAAAAACGGTCACCCATCCAAGTACTGACCCCTCCCGACGTTGCTTAACTTTGGTCAAAAATCACGTTTGCTGTATGGGAGCCCCATTTAAATCTTTATTTTATTCTGTTTTTAGTATTTGTTGTTATAGCGGCAACAGAAATACATCATCTGTGAAAATTTCAACTGTCTAGCTATCACGGTTCGTGAGATACAGCCTGGTGACAGACGGACGGACGGACGGACGGACGGACAGCGAAGTCTTAGTAATAGGGTCCCGTTTTACCCTTTGGGTACGGAACCCTAAAAATGCTACAATCAAAGCCGGTCAAGTGCATGTTGGAGTAGGGCATGGAATGTTCCGAAGTATCACAATTCTTTTTATAACGATAGACTTACGCTTGATCGGTAATTAATTTGTAGGTAGGTATTTTCAATTAAGTACACAATTTTGCTATAGTATTATATAGGCAATGTACATATATACCCGCAGTGTAAAAGTGTCAACTGTCTGTCTACGTCTTACTGTTCAAGAGATATACCCCGCTGCAAAACAGAGGGACGGACAGTGGAGGCATGGTATAGAATCCGAATATTTTTTAAAGTTTTACATGTGTAATTTTTTTAAGTAGGTCATTCTGTGTCACGTACCATCATTGCATATTTTACAAAAGTATCAGTCGTCGCTTCACCTCTCAACACCAGGGTGCACTCACGTCAACCTGTCAACCGTTTCGCAAATACCACAGCCACGTATCTCCACGCTGACAACTAATATAAGCTTTCATCTCATCTCTGGATACAGCGGGTGCCATCCCCATGTAGTCACCTGCAATAATATGTTACACAACGAAGACCGCATAAATATCTGACACGATCTTATTTGTAAAGCCATAACAGCATGTCACATATTTTTGCGGTCTTCGAAGAGTAACATATTATTGCAGGTGACTGTACAATGTACATTGTATTTTCGTTTACCAACTGAACTTGCAAAATAGTCCCGCGAGATCTACTCGCCGCTGGAGGGTGATACAGACGTAGTAGGTACATAATTATTTTCCATCGTATTTTCTCGGAATCGTTCGTATTTGTCATGCTACATCAGTCAACCCCAGTACTTAATGTACCGAGACTGACTGAAATATCAAGACAGGCTCGTACGTTTCCGTGAAAATACGATGGAAAATAATTATGCACTAAATCTGTATAATCGTATTATTATGCGTAAATATTTGATCTGTCACCTGTCGACTGTTAAATTCCTTCAACCAGAAATATCACTGTCAGTTTCATAACAAGAAATAACTATCTGAATATACAATCACATCAAACTTACATAATATGTATCTGATCCGCATAGGTAACTCCGCGTCGACAAATTAGTCGTTGTCAAACTCTACCTATACGATTATATTATAAGGGCTGATTTAGACGACGCGCGAACTCGTATGCGATTTTATACCGACCAATTAAATACCGCAATGTAATGAAACTCGAGTTCTCGCACCATGTAAATTGGGCCTTAAGTGTACAGCCTATCTCTGAATACACAGGAAACCAGAAGACATACTAAACCTGTAAAACTGATATACCTATAGTTTTTAGATAGCTAAGCAGACGGCGCCCTGGGTCATAATACACATAATTAAAGATTCAATTTAGTCCCCTAATCGTCATTGGCACCATCCCACTAACCCGGGGTTAAGTCGTTAACCCAGTGTCAAATTGTACTGGTAACCATGGTAACTCCAGGTTTAACCGGTTAACCCCGGTTTTGTGGGATGGTGCAAGTGGCGCTAAAAAAATCAAAAAACTAATGGTAAGCTCACTTACTTTTTAACGAGTATCTTTCCAGACTTGTCTGCTTTAAGGGTGATTTTGGTGTGCATCTTCTCTAGAAACTTGATGGTGGGGTTGTTGAGCTGGTTCAGGTTGTATGCCAATGCGAAAAGCTCTTCGGTCCACATCTGTCAACAAAACGCGAGGTCAATAATCATATAAAACGTGCATATATGTGACGTCCCACGGTCAAAGGTACCTTATGGCGGGTATGGAGTTATGCATACCCCAGTAATCTACAATAAATAAGCTATCGATAACACAAAAGATCAACCTCCTAAGTTGCGTAGTTACAGAGATATGATTTTTTGAAAATAATGTTGTGAAATGAGCAACTTTACGATACAGAAGTTTTAAGTTTAGCCGCCTAAAAAACTATGTTCCTGAAGTAAGTTACATAGTTGACTACAAATAATAATACCTTATATATCTGAGATTAAAAAAATGTTGCGACTTGTTCTGTAATGCAAATAGAAACCTTTGATACCGACTGATTTATGTGTATACTAACCAGTCTCTTGAAAATAAAGTTTTATTTCATTTTCACGATTGATTGCAATGAGCTCTCAAGATTTAAATTTTATCTATTAGAAAACGACACTGAGAGACAGTTTAAGCAAAAAACAATACCGATTTAGAGGTGAAAATGTATTTTCTGACTTTTTCATATAAAATCAGAAAATTGAATATTTTTACTTTTAATGTAACACACAATCAATTTTTCTGAGCACATATGAAAGAAATTCTGTCATTCAAATGAAATAAATCCTAAAACCCCAACTAAATACTATATTTAACCCCTTATGCCACTTTAAACTTACATAACAATAACAGTATTTGCTCCATACATTTACGAAAAGGTACCTTATGGAAATAAATCTAATAATACATCACTACAAAACATCAATCACATTGAAGCTTTTATCTTTTATGAATAGAAAATATTAATTTACATTAAACTGCCACAAATTTAATTGGTTCTTCGTCATAATAATCTTAAAAAAGACCAATAATTTGTATGTAATGAAAAGGTACCTTGTGGTTAAGTTACATGATGAGGCATGATGATGATGGAACAGTTAGGATAAACTAATAATATTTTGGGGTAAAGATGTTATAAATCGTCTATTTCTTATCAATAGTATATTTTGGTTGCCATTGAAGACAAGCGGCATTGAGGTTCAATGACCTTAGATATTCCATAAGGTAATGCGTCGGGTATTGGCATTTTTCAGCAAACCAATGGCTGATTTATTGCATGCGACCAAACCAAATGAAGATTATTCTAGTTAAGAAAGACTTGACGAGAGTAACTTTAGTATAATAGCAGGCTACTTGGATTTATAATGTCGGTCGATGTACGGTTATAATATTTGCTAGGCGCCCCAACCAGAACTGAAATTATCAAATTAGTTTTGCAGAATGCTAATACAGTTCTCTACCAAACTTCTTTTCCCGTATTGACTAGTTTTTTTGGAAATTTTCAACCTTTTTTCCATAAGGTACCTTTTTACTAAACTCTGAGACGACGTTACTAGGCTTATAACTAACTTATAACAAAAATAAAAACAGGTAAACGAACGTTACGCATTAAGGTTTGAGATCACACAATAAAAAAAAATTGAGCATTTTTTCACCTCTTTACAAAACATTTCATAACTCCGAAACTAGAAACCCTCATAAGGTACCTTTTCCTGTGGAACGTCACATATGTATAAATAAACGGAAAGTTATCAAATAATACCTACTTACATAGTCTTACTAAGAGAGGGCGTGAAGCCAGGAAATAGAAGGAAATGAAAGATTTAGAGCGACACCGAAACTTACGACGGAAGATATGGACGTTGCGCGGGTTTTGACTTTTATCTCAATAACTCTGAAATTTCTTCTACTGTGTGTACTTCTGAATATACTTCTTGTAAAATTTTTCCAATCAAATCCCTTTGCTATATCACTACCTAGCTAATTAATGCTAAAATTATACTACTATGCAGGGTAACCAATATACACGACTGAAAATAAATAAAAAAATTAGATGTTCTCGTAATTTTTTTGGCATCTTAACCTTTTAAGGTTTCGGTTGGATAGAGTCCGTCGGATCATTCTACAAAAATCTCCTTCCCCTAGCCATACTTATTCGAAAATTCCCAGGAAATTATCATCTCATTTTTGGAGATTATGTAACTCGTGACAAATTCTATCTACAGCCAAAACAGAATCTGTAGGCCAAGCACATGATTGGCGCGACAGTATCTCGCTGCGAGATAGACTACCCGTTTTTTTCTAAATGTATTAATAAAAGAGAGACAGGTAGTCTATCTCGCGGCGAGATACTGTCGCGCCAATCATGTGCTAGCCCGGCAGGGGAATGAGATTCCAGTGGAGAATGACCCGTCCTAGTTTCTGTGTGAACAACATAGTTTCATGCATCTACTTAACCTCGCGATTAAAACGTGTAAAATTAAATTTTACATAAAAACTACAAAATTACGTTTGCGTAAAAGTATATTCCTTAGTAGGCAGGGTCACTATCAACTATCGACAAGGCTGGGACACCGTTAAACTAGCATCTAAGTACTGTTAGTAAAAATATTTTAATTTGTCATTCGTCAAACGGGCATAACGCGGGCCGGGCGAAGAAAGAAAAAAACCATGTTAATAACATCTCTATCAAAAATAAAAAACATATTCCGTTTATTCTATTTTTGTTACGTAGCACTATCCATCAATCTTAATTGTTGATATCGCACCGTAATACACATACGCCGACGTCTAAAGACGACGCTGAAAGCGTGGTATATCAAAATCGGATTTGCACCTGATCCGCTGCCAAGAATAATATTTGTGACAGGCTGAACGAATAAAAGGAAAACCGGGAGGCAGGTGAATCCGAATATATACCAGACCAGAGATTGAAGTTGTGCTCATTACCGCTACAAGGTGCCAGCACTAAAGAGGCACAGTGTTAAAAATATAATGCGGTGCATTTTATACGACCTAAATAGTGAAAACCGCGCATACAGTGCACATTTTAATGGTTACTTTTTCAGTGATATTAATTCTAATTTTGGCGCACACAGTCGGACTCATTACTCATTATGAATGGGTAGCTAGGAGCCAAAAAACTTTCGTATCAAAATATTAATTTAAGTTTAAAACTTTTTAATACGAGGATATTGGAATACTCACTCATATCGATTTTTCTTGCATAAATACTTCAAAAGCAGGAGAGGTTCACAATAAGATGATATTTACTCACCTATCTCTTTTGGGTTCGTTGTGTATTCAATAATTTATTAGTTTAAATATCACTTTACACAATAATGTGCTAAACTTCAACACAATGCCTCTTCTCAACGTGAGATCGTGAAGTAGATAGATAAATATTTTTCACCACGCAAGCTTAAAGCTTTTCTTGATTGTTCAAAAACTCATCAGAACATTGCAAATTATCCACAAGAGTGGAAAAGTAATTTGATGCAAATTTAAATTTGTTTCCATCATGTTGGCTGATACAATTGACTTTTAAATGGTGATTTTGAATGATAACTATTTAATAACGTTTATTTGGGTTTGATTTGGTTTGATGTTTTCCTTTTACTATTTTTTCCTAGTGTTGATGTGGTCATAAAAATTGTTTGACTTGATGGCAAATTGGTTTAACCCTCGTGCCCTGAAGCCCTCGCAACGCTCAAGAACCTACTTTTCAAACCACTGGCTACGCTCGGGGATCGGATACAATTTGGGGATCTTTCCCTTGCTCGAATATCAATATTAGCACGAGTGGTTAAATGACAACTTTGCCGCCTTGTAATACAAATAGCTTTATTATTTCAGAGTGTAAAGTATGTCTACTAAAAGTAAAATGAAAGCCACTGACTGGAGGCTGGATATCAGAGAAAGAGGCCAAAGAGAACTTTTACTTTGTACATTTTACTTTTAAACGGCGCAGCGTTTGTCTTCGCCCAATCAAAACTCGCACTGAGAGAAAAATCATCACCAGGAATTAAAAAACAGTTCTGTACTGGGGGAAAAAATGAAGTTTTAGTAATAATCATGGACGTTTCACTATTTCTGTAAAGTTTATTTATTTCTACAAACAGCTCAGTAATCCCAAATATAATTTCAACAAACAGATAATAGAAATTGCAAGAACTAATAGAAATTGCAAAAGTCAATTTGTTCCTATTAGTAAACTCTCCTTGTCCCCGGATTAAGTTTATTTTTGTAATTCTAAGTGTATTTTTGTTGTACTTTTCTCTCAGTGCGTCAAGTTTACTCTGTCCAGTCGAGAAGACGAATAGAAAATATGTAGCATCCAAAAAAAAATACGCCAGACATTATTAATGATAATGACTCCTTAAGTACAGTGAAACGTTAATTTGCATTTCAACAGTTAACACAAATCTTCAACTAATTAAATCAATTAACGCGTAGCAGGACTCCTACTTTAAGTAAAACTTGAGACTCGAGTTTCGATTGTTTTGCGAGACACTGCGCGATTGGTGGAGCCGGACAAGAAACTCACAAGCCTCGGGGTGACATATCGATTAAACGTCCAAAACTCGCATGCTAAGAATGATGGAGCGATACAAAAGTTTATCAATCCCAAAGTATGACAAATAACATAACTGAAATGACAAAATTGTACTTCAGGCAAACGCGTACTGTAGGTTAGGTACTTCACCACGTTTGACCATCGTTAACGCAACAGCGTAATAAATATGCTCCGTAAATTATTGAAACGACGCGTAGGCAGACTTATGATTACTAAAACGATGCGTTTATTGTGTTAAGTAGGCTAAAATAGGATTCTAGCTACCATCAATGTCTTCCCGCAATTATACCAAGAAAACTTATTTCCCTGACGTATGCAGTATGCACATTTCAACAATCTCATTTACTGTAGTACTTATGATCGGTAGGAAAGAAATATCTAGTTGGCCACCTATTGAAAGTACCTATATCATTGATATCATCAAACGGTCTATATTCCCAAATAACTTAAAAGCTTTGTTCGATGCAGAACTAAATATTCATACAATCGCGCCGCCTCTGATGTGCGAAAATTAGATGCTGAAAATCGATTTATAGCCTCATGAAGCGTTCCACAATTTTGGTGGCACAATTATGAAGTGGATATCTATTCGATAATATTTTGGAGACTTTTAACTTTTACAATAAGTATGTTTTTGTTAAGTATTATTTTTTATTTCCTGAGCCACTGTGGTGCACTCCACTTGTGTTTAAATCAATAAATAAATATGTAAATATGTAGTTAGATAGTTAGTTTACAAGTTTTGTGTGTTCTACTAACATTAGTTGTAAGATTAAAATGTGTCACTAACGAAATTGATCCTTTGTTGGTCTTAAATTTTATGTTAATTTAATTTATTTCAGATTAGATGAAATAACTGCTCAACTGTTTCCATTAATTTTCTCGTACGTAATATTTGGAAGCACGCGCACGCCCCCACGTACAATTAAAGTCCGCTGACAGAGAGTAGGTATGCAGAAGATAGTCGGCTACTTTAAATTTTATAGTTAGGCACCTGTAAATGAGGGAATTTGAATTATTGCTGAATTCATATGTCGGTTGTGTTAACAACCGTTACAGTTGCGCCAAGTGCCAAAGAAACAGTTACGGGCTGTTAAGCTTGGAACAGTTTATTTGGAGTGCCAAAGAAACCTAGAGGTAGTGACCTATAAGCTTCAACGGCTCCAAGAACTTATAAGGTGTCATTCGTCTATTATTTGTCTATATAATATTATTTGTGTGTATATAAATGTTCTTGTCCTACTCATGTCCTACTGATGCTCAGGCTAGGCGTCACAAACCCAGTTTCACTGAAATCGAAATAAAAACGGTTAAACCGGGTATACAGCCAATTGCAAAAACCGGGTTTTCTCTGATAAAATCGGTTTTTTTGAGTTTTTCGATTTTACAGTTTTATATACGTTAATACTTTGAAGAGCAAATTAAAAAAACAATACATTATACGCACTAATTGTATAAACCTATGACAACTAATACTGGGCGGTATTGAGAGTGTGGGCGATACAGTCTATTGCTCTTGTTGTGAAGACTAGGTCCGGGTTATGGTCACTTCTCCATCAAGCTGATTTGAACGTTCCTTTGCCTTTGTTAGAAACGGATAAAACAGTGTTGTTCCTATGTGCCCAGTCCATGATCACGTCCCCGTTGGCGTCAGATTTCTGATATCCCCAATTTGTATTGTGTAAGTTGTGGAAGATTTAATATTAAAGCATTGATCCTAAATTATACTTGCTTATTTTACAAATTATACGTAAAATCGAAATCACCGAAAAAACCGGAAGCCCGGATTTGCTGTTTCACAATAACCGAAAAACCGGTTTTCTAGAATACGCACGGTTTTGTGACCCCTATGCTCAGGTAAACACTAAATGGTACGTGCGCGCATAGATCTAGTGACTTTCAACCTTGGCACGTTAGTGTATCGTAACGCATCAGATTTGCCTTTTCATGTCTGTCACATCACACTAAAGACATGGCCGTGCGCAATTTATCACTGACATGACACAATACTGTGGAGGGGACCCTGCATTTTTCCTTAATACCTTGTCGGGCAACATAGGTACATGCGAAATATGTAGGTAACATATTTCGGTCACGTTGTTTTATAAGCGTATGTGACGTGAAATGTCAATCAACAAAAGTACCCAATTTGACGTTGTTGGATACATACTAGTTCGTAGATAAAATAGGTTTTTATAATTATTTTTTATTATTTCTACATTATGCTATCTACCAGAAAATGAACGAGGGCTACGCTCCTCGTAAAACGTTCAAGCTACGCTACGAAGTTAGCGCCACTTGTATGTAAACGTAAGCTTAGCTTTGGTGGAGTGCAGCCTTAAGCAGCATCTTAATTAGTTAACGATCTTCCTTAACACAGGTATTTTTATACTTAAAAAGGGACACCAACCTGTATTTTGTTAAATATTGCTTGTTAGCGAATAAATATTTTTTCATTTTTTTCATTTTTCATTTTCATCTTACGTGCAATCCATGATGCAATTTTGTGGCAAGGCGAGACACTGTACACTAATCGCCTTAGACTCCTTAGCTTAGAGGGACCTAAATCACATCGCGCTACAACAGGATTAATGGTATTACAATTTTGCTCGTACTATCATCTATGGGAATTTGGCCATTTGAAATTAAGTAACATATGTTCTTTTGTATACGTACCTATATTTTTCCATCCTCTCATGGTTTCCAAATAGCGATACGATATAAGTTATTTGAAAAAAAAAATCACAATATACGTTTTGAAAAGCCTAATACTGGATACTGTTATATAAAAACATTTTAAGTATCACAATAAACGTAACCTATAATTGTTAATTTATAAATTTGTCCGACGTGGACCGTAGTTCAGCTTGTTTGTGCTCTGCAAATTTTTATGACATAAATTACATCAATTTACCTACATTATCTTAACTATGTTTTAACAATGTTAACCGGTAAGTATGCCGATACAAATAAACTTGTATTATAATTTAATGATAAAATAAAAACAATTTCAAGTGATGTAATTCACGATAGAAGCAGTTTTAGCACGATAGAATTAGATGAAATATAATTGGATAGAGTGTGCCAATTGATAGGCACTTCGAGTCTGCAGACTACTTCAGTCAGAATAATTTACAAGTGCCAGAACATCTCACGCCCGACATTTATAATACACTATTACTAAACGTTTACAGTTCGATGACGAGCTAAATTATATTATATTACATTTCATATTTGTCTTTTAAATGATGCCTACCTACTACCTATATGAAACTTACCTACATTTAGTAAACAACGAAAATTATTTTATTATAATTATATACATATCTTACCACTGAGATTGTTCATCTGTAATAGATGCCCTTATAGTTCTCGTATAGCCATACTCAAATACAGAACATTGCATGCAATTGTACATCGGTACATACTCGTACATGCCTATCGCTTTAAAAGTGTTAGAATTCCCATCAAAGTTGTGTAGTGGCTCGAGAAAAAAAATCATGACGTGATAGTGTGAAAATAATGTCATACAACGTTGTTGGCGCAATTTATCTTATCGCATGAGCTCATTTCTTATTTTGTGATGCTTTAAAACTAGTGTTTTCATTCATTATTTAATAATAGCAACAAATTAATTCGTAAAATACAATACAAACAATTTAAATAGCACCGGTAGCTAAGCGGTAAAGCGTGCAGCTTCTAAACTGGAGAACGTTGATTTGAAGTCATATTTAGTATAAAGATACATATTATAATATACCCTAAACAAAAATACAACACTTCTTTTTACATTGTTACTGCGCGGCCATTAGTGGGCCCTTCAAATTGAATAATAAATGCAACAGGTTTTCAAGGCGCGAGAGGACGCCTGAAGCGCCGTGCAATAGGTATTTACGTAGAGGAGCTTCTGAGAAAACTCCATTACATATACTTATTTACATTTGTTGTTTTATTTATATGCGTCATAACCGCGATTAGATTGTTTTTAATATCCACACGTGTTATACAAATAGAAACAAGGAAAGATCCGTATAATTCTGTTAATGACATGCCTACCTAATCTAATTCGCATTAATTGGGTTAGAGAAAGAAGCTTTAAATAGCTACACGTGAAATTGGCCTGATACAGCCTAAAATTGTTCAACTTTTAAAAAGGAGTACATAAAGACATAGCACGGTAAAGCATATAGGTAGTTTTGGCATTGTATTGAAAGCTCAAGAAACGGCTCACTCGCAATAGGAAACGGAAGCTCATTGTTCCGGTAGTTGAATATGACTGAACTGTGAATGAATAGGTCCAATATTAAATATTCAAGACTACTGAAAGCCACCAAATTTGGTACAGTTAGCAACAGAAGGAGCTAAGAGGGCAGCAGTTTTAGCAGCCATAAAGGGTTATAAGATGCACCGATACTGTAGTTTCCTGTTGAGCCTACATTTCAATTAAATCGATGTGAACGGGATTGAATACGTATCGTTATTCGTGCCGTAAAGATCGCCGCGTGTCAAGTACATCGTAACTCGGAGCATTGTCCTGACGTTCTATTATTAACGAGATTTCTCACGCAGATTTACAGCTTCGCGTTACGGCTCGGGAGCAATTTTGGCGGCTTTTTCACATTTTGGAGATATGCACCCGCCGATAATACCTAACAAAAATACTTTATCACCTCAGCAGCTCTAACAAGGGTACTTTGCTTCTTAAAAACAGTGAGCAAAATGCGATTTTGCTCACTGAGTGAGACAAAATGACATTCAAGTGAGCTTTATAGTCAAATGTCATTTCAACATGCGGCGTCTAATACAAGTTCGAAATACTTGGGTTCTATTATCTCTGTCCCTTTCACACTGTTGGCAAAAAGAAACAAACAAAAAAAAGTTTAATCGACATTCAACGGTATATTGAGGGTTTATAATAGACCCCCGAAAACTTCAGACCGCATCGTTCCATACCACGTACGAGTATGAATTCTTAATAATTAATTAATAAAAATAAAGTTTAAGATTTGATAAAAACTAATAAAATACTATATTTTAGGTATTTTATTGTACAATTAAAATAATGATCTCAAAAAATAAACAGATTATCACGCAAAATTAATTATTTTACTTTTAAGAATTTCTACCATAGTTGACAAATAGTACCTATCCGTAATTCGGACCGTATCTCACTACGTTTTTTTTACAAAATAAAGTTGTCGATTGAAGTGTCAGTTGATGTTCGTTATTTCCATATTATTTTACTGAAATTTATTATTACTTTTTGTTTTTGTGTTCGATTGCGGTAATTAAACTTAATTGTTTGTATATCTTAAGAAAACATGAGTGCAGTGCAGGTATTAAGTGATGAAGAAGGATTACATTCAAGTTGTCTAATCGGTATGTTCTCACTGTTCAGGTGAAAAATTTTGTGTACTACACGAGATCAAAGTTATTTACATCTCGTGCGCTTTTGAGTCCCTTACTACGCTCAAGATTCTATAATAGATTCACGAGCGTAGGGTTCGCACATAAACAAAGCTTCAACGGGAGAGGTAGAAATATAATAAGTTAAAATTTTAATCTTATAATAAACCTAATTATAATCATTTTATACCTGCTATTAATAGCACTGTAATACCATCTTAAGGCGATTATGGAGATTTGTGCCTAGGCTGCTATGATTTATTATTTTGCTCAAATCGCATGATTTTGCTTATAAGACCTTTGGTTATGGCTTATTAATCATTCTGAATTTGGCTAATCCCGACTAAGGCATCAAAATAGTTAAACAATTTCTTAGCTGACAAACCAGTCATTTGCTATCGGGTCATTAGTTTATATCAGGACTAGTTTTTGTTCGCGGTGTCGTTTGGCGGTTATCACACTGGCGATTTGCGAGAAAGTCAAAAGCGAGGCGAGCGCGCAGCGAGTTCGCCGCGAGCGCGTAGGTATATAATAATCTCGCAGCGAGTTCGCCGCGAGCGCGTAGGTATATAATAATCTCGCCGCGAGCGCGCAACGAATTTTCAACGAATGCTTATATATTTTTTCATCATGCACACTCGCTCAGTAAATGTGGAATTGCACGCAGGCGTAGCGGGAGTTATAGAAAAACCGTTTTCCCTAGGGAGTTATGAAGTTTCTAGTGCCATAAGCCATAATTAACAGTTTTTTGTCTTTTAACTTATTTTTTGTATCGCAGGTGTGATGGAAAACATTGTGTGTAACTCGGGGCGTAATAATATTGCAAACTCGAGTCTATAAATCGCTCCGGCAAGCCGTCGCGATTTAACTTACTCTCGTTTGCAATATTTAACTTACGCCCCATGTTGCACAATGTACATTTCACATCACCTATTCGGAAAATGGCTTTTTCTTCCCTGCTAGGAGATATCAAAGTGGCACTTTTCTTCCCTGCTAGGGGGGATCAAAGTAACACTTTTCTGTTCTAGCACACTATTTTTACATTTATTTTTTCACATTTTTTTTTAGCTTAAATAATCTGTTTAAGAATCAGATTGTGTCAACACTAAGATTTTTTTTATTTTCCTCATAGTTGATGTGAAAAGCAGTATGTGTCACACGGTATCAAAATTATTTCGTCTTGGGCGTTAACACTTGAATCCCTCAATACGCTCGGGATTCAATGTACGCCCTTGACGGAATTATATCATTTTGATCCCTTGTAACACAAACTACTATTTATATTTCCCAGTATCTCAGACGCAGTTAATTCGTAACGCGCTTGCAGTAAGTATGTTACGCGCTCTCGGCGAAGTAAGTAGATAGTTGCACCCCCGCGGCGAACTTGCTGTTCGATCACCTCGCTTTCACCTCTCCCGCAAATCGCCAGTGTGGTATTAACTATCTCCTGTCCATAGCAATTTTAATTTTGTTAAGGGTGGAGAGATAACAGACAGGCAGAGTTACAATCGCTTTTATAATATTATGTATGTAATACTTGGTAGGGACACAGAATAAATAATAGTACTAGATACAGAAGACTCACTCTCTAACAAAACGCGTCTGTCACGATCAGCACAGATATGGCCGCTAGGTGGCGACAGCGCCACGCGCGGCTTATGGCAAACCCCAAAATTGGGGTCGAACGGATGTACTTTTAGCTACCTGTAGCAAAGCGACGAAATCGCGGAGTGAGCCACGCCTGGTAGGGATTAAAATTCTGCCACCTGCTTCTATATCTCCAGAAAAGCCAAAACGGTTATGATTTTAGAAATTAATTTGAACACGCTATGTTTGTAAACTTATTTCGAGGGTTCCCGTCGTTTTGAGTAATTTAAGATGACGATGATAAAAAGTCCATTAAGTCTGGATATCTCGAACATTGCCCTAGGTACCTATGGTATGTTATATGTATACTTAAGTAAATTTTAATTTTATTAGAACAAATTTCTTATCTGTGCAAATGTTATTGTTGCATGATAATTATAATATATCATAATTATTATCCTTTATATATGTATATAATAATAATTCATTATGAAGCAGTCACATAAACTACTATAAAAGTAAAGTCAAACTAGTGTTCCGTCAGTTTTGCTTTAATTGAGACGAGTTTTTTCATTTAACACCTTTAGGTACAAGGACAGGGGTTACTCCTCATTAATATTAACTTGAAAAAGATAATCAGATTAGCTAATGACTTATACATTTTTCGACGCAAAATTAAATATGTAAAAAGGACGTCGTAAACCACTATAACTGATAAGAAAATCCTCTTTATGTTCTCGAAATTTAAAACGGAGATCTACAATTTACAAAGTGACGTTTAATAAAACATTATATACTGCTGGAAGTCAGATACATCCCCCTTCTTTTCACGACCTTACAATATTTTCAATTTTTAGGAATTTGTGGCGCGAAGCATAAACTATAAAAATGGACACATACTGCCTGTTAGAAGGTCTCCTTTAATAGGTAATTATACTGAAGAATCCAAAATCATAACGGCTAAAAATATATTAAATGCCAAACGCATGCCAAGTAACTGTCTTGCGTTTCAAATGCGGTCCAGTAGCAGTGCTAGCGTAAATAAACTGTCGACCTTTTGTTAGAATGTGTGTTAGCTGATTAAATCACAAGAAAGCGGGCAAGAATCGAGACAAGTATCCGGCGATCAAGCTCGTCAGTCCGATCCTTCGTCGGGGAATATACGAACTGACTGAATGCTCAATGCTAAACAATTTACACGAATAACAACGCGTTTCAAACTGACTGTAATATTATTAGAGCAGGATCTGCTTGGTGACTGACAGAACAGCTTTAGTATTAATAGGTACCTATTCTACTGATTACCACTAAATTATAGCTTTACAGTCTTCAATTTGTCCTACGACCGCGAAAATGATAAATGGTAAGATTAAAACAACGCTGTTATCATGGCCATTAGTAAATAGGTTGTTTGAAAATATATATTGCTGCCTATTGTCATTACTTAACAACCATGTGTTGTAATTTTCCGTATATTAAACTACTGACTAACGTCGGAAAATTCACATTCTGTATACCTATTACATACTAACAACGTAGTAATCTATCAACCCCGCACCCAGTACTTTCAATAATTAGGTACCTACTTCAGTAACAAGTCTCACTACGATTACCCGCACCCTGAGACACGCTCGCGTCGGTAGGTAATGACCTAAATGACAATACAATATGCACACGTATGTGGGACGCGTGCAATGGCGTGCATAGCGCATGTTTAACCGCCATGCAGAAAAATGGGGCTTAGCGCGATCAATGAATGAACACAATGAATGAATCCCAGCTTAACGGTGTATAAGGGATCTTTTACATTAGAGGAAGTACGGAGTTCGGATGTTAATTGTTGTCGCGGTTGGATCGAAGCTAGTATGAATATACAGTATTAAGGTGGCAGACGCGTGTGCATCCGTAAGTCAAACCGGAACCAAATTGGCTTAAGGTCATTGCGGCCAATTCCATAAGTATGTGGAAAATTGCCATAGACAATATGCAAGATGATATATATCTACTTAATGTGTTTTGTTTTTTTTTTCTGGCTAGGTTATTAAATTGGTAACCCTTTCACCCTAACCACATAATACATATACTTATAAGTAGAATGTTTTTTTAATTATCTTTCATCCTAAACACATATTGCATTCGATAACCTACGTACGGAATGTCCCGAAGGAATTGGGCGCAGTAACTTTAACCTTTCTCCTAAAAAGCTTTAGGAAAGCGTGCTTCAAGTTTGGAAATCAACGGGAAATGGTTTTTTATGGACGTTTCGCCACTAATAATATTTTAATAGGTACCCCCATAAGTATAAGTAACAGGGTATAACAATGCTTTACTTAAATAAACACACATAATACAAATTAAAATCTACCTCAATAAGCATCTACACATTTATATTTATACCTATCGTAATCTTCGTAATTCCTCGGTTCTAGGCAACGTTCAAGTTTAACCCTTTTCGGGCCATGACAAAAATGACAACCGAATCCTATCTTCCTCATACATTAACAATAGTTTTTCTCTGCTCTTGTGTGTACATCGATCGTACCTATGTGGTCGAAAAATAATTCACGAAGATTTCTAAAAATAAGTAGGTACATTTATTTATATCGCACGACATTTGAGCATTATAATCAGCGTTTCGGCCACCCCAAATGAGATTTTTACGCCTAATCGCATTCAATGCAATTTCAGATAAACATTCTTGTACAATACATTTTGTGCACCGATATTCGCGGTGAAATGTGTCACGAGCAGCTACGTTCCGTCGGTTTGCCAGACAACCTGGAACGCGGGACGATTCCAGTGCACATAGATGACGCTTCTTGAATTACCGGCGACATAACCGAGGTATACATTGAAATATGCAGTACGGGAAATGGGTACATTAATATACGGGAAGGGGAATACATGTTACAGTATATTGTAGAATCAAGCTAAAGAGTTTTGACTGCTCACTAATTCACATTAATACAGGGCTCGGAACCGGTATTTTTTAAAAACCCCGAAATTGACCAATATTTTGAATTATTTTATGCTTTTTACGTAAGACTGGATCATGTATTTAGGTAACGAATTTGTGTTATCAGATTGTCCAATTAAAAAAGAAATAATAAACCAAAGAACGAAATAGAACTTAATAATACCGGTATTTTTGTATGGAGCAAATACCGGTTTCCGAGCCCTGCATTAATATAAGAAGTCGAAGAAGAACCAATGTGGTGCCGCGGAGACTCGCCTTTGCTCGTTCGCACAGAACAGGCTCGTTCGCTAATTTACGATTGACTCGAAAATAATTATATATTTTACTCAACCAAAAAGGTAACATTTTAGCAATATAAATAATCCCGTATAGGAAAAGGAATAAAAATCCTTAGTATATTAGGTAACCTAGGTATTACCTGCATGTTCATATTATTTCAGCTATTTTCAGTTCTTGCATAATTTATATTAATATTTAATTAGTTGTCTTGGGGCACATTGATATGAATGTTTTCCAGTAATTACTTACATATGTAACATGTTTTTCTTGATTTCATTATGCATTAAGTGTATATTTAAGGATAATGAATAACATTAAAATAAAAATGTTGACGTCCATAATATGCGAATACGTAATGAATGTAATGATACTAATGATTTATTTTTTATAAAATGATCCGCACGGATAAAAATAAGAGGAATTTGGTTTGATGAAGTTGTGCAATGAAATTATATCCCACATTCCCAGTTAATAAATTCACTGTTCATAAATAATTAATTAATAATTAATGCATGAGATAAATAGCTAGAGAATCTGAGCATCATTCATAAAGAGGTTGAAAAATAATATGAATGTCTTTGATTTTATATGACCGTCTTTAAAACGATACCAAGCTGCCCCATCTCCTCCTACAATATACATAACTTAAATAAAATAGGTTTAGGTGAAGAAATTAAAAGCGACATTTTTTTTTCAGAGCAAGACCCGAGCGGTACCTAACATTTTCTAAATCTCTTGGATGCGAGCGCCAGTGTAAATCAGTGATAAGAACAATTCTGGTAATTATGGACATGAATAACATTATTTTATTTTATCACTCTTCTACACGTCCGGTAAGTAGGTTGACTGACACACAATTGCCATTGTGAAGTTTTTATCATATCATAAAAACGATGATTTGTAGGACAAATTTATTTTTACAATTACAGTTATGTCTGGGAAAACCCCAAGGACCCACATTCATAAATCAATTCGCAGAAATCAGTTAGGTGTATGCCAAATGTTTCGCCGGAGAGCCATAATATGTGGCTCTCCAGAATTTCGAAAGGAATTGATTTCTCATGTTGACCAGTGGTCAGAGGTACTACCCGTTTTCTACAATAGGTATGTATGTATAATATTCTAATTAGAAGTCAAGACTAAGGACCGCAGCCACAGCCACATAAATGGATTTTGAGCGCGACCTACTAGCATTCATATTGATTCAGTAATATTAGTACAGAATTTCCGTTCCCCTAGGGGCCGTAATAAACTGGGAACACGGTAAACGGCGGACTGAAATAGCTTTTGTCTAAAGAGGACTAAAGCACTCATCTACTTAAAAAATAATGTATCTAGTTACTTTTTAATTTCCGCGCTTTTAAGGAAAGTTTTACACTTTGCGCACGAGAATTGTAGAGTCGGGAGCCGAAGGTGTATACCTGAGGCCGAGCACCCAACGCATGGGCTTGGGGACTAGCTTGGAGGAGACTTCCTTCCCTTTCTTGCTTGTACAGTCGCCATCAGATACATCGGAGCAGCCAAGGCGCTCACAAATATCTGAACACGCCTCTATTGTCAGGGCGTTAGAGGGCGTGTTCAGATATTGTGAACACCTTGGCCGCTCCGATATATCTGATGGCGGCTGTACCTACTTATAGTTCGTGCGCGAACTGAATCTTTGAGATGTTAAATGTAATGTTTGAGATGTTGAGTATAAATGAGTAATGTTACACATATTTCCTGAAAAATTGTAGGTATATAAAGAAATAAGTTGGACTTAATGTTCAAGAAACAAATTATAACAAGTCAAATTAATAAGTATACGAGTAAAATGACCCTTTAAACAGCATAACCCGATGGCCGACGGCCAGTCGGCATATGTTTTCATTGCAGACGGCCAATTTAAAACTAACGAAACACGACGGCCATGACGCAGCGGTCAACCACAATGTACGTTGAAATTGCTGACTGCGAGTCTGTGTGAGGTCGCTGGTGAGGACCTGTTTACTTCGGATCGAACTTAATTTTTCTTTTATTTACAGATTCGAATGACCTGTACCCCTACCAATGTATCTTCTCTGTAACTGATTATTTTTCTGTGTACAATATAGCATATATTATATATACCTCCATAAAGTACTTATTGATAGAAAAATGCAAATCAGGAGTCAGCTCTTATAATTCCACCTGTAAACTAATATCAATCTACTGCTCCTATAAACAGTATAAACGCAATATAAACACGATTAGATTTTTTTATAATATTGGATAACATAACAGAGTTTGCCTCCGGAACTTTGAAAAATATAATTTTAAATTCTAAATAATACTATGATGTGTATGATATCAGCTAGAGACCTAGGGATATATATTTGTAAAATATTTTAGGCAAGTGGATTCAATTTCGACCAAAACGAATATTTTTACAAGCTTTTAATAGCTATGAAAGTTTTTGGTTTGTTTCTTTCTTTAGCAGTGTCCGAGTAGGTTGAGTAGATACTTGGAAGGTAAGTACCTAGTAGAAACCAGTTCAAATAAAATTACAAACGGTGATAAAAGCTAGTATAGATTTTATTACTGTTAACAGGCCTGGCGTGACATTGGGCACAGGCAGGTCACGTCTGCCGTATGCCCTGTTGACCAAAACAGTCACCCACCCGTTCATTGGGTCCCACACATTATAAGGCGTCACGGTAGACCTCGCCAGAGGTGGCGGAACGAGCTTGAGGCCTTTGACAGATTCGTCGGAAACTTCAAGGGATAGATAGGGCTACGAGTGAGGTTACCCAGCAGTGAGAAAAATAGTCTCAAAATAAAATAATAAAAAACTGACCTGAGCGATTTCCTTCCTCGTGCAACAGAAGTTAATGAAAGTGACGTTGACGAAATCTGCTCCATAGCACACGGTCACAGTTTTCTCTTCCAACGAGCCCTGCGAGCCAAACAACACCACGTTCCGGATCTTCTGGTCCTAGGACAAACAGATAACAGTTTAATTAAGGTATCTAAATAAAAATCTTCAATCATTCGCTGTAAAGCTACGCAGTAGGTCGTAGCAGTTGTATCCCGCTATATAAAATCTGCCGTAGATGCGTGACAGTATGAGCGTTGGATAGGTTAAGCTAAATACAAAAAAAAAAGATAAATGTCTATTCTACCGGATATGCTTCAGGGGCTACCCCACGCCAATGACCTTCGATCTGAATCCCTTAGTTTTCTAATGTTTTTTTAGCCTATTATATTAACAGCAACGGCGTTAAGAAATATAGAATCCCATATTTACTTCAAAGTTCATTGTCTTCGAGATATTTGGCATCAAAGTTGAACAAGTTTAGGCTAAAAAACTGGTTTTCTGGCCATAACATTTGTTCTGGCCATAATTAGTTTAAAATTAAAACCTAGGACACGTTTTTGGAAACGTCAAGGACGAACCTAAATATGTATGTAGATTTCGTACATGTAAGATCCTTCACTGCGAACTAGATACGAAAAAAGTGTTTTTTTAGACAATGTTTAAAAAATTCATAAAAAAATAAGTATGATTTTTTTTCAAAATCCGGTGGACAAAACCGGAGATAAAAGATTGAAAAACCGATAACCGTTTGTCTTATAATACTATCTGTGGTGCAAAAAAAGGAGATACGATTCAAAACTTGTCAAAAATCGAGGAAAACCTCAGGCATCACAACATAATTTTAATGGTTTAAAACTTTTTATCCGGATTTACTTTAATTATTCATCCCGTAATGTTTGCCGCGCTTATTAATTCTTAAGTAACAGCATGTTAATGAATATTTCACCACACCAGCTCGGAAAGGCTGCACTTCAAAAACTGATAGCAAAGTTGCATTTTATTCACTTGTGAGGCAAAATAGGTAATCAAATGCACATTTTGAGTTGTTTTCTTATGTTAGCTGGTAGAATTGACTTTTAAGTGATGATTTTGGATGATAAATATTTAATAACATTCATTTGGTTTGGTTTGATTTTGTTTGATATTTTACATTTAACTTTAACCCTTGTAAAACAAATAACTATTTTATTTATAGCCAATATTTTTCATATATTTTATAACAATTTTAGTCAAATACCTATTATGTGCATACGACGTAGTGAACTCTTTTGTTCATATTATCATATTAGATTCGTATACCATCAGGTGCAAAAGTGCATGGTGACTTTATCAATGAATCATTCATAATTTCTCCTTGCAATTTCGCAGCGCACTGTACTTATGTCGTCGTAGTCCGTATAATATTTTGTAATTGGTTACAATCACAATCGTAATCGTACGGTTTTTGAGTATATCGCGAACATACATACAAGGTACAGATGCGGCGATACATACTAGTCGGCCGACTAATCCGACATCCGAGCACCAATTAGTCGGCCAGTCGGATAAATCCATACCCGGTGTATCACTATTTTTATCTTTTAGTTTTCGACTGACCGTAAATTATTATTTTTTTGCCTGCAGTCTATTTTTATGAATGATATTTCGGTATACCTACCTCTAGACTAGCTCAAAGTTATGGATTTGTTATTTATACACGACTACTCGTCACGTTTTAGTATTATAAATGATCGTTTATAGACCAAAACACGTTTCCATCAAATATGTTTTCAAAACGAGGGCGAATGCCATTAAAGAAATATATTACACTCGCGATTTCTGTTATAATGGATTATATTACCGCCACTGCGCTATTTTTATAGCTACCTACAGCTCGACGCCGTTTGGATTTGTTAATAGAATTATTCATAAATAATACAAGATCCTCGACGTCCAAATACTAACAGCAGCACCCTTAACTATGTATGTGTAGGCATTAAAATACCATTGAAATAAGGTTAACGTATCATACACAACTAATCTACGAATATGACTATGTAATTAGAAGTAACTATTAGAACATATAGCGGGTATTTTTGATATTGTTAAGATAGTTGTTATATACCCCAATATAGTAGATTGTTAACCAAGGGAAGAATGTAGCGAGCGGTTCGAAAAGTGGAATATTGAGCGTTGCAAGGCACGAGGGTTAAACAAACTTTGCTGTCGAGTGAATCACAAAAATTTTCACCACGCCGATGCGAGGAAAATACTAACTGTAAAACATTACAAATCAAATCCAAAGGAATATATTAAATATGCATCATTCAAAATCATCACTTACACCAGCTACATGAGGAAACAACTCAAAATTTGCATCTAATTACTTTGCCACACTTGTGGATAAAACGCAACTTACCCATCAGTTTTTGACTAATAGAGCCTTTACGATGTGTGGTGATAATTTTTTGTTCTGTTAGGCCAATGAGAGCATTCGTTCTTAATCATAGCATACATATAAATAAAACTATTAGTAGCAAACAAATATGCATACATCATAGTAACTAAATGACTACCGGAGCATGTTTGATGCAATCATTGTAATATGGTTAGCGGTAAATTGCCTCGGTTAGGCACTGGCCCCACCGTGGTTCTGAATACTAAACCCGCAGAAGGCCGCCTAAGGCATCCTGGCTTTGACGGCTGCCGCATCGATTCTAGTCTAATTATTTTACCCAAACTGAGCCCTTTGAGCTTTAAAGATTAGAAAGGGTGCGAGGCATAATAATATTGATACGCATGTCGCATGTGCTTTAGGTCTAAAATGCTAAATTAGAAACAATGTTAGAATGTTGATAGCTTTCGGGTGGTTAACGTGTTTTGACCTTCAATCGTTACTATATATTGAGAGTAAATTCGACTAAACAAGAATAAAACTTAGATTCTTAATCTCAAAATAAGTCCCTAGAAAACGTGTTAATATGTAGAAACCGAATAAACGACCAGCCAGAACAACCCCTATGTGCAGGAGATTGCACGCTTTCCGCGATCTCAAAGTGAGCATTGCGGGAGATGACGGCGTGGGAGCGGCGGAAACATAATATAATGAAGCTGTATAACAGCTATAAAAGAGAAAAGGTAAATTAGACCAGCAATGATAGAACAATATCCAATGCCGGCGCCTTGAAGTAAGCGACGTCCGAAAGGACACTTATTATTTGACGTCAGACATGACGTCACGTGTTACGTCTCTATTAGCGTCATTTTAGGGTTCCGTACCCAAAGGGTAGAAACGGGACCCTATTACTAAAACTCCGCTGTCCGTATGTCTGTCACCAGGCTGTATCTCATGAAGCGTGATAGCTAGGCAGTTGAAATTTTCACAGATGTATTTCTGTTGCCGCTATAACAAATACTAAAAACAGAATATAATAAATACCCATTTAAGTGGAGCTCCGATACAACAAACGTTTTTTTGACGTTTATTGCGTAATGGTACGTGCGCGAGTCCGACTCGCACTTAGCCGGTTTTTGTCTTTAGCGTGCCCTTCTGATAACAATCACATACATCTACACGCGTATTCGGGAAACGAGATAATCACAAGATCTAGAAACGATATAGAGATCAACTAGATTTACATTAGATATCGACTAGATGTGACTTGGATATCTAAGTCATAACTTGTCAAGAGGACCTCCAGAATCGCGGATACGTCAAATTTGACATATCTAGACACGCGGCAGCGTGTCAAGCCAAGTTCAAGCAAAGGAACTGGCTAGCCAGCGCCGAGTGTAATATTACACGAACCACTTGGTGCCACTTTTGACCCTTCTATAACTCAAAACATCTTTAACGTAAACACATAAAACTACGTGTGTTTAATTATATCCATAAGGATATCTAAAAGCCCAAATTCCATGAAGCTAGCTCAAACGGTTATAAAGATATGAAGGCCAAAAAGTCGTAAATTTTAAGACTGACTGACTGACTTATAGTACCTAAACCTAACCTACTTCCAGATGACCTAGAAGGATGTAATTTGGAATCCAGCTTGGTTATTGTGTGTAACCGTAGGAAAAAATCTAAAAATAAAATAAAGTTAAAAAATAGGGGGGGTCCCCATACAAAAAAACCATTTTTTATTGGGACTGACATATAAGTACCTAAACCTAACCTACTTCCAGATGACCTAGAAGGATGAAATTTGGAATCCAGCTCGGTTATTGTGTGTAAGCGTAGGAAAAAATCTAAAAATAAAAAAGAGTTTAAAAATAGGGGGGGTCCCCATACAAAATTTTTATTTTATTTTGACTGACATATAGTACCTAAACCTAACCTACTTCCAGATGACCTAGAAGGATGAAATTTGGAATCCAGCTCGGTAATTGTGTGTGAGCGTAGGAAAAAAACTAAAAATAAAAAAAAGTTAAAAAATAGGGGGGTCCCCACAATGACCTTTTATTTATGTAGACGTGTGACGTTCATAGTTGACAAAACTAAAATTTGATCCAACGATTTTGACAACTTGACAGGTTGGCGTCACCCATACGACTAACTAAATATAGGTTCCGGAACCTATATTTAATGGCTCACGATTGTGCGCTTGGTACCATATCTACCTCAATTTACTTACATTTATGGGTCCCCATACAAAAAAATATTTTTTTATTGTAGCGTTGGAACCGTTACAAGCAGATATTTGAAAGTACCCCAATATATGTATTATTATATTTGCTATATTAAAATAAAGTTAAGTCAGAAAATAAGTGGTGTCCCCATACAAAAAACTTGTAATACGCTCTAAACAACCGGCCAACGGTGTGTAGTCGGCGGCGCGCGGCACCTCATAATTATACAAAGAACAGAAGTAAAAACCATACAGCGGAAACACAAGAAAAAACATTAAATCTCAATACCTGCCTAGTTTTCTTTACAAAAAGTATTGATATCCCACCAAAAACATAAATGTAAAAAAGGAGAGCCAAGTTCAATACAAAAATTATGCTTGGCTGTGGGGTTCGCCGCAAAAAGAATGGAGATCTAAATGAGTGCCAAGTTCTATGCAAAATCCAAATATGTATATATAGGAACAAAACAACATTATAAACAAGTATTAAACTCTATTTCTTTGCTTTATTGGATACCTATAACAATTGCTGTTATTTAAAAAAATGAGAGATCTTAAAGTAGGTAGGATAAATACATATTTGGATTTTGCATAGAACTTGGCACTCATTTAGATCTCCATTCTTTTTGCGGCGAACCCCACAGCCAAGCATAATTTTTGTATTGAACTTGGCTCTCCTTTTTTACATTTATGTTTTTGGTGGGTCTATCTTACAAATATCTTTAAATTATCCATATCGTAACTTGCTGAGGTCTAGTAGAGATAATACATTTTTAATACAGTTGCTCAAAAAGTGCTACTTTACGTAGCTGTTTAGCGTGCGGAAAGTTGGTTATCTCGAACTAGTGCTTTTTACTTTTCCAATTTTTTTAAATTTTTACTTGTTCCAATTCACGACTACTTATTGATGAGTGTTAATATTAGTTTCCTTTAAACGTCGTAATCAGCATAAAAACCTACCGTTAATGTAAGAATACGAAAAATATTACATATTCCATATTTAATTACTTACCTCTTCATCATTATAACACGTTTATTTTTTAATATTCAATATTGAAAATTCCGTTCTTAATAAGTTGACTGAATGGAACGGAATAGCTGCCAAACGCCCATAGATATAATATACTTAAAGACGACGTCTAACCGAGCTGTCACTGTTACCACTTTTGTTTAGTGTACGATTAACAATGTTTTTCTTATTTTTTCGCAACTGTATTAAAAAACGTCGTTCGATACACGTGCGGAAATGTCATTCTTCACTCGTCCCGAGTCTTGCCACTCGCCTGCGGCTCGTGGCAAGATATCTCGGTACTCGTGAAGTAATGACATACCTTCCGCACTAGCATCGAAATGTACTATTTCAGAATCGAACCGTTAGTCTTCTGCTTTATATTTCAATAGCTGTATACATACGCCGCGCCATCTACAGTTCGCGCAAGAATACCGAGGAAGTCGAGGCCTGGCAAAAGTTACATAACCACTTATCATGATGATCATTAGGTATACGGTAGGTGACTATACAACTCACAATGTGAGGATATAATATATGATAAAAATACATTGCAAACAATTGATCTCGGGACTGGAACTGCAATGTTATTTTATTATAATATGCTTTTGGAACTTGTGTGTAATTACCTAACTAAGAGGTTTTTAGTTTCCCTCTACCGACCGTCTCCAGTAAAATGAGGTTTTAATAATTACAGAACAATTATAAGTAGTATTCACGTATATTTACAATCAACTCTTCTTCTTCCTGGCGTTATCCCGGCATTTTGCCACGGCTCATGGGAGCCTGGGGTCCGCTTGACAACTAATCCCATGATTTGACGTAGGCACTAGTTTTTACGAAAGCGACTGCCATCTGACCTTCCAACCCAGAGGGGAAACTAGGCCTTATTGGGATTAGTCCGGTTTCCTCACGATGTTTTCCTTCACCGAAAAGCGACTGGCAAATATCAAATGATATTTCGTACATAAGTTCCGAAAAACTCATTGGTACGAGCCGGGGTTTGAACCCACGACCTCCGGATTGAAAGTCGCACGCTCTTACCGCTAGGCCACCAGCGCTTCACATTTACAATCAACTCTGTCACAATTTTATAACTATTTAATTGTTTCATCTAACCAATAATAACAAAAAAGTCGTTTGAAATCGGATGGGTCTGACTAGGAGCTGATGACAATAGCGCGTAAAGCATTCTAAGTGTTATACTTATAACTTATTAAATTTGAAAAGATGTCAATGGACGCTTTTCGTGTACGCTTCACAAACAAAAATTCTAGCATTTGGGGAAAAAACTTTTAAAAATATTGAAATAGAAACTGTACTTTTTACATTGCATTAATTCGTAGGCAAGTAGCTAAACGGTTTTACAACTTGGCAGTCCATTATGCGAGTGCTGCTCGAACATAGAGATTCATTAAGTAATTGCGGTCTCGGTACGGTTATTTAATATTTCAGAGAGCTAATTTCAGAATTGCGCGTTATTAAGAATTAATTATAACCACTGTAATTAAATTAAAAGTTGAGGTTAATGTAAAAGTGTATATTACACGTATGAAGCTCTCTAGTCTAAAGCCGTTACCTAAATAAATATAGACCCCGAAATCCACGGAAACGGTCTTAATTTGAATGAAAAACGGACCTGCACGGGAAAGTTAACATATTTTAACGGAACTCGTGTCCATAATAATAAAAGCCAGCAATGAATTATTAGACGTGAAGCAAAACGCTGTTGTCATATAATATTATATGGGTTTGAGGCGGTGATGAATCGTTCGGGTTCCTTGAGGATGCACAGTTTAGCCAAAACCAAATTATTTTAATTTAAGGTCTCTCCACAAATCACGTTCCCAGACGATCGGTCGTATGTGTCAATACGTGATGTAATAACATAAAACAGTCGGATTGCCTGTAAACCGGAACGGATTGATTTGTTGCATTGCTTTAAACATACGCGACACGAATTGCGGAAAAATACGAAAACGATATGAAGAATTCTTAAGGTCGAATTCAGATGTTAGAAAATCTTGGCTTGATGTGAATGTATCTACTAATATTTGATAACAAACATTATCGTTACAGCTTTCGGGCCCAATTTCGCGAAAATAATGGCATACCAAATCAAATGCCATTTTTGACTAATTTTTCTTCTAGTTAGTAATGTTTCGGGATATGAGTTCCTAATATTTTAAAGTCTGAACCTCTGAACTTAGCCTTCCTACGAAGCCTTGCTTTATCGTGTCAGTTTTTTCAACGAGTATGAATCCCGCTTAAATCATTAATACAGAACATTACTTACAACATTAAAGAGTTTTAAAGTTTTCATTACAACTATACTTAAGAACTACCTAGATGTAGAAATAAAGAGTCATGATAGTGACGGAGCAGTCTGTCATAAGTCATAAACTCTAAAACCGATAAAACTTGGATAAAGCTACAAAAACGAGATACCTTATATGAGATAGCTATGTATGTGCCAAATAAACACGTACCTAGGCGGTATAATAATTGTAAAATGTTCTACGAAAGTAATTACTGGCCTACTAGAGTCACCGTCCGTGAAAGCCGAATCAATAGAAAATTAAACACAAGTTAAACGGCCTGCATCGATGGAGCCCACATTGCCGTGAAAACCATGCATACGTTTTCCCATAACACACATACATCCGTATCCTAATCGATAATGAACGGAGCGGACGTTAATTTTAGCTGGGCTCTTACTTTCTTTGTATGCAATAGCAAAGCCTACTAGCACGGGTTCCAAAACATTTGTCCGCATGCCCTTTATGTGTCGGGAGGGGATAACTGCCCCCCTCAATTCTTAGAAGTTACAAAGGCCGCTTGCAAAGGGCGCTAAGATCGGCGCCCCCTCTTGGACACCAAGACAGGCGTCCATTATGGGGAACGAGCGTTTCAGTTTGAAAACCTATGACCTAATGAATCGCCCTTGGTGATGTGTCCTAGCGCGAGCAGAACTTTCTCGAAATCTTATAACAAGGTAACTTTACAGTCTCCCCTTCATTGGATACCTTGTTCGGCAAAGTTCGCTTTGTGGTTCTTTGTTTACGTACTCATTCACGTATAATTGTAATAAGAAACTTGCCTAAATATAAAACTAACTAAGCTTCTGCAACTGTAGAATATTTTGAATGTTAATTATACAATAAAGGGTATACAGGTTTCGAGTATTAAAACGCCCACATTTGTGGCTATCGGCTAACAATTAGGTGCTAACGATTTCAGACTAGATGATACAGGCAAAATATGTTATAGCACATTGCATAGATACATTGCACAGTGGAAAGCACATTGTTGAAGCGGTTAGTGGCCAATTAATGGACGAGTTAGAGATCCGACCCGTCAGGGAAGGCCCTCGAAGATATACATATACGGGTCCACTATTGGTCACTTTCTAGAGGTAGCTATGGTCACTTTATAGCCTCTTCAACAATGTACTTTTTATTCAACTTAGTTCATAAAATTGTCGTGAACAATGACTTTTGACTTGCTTTTAAAAAAAGATGTTTTCTTCCAGTCTTCGATAAGAATAATGATTTTTTTTTTAATACCTAATTAGAATAAATGAAAAGGTTGAATAATTGCGAGAGCAATAGAGGGTACTCTTTAAATAGGAACCCACTACAGGTAAGCAAAACAATATTCATTTTAAATGTTCGCTGTTGTATAACAGACATCAATATTCGCCTAAGCATTTAAAAATTGTGGGAGACCCGCATAAAAATTGTGCGTCTGAACTGAATTACTTAAGTATTCGGAGCAATACGGCAACAATCACCTGTCAGGAGTGTTTGCGTCTCTCCCTCCTCGCGGTTTTATTAAGCCGATGGTCTGTCTATCGCTGTCTCTATACGTATATACTACAGTCTGCGTCTGATAGAACGCCATGAAAGTTTTCGCAAATTATATCAAAAGGAAAATCTACCCTTATAATATGTTTCTTCACCGCACCAGCTCGTAAAGGTAAAGGCTCTGTTTATTCTTAAAAAACTTATGAGCAAATGGCTACCTAAATCCAAGAGCAAGAGTGAAAGCTACATAAGTAATTTTGATGTATATTTTGAGTTAATTTCCTATGTTAGCTGGTAGGACGGGCTTTTAAGTGACGATAATGAATAATAAATAGGTATTTATGTAATTGCATCCGATTGGATAATATATTTTTATTTGATTAATCTGTTTATCAGCCCTTTACAGATACTTAGACACTCACTTAGCGCCACTTGCACCATCCCACTCATCATCATCATTATCATCTCAGCCATAAGACGTCCACTGCTAAACATAGTTAGGCCTCCCCCTTGCTGAACATAGGCCTCCCCCTTCCATCCCACTAACCCAGGGTTAACCGTTTAAACCTGAAGTAACCATGGTTACCAGTACAATATGACACTGAGTTAACGGTTTAACCGCTTAACCCCGGGTTAGTGGGATGGTGCAAGTGGCCCTTATTAGACACCTATAGAATAAGTAGGTACAATAAACATCTTTAGTAAAAACTTTAAAGTAATATAATATGTATGTCACATATTTTGATATATGCAAAACAAGAGCAAATATAGGGAATGCTACCTATTCCCGCGGTGGAAACTACCTGAAACTAAATTAAATTTCTAACACTAATATTGATTACATTATGATGTTCTACCTTTAATAAAGTCTAAGTAGTGTAAATTCAGGAAAAGTTCAAAAGTAACTAATAGGACCAATTTTAAATAATTTCCTAACACTAACCTAACCCCATATAGTCACGACATATGGTCACGATGAAAAATGAGTTTAATTTAAAAGCACTCCTATTACATTGACTGACTCCGCCTGCCATTGAGACACCTATCTTCAGCCTAGTTTATGGGTTTCCTAATGGGCGGTCCTACACGCAATCTAGGTATAAAAGTATCGTCAAATTTACGAGTTTATTTGTTCTGTTGCGGCTGGTCACCTCTAACGCTAAAACTACACGTCGCACATTATTTTCGTGTAACAAAGTTGAAAACAAATTGGCGGACCGTACTATAAGGGGTTGTGCACAAATCACGCGACGTGTTTTCGGCTACTTTTTGACCCCCCGCTCCCCCTTGGTGATATTTGGTGTATTTTTTTTAATTTTTTCATTCGACCTCATTTTATGATAAATAGTTTTGTATATGGAAAATCGTGTTTATTTTTATATTTTTGTTAAATAGACTCTCTATTTTGAAGTGCAGAGTGAAGATATTTAAAGAAACCGAGAAAAAGTATCTACTTATGTGGTAGGTTTTTTTTCTTAGTTTCGTTCACTGTAGAAAAATACACGTGAGGTTTCCTTTATACCCCCCCTCCTTCAACGTGATCTATCGTGATTTTTTCGTAACCCCCCTCCCCCCATCGGACCTCGCGTGATTTGTGCACAAGCCCTACAGTAGTATTAAACCAAAGACCTAGAAATTGTGTTGGTGAAAATCGGTACTTGACAAAATGATAACATCTACTTACCTGTGTTATCGATATGTAGATATTTTAACATCATAGAGAAATTATAGTTACCTAACGTCTTAAAAGAAAATTACCGACATCAACTCATGTACTCAAGATCTTTGATGATGATCTATTAGCACCCTACATATAAACATGTATGCAGATGTGCTAGGCTTATAGTTTTTCTGGCTGTACATATCGGGGGGCACGGCAGTGCCCCCGCCAAGTCGAGCGCGAAGCAAACACTGCCGTACCATCCTTTACTGGAACCATTTCGCCGCATTTTCAGGCCCCTATTTGAGAACCTCTGGATAAGACCAGAACGCAGAAATTTTGGTCATCCAGTAAGCTATAATCACATACTTAAAATCCAAAATTTCAAGTCTGTAGGTCATTTAGTTCCGAAGTTAAGCGAAAGCAAAGTTTCGCATTTATGAAACTCACTCATGATCATCAGAATAGAACTAGTACTTCCCATAAACTCAGAGAGCTGAAATTTGGTACAGAGTTAGGGTTTAATGGCCACATAAAGGGAAAACCTAAAAATATTGCAATATCAGTCACGTTTTTAAGATCTAAGAACTGCATAAGTAAGTTTGTAATCCCATATAAATATATGATATTACAAAGTTACTGTTGCAGTTTCTACAAATAGTAGGTAAAGTAAAGGTACACTACGATGTACGATGTAAGTATGAATGAAGATATGTTTAGTTATGATATGTGTATACATAGTATGGGTATGAGTACCCGAAAAGAAGGACTGCCTACAAAAAGAGATGAGATCCCATCAAAAACATTACATGTAAAAAGGTGCAAGTCTCGCAACGCTTTTACTACAAAAAAGTTTTGAGATGTAATGTGAAACCAAGTCGGTTATTTTAATCAGTGCCAGGGGGTGTTAAAACCGTATCAATATCTTTAATTTGTAATACGTATAATGACTTGGCCATCGCACGGCTGCATAATGACAAAAGGATCATCGTCACCTATTAAAAATAATTCTAATTGAACATAACGCCAGCGCTAATTGCAGTTTGAGCATTACACATATTTACGAGTACGGTACGAGTAAAGCATTATGTGCGATTGCCAAGTCATTATATGATGATTAGTGACGGATTACTGATTATTATTTAATTATTAGATTTAATGAATGGGCAATACGAAAAACTGTTGCTACTGTACAAGAATCAGAACCGGAAAAAAAGAAAAGAAAGATTTGTAATAATAAAAAAACTACTCCTAAAAAGAAAATAAATGTGTTAAATAAGAAAATCTAATAAAATAAATCAATATGCCCACGTTTCTACAAAAAGAAGTGAAATCCCACCAAAAACATTCTGTAAAAAACTAGCCAAGTCTCGATGGAGCTGCTTGTTTATTTCTAAAAAGTAATGAAATCTAGACAAAGTCGTGCCAAGTCTAAGGTTCCTTACTGCGATTTCTTTATTATTATAGTTAATGTTGTGTGACTTGGCCGTTGAAGGGTACACAAGGGTACAAAACCAGGTGCTCCATGACACCATTGCACCAATCTGCCATTGCACCAAAAAGAAGTGTTTGTTTCAGGCTCGCCCATACACAAGTATTATTGAAATACGCAGCTTTATCAAATATCAAGCCTACAATTGACTGGTTATTGAATCAACGTTTTCCAAGTGGCAATTTTCCATCGTCAATGGGTAGCGGTTCTGGCGACAGATTGGTGCAATGGTGTCATGGAGCACCTGGTTTTGTACCCTTGTGTACCCTTCAACGGCCAAGTCACACAACATTAACTATAATAATAAAGAAATCGCAGTAAGGAACCTTAGACTTGGCACGACTTTGTCTAGATTTCATTACTTTTTAGAAATAAACAAGCAGCTCCATCGAGACTTGGCTAGTTTTTTACAGAATGTTTTTGGTGGGATTAGGTATTACGCATAACGCGATACATTTTTTTAGATATTGTCTAAAATGTCTTGTGTAAAAGTCGTAGTATATATACAATAGTACATATTTTAGTTTCACACAGGCCCAGCGTGTCTATATGCCTTTAACACTTCGAACTTTACGCTATACATCAACTCTAAAAGCGTCACTCACATCATAGGCCAATATTATGGGCGCAAGCGAAGTGCGCCAATATAAACTTTGCTTATAAGCATGAAGGTTACATTGACAGCGTACGCCATAATTTTTTACAGTAGGTACATATGGTGCTAATTTACCGCCCTTGTCACTTTACTAACACTATGCGTGCGTATGTCGTAGATTTAAAGGGCCATATGTACTTACTGTAAAACGATGTACAATACACGTACGGAAAGGGAATTCGCAACTCGTGTTGATTTAATTATCGCCACGCGTAGTGAATTTCTTACTTTTGGCACTTGTATCGTAATGTGCTAAAGCGTTCTTGGCGATTAAAGGGTTAGGTACGCCGGTTCGATTCCGGTCTCGGCCACCGGTAGAGTTGGTCACTTTTTCTTTAGTTTATGACATCTATTTCATTTATAATTAAAGGGTTAAATGTTTTCGCAGTATTTTCTTTAAGAATAGTGAACATCCTAATACTGAACATATTAGGATGTCCGAGAAAACCGGGGAAAACGTATCTCGGTTTGTCTTCGGAAGTCGACAGACTTTTGCGAAAACCTTTATTCTACTTGTCGGGGATCATATGATTCATATGGTAAAAAAAACATTAAATAGCGGTCCATGTTAAAACAAGAATAAGGTTGTGTGGATCACAAAAATGCCATCAACCCACAGTGGCTGTTTACTTACATAGCTCAGTTATGGAAGGGCACATAAATTATAAGCATTATGGCCACCGCGCCCCGCAATTTCCACGCCTCGGCCGTGTCGTGAAACTAACAATACAATATGGACACTTAATGGCTTCATATCATGAAACGGTTCATCGTGGGAATTAACACGTATTCATATTGAAGTAGTTAGTTAATGTTATTAAATCGTACAACGGGACTTAATCGAGTATTTAAGTTTTAAGATAATACATCGGACGTTTTCGAGGACGGCGTTGTCCCCGGGGTCTCGGAGAAGACTGGCTTAAGTTAAAACACATCCTCGTCGTTAGTTTACGTCGGAGGGAAATCTTAAAACTTAAATACGCGAAGTCCAAGTTGTACAATTTAATAATGTGTAAAAATCGTGAAAGTTTAAATCGGTGTAGTTAATGTTATATTCAGAGATGGCATAATTCGAATCATATATGCTATGTAATTATTTTAATAAACAATAATTGGTTACTGGATTACTCCTACCTTCGGCGTTCTAGCCTAGTCACTAGTGACAGTAGTGACCCTGCCTACGAACCATGAGATCCTAGGTTCGAAACCCTGTTAGGGCAGTTTTAGGTAGGTATGTGTGTATTTGTTCCTGAGTAATGGCTGTTTTATATGTATATATTTAAGTATACATGGTGTAGCTTTCAGTACGGAACATAAGAAGGCCAAAGATAGAGCATCTTAAGAAGCTGCCGAGTTGACCCCCATGTTGTTCAGTGAAAATTAATGGTTTCGGAGAAATGTACTATTCTATTATTAATAACTTTTTGATAAGATGACTGTAGAAGAAGTGGTTGAAAATATGCAGATTTTTGAACTATTGTTTAACAAACTATATCTCAAAAATGTTTAGAAATATTAATGTGATTAACAATTTAAGTGAAAAATAAAATACGTAGCCTGAACAATTCCCAGATTGCATAGAAGTCCTTCATTCTGTTCCAGAATATACATTATCATGTGCATTGTTTTAGGATCAAGCATCCCCCAGCGGCACATGGACACGGCAGATATATTTTTATTATCACACATATTTTGAAAAATTTTAGTAATATCTGCAGGTTGTACCTACACATCTGTAGAATATCTCAAATACACATGTTATGTCTTAATTGCTTTGGCTAATTTATTTATTTAACTAAACAACCATGGCAATGAGTGCACTAAAAAGATAATTCAACAAATTACAATAACCCTAAAATGTTAAATGCCACCTGAAGGGTTAAAGAATTAACAAGTTAATGTTTAGTTTTTTTCATCATTTTGTTTGTTATTAATAAAGTTAATATTTATAAATACCACTAAATAGTTTGAGCGCCATTTGTATAAGTTAAATAAATAACAATCAATAACAAGCAAGTCTAATTCGGTCTAAGAAACATCAAAAGATAAAAAATCAGTATGGACCACTAACATCTAATCCTTCTATATTGTCTGTAACATTTTTGTGTAGTTTAAGGTAAGCAATAAAGAGTTATTGTATTGTATGGGCCACATCATCTATTGGTAATCAAATAGAAGTACACCTTTTATAAGTCAGATAAGAAAAAATGCACAATTCCAATTAGACATCAATAAGAATGACTTTTCTACGCATGAACCTATGAGTTGGCATAGTTAGGAATTGTTTCAAACACAATATGATCATTGATACTGTACTAATGAACATTTGATCATTGTAGATTTTTCTGAAATAGTATTTGTACATTGATAAGGTTCCTTACCTATGTAATAGGTATGACCTGTAAAATTTTACTGTGAAAATTAATGATATCATAATAAATATATTTATTACTTACTTTTGGGACCTTGGCATGGATTCCTGTCCTCACATCTCTGATGGTGGCAATGTCCAGCATCTCCACTTCCATATTCTGGTCAGTCCAAAACAGGAAGAACCCCTTGGCATCCACCCTCAGGGTAACTGGCAGGCCTGTCTGGCCTGAATCCTATTGACCAAATAAAAAATATACTTATAGTATATTATACATGAATATTCAACTCATTAAAATAATTAATTGATTAATTAATATACCTCATCCCATTTCATAAACTTCTCTCCATCCTGCAAAGCTTTCGGCACCTCAATCGGCCTCAACGTAACATTGGCCGATTTTGTATTTGTTGTCATCTTGAATATAGTTATCGTGCAATTAAGCGAAAATAATAACACAGTAGCAGATTAAAACCGTCATCTTCCTCTCGAGCACAAACCTATCTACGAGATGTGTACGAGATCTATCGACGGTACACAAGGTAAAGGCACATCATAGAAATAAAGGCGAAACCACAATATTACACTAAACCAATTAAGACTAGAGCATGAAAACTGTATTCATGATTTAACACCTTCCTAATAACTACCAAACAATTGTTTCTCCCACATATATACTCCGCTAAAGCTCAACCACCAAAAACTCAGAATGTCAAACGTACACTGGTCCACTGCACTGCATCCACAGATTGGTTATCAATATTTTTATCTAAAGTGGCGCTTACACGCTTAATTCACATTTGTGCGATTAGTCAGATGCACGATCGGATAGTTCGTTATTGGTCCGGTGACAATATTATTTACCCTACATGAATGGGAATCTTTAAATAAAAAAAAAGATTTGTCTATTCCATAGACATAATATATATATAGACGGTGTCTCAGCGAGCTGTCACTGTTGCCACTTTTGTTTAGTGTACGACAGTGTACTATCAGTGTACGATTAACAATGTGGCCCACGTTGCTGTAGCCATGTCGATAAAGTCATATCGATAACCTATCGACATTTCTTGCAATTTTAATTTTACTTCAAAGGCTTAACGATACCTAAAATGACCAAAAACGCTTTTATTCTTTATTGTGGTTATCAGATCACAATTTTATAGTCACGCCCCAGCAGGGAACCAAGGGAAAGTTGATATTTAATTAAAATACATAAATACCTCCTAAAATAGGTGTTCCGCAATAATTGAATTATATTATAATATATTCATTATCCATTAGCATTTCAATTATGTTTACGTTTAACGAAGATATTGAAGCTTCACTTAATCGCTATTTCGTTCCGCTGTGTAGCGTTTATCGATATATAACATGATTAAAATCGACTTTTCACATCCCTAAAAGAGCACACATATACGCTTTTACGCACACATACACAGCCTGGGCGCATCAAGAAAGGCAACACTTGATTTGAAGTCCACCTTGTCAACAGTATGGTTGTCCTTTTTTGACAAACGGCATTTTAAAAGAGCGAGGAGAGAGAAATGATACTAGTTGCTGCGTCGTGAAAGAGAACAGAAAAGGTTGGGCCCTTGGTCTATTCTTAAGTGTTGCCATTTTTTTTTTAATTCCGTAATAATTCAACAAATTACTTGTTTTAACCATGTTTTAACTAGTTTTAACTGTATGCTAATAAGCCCCGTGATGAAGAATTAATTAAGTGTTGATTTAAATGATTGTCTACGTATATACATATTAAAAAGTATTACTATAAAATTATCATATTACTACATGGCAATAATCGTGATCCGTCGTAAGTATGTCAAATTGACAAGTTACATTTTGTAAGGTTTGATTTATGTTTGATTACTCCTTGAGCTCGAATGAAACAGTAAAATAGCCGGTCGACTATCAACACTACCGTGTACTTATTAGTGTGATTCGTGGTGCAAAATATACTTTATATTCACTAAATAAATATGTCGGAATCGGAAACTCCAACTACTATCGATAGTACGACAAAACATGAGTCCCACGGTAGGAAGAGAGTGCGGCATCGTAAAAAACTTTTATATGATAAAATACTCAAGCAAATGGAGTTCTATTTCAGTGACGCAAATCTCACAAAAGATAGATTTCTCGGTGAATTAATTAAAACCGACCCATATGTGCCTATAGAAGTGTTTCTAAAATTCAATAAGATTCGCGCCATGACGCAGGACGTTATTGATATCGCGAAAGCTATGAAGTTTTCCACAATTTTGGAGTTATCAGAGGATAGGCAGAAGGTAATCAAGTTGTCTGCTCTGTATGTCTAACAAATTTCTTGTAAAAATATAGTAAATTCTAGCCTCCTGAGGCCCTTATAAAGGATTTAAACCAAATCGAATTTTGAATTAAAATGGCGCACAAGAAGGTTCCCAATTCAAGACTGCAATAATGACAAGGAGGACTCAGGAGGCTAGGTAGTGTAATTTTAACTCCAATCATAATGACATTGACAACTACTGACATTTCAGATAAGAAGAAAAACTCCAGTTGAACCATATGATGCAGAATCCAGAACTGTGTATGTGGAGTCTATACCAGTGACCGCCAACCGGGAGTGGCTTGAGAAGGTGTTTTCGGATTATGGACATATTGCATACATTTCATTACCCAAGTTCAAAAACTCACAGAGAATCAAGGTGCATTTCCAAAAAAATTTTTATTACATAGACAGTTTAATATTTCTATATGTATTAAGATTATCTGGATAAGCTTATTAAAACTTATACCCATTGCTCCATTTTGATTTTACTGGTAAAATCATTAATGCCTGAATCCATATTGTCTCAAATATTTTGGTGTTTAATTCTAAATTATATCCTGCAAATATTTATACCTTAATAAATCACAAGATAACCATCATAACATAACCTAACTAAGTTGGTGTTTTGTTTTGTCTTCCAGGGTTATGCCTTTATAGAATTTGATAAAACCGAGGATGCACATAATTGCATAATGGCCTTCACCAAGATGGGTTGCAGACTGCCCACAAGCATGCCACCCGAGGAACTCTCTTCTGTAAAAATGTTTTCAGTTGAAGAGCCAGATGATATTAAGGTAAAAGAAGAGGTAGGTGTAAAGGGAGAAAAGCCAGATAAGATAAAAGAAGGGACAGACATCAAGAAAGAAAATCCTGATAAGGTAAAAGAAGAACCTGGCATTATGGTGAAAGAACAAGATATTAAGACTAAAGAAGAGGATGAACCACCTAGGAAACGATCAAGAAAAAGTAAAGATAAAAGGCCCAAAAACTTAGAACTGAGGCAGGGGCAAGACTCAGATTCTGAGAAAAGGGATACTCCTACTGTAAGTTTTAAACTCATTTCTAACCCTCACTATGTTCTATATAAATTCTAATACATAAGTCTGTATACTTGTAACACACTTGTCTGTAACACAATTTGTTTTTCAGGATGAGTGCAAAAGTATAACAACACCAATAGATGATGTAAGTAAAATTTTTTATTAATCATAAAATGGAACTTATTAAATAATTAGTTTGCAGATAGGCTATTGTTTCTGCTAATCACTGGTAAAATCCTGCTGATTGAATAATTATTTAGCTGATCACATAGGATTTTGGTTGCTTATGACTTTTAGTAGTGGAAGATCCAAAAAATTTACTTTCTTTATTTAATTGCGACATGCATGATACATCAAACACAACTCAACAGACACAATACATTTTACAGGTGTGCATAAAAGAAGATCCTAAAGACGAATTAACTAGTCACGACGAATCCAAGGATGATGCAGATTCGCCAACTAAGAAGAAAAATAAAAAAAAGTCAGCCAAAACTAAAAGCCAAACTCCAAATGGATTAAATACGGAAGAAGCTCCAAAAGGAGCCCTGTGGGGCCTCCAAGTTTTGCCGAGATCAGAATGGAAAGCATTAAGGAATAAGTATTTAACCCTGCAAAGGAATTACATGAAACAAGTGAAGTTAAATTTGTATAATAGGAAGAATTCCTATTCAGCTATACCTGAGCCTGCAACACTTCCAATGGAAGCTGACACCGGTAATTATTAATTTATTTTTGTAATTAAATTTATTTTTAGTCTGCATAGATATTAATCTGTTATTATGAACTTCCACCCATCAAACTTTTAAGAAATGAAGCGGATATAAGTTATCACTGATAATTTGTTAGGAATAAATGACATTGATGCATCAAGGCGGTTTGTTTACAGAGGGCCTGCCACAAAACTCGATAATCGACATTTCGTTATTTGCCACTCTATCGATCGAATACCAAAGAGTGATAGAGAGGCAGATAACGATTTTTTGTGTTTTGCGGTAGACCCTCTGTTTGTCCTAATGGCGCAGAGATTTACGTAATGTTCCCTATTGCATCCTAACCTGTTGGGGTGTTTCTGTATGATTAGGTATCTTGACATAATAATGTATTACCTTCCATAATATAAATATGATTAAAATTATTTACTTCATATTTTACAGCTTTAAATCCCGGAAAAATAATCAACAGTAAGCATGTGGCACCTCTGGAGAGAATCCCAGGTGTCTTTGTCAGAGAGGTGTTGCCCGAACCATGCTGTGATATCAGGCACACCAAACGAATGGTATGCTTAAAATTTTCTAAAATTATTGTACATTTTATTAACAACCCTCCAAACGTACAGATTTAAAAGTCATCTTTACTTTATTACAAAGTCTAATGAATGAATTGATTGTTTTAGTAGGAATAAATGGGGTTGTCATTTAACTAAATCTTTGAACAAGCTACTGCTTATAATTATAAACATAGTAAGAGATCCAAATATCCTTAAAATAGGTATAGGTACGTATAAAAATAGTTTTGATGATGAATGTGAGAATTAAAATGAGTTTTTGATAATTTTCGTTTAAGTATATGCAATTTGATTTTCAGTGCACTTTTTTTCATCTATTCAAAAGACTATTATGGTACCAATACCATGGCAGGTGTGCTATACTTATACAATAATTTCCAACTGTTACAGGTGCGAAGCAATATCCACGCCCTGCATGTGGATGCAAAAGAGGGTCAGTCGGAGATAATCATACGCTTCGATTCAGCAAAAGCGGCGGACGAAGTGAGTAAACAGATGATCTTTCATTTTATTTTTTATTTGCCGTCGAAGCTACAGATTCCCGTGAAAATTTCGTCGAGGGCGAGGTGGACCTCGTTTACGGAGCCGTGTTTAAATCGGACGTAATTTCCAGTACTGCGGCAACTCGAGCAACCGCGCGTGCATCCTGTCGGGCGCGGAGGAGGAGGAGCAGTGGGCGCGCGCGGAGGCGGCGCGCGCGACGCCGCGGCCGCGCGGCCGCGAGCGCCTGCGCGCGCGCCTGCTGCGCGGAGGCGGCCGCGGCGCCGCGCCGCCGCCGCCGCCCCGGCCCGAGCCCGCCTCACCGCAGCCCACGCACACGCACATCAGATTCGACGACGAGTAGCGACGCCGTTAGTACTGATACGGATAAACGATTTTATCTACACACATATCATAAACTGTCTATGATGCCTTCAAAATTCGTAAATGATGGCCCACATTACGATAAACTGTTTTGTTACAGCAAATTTCTTATCTGTGAAAATGTGGTAATAGCTTCATTACTATATCAAAATCGATTTGGTAATGCATTTCAAATTTCGAACATCTCTGAAAAAAAAGCAATTTGATATGACCCCTATTCTAATATCAGTTGAGATGACGTTTTATTCGAAATCAAATGACAATATTGACAATTGATATTGTTCATGATAACTCGCATGTAAGTTGGTATCGGACGATATGGTAATCGACCCCGACTCTAGTTTGTCTCTGAATTTAAAAAAAAACTACGGATGCGTGACGTGCGTGCAAAAAGTTTTCATTTGCCGCCATTTGACGTACAGTTTATCTTTTAAATAAGTAAAATATAATTTGTTTTGTTGTTTTTAAAGGAACTATAACAAAAGTTTCGTGTAAAATGTGCGATAAAGATATTTCGGAAACGCCATCTCATATCCGCGAGTTCCGCCAGAGAGCAAAGTCGGCTGTAATATGAAGTTAGTGAATATATCATAGAAAGTTTATAATATGTATGTAGATAAAGCAGTGTATGTAACTGTACATAATTTCATTATGTAGCAGTCACATAAACTACTATTGTCAGTGGTAAACGCGACAAATTTGAATAAAAAAGGCATGAAGCGTCGATCGCCCATACAAATGTACTCCTCACCTTTGTCTTCTGACAAATCGGTTTGGCGGACCGAAAACCCACGGGCCACGGATTATAAATGGTCACATCTTTAGGAACACAATAAGTGTCAGTAATCTGTGATTTATGTTTATTTTTATCGATTACATAGCCATCTGCCACCTTTTTCAAATTTGCCACCTTTTACTGAAAAAAATATATACCTATACCGACCGGGTAACTCGACCGACTGAAAAATAGCTTGTTGGTAATTGTAGAACAGATAGCAGGAAAGCGGTTTTACTAGAATACGCAAAAGTGTCAGCACTATTGTTAAACGAATAATACCTATTTATATGTAAAGATTCTTTCGAGCCAGTAGTTTTTAAACCCCGACGCAAAAAAGAGGGGTGTCATAAGTTTGACTGCTATGCGTATCTGTCTTTGGCACCGTAGCTCTTAAACGAGTGAACCGATTTGCGTGCAGTTTTTTTTTATTATTGGAAGCAGTTTTAGCAGTGGGTCTTAGATATACTTTATCAAAATTGGTTCATCCGTCGCGTTGGAGTTTTTTGCCTTTACATCTACTATTGCTACTGCTAACTATTCTATAGTACAGATACCTCTAGGTATAAAAAAGATAAGGATTCCTTCCGAGCCTTTGAACTACATGCTAATAGTCATTTCACGCTAATGAAGTCATTTTCAAAAACATTGATTTAAACTTTCACGATTATTTAACATTATGAAACTACACAACGGGACTTAATCGCGTATTTAACTTTTAAGATTTACCTCCGACGTTTCGAGGACGGCGTTGTCCCCGTGGTCTCGAAGAAGACTGGCTTAAGTTGACATCAACATCTTCTAGCCGCGCGAGTTTTTCGAACTACCCGCACTTGGTCTTGTTTATCAGTTTGAACGTTTTGCGCACTAGGTTATGTCACTCTGTCGACACACAACACTAACGATATTCGATTTATCGACTGTCAATATTCTTTTAGATAGTCATTAGTAAATGTAAGCGGAAAAGAATATCGACAGTCGATAAATCGAATATCGTTAGTGTCGTGTGTCGACAGAGTGACATCCCTAGTGCGCAAAACGTTTACGCCTTTAGAATACAACACTTGTATGAAATTTTACATTTTAATACCTACTTGAAAATAGACTATACTTTTAATTATTAGCATAGGTACGCGCAATAAATAAGAAATTTTAAAATAAGTAATGTCTTTTCTAATATCAATTTATGTCAGTTCTTTTATGTTCTCGTGGCATATAAACAAAGAAAACCTCGTGACACCGTCATTCAGTCAGTAATACAATAAATACCATATATAGCTAAACTTCTATGAAATTACGACGTACCTATTAATAACACTTGCACTGCGTGTGCTACCAAAATCGTTGTAGACTTATCTCGGTCTAGCTCTAAATTATGATTGTCTAATAACTGACACACAGTTTTCTTTGTTTATTTTCTCTCAAGGGCTCAAAATAACAGACTAAATCAGATTATACTCCTGCATGGCGTCACCCCTTCTTATAATTCCATACCAAAAACTCCAAAAAGTTAAAGAGCTCGAGCTGTACATATAATTTTTTTTTGTCAAACTCACTTAGTATAAAATATGGTAAAAAAAAATTCTCTTGTATCATGAGATAAATAATTAAAAGTTTTTCGGTGCGCGAGTTAAATTATTTATTTATATCAGTCTGCATATAATTTCAAGTAGTTTTTAAACAGAAGAGGTGTCAAATAATGATGCCATCTTTACAAAAGAAAATTTATTCTTACATCACGTAAATGCAACATCCAGTTCAGTCTTAAAAATATGTCCACTTAATTTAATAATACATTAGGCACTGGCACATTCTCGAAATAAAAATTACTGTATCTTAATGCTAGTACAAAAAGTTAAAATATAAAACTTACATACTAAATAGACCTGTATTGTATAGTGACAATTTGCCTAATAGCGTCTAACATCTAACATTAGCCAAAATAAAATACTCCGTAACTGAACACTAATGCTACAAATAAAACAGGCAAGTCAACATAGGCTTTCAGGAAATGCTTGTCGATAGGATGAACGTTTAAGGCCTGTGCACACCGGCTGCGTGTGCGTGACGTGCGCGTGTGCGTGCGGCGTTGTAGTATACAGATCCTTATGAGACGTGTTGCGTGCGTGTGCGGCTCCAACATTTTAGCGTACGCACACGTGCACGTCACGCACACGCAAGCCGGTGTGGCTCGGCCTTTTTAATAGGGTGATATTCCATCTGCAGCATCTGCTCAATATCTGTTAACATAATGTTAAGACCAGTCTAGACGGGATCGGTCGATTTGATCACAAAATAAATTTGCGTCAATCTTCAGTTTAAGATTTTTGGTGATATTTTAGCACTCAGAATTTAAAAAATGCCGCGATTAAAACGCGAATACTAGCGTCACAAATTGATATTCTTGCGTCCGCACATCCATTTATCGGCGGTTGAAATCGGTGAGCCAAATTGGCGTTTGCGAGGTAAATTTTTACAGGCGAAAAATTGTTCCCGTTAGGACTGGGCTATGCTTTTCACGTATAATATTATAATGCTTCACAAAACAATGTATAAAAAATAAGTACAATACTAAAGTACAGAAATCAAGGAAGAGCACCATTATTTAGTAACCAAAATTCTGATACTAAAATCATTAACTAAATTCACTAACATTATTAGCATGTATGTATAATATATCACATTTAATAAAAACTGAAGCTGCTTGACCACATTAACATTAATGCTATGTACAACAGAGGTAGATTATGAATAATAAACGTGTTATGAGGCTTCCATGTGTCTATGAACAGTCACAGGAGCTATTACACTGTTTTTGCCACAGGGAAGAACAGTCACGCTAAGATCGCCAGCTTTTAATCTGGGCTTAATTTTAGCTGGAAGTGGACAGCTTATATCTGATTTTGTGTCATCTGACAGAATTATTGGATCATTGACCGAAAATCCGGTCGCTTCAGAGTCCTCATGAGGAGTCATCGTAGAATACCCGTGATCTGATCCCCCAGCCGTGTGGGGGCGTCTGTAACCGGTCACTACCCTGTATGGCGAAATGGGGGCCTCTATTTCCATGGCTGGCAATAGTTTGTCTTGCCCAGAAAGATCATGGGTGTCATCAGACTGTAAATGGCTCATTTGTACGTCTGCATCGGGCCAAGTTTCGGCAGGACCATCTACATATAAATTATGGCAACTGGCCGTCGTAACATTTTGCCTATAGCAATATATGGCAACGGCTATTACTAAACTAATAGTAACAATACAACCTGCAATCGGACCTAAATAGTTTCCTGTCACGTCTCTACTGACGTGGCCTAAGGTGCCCTCGCCATACGGAGTAACGGCACCAAGAACTCCATTAAAGCACAAAGACTGAGAAGTGCAATATGGCGTCGAAAGTTGGGAATGTCCATCTGAATCAACTTGACACCACTCACAACCTAATATACCCAAGCAAGATGAACGCGTTGAGTAAGTTTCACATTGAAAATCGAAACAGGCCTGCAAAGTTTCAGCGAAATTGTGAAAATAATGCGATTTATGGTTATTATTTTCCGGCATCATTCCACACAAGGGAATCTCCTGATTGAACTTAGTAAAATTAGTGTTTGGACACTCGTAAATTTCAGAAGTGCATTCACAAGGGCACTCACAGTCTGTCTGTTCCATCCGATTGCAGTTAAGACAGAGCCTATCCACCATACTGCAGGGACAAAAAGAGGCTGCAACGCAAGATGCATTTACAAGACCTATAAAGGCATTCGTACCAGGGATGGCTGCAATGTAGTAATGAACACAGTGGTCTCCAGACACTGCATTGGAAAGAATATTTGGGAGAGAAGTATTAAATTCGTAAAACCTCTGTATAGTCTTATCATAGAAATTACTGCACAGTCTTTTTGTGACAAATCCTTTGTGATTAAGCATGTCTGTGGCGATCATAGACTCTTTATGGGTGATATGCTGCTGTTCAATAGGGCCGGAACTGTTAGGATCCATTAAGCCTGGATGAGAAACTAGGTAGCCTCTGTTATTCATAATGAAGCATTTAATATGTGCCTTTTCACATAAAGGCATGCTATCAATTAGGAGTTTATAAAGGAAGCCCATGGTGACATCCATAGAGACTACTATAGTGGGATGAAGAGGACTTTTTAAAGCATAAGAAATTGACACCACATATCCTGCACCACCCACATCCAAATTTGGAGGAGTAAGAACTATTTTATCTGGGTTTTCTAAGGCATAGGTATACCACGGTCTTCGAACAGGTTCATAGTCATATTCTAGAACTGTGCCAGGATACATGACAAGTACACCACTTTCAGTTACTGCATACCTTCTAACTATGTATTTGGAGTAGGTTCCATGCAAATGCTGATTTTTATAAAAAGTCAAAAGAGAATTAAGAAATCCCACATCTTGTTGAATTTCATTTTTCAATCCCGGATTAGAGAGCAATCCATGAGCAACACTTTTCAAATATGCCAAATAGTTTTGCATGTATGTCACTGCTTCATGGCCATTCCCCATATCATACAAGTAAGTGAATGGCGACTGAAAGCTAGAAGGGCTCAAATAAACTGTACCTTGATCAATTGTGGCTATTTGTTTGAAATGTCGACAAATTTTGCCATTTTTTGGAGGAAACAAATCTAATCTATGAAATAATATTTCTTTGTTGCTTCTAGCAAGGGAAATGTTAGTTTTGTTAAAAAAACTTTTTCCTTCTGTTTCTGAAACTATACAAACAATATACAACTTTTCAACCCATCTCCAAGAATAAATGATGGACTTACTAGAACTCTGATCAGTCACTGTGAAGTTACCAGTACTCTTGGACACCATTTCTTGTTTTACACTGTGAATAAAGTCATAAGCCTCAACACTTTCCAAGTAAGTGAATTTGATTTTTTCAGAAGCTGTCTCGGGTCTTGGAAAATATGAGTGCATAAGCACTTTACCTGAGAAATCCATCACAAATGCTCTCTTTTTTAAATTTAAATCCTTGAAGTATATAATGTCCTCCGCAAGATCCGACCAATATAAATCTAATCCTAGAATCCCAGAAGATATAGGCAGCATCAAGGACACCATAAAGTCTCTCTCTGTTGCTTCCCAGAGTGGGCCTTCAGTTATGATTAAATTGTTTTGATATTTATCAGGTAATAGTGAAATAAATGCTGATGCCACTTGCCCTACCACCCCACTGTTGTTTATGTGCAACCTAAGCACAGAGTGGTTGCTGGAGTGATTGTGCCACTTATCCATGTGAAATATTCCCAAAGAACTGTTTCTAGCTGCATCATTTTCATATATGAGGCCAATGGCAAACTTCATGTTATCGTCATTTGTTGAATAAGGAAAGACTTTCAGCCATGTTTCATTCTTTAAAATCTTAGTATCTGTCAAAAAAACGAACAGCTTGTTGGTAGGTAGTGATTTCTCAGCAAGTAAGGCCTTTAGTTCTTTATTTATAGTCAGAGGTGAAACATTTGAAGGGGCAATGTCCAGTAATGAAAAGTACTCCCGTAATAGCAGTTTATTGTTGTCTGTAGCATTGCCTAGGCTGGATATACCATCTTTACTGCATGTGTCATCAAATTTCAGAAATCCAGTAGTATTAGTCATCTTCAACGCAATAACATCCGTGCTTTGTAGAGCATAGGCCATCTCTCGCGCTACTCTTACTGCATGCTGCAATGATCCTGAGCTCATGTTATTATCAATAATAAAAACAACAAATTTTGAGGCTGGGTGCACAACCTTGTGATAAAGATATCTCAAATTTGAGTGTGGCATTGTAACACAGTCTTTATCTGTTGCATAGTCAATATGTGAAAGATAATACTGTCGCTTTACTTTTAAATCCTTGAAACGCTCCAACATTTGAGACTTAGGATCCAAAGGCATATTTTCAAATAATTCAACATTTTTAATAAATACTGACTTACGTATAGAGTTGAACGGACAGGGATACGTGAAGGACGGAGTATTGTTGCCGTTAATTGCTTTGCTCATATCTTTAAGTATTGTAGCCGCAGAAGAGAGCTTGTAGCTTATTTTACTGGCTATAGTGAAAAGCAAGTCATTATCAGAGGGTTGATTTCGGCTCACTTTCGAAGCGGTGCGTACTTCGAAATGCGTGGAATAATCACTGCCGAGTTCCGTTGCGACTATTTCATTAAACTTTTTTCCCAAAGTCTCAGAAAGTTTTTCCACCGATAACTCGTAGTCACATCGATAATTAGGCCTCGTACAGTTTTCATTTTGACCGAAAATAATCGGGACGTAGCAAGTCGTGATAATCATAAATAGCAGCGATAAAAACTTCATCTTGTCGGCATTCTATTTGATCCTCGTCACACTTGATTCGTACTTTTTTCACAGGAACACATCTTACAATCACCGTTAATAGTTCTCATAATATACATGGAGGTGTAGAGATGAATATTTTTCTGATATTGTTATAATTATAAACACAATGGTATCAAAAATAATACAACAAACACAGAGCTTGTTTTCCTCGCGACTCCCCACTTATGACAGTTGATAAAACATGGCGGCTTGCGTTTCGTTTCTGCTTAATCAAATTTGTAGCGGACGAGTTATGATATTTTGGTTAAAAAATATTTTGTTTGATTAAATGATGAGAAAATATTATAAATTTTGATCGCATTGACTATTTTTTTTTACAGCTTGATAGGTATTTCATGTCTGGCAAACACGACTTGTCAGTAAGTATGGCGGCGATGTCGCAGATTTTTTCACGTCTTGTTCCGAGCGTGCAGGATAGCATAGCGGGCTTCACAGAAGGCGCGAATCGCAAAATTGCAAGACTATAGTTCGTTTTTTTAGCATTAAGCCCGCTCCAGACTATGTGCGTGAATCGCGCCGCGACGTCGCGGAGCGAACATATCGCGAAGTTGACGTATGACTCCACACTCGCACACTTCACGGCGTTTCGCAGTTTGGTTTGCGGCAAGATGGCGGAAAAGCATCAGCTGATCGAGTTTAACTGTTAGTTATGTATGGCATCATACGTGATTTAGCTGTTTTTCCATTTTGTTTTCTTGTGAAACCGTAAAATATAGCTGCTTAATATAATATAATCATAATACTCGTATAATTATCTTGCCACAGAAGAGCCAAAATAGTGTGTAATGTGGAGTCTTGCAAGTTCGCGCTTCGCGTCTCCTTTGACGCGGGCCGAAATACCGACAAAAAACGGAGAACAAGGCGCGAAGGCGTGAACAATCTGCGAAATCGACGCCACACTTGCGTTCGCGGCTTCGCCCGCGATTCACGCGCATAGTCTGGAGGGGGCTTTAGAAATAAGGTAAACAATCTTGATGTGTCTTTTAATTAAAAAACACATTTTAAAAATAAGTTGGGGCAAATATGTAACAATTATGAATCTAATACGATCATTTATATTCTTCTGCTTTCATAAGTAATAGTTTTTGATTTTTTAAAAGCGTTTTTCAATTAAAAGACATGTCAAGATCGCTTACCTTCTTTCAAGTTCTTTCTAATGCTAAAAAAAACGAACTATACTGGGTCAAGCAAATCTTGTCAGTAGCAAACGGCGGCAAATTTGAAAAATCGCGGGTTAGCAACACTGTGTTCGAATAATTCGAAAATCGCGTGTCATCTGTGTTTTATCTGTGGAATGTGGATCGCGAATGACAGCCATCATCTTGTTTGTTTACAAATGGTTTACAATGTTTACATTCTGAATCGATTCTATTTCAAGAGATATTTCTGCTCTGTCACCATTAAATACCAATATATTAAATAAGACTGTGCTTAATTAAAGCTAAGGTGCCTACAATGCCTACAGTGCCAACTGAGAAATCTAATAAAATATGAAAATCCAGTATGACATCTACCTGCTGAAGCAATGATTTTATTCATACATTCTTGTTTAACGGCATAGTCCACTTACAATTTTATTTTGAGATCTTCAAATTAGTTAATCATTTTTATCAACATCACACACTGCTTTTAAATCGTCCGTCCATACGTATTAATAACAATTTCAAACATTTTCAATAGAGAATCCGCGAGTGACAATTTGAATTGACGTACGTGACAAGGCGCGCTCAGCGGAAAAAAAAGTTTTGTTTCGATGTACATTGTAGATTGCTGCTTTTCTTAGGCTTTGAGTGTTGCCCTACTTTAGTTTGCTTTACATTGCTACTGACAAGATTTGCTTGACGCACTATATACACTAAGCCTCCTCCACACTCGTGAGCGAATCGTGGTGCGAAGTCACGAGCGCGAGTGTCGAGTCGATTTCTGTGGAGCGGGCTTTACGCACTACTTTGGCTCATCCGTGGCAAGATTAATATATTTATAGACTGTCAAGCCATTTCCGTCAGTAGAAAAAAGCGGCAAATTTCAAAAAAATTGGAGTGATCAGTATATCATCCCACACAAAATTTGAATTTCCCGACTTTCTCTACTGACAAAACTGTTTGACCGGTTATATATTATATTAACCGGCTATATTTTACGGTTTTACAGCAAAACAAATCGAAAAATCGCTACAGCAGATAACAATAAAGTAGCTAACACACTATCGCACCGCACCAAGGTCATTGAGGGAAGCACCCATAAGTAAGAGGAAGAAAGCGATATCTCTTTCTCCCTCTTACTTATGGGTACGTCCCTCAATGACCTTGGTGCGGTGCGATAGTGTGTTAGCTACTTAACAATGCTGTCATAGCTAATTCACAGTTAAATTCGATCAGCTGGTGCTTTGGCGCCAAACTGTGTGTGTGTGGAGTCATAATACAGTCATTATATGTTTTCAGACAAACAAATTAATATAGTTTTCAAACCTGTGTGACGTGATACGTCTAGGTGTACTGTTTAAAATGCACCACTCTCCCCCCCCCCCCCCTCCACCTGGGTCGCCTATGGCGGTGGATCCGTGATGTTCTGGGACGACGTTTCCTACGACGCGCGAACAGAGCTGGTTTTCGTGCCTGGCGGGGGCCGTGGCGCGACCCTTTCGGAGAAGCAACATTGGGCGAACCGTTCTTCTGGCCTTCTGTAGACTCTTCCTCTTCGGTCACATCCATTCAAGCATATTCTGCACACGTCCGAGAAGAGAACTGGGGTCCATTGCTCAATGGTCCAGTCCATATGATTTTCTGCAAACTCTCTTCGGGCTGTACGGTGTCGCGCCAGCAATCTGGGCCCCGTTGCAGGCCTCCTGGGTGTCAAGTTCGCTTTCTTAAGTCTTCTTCTTATTGTCCACTCACTGGCAGCCACTCCTCGTATCTCACGCAGACGCTGCTGGATGGCAACGCTTGTCAGGTGTCGATCTCGGAGAGATGTTGTGACAATGAAGCGGTCGTCCCTCTCTGATGTACACTTTTTGCGGCCGCTTCTTGGTCTTGAAGTAAAGGATCCAGTCCGTTGGAACCTCTGGTAAACTCTGCAAACTGTAGATTGACTTAAATTCAGCGTGGCAGCTACTGAACGTTGGCTACGCCCCTCTTGCAGGAGCTGAGCTGGACGACTTGGCGGACTTCAGCTTCAGTGGTTTCCATTTTTCACAGGTCTTCTTTACGGGAAAATATGCGGATATGTGTACCGGTCAACTTCTGATAAGTGACTGATAACAACCCCTCCCCTACCCCCCGTTTTATAGGGGTCAAGGGCAACTCGTGCGCGTAATAACACGAAACCACTCACAAATCGGGAAAATGCCGATAATTTGAAAAATACTGGGCCGTTTTCCATGTTTTTTAACTTTTCGTAAAGCTAAAACTTCAAGGGACATGATCCCATTAAAATAATTGATCAAAATTAATCGGTTTACAAAATTATTGGGTGTAGTTGAAAAAAAATTGTATTTCTGTGTTTACCTGTGACTTCGTAACGCCGAAACGGATGAACCGATTTTGATGTAGTTTCTTTTGTTTGATAGCTGGCTTCACTGCGGTGATTTTTTAGATATATTTTATTAAAATCGGTCTAGCCGTTTTGAAGATATTCTGCATTTCGTCATACTAGTATGGTTATTTTGTTATTTTAAGGTTATACAAGTACTTATAGCTTGAATACCGTCCAACTTATAATAAAACACAACACCATTTTTGTTCTAAATTTAATGAGGATTAATTCTGTCCTTGACACTTTTTTGATATCTATTATAGTTTTCGTGAGAATGCCAAAATACTACCAACGGGGACACATTTCAAGGTGGGGGGGGGGGGGTCGAGCGTCAGGTGGAGGGGGGGGGAGAGTGGTGCATTTTAAACAGTACACCTAGACGTATCACGTCACACAGGTTTGAAAACTATATTAATTTGTTTGTCTGAAAACATATAATGACTGTATTATGACTCCACACACACACAGTTTGGCGCCAAAGCACCAGCTGATCGAATTTAACTGTGAATTAGCTATGAAGTCACGCCGCGATTCGCCTACATAGTCTGGCAGTATTGATTCTTTCTTTCTAATCAGGCAACTAATGCACATCGAGACAATTCTAAAAACCCCATACACAATTAGGTTGCGTTGTTTCCTCACAGAGTTCCAATGGCCACCTCCTATCTCCATCATTAGATCCGCTCGATGCATGTGGGTATGTGGGTACTTATGCAAATTTTCATCTCAATCGGCAATCGGGAAGTGGGTCAAATTTAGCTTCCTAGATTTGACCTACACTAACAAACAATTTCATACTATCAGGGCAAGTTAAATAAAAGCTTGTAAAAAAGCGCGAAGTTTAAATTGTCTATAGGAGAACAACCCATCGCGCCTACATTTTTTTTTATTTTGCCGCCTTTTTCTGCCAAAAGATAGGTCTAATGAGAACCTTTCTCTTTTGGTGTTGGGATAGATGAAATCAAATCACTGACATTTTAAAGCAAATCAAACAAAAAAAGGGGCAAATCAAATAACGCTCACATCGGTTGGTACAGATACAAGCGTCCATAAGCAAATATTTCCACCTAGTGTACAATAATGCTTGGTTGCTACTGTCATAGCCTGAATTTTGATGATGGTAGGTATAGATAACAGAGAGCATACACATTTGGGGTGTAAAGGATCTCTGTTAGTAGGTATTTCATAAAAATCATTAAACAAAATGGTTTTTTATAATGTATGTTAAATTATCAGCAAATAATACAATTAAAAATACACTACATAATCTAAACATAAAACAACAAAAACAATAAAATAACATATTACCTATTTTAGGGATTTCAGACAAACTCACATAACCAATAAAAAACCATATTTCAAGTTGTATGTGTGTGTATATATATGTAGAAGTTCCGCCCGGAGACGTTATGGGGTTAAGTTTGCCGTCGGGGTAAAGTGTGCATGTGTGAGCCATCGATTGGTCAGGGACGGCGTGGCGTACCGTCCGATCATTAACCCAGTTGTGTTCGCGACGCGGCGCCGCCGGGCACGCGACCGGCCGGCTCGCTCAGTCTACCACCATGCAACTGCCGGAGACGGCACCTCCGCCCCTCGCTCCGCTATGGGACCGGGTCCTCCGCGCCCGGGCGCTGCCTCCGGACCTCGACGTCGAGCTGCTCTACGTCGCTATAAGGGATCGCCTCACGCACCCTGAATGGGAAGTCCGTCTCCATGCTCTTCGCGTGCTCGCTGATCTCCTGCCGCTCTCTGGCAACGCACTAACGTTCCCTTTCGACCAAGTTATAGATAACTTGGGACATGGCTCCCCAAATGTCCGCAAAGCTGCACTAGATGCTTTGAAAGTGTTTTGCTCCCATTGCGAGGACCCAGAATGCGCGGCTAGAGCTATTCTAGACAAGTGCTCTTATCATAACATTAGACCACATTCAGCCGATTTTGACACCAAAGTGAATGTAATAACTGGCTTAATTCTGTCCATTCCTTCAGTTATGGCAATTTTGAAAAGAAGGCACCCTGTGTTAGATACATTTCCTATTTTTCAAACGTTAGGAGATAAACTTTTTGATCATGTACATAGAGATGTAGCGTTAAGGTCGCTTATTAAGCTAAGAAGAGTTGTTGGGCCGAGAGATTACATGATTTACTTGTCGAGATTAGAACCAAAAGTGCAAGATAAATTTCGTATTTTGTGTGAAGTGTATGATGAAGATTCGCTTGACGTGTACTATGCTCCTAGAAAAACCACTTACCGAGATAAAAACAGCCATCACCTAGTTAAAATAAACCATGTTTTTAATAGCCCTGTCAGACTATCAACTTGTGATACCTCATCTGAAGATTCATATAACCACGTGCCATATTATGGAAATAATTACGCAAAAGTGATAATCGAAACTGAAATAAAATTCGACTCCGATACTGCAATTACGATGACCGTTTTAGAGGAGAATGAGACTGAATCTGAGAAGAATACGGGAAGTGAAGAAGATTGTGATAGTTCCGATCGGAACATGCTGAAATATAGCGACGGGGACTCGGAAGACATGGATGTTGTAGTTAAAAAGGTGCGATTTGGAGGAGAAAGTGTTAAAATTCGCACACCTGACAGCGAAAACATAGCAACAAGTGAAGACGATACTACTCAAAACAAACCTGCAGCCATACTACAACACTCGCACATTGAAGAAGCGTCTATGCAAGTAACACCATTGATTGTGAGTAAAATGAATGAGATAAAACGGGAAGCATTTGAAAGGGAATCGCAAAGCAAACCTAAAAAGAGTGGAATTCCATTACCGGTCATTAACAACAAACCTCGCAACCCTACTATAGAAGCAACATACAGTAAAGTCAAATTAAAATCGAAATCATTAAGTGAATTATACGATTACTTTAGATCTAAGAACGAAGCACCAGAAGACAATTTAAAAAATTCGGGGTTCACACTCACTTTGACTGAGATACGAACTCCGGATAAACTTCCGAGTCCAGTGGAACCCCACAGAGAAGTGGAGGTGCTTCATAATCTACAGCGAAGTCCAACAGTATCTCCCCGCCGAAGATCAACACGGCTACATCTAGAGCAGGATGGGTAAGAAAGATAAGATATCTATTACAATTTTTTACATCTTTTCATGTCACATATTATTAGCCTAAAATGTCAATGTTATTTATTAATAACTGCTCTTCATTACTTGTAGATTCGTGCTTAGCCTTCTAGCATCGTCGCCACCCAAAGAAGAGGATTACCTCTCTCCACGTGAACCCTCACCACTTCGCGGGCACTACCAATGGGAAGACTTAGGAGTAGTCCCAAAACATGTATCAGATCAATTACACAATACGGTACGTCTGAGAGCTGTGACTAACCTACCTAGTACTTACGCCATTAGTTGCGTTAGAATAGAAGTGATCGTACGTATACTGCGACCACTCACTGCGAACTATATGTATAGTTTTGGCAACAGATTGACTTGTCAATTAAAAAACAATTGCTATAAGCAGTAGTCCAAAACAATGTGTGCGTGTCGGGATCAATTTGCTATAGCGAGTTAGCGAGCAATCTGCTATCGCTCGTTTCAAATGGGGATTAATTGAATGAATCATTGAAAATCGACGATATTCATGAGATTATGCGTAGCTTTCGTTCTTAGAATTCTCACATAGGAATCAATTATTGGAATAATGCGTATAGTCTGCAATTCTGCATTATTCCTATACTATAGTATAAAATTGACACGACTTATGATTAATTAATGAAAATACAGTTACGAAGCTAGGTTGATTGACGTGTCAAGTATATATACCTACTTACATTTTTATTCAGGGTGAGTAACCCAACATGCCTACTTACTTCTATGAAAACTGGCACTAGTTACGTAAGGATAAGTTATTATTATCTAGTTAAGATAGGTATGATTAAGCAACCATGGCGTCAATTTCGGAGAAAGGAATCTGCATTTGACAGATCCGCAATAATAAATTGAAAGGGCGTTTCTAAATATTAATAACGAAAAGACTTTTCCTTTTTTCGTGTAGGAAAACTGGATAGCAGCAGTAAAAGCGGCCGACCAGCTACACAGTGCTCTGCTAGACGCAGAGAACGTGCGGCGCGCGGAGCCGGCCGCTCTCTCGCTTGTGCAACACATGTGGGCTTTAAGCGAAGAGGTAATATAGTTGAATTCTCGTCGAAAGATTCTATAGGATAGGTGAAAACTGGGTAGCAGCAGTAAAACCGGCCGATCAGCTGCACAAGTGCTCTGCTAGACGCAGAGAACGTGCGGCGCGCGGAGCCGGCCGCTCTCTCGCTTGTGCAACACATGTGGGCTTTAAGCGAAGAGGTAATATAGTTGAATTCTCGTCGAAAGACTATAGGATATAGATGAAAACTTGCAGTAGCAGCAGTAAAAGCGGCCGACCAGCTGCACAGTGCTCTGCTAGACGCAGAGAACGTGCGGCGCGCGGAGCCGGCCGCACTCTCGCTCGTGCAACATATGTGGGCTTTAAGCGAAGAGGTAATATAGTTGAATTCTCGTCGAAAGATTCTATAGGATAGATGAACACTGGGTAGCTGCAGTAAAACCGGCCGATCAGCTACACAGTGCTCTGCTAGACGCAGAGACCGTGCGGCGCGCGGAGCCGGTCGCACTCTCGCTTGTGCAACACATGTGGGCTTTAAGCGAAGAGGTAATATAGTTGAATTCTCGTCGAAATACTCTAGGATATTAATGAAAACTGGCTAGGGCTAGTAAAAGCGGCCGACGAGCTGCACAGAGAACGAGAGCTGCTTGCTGTACATTGTACAACACACGTGGGCCTTAAGCGAAATATCTAAAACTCGATACTCTCGGTAGGGTAGGAATGAACATCAGGAAAAACAACAGTCATGTCATCTGAAAAAAAAAACGGATCACTTGGTATTGAACTCCCATACAAACAGCTTGCCCGGTTTGCATTGATCTTCCGTTCAGTTCAGGTCCTGAAAACTACAAATATAGGTATATTTTTTTATATTGTCAAAGTTTAATAATGTTCGAGGCTATTTAGATTCTGTCTTTGTCGGCCTAAGAAACTTTACGAGGTGCCCAAATAAATGAGTCCGTGTACAACTGGCCCGCCCGAACTTATCAACAATCTTATTTGCTTTTTTAAGTAGTTTCACAGGTGCTTACGCACACTTACGAACACTGTTCTTTTGTTTAGTTTGTGCTAAATTGTTGATATTGCGTTCATATTCATACACTCGTCTATGTATGTACATACTTAATACTAAACTTATCTTTGTCTTTAGGTACTTTAATTACCTACCTACGTGTGCGTTGAGGAAGAGTAGGCTCTTTCTCGTTCCGCCCTAAACCAACTAAAGATTTGGACACATTGACCAACAAACATAAGAAAACAACCTCAAAGCTATATTAGGTACTCCGAATTTAATAAGCGAATGGCACACTAGCAGTGCATTTGCCAGCTGAATGGTCCTATACGATAACATCTAGACACGCGGCAGCGTGTCAAGCCAAGTTCAAGCAAAGGAACTGGCTAGCCAGCGCCAAGTGTATTATTACACGAACCACTTGGTGCCACTTTTGACCCTTCTATAACTCAAAACATCTTTAACGTAAACACATAAAACTACGTGTGTTTAATTATATCCATAAGGACATCTAGAAGCCCAAATTTCATGAAGCTAGCTCAAACGGTTATAAAGATATGAAGGTCAAAAAGTCGTAAATTTTAAGACTGACTGACAGACTTATAGTACCTAAACCTAACCTACTTCCAGATGACCTAGAAGGATGAAATTTGGAATCCAGCTCAGTTATTGTGTGAAAGCGTAGGAAAAAATCTAAAAATAAAAAAAAGTTATAAAATAGGGGGGTCCCCATACAAAAAAACCATTTTTTATTGTGACTGACATATAAGTACCTAAACCTAACCTACTTCCAGATGACCTAGAAGGATGAAATTTGGAATCCAGCTCGGTTATTGTGTGTAAGCGTAGGAAAAAATCTAAAAAAAAATAAAAAAAAAATAGGGGGGGTCCCCATACAAATTTCTTTTTTATTGTGACTGACATATAGTACCTAAACCTAACCTACTTCCAGATGACCTAGAAGGATGAAATTTGGAATCCAGCTCGGTAATTGTGTGTAAGCGTAGGAAAAAATCTAAAAAAAAAAGTTAAAAAAAAAAGGGGAGGTCCCCATACAAAAAACCTGTAATACGCGCTAAACAACCGGCCAACGGTGTGTCGTTGGCGGCGCGCAGCACCACATAATTAATACAAAGAACAGAAGTAAAAAACATGCAGCGGAAATACAAGAAAAAACATTAAATCTCAATACCTGCCTAGTTTTTTCTACAAAAAGTATTGATATCCCATCAAAAACATAAATGTAAAAAAGGACAGCCAAGTTCAATACAAAAATTATGCTTGGCTGTGGGGTTCGCCGCAAAAAGAATGGAGATCTAAATGAGTGCCAAGTTCTATGCAAAATCCAAATATATATTTATAGGAACAAAATAACATTATAAACAAGTATTAAACTCTATTTCTTTGCTTTATTGGATACCCATAACAATTGCTGTTATTTAAAAAAAATGTGAGATCTTAAAGTAGGTTAGATTTGGCTTGGCCAGTTTTTATCAGAATTACAAAATATATATGTTGAATAACTTTATAAAATGACTGATGTAATGAAAACTGGCCAAGTCAAATCTAACCTACTTTAAGATCTCACATTTTTTTTAAATAACAGCAATTGTTATAGGTATCCAATAAAGCAAAGAAATAGAGTTTAATACTTGTTTATAATGTTATTTTGTTCCTATAAATACATATTTGGATTTTGCATAGAACTTGGCACTCATTTAGATCTCCATTCTTTTTGCGGCGAACCCCACAGCCAAGCATAATTTTTGTATTGAACTTGGCTGTCCTTTTTTACATTTATGTTTTTGATGGGATTATAAATACATTCATGATGCAGGTCTCGGCGGCCAGAGCACCAGCAGAAGGAGCAGTCTGTGCCCTACTGCGGGGAGCCAGCAAAGACTGCGTTAGGCAGCTCCTGCCGGCTTTAGTGGCCAGGATGGGCCGAGAACCGCCACCCACCGCGCTGCCTCACGCGATGTTGCAGAGCATACCTTTGCACAATCTCATTGATGTAATCTTCGAACCTGCTGTAATTGGTGTAAGTACCTATACCAAAAGCAGGTTAAATGTGTACCTACCGGCTACAATACAGTGGAGTGTTTCCGGCTGGACCTTCATTTTCATTTCTTCTTTCATAAATTAGAGTAAAACGTGAGATTGTTTTGATCAGATATCTGGCGACACGGAGCGAATGCAAAGTACACAACTTCGCGCTGCACTTTGCCTCGCAAGAGCTGCTGGGCCCGCGGCGGTGCTGACAGCAGTTCGGAGAAGACTCGCCGACACCGCTAGGGCTGATGTGTTTTGTAATAAGGTAACATATAATAATCTGAGCAAGTCACCCTTGTTCAGTCAGACTCCAGGAGACGAGCGGACGCAAGACACTCAACTGCGTGCCGCACTTTGCCTCGGAAGAACTGTCGGGTCCGCGGCGGTGCTGACCGCAGTTCGGAGGAGACTTGCAGACACAGTTAGGCAAATGCATTTTTGTAATAAAGTAACAGATCAGACAACATCTAAGCACGACGTTCTTATTTGTTCATTAGGAATTAAATTTTAATGCCATTACCAATAATTACCAATAATTCCGTCTGTAGCGTAACAAAATATTTGAAACAAACTGAAATAGTTGTATTGATTGTCGTAGCTGTTATTGATATAAAGTTTTATTTCAGTTACGAGAACGACTCAGTAAGCCTGTCGAGAACAGACTCAGCCACGTGTCAAGGTAAATAGCCGTATTACTTAGCTATAAGTTTAAAATTAGTGTTAAATTAGAAATGAACTATCGTTTTCTTGATACATTACCGAATTATATATGGAGGTATATATTATTTTAAGAATAAGAAGTACCTAAATAAGTAAACTGATAGTAAACACTGTGCGATCATTTAATAAATACCTTCGATTCGAGGCTAAAATTGATGCAAGGCTTAATCTTTAAAGCAACTTATGAACGAACTGGGCTAGACGGGACATGCATTTATGTTTTCAATAGACGTACCTATCAACACAGGAAAAAGCTGCCTAGCGGGGAAATTTCCGCGCGAAGCAGGTCGCTCTGTGTTGATAGAAAAGTATCTTGACAGAAACAACCGCACACGCGCACATCTAGCAACCGAGCTACTGCACTACTCTTTGCGAGGCGGCATTCTGCTTGGATCCGCTAGATCTGGAATGGTCTAAAACAAGGAGTTTGTGTGACACCAATTGTTTTGATGCAGGAGCTCCCTTCTTCCGGTGCCAGTGCGAAGACGCGCTCGCTCGACGCCCTCGCCTGCGGCTCCGCCTCCGCCTAGACGATTGAGGCCATTACCAGACTCTGCTCCATTACCAAGTAAGTGCACTAACATATAAAGGCAAGCATAAATCGTACACTACATACTTTAGAGGACTGGAATAATTGACCGCGTTTACCGATTAAACGCGAAGCCCCTCTTTTTCTGCTTGGAATTTTAATGTAATGTTATAATGTACAAGTTAAAAGTATAGGTATACCTACATAGTACTCTTTAAAAACCAGTGGTTCAGTATTCTTACCCGTGTGACCTAATTAGGGAAATGCTGTTAAAGACGCGCGAACTCGCAGTTAAAAAGAGGCAAAATTTAACAGAGGTTGCAAAGTTATATGAATAGAGTAAAATTTTTAATACTAGCAATAAATTTGTTTTTTTTTTTGTAGACAATCTATTACCCCAATTGAATGGCTATTTAACCCCCATTAAGGTTTGAAGTTTACTAAGATTACCCCCACCTGAGATGATGACGCGAACGCGTGTCTTAAAAAGCCTTATTAAAGTTTGTTTTCACTCAACAGGTATTTCACAAGCAAATGGGGAGTCTTTACATAAAGCTTTATCGCCGATTCCACTAAGTGACAAGTAAGTATCAACAATGATTATCCGTGAAGAAATACCGTTGAAGTATATACCTACTTTTAAAGTTAATTATAGTTAGTCAATTTCCAATATGCCTGGGTCAATATTCTTGTAGTTCAATACCACGATGGCACGAATCGCCTTCCAGTGTTTGATCAATTATCTAAGTGCTTATTTAAAATTTATACCGTACTGCCTTGTTTTATAACTTGGATTGACCTTGCTGGTTGGGAATCTATTCAGCTGACGGCCAGACCAGACAATACCTAGTAGGTATGTTGCATTTAGGTATATTGCTATAGATTAGCAAAATAACAATCCTTAATTTAAAGTACCTACTGGCCCTACCTTTAACGTGTCAACTTTATTTTACTTTTATTTACTTTTTTAAATTTAAATCAGGCAACAAGGCCCATATTCCATATTACAAATACCTCACAAACTAATATATATATATATATATATATATATATATAATTCAACATTATATATTTAGTCACTGCTGGGCCAAGGCTTTTCCCCTCCTTTCCTCCACTCAACCCTGTCGTTAGTACGTTGAGTACGTTCCCGTCAATCCGGATAAAAAATGAAAGCCCCTGAAAGGTGGGCCTAAATGGTTACCGAGTGTAACCCACCGAACACCATAGATGGTGCTGGTCGGGGTGCAGGCAGACCAAAAAGGACATGGCGGGACGACTTGGACGCATTTTACCCGGATATAGTATTTTATAAACTTAAAACTAAACACTAAGTGTAAATATAAGTACTTAGTATAAATATGCTTAGTGTTAGTATATAAATATGCGACAACACGGCGTGGCTTTATTGAATCGGCTGCTTTTGTGTCCGCTCCGTACATTGGTTTGGTTGTGGTAGTTGTGTTATTACCTTACCTACATGGTCCTTCGAACCGAATTTTCTACCGGATTACTTTCTTTTCTGTGGCCCATTTCTCGAACTGATTTAGTTCATGAATCATGAGCTGGCAAAGTGTTTAAGTTTAAATAACAACACGTAAATTGACAAGCCTGATATTGACAAGATAGCCAAGATACCTATTTTCTTGTACGTGCTTCGTGCCAACATTTCTGTCACCCAAAAATATAGAAGGGGTTTTAAATATGTCTTCCAATAGCGTGTCACATCGGTATTACACTGGGTGTCAAACCAAGAGCCCTGCCTTTAGAGACATGCATGTTTCCAGATATTTTTAGTATAAGTAAATCCAAAAAACTTAAGCATTTTAGCTGGGGTTCTAAGGTCCACCACCTTGCATTTTGGAGACAAAGCAAACCGCTTGGAACAGGTGTTCCTGGGGATGATCTGAGCCGATTAAGCCCGGTTGCCAAGAGGTTCCACCCAGCAGGTGGGCAGGGGAGGGGGGGCAAATGTGGCTCCGGCGCGCCTCACTCTAAGCTATATATCTGCATACATCTAGCAAGTATATCAAGTTTGGTGTCTTTTTCGTGTAATTCGAGGATGAAAAATTCATTTCTGTGACTAAATTTTCACTCTTCCATACAAAAAAATCGAGAAATTAAAAATTCCAAAAAAATCTTTTCACTTTTTTTTTCGAAAATCCTCTACAAAATTAAAACTATGAGGATTTGCTCTAGAAAAAAAATACCTGTGAATAGCCCAGTTATCTTACTATATAGAATAGTAAACTTGTTAAACATTTTTTTTTCATAACTCTGTTAAAAAAAATGTTTTGTGTCGCGCGGCGTACCTGCATTGTAAGAGCGGTATGCAGCGTTTAGGATTTTTAAGTATGTTTCGATGGTTTCTGATAAGTTGTTATTCTTCTGGTTGTAGAAAATTACTTCTGGACGTGATATATATACAAATATAAATTAAACGTATAAATATAGATGTTGGGAAAACTTTCGCCAATAGAGTTATTATAAATGTGATAAAATTAACAAAGCAGATGTTTGATTAAAATGCGGGTTAAAATACGAGTAAGATATATATTGTTCGCAATTGCCACTACATGCCCATGGGTCCGTGCATTTTAGTTTTTTCTTAACGCAGTTGCACCTCCCTGTCCATTTTGTTTTGCAGCGGCAACGAATAAGCTCTAAACAAGCAGCAGCCGCCGCAGGTAGGCTTGTACATATGGGCTCCCAATAACCATTTTGTTTGGACCAGCTCCAGTCAGCAGGACATGGAAGCTGTTGCTGAGGGGCTATAATCTGTCCCCAAACATAGCCTCCTTGGTAAACTGCACGGAGAATATGTTTACGTAGGTAGCGCATCTTCCATTGGAGGCAGATTCTCTAACTGAAGATTATTTTTTGTAAAAAGTACTTTTCGGCACTCTTTTACACTTGTACTTGTACCTGATCCGAACACTGTAACACAATGCATAGTATCAAAATAATGTCTAAGGACCAATTCACATCTCGTAATTCAAATCTGTTCAGATTTAATATTGTAAGACTCTTACTTGTCATACAAGACAATAACATTTTTTTCCAAAATTGGCTGCTCAATGTTGTTTTGTTTACCGTATTTAAATCCCTCCGGAACATTACAAGGACCACTAAAACCAGGATTGTCAGATCCCTCATATTTCCCACTTTTCTGTATGCTGTATGTCTCACATGGACACTAAGGGCATCCGAAAAACAGAAAGTGAATGCACTAGAGATGTGGTGCTGGAGACGAATGCTGGGCATATCATGGACTGAGCATATATTATTGAGGAGCTTGGCATTAAAGAGCGGTTGCTTTCTACGGGCAAAACTCGGTACTCAACTTCTTTCGACACGTGTCTCGTCGAGACGGAACCTCTACAGAACGTCTAGTTGTGCAAGAAAGAGTAGGAGGTGACAGGGCTAGGGGAAGATCTCTAATGAGATGTACTGACCAAACCAAATCAGTGTGTCGGTCACAGTAAGCGAATGCTTACGGAAAGCAGCTCTACGGGAGGAATGGCGACGTGTCGTTAAATGAGTCGCTCAAAAGTTTTCATAATGGCCACGACCACTCTATCAAGAGTGTAACGAAGAAGAAGGCCCTCCGTTACAGCAGGATATGCGCTTTAAGCTTGAAATACGCTTTTTTTCCCTTTCCACACACAAAAGAAACTGTGTTGTAACCTGAAAAGGCGTGGAAGAATGGCAAGACTACTATCCTTTCTGGTCCTGTAAAATAAATCATATATCTATGAGTTACAAATAAAATCATATATTTAAAGAAAGTTTGCAGCACGTGACCATTAGCCCAGTTGACCTGTCTCTTATTGCGGTGACATATTTATTTATTTTATTTACAATTAATGGAAGAACTACAAACGTTAGCTTAAGAAAATGCAATAGCATGGCACGAGAGGAACAGGTGATTCTTTCCTGTGCCAATCCTCCATTAATTGTAAATAAAATAAATATGTCACCGCAGTATACGAGACAGCTCACCAGGGCAATTGGTCAAGTGCTGCAAACTTTCTTTAAATATATGATTTTATTTGTAACGCATAGATATATAATTTATTTTACAGGACCAGAAAGGTCAGAAGTCTTGTCATTCTTCCACACCTTTTCAGGTTGCGACACTGTTTCTTTTTTGTATGGACAGGGAAAAAAGCGTATTTCAAGCTTGGAGCGCATATCCTGCCGTAACGGAGGGGTTTAAATACGGCAAACAAGGCAATATTGAGCAGGCATTGCCAATATTGATAAAAATTGTGTGGATGTCTTGTATGGCAAGTAAGAGTCTTACAATAGTAAGTATGGACAGATTTGAATTACGAGGTGTGAATTGGCCCCTAGACGTTATTTTAACAAAATGCATAGTATTTTGTTACTGATTTTACGAGTACATCAGGTACAAGTACGAGTGCAAAAGAGTGCCGAAAAGTACTTTTTACAAAAAAAAATCTTCAGTTAGAGAATCTGCATCCAATGGAAGATGCCCTACCCACGTAAACATATTTCTCCGTGCAGTTTACCAAGGAGGCTATGTTTGGGGACAGATTATAGCCCCTCAGCAACAGCTTCCATGTCCTGCTGACTGGAGCTGGTCCAAACAAAATGGTTATTGGGAGCCCATATGTACAAGCCTACCTCCGGCGGCTGCTGCTTGTTTAGAGCTTATTCGTTGCCGCTGCAAAACAAAATGGACAGGGAGGTGCAACTGCGTTAAGAAAAAACTAAAATGCACGGACCCATGGGCATGTAGTGGCAATTGCGAACAATATATATCTTACTCGTATTTTAACCCGCATTTTAATCAAACATCTGCTTTGTTAATTTTATCACATTTATAATATAAAAATTTTACCTTCCAATAAAATTATTATTATGTTTCCTATCCACATCGGATATCTTCATTGAGAGAGTAACGCGATCGTTGACCAATGATGCCGCTAGCGTCTATGTAGTCGCTCCGCCCCACGCCGTGACGTAGTTCCGCTTCCACTTCCTGCGAACCGTTGCTCGCTTCCCGCTACTCGCCACCGCCATGTCATTGTTGAGGAGAAGTACCGTCGGCATAAAAGTAGCCTAGTAGCCTGCCAGGAAGGCATTACTCAGATATCCGATGTGGATAGGAAACATAATAATAATTTTATTGGAAGGTAAAATTTTTATATTATGTGTTCCGTACTCCACATCGGATATCTTCATTGAGACCTGTTTATTATCTCCTGGTGGCGAGTTAGCGGGCGCGCAAGCGATAGGGCTACACCTACTGTCATAGAACTCAGAGAAAGAATAAATATGTATACACCATATTGCAACCCATGAAATCACAGTGACTCGTTATAATGTGAATTACAGGAAATTGAGAATTGAAATTGTAATCTCAGGTTCGAATCTGACGTTAAACTGGTTTAAGAGAATTCTCATTCGAAATCGCATCCGATCCGCAGAATCTCGGCGAGTCATGTTCCCAATTAACATAAGCGAAAATATCGCTAAGTGAATAGCTTTCCAGCCAATTTAGTTATTAAGTACATCGTGGATCAAAAGCAATCGTAGGCGAGGCCGGCTTGGATGAGACTGTGGCTGAAAGAAATAAGCGAAGTGTCCCCTAACATTTTGTGTAATTCTCGCAAGGTGACGTACCCAGACTACCTACTTATACTGGGTCTATACTTTATTCCGGAGCTTCTAAGAGTCCAGTCGGTAAGACACGTTATCTGGTTTAGAGCCGAATTTCGGACACAAAATAATAGCGTTAAAGTTATCTATGTAATTGCCCGGGCTACAGTGTAGTAGAGTAAGGTCATTGACCCTGCGGCCTGATGCTAACAGCAAAAGTGCGGCAGCTATTCTATCGTACTTCTTCTAACGTACCTAACGTTGTAGGGCTATTTAAATTAGGGCAAGTAGATGTCTCGCGTCCCAAGCTGGTGCTTTGGGAGGCGCTGGTCTCGCTATTAATGGCGTTGGAAGAAGGCATAGTGTCCGATAGTGGTTCATACACAGCACTTGTGAGAGGCTTATGAACGAGTATCGTTCTGAAAGCTAACATGAATAATAGAAATAGACGTCTGAGATAGCTCGCTACTTCACTGGATAGAGGTACCTGGCAGTTGATCTTATTTTTGATGCACCATAAAGACCGTTTCTACATTGTGGCCGTACATGCAGCCCAGACAAGGGGACGATCTAGGGGCTCCCGTTACTGTTTTCTATACAAACACAGTACCGGAATCGGGAATATCCGGTTCTTCCATATTAGTGAGACAGTGACAGTTGCGTTTCGTTCGCTACGTAGCGTTAGACCTTGGCATGTTATATGCATGCGCCAGTCACGCCAGTAGCGGATGTCACTCCTGATCCCGCCAGCTCGGTGTTGGAGCGTCCTATCTGACAGGAGCTACGCCTCATTCTTAAGGTCGTTGACTCGTAAGGGAGGGCGGTCTGACGTTGTGTTCACTAGGACCGCCAGTAAATTGCAAGCTTACCACAGCTGCTTTAAGACTCCTTATCACGCCGTCGCAGTACACAGACTAGGCTGGGAGGTGGAGACATCCATGCCAAGTCTCACAGGCAGCTGTCGAAGGTCGTGGTAGCAGTTCAATGAGTCTGTTAAGAAATACCGTGGCACAGTGCGAGGGCTCTCGAAAGCGGAGGCCGGCCAACAAGGCGCCTGTCAGGTGAAGCCAGTCTCGGCGGCTGCTGGGCGCAGCTGCCACTCGGGCGCGCAGTGACTTCTTGATAAACCGTCGCCCTCGGGGGTTGTACCGACCTGGCAAGTAGCAAGCAACCAGCGCGACCTGTAGACGATCTGCTGGCATCAGCAGTTTTTGCGACAGCCGTAGTAACGGAAGGGATGTAGTGTCGCCGTCGTTTTATGTATACTGTACCGGTGCGGTTGTATGTTTACACTTCTGTCGTCAGCGCTGCAGATGCGGCCCGTTAACGGTTACTCTTCGCTGAAAGGGCCTTACCTCGTACATTGTCTACCAATATTGGAGATTGTAACGGACTGCTTGCATAAGATGAGGAAGAAAGTGGTGCGAGGCTTTCGGCAGCTCCGTGTTGCTGGGGACTGCGAAGGCTTCACCTTCCTCCATGAACTAAAGTTTGCGAATTTGAGACTGAACAGAAGGCATTGGGTCTCATTTCTGCGAGAAACTCTACAGCAAGGCAGGCCTGTATGTCGTGAAAAAGAAAACTTTCAATCGGTGTGTTGTGCCGCGTGTCCCACGTGATGTCTAGGAGCGTGATGGTCTAATTCGCTTTATCCGAAGAGACACCCTATATCGAGTTAGTATAGGGCATCGAGTTAGTAGCATGCTTTTAAGGAAATCGAACTGATGAAATCAAGTCTAAAATCGATTTTGGCGCTTTGCGTAACAAAAGTGTTTCGATAAAGTCGAATATAGACAGATGGAAACTGCTGGAGTCCTCCTGGCCCCTTTCTCTTAGCACCGGAAACTCAAGCTTGTTCAGGCGCAGCGGGTTTATTTGTCCCATTTTGTTTATTATGGCTTTTCGCACGAGTTCGTCTTTGTAAGACGGAACTTAAGCTGGAGAGCGCGAGCAAGCAGAGATAATTATGTGAAGTCTGCAGACCTTTTCGATGCCTTTCACCTCGGTTTCGAGCGGTCGCACAGGGCCTTGTCGCTAGCTGTTCTCCGGTTGGACCACTCCATGGCCTCGAGAAGTCGTAGGAACTTCGAAGCGACACAGCGAAGTCGATCAGCACCTTTATGAAGCCCGGGAACACGACGTATTTTCCTCTGAGTATCGACATATCTTACCGCTTTCAACTCCGGGCAGTCGAGCCGCGCTAGGACGGGGCTCTTTACGACCTTGTCTGCCGTCGCCGGAGGATTCTTTAACCGAAACCAAGAGCTTAGCGGTCTGTTCGTGCTGTACCATACCATACCTATACCTGCACCATAGCTATAGGCGCCTGCGTACCTCAATGGAACCATGTGGACAGGACAAAACTGATACTGTGGCGCCCAGCGAGCAAGGGACGACATCGTCGTAGTTGCAGCATCGGTGGACAGCATCGGCGTGATTGTGGCAACCGCCGCCGCTCGGGAGGCGCCGGTGCGTGGAGCTAGGGGCGCCATCGTGGCGGCCGGCTCGGGGGGGGGGGGGGGCACCGGTGCCTGAGGCCGGGCGGCTCATGGCGGCCGCCACTGGTTCGGGAAGCGCTGGTGCGTGAGGCGAGGACCCATAGTGGCGGCCCGCTCTAGAGGCGTTGTCGCGTGAGGCGGGCGGCTCCATCGTGGCGGCCGCCGCCACCGGCTCGGGAGGCGCCGGTGCGTGCGGCGAGAGGTGCCATCGTGGCGGCCAGCTCGGGAGGCACCGGTGCATGAGGCGGTCGCCGTCTGGCTGGCTGGTCTGGGAGGCACTGCTGTGAGGCGAGAGGCGCCATCGTGGCGGCCAGCTCGAGAGGCGCCAGTGCGCAGGTGGTGGTGCCATCGTGGCGGGCGGCATCATCGTGGCGGGCAGCGCCATTGTGGCAGCCGCCGCCGCCGCGTCGATGCGTAATGCGAGAGGCGCCATCGTGGCGGCCAGCTCGGGGGGCAGGCGGTGTCATCGAGCGGGCGGCGCCATCATGGCGGCCACCGTCGCCAGGCTCAGGTGCGAGAGGCGCCGTCGTGGCGGCCAGCTCGACAGGCGCCGGTGCGCGTGACGGACGTTACCGGCACGGGAGGCGCCGATGGCTAGGCTCGTAGCTGCACACATCATCACGGCAACGCTGTTGCCCTCGGCGGTGCCATCGTGGTGGCCACCACCGGCGCGTAGGTCACCAGCGACGTCATGACGGGCGGCAACCAACGCGGCGATCGTCGCTGTACTCGTAGCATTTCCACTGCTTACACGTAACTTACCTTCCTTCCGCTAGAGCAGTCGGGACGCAGAAGCGGTCCGCCTTCACCTTGGCGCGATCCAACCGCGATGCGCCCGCAGCTGCAGGAGCGGGCGTGTGACGTCTCGCAGAGCCACGCGGATCTCTCGGAGTCCCGCTGGACTGGAAGCGTCCGCACCGCAACTGCAGCAATAGGAGCGGGCGTGTAACGTCTCGCGGAGTCCCGCGGACTGGAGGCGTCCGCACCGTGACTGCAGCAACAGGAGCGGGCGTGTGACGTCTCTCGGAGTCCCGCGGACTGGAGGCGTCCGCACCGCGACTGCAGCAACAGGAGCGGGCGTGTGACGCCTCTCGGAGTCCCGCGGACTGGAGGCGTCCGTACCGCGACTGCAGCAACAGGAGCGGGCGTGTGACGTCTCTCGGAGTCCCGCGGACTGGAGGCGTCCGCACCGCGACTGCAGCAACAGGAGCGGGCGTGTGACGTCTCTCGGAGTCCCGCGGACTGGAGGCGTCCGCACCGCGACTGCAGCAACAGGAGCGGGCGTGTGACGTCTCTCGGAGTCCCGCGGACTGGAGGCGTCCGCACCGCGACTGCAGTAACAGGAGCGGGCGTGTGACGTCTCTCCGAGTCCTGCGGACTGGAGGCGTCCACCGTGGCCCGCAGCGTCGCGGTGTCTCGGAGTCACCTTGGACGACAGCAGAAGCAAGACGCGGCGCGCGCGGGCGGGGGCGGGCGCCGGGCCCGCGCCCCCGCGCCGGGGGACGGGGCGCCCCGGTCGCGCCGCAACTAACAACACGAGGTACTCCCAGGCTACTGCCTGAGAACCCTCCTTTAGTGACGAAGTAACTTCTAGAATATCTTAAACTGGCTCACCGGATGGTTCGAGACAATCCAAACCTCCTTATCAGCGAAGCGCGGCACCCGGCAGCGGCGCGCGCAGGCCGTCCGCCGCCGCGCCGCCCCCGCCGCCGCAGGCACGATGACCGCACGTTCCCTCTCCGATGCGGAGCGACTTGTTACCACTTGTTAACAAAAACCACTGGCGCACTTCCTACTTCGATCTCGAAAATGCGAGTTAACGGTAACGATTTTAGCAGCATGGAATGCGAAAATTAATTTAGCAAGAAAAAAGTGGGTAGAATCGAAAAGCACCGTTCGATGGCTTCGATCGCGAGACCGCCAAAAGACTAATAGTGGCGATCTCTGCCATATCTCACTATTTTAATCGACCGAGCTTTGGATCGGAAATGTTAAAGCACCATGCTGCAAAAATATACGCAAAAAATATTTGCGGACCATCGGTCAAGACGGTCGACGAAACAAAGACATGGCGGTGGCGAGTAGCGGGAAGCGAGCAACGGTTCGCAGGAAGTGGAAGCGGAACTACGTCACGGCGTGGGGCGGAGCGACTACATAGACGCTAGCGGCATCATTGGTCAACGATCGCGTTACTCTCTCAATGAAGATATCCGATGTGGAGTACGGAACACATAATAACTCTATTGGCGAAAGTTTTCCCAACATCTATATTTATACGTTTAATTTATATTTGTATATATATCACGTCCAGAAGTAATTTTCTACAACCAGAAGAATAACAACTTATCAGAAACCATCGAAACATACTTAAAAATCCTAAACGCTGCATACCGCTCTTACAATGCAGGTACGCCGCGCGACACAAAACATTTTTTTTATCAGAGTTATGAAAAAAAAATGTTTAACAAGTTTACTATTCTATATAGTAGGATAACTGGGCTATTCACAGGTATTCTTTTTCTAGAGCAAATCCTCATAGTTTTAATTTTGTAGAAGATTTTCGAAAAAAGAAGTGAAAAGATTTTTTTGGAATTTTTAATTTCTCGATTTTTTTGTATGGAAGACTGAAAATTTAGTCACAGAAATGAATTCTTCATCCTCGAATTACACGAAAAAGACACCAAACTTGATATAGTTGCTAGATGTATGCAGATATATAGCTTAGAGTGAGGCGCGCCGGAGCCACATTTGCCCCCCCTCCCCTGCCCACCTGCTGGGTGGAACCTCTTGGCAACCGGGCTTAATCGGCTCAGATCACCCCCAGAAACACCTGTTCCAAGCGGTTTGCTTTGTCTCCAAAATGCAAGGTCCCCTTAGAAAACAGGACCTTAGAACTTCTGCTATTTCGGCAAATACTCGTAGGTAGCGTGCTTGCTGCTTGCTCATACTTCGTAGTCAGTATTTAGGGCACACTTGCAGTTTTCCTTTGGTCTGATGGCAAGAATCAACTGACCAAATGTCTAGACTCCAAGGCTATAGGTATACATATTTCTCGTGATTCGTAGTTTCCGTTCCTATTTATTTCCACGCGACCGAGAATTTTAATGAGCGAGACTTCTAAAGCATAGAGCTAAGCTAAAAATATAAACTAATAAGTTTAGTATGTTAACTGTTTATTGTGTATTTGGAGTGTTGATTGTTATCAGTATAAAACTGGCACAAATTACCATGCCAATTACGTTTGTTTCGAGTCAGTCACCCCCATTGGGCTCGGTTAATCGACATGACTAATTATGACGAATGTCGGTAAAATGCCTCCGAGGCCGAAGGAAACAACACATTTAAAGAAATCGCGTAAAATTTGGCCTTTGGAAATGTCAACGTTCAAGCGTTTTTATGGCCAAGCACATGGCCAAGGCTGATGCTTAGTACTTACCTATTTTTATTTACGGCGCTTAGTTTCCTGATAATATACAAAATCGAAATTTTGTGTGAAGTGATTATTGGACGACCCCTAATAGGTATATTATATTATAGGCCCTATAGCCACTGTGTTTTGTAGAAGTTACCTACATGCACGTTGAAGATGTAATGTAGGAAGAGGTAGGCTTCAAATTGTATTAGAGTTACCGGCTTCTAATACATATACCTAAGTATCCGAAGAAAAGCAAAGCGATATAAAAGCGTTGGTTGCTCTTTTAAGAATTTAACCCACATTCTATAGGTCCTTTGCTTTGGTAGGTAATTGATATATGACCTACCGTCTATCAAATTCGACAGCTACCTATATCAATTACGCACGTCACCCACGAATCTAATAACCTCAAGTATAATTGATGTGTAATTGCGTGCCACAGGCCACAGTGCCACCACTAACCTACATATTCGGGCCTAAAATTATTGCCGGCTTCCATTCTCGGCGTTTATGGATGACCCATTTACGGTATCGGCTGATCGCCCTACTTCACTAGGCTAACCTAACAGTCGCTTAATAGGTCTTAAATTTATACGATTAACTTTCTGAAGTGAAGCAGTACCTATAATTATATTAGCTTATGGCCTGTAAAACATGAACATAAAGCTTAATACTCACATAGGTCTTTAAAGGTGTTGTTTTGTAGGCATTAAAATACTGACTTATTAGTATTACCTATGGTCTCGACACTCTCGACCGCAGAAAATATACCTACAACTTGCGGCTTATTTATGTACTAGGTACACACTTAGGTACCTATGTGCAACTTACCACAATCTGTAATCGGTAGGTATACCTATTTTACAAATTATCTACATACTAGGAATGATTCAGAAAGCGAAAATGGTAGCCAAATCTCACCCTCAAGGCTCTACTGGCAAAAAATAAATTCCTACCTAACACCTTCCTGTTTACTTCCTAAGTTAATCGCATAATTAACTAACGCCAAGGCCATGGCGCATTTTTACATTACAATGGTTACACGGTGACTTGACATCTAATTTTTGCTAATGGTGGGGTTACTTTGTTCCGCCGGCGATCGGGGGAAATTCCGAGAATGTTACTTAATTTGCATAATATGCAGGTAGAGTGGTGAGTTCATCAACATGTGGTGGCGATCGATCGGTAGGTGTAGTTACGCACGGGCGTAGGGCGGCGGGCAGGGCAGGGGTCGCTGGCGCGGCAGTCGCGGAGGCGCCGCCGCGGCAGGCGGCCATGCTGCCCCTGCGGCTGTGCTGCTGCGCGCGTCCCCGCTCCGGCGTCGCGCCCGCGCCCTCCCCGCCGCTCGCGCCCGACCTCGTCGCCGACCTGCCCGACCACACACGGTAAACATGCACTCGCCAACCCGCCCCGGCACGTGACACTCGTCCCGACACCCCCTAACTAGATGATGATTAAACGTATGACAAACTCAACTTGCCCTTCTTATTACAGAGATTCGAGCGCGCTCACCGCTACTTGTGAAGATGTCACTGAAGAAAAAAAGATATCGTCGGAAAGCCTGATTTTCGGAGAAACCACTATCGTAGACATTCCTGTAGACGAAATTGATAATGCACCGCCCGCACCGCACTCCCCATCTATTCACGTCGAAGATTATTCGGAGAAGTCTATTAAAAGCGTGGAATCTCAGAATGAGAATAGTTTGAAAGATAACAATTCGCTTCAAAGTAACGATGATTTTGGTTCGCAGAAATCATTAAGCAACGAACGGGCCGAATCGCCTCTTTCACGACCTCAGAGCAGAATTTCTTCGCCCAGTCCGGTGTCGGCTAGGAGTAGAAGTGAATCTGCCAGCCCAATTAAAAGCGGTCAACGGTCGCCCGACCCCACGAGCAACGTTTACAACCAGCAGCCCGCGTGCGAACGCGACGTGCGTTCGGCGCTCACGGAGTGTATAGTACCCGCTAAACACGAGGATTGGGAAGTCATAGTGAATGCATTAACGGAAGCCGAACGACTCGCGTCGGACAGCGGAGCGCGGGCACCGGCGGCGAGTTGGCGGGCTGTAGTCCGCTCGACGGCCACTCACGTTAAGTCGCTGCGTTCTCGCGTAGCGCGAACCGCGTGCTCCACCATGGGGGCTCTATTCGAACATCGAGGTCGGTCGCTGGACCCCGAGTTGGAGGATGCGGCGACGGCGTTGCTGGAGCGCTGCGCGGACGTGAATCGGTTTCTGCGAGCGGACGCCGCCTCGGCGCTGGTGCGCGTGGCGTGCGGGAGCAGCAGCGCGCGAGCCGCGGTGGCGCTGGCGCGGCGAGGCGCGGCGCACCGCGCGGGGCCGGTGCGCGCGGCGACGGCGCAGGCGCTGACGCGGCTGGTGGAGCGGCGCGGCGCGGCGCGCATGCTGGACCTGCCGGCCGAGCCGCGCACGCTGCTGTTGCGCGCCGCGGGGGAGCTGCTCGGCGACGCCTGCGCCGAGGCACGCCTGCACGCGAGGCTGCTCTGCCTCGCCCTGCTCGAAGACACGCGGTTTCGGCCGATGCTCAAAGAATCCATGCAACCGACCCGATATAGAGCCATACAGAAATTTGTGGATAAATTGCGATGACCATAAAATTATAGCTAATATTATGTCAATTTTACGGCTCAGGACCTACAATGAGGATGATGATGATGCTCTCCTGACCGATTTCGGCCACAGCGACTGTGTGCTCTGGGTCTGGAGTAGGCAATTGAGGACCTACAATAGGTATAACCTAAATGACTAACCAAGGATAAAATAAGGCATATTACCTACTTTATATGGCACCATACGTGTAGCTCCATCCATATCGTGAGATTGTGCTGTTAAATTTACAATACAATACATATTTCATATCTAAGATAAGTACCTAATTAGTATCTATTATAGATACTTAAAATAAATAAAGTGTCTTATTAAAATGTGCATTAAAATGACTGAATTGTGCGAAAGGTATTTTTGTAGCGAAATAATTCTTATTTATTACGAATAAACATTTTATTATGAATCTATTGTTATCCTCCATCGGAGAGAGCTTTCTTGAAAATAATATACATTCCTGAAACTTATATATTATGTATCTGTTTATAAGATTTTAATAGAAGAAAATTAAACACATTTTATGAACCTACGAATTTTTATTTTACCAATCAGTTATTGGACCGTTCAGAACTAACTGTGATTTGTGAATATATGCTGTAATTACAATTTACAACACATTTTGTCATTACCATTGTCGTATTGGCGAAAAACCTGCTACAAGCTACGGCGTAGGTATGCCGTAGTGCTACGCCATGAATCTAGCATGAGTGGTGGGGATAACTGACAGAACGGGATAGTCTTATGTATCTTTCAGTAGGAGTAGCAGCGAAAGCGCGCGCTATTATTGTTTGTCCTTGTCACAGTCTCACATTTTATTTGTTCCCCACCTTTTTTTTAGTATTGAGAATGGTGGGCAACAAATGAATTCGACCAATCAGTGTCGCATTTGCGTATGTTTTGTCCCTCACGGAGGCACGCGTATACCACTTCTATAGGATGCTACTTCTATGTGCTACGCGCTCAAGTTAGCCGTGAGCCTGACAGTGACAGGCCAATTAGAACGAACGTTATCGCGCATTTCGCTTGTAATAGTCCGTAAATGTATTGGCGCGAGCGAGATGCACGATATCTGTTAGACTAAAAGGTAAATCTAGTTTTTGTTATGACCTAGGTAGATCCCGATAAATCCAAATATTTTATCATTCATATAAGAATTCTACGCATGTCACATATAGTTCTAATTTCAAAAACCCTTTTACTCGACTTATCGGGTTTGACCACGCACCCCTCGAAATGATCACTGTTCTTTAGATCCAATTAGATATTTAGTTTTCACCCGAACATTGGTAAACAATCCAATAGGCTAATCTAATTTCACAGCAGTCATATGCATTCAAATTTACATAAATAGCTACACTGGAAAAAAAAACAAGCTTTCGAGTCACATCATTTACCCACCTACGTAAACACGTGTAGATTACAGTGACGTCACAGTTTTGTGTACTTCCTAAACAATGACTACACACTTTAGACGTTTCATAATAAATAAAACCGGGCAAGTGCGAGTCGGACTCGCGCACGAAGGGTTCCGTACCATAATGCAAAAAAAAAAACAAAAAAAAAGCAAAAAAAAAACGGTCACCCATCCAAGTACTGACCACTCCCGACGTTGCTTAACTTTGGTCAAAAATCACGTTTGTTGTATGGGAGCCCCATTTAAATCTTTATTTTATTCTGTTTTTAGTATTTGTTGTTATAGCGGCAACAGAAATACATCATCTGTGAAAATTTCAACTGTCTAGCTGTCACGGTTCGTGAGATACAGCCTGGTGACAGACGGACGGACGGACGGACGGACAGCGAAGTCTTAGTAATAGGGTCCCGTTTTACCCTTTGGGTACGGAACCCTAATATCAACAACCAAATTCTTTTTCATGAATCGTGTCGTGCTGTGTTATAGACAGTTATAGATCTATTGACTATTGCCTATAATAGACCTCCTTGAATTTATTTATACTACTAAACTTATCAATTTGACATGTTTACACATCACAACATGAGTCAGACCCAACTAAAAAACCTACTAAAGTAGGTAACGGCAAAAAAATAAACATGGTTAAAATCCATAAAACAACAATAATACGGTAAACCATATAACCCGTGATGTATTGAATGGCTATCGTTCCTGAGCTAGACACGGCATCGCTTCTGAAGTTGGCATCGTTCCTGTTCTGGAGCTGTTTGTACCTGCTGTCGTATGCGCGGCAGCCGGACAAATGTCCCGAGTACCACTCGCGGGTCGTGACCCTTCTGCACGGGAGCGTGTCGAGTGTGGTGGGCCTCGCGCAGTGTGGTTTGCGGTCGCTCAGCATATGCCGGCTGACTGGTAAGCCTAACGACCTCCGTAGCCTAATAGTCGGTAGTGAAACTGTATACTTACTGCCTACAAAGCTGGAGGACCCGGGTTCGAATCCCGGTAAGGGCATTTGTGTGTGTTATCATCAGGAATATTTGTCCCTGAGTTATGGATGTTTTCTATGTATTTAAGTATGTATTATCCATTATATACACCGCTGTCTCGTACCCATAACACAAGCCTTATTGAGCTTACTATGCTTAGCTCCCGATTGCCAAAAGTTTGACGATCACTGTAACTAGTATTGTACTTATATTATTTTAAACCTTTCATGCCGACTGTACCTATCTGACCTAAAAAATACTATTTACCTATTCCATTAGTTTACGTACCCACCCAGTGGCGGATTTGCCATACTTAAGGCCCACAGTAGGCCCGGGCCAAGGGCGGCAAGATATTTAGGGGCGGCAAATTGTTACAAAAAATTCGCTGATGGTAACAAGAAATACTTAACTCAAAATGTAGTCAATATTATGGGTGCCTTGAAAGGGGCGGCTACAGGGCCTGGGGCCTAGGGCGGCAAAGACTGTAAATCTGCCACTGTACCCACTTATCATAGGCGTACGCACGGTTGGGCAACTTGTCCCACCCTGGTCTGTGGTCTGACGAGAAGCTAAAAATTTTTAGGAACAATTAAGGCACGTAACCATACTTCTGCCCCACCTGTACCCTTCTTCCACTCCTTTCCTTCCTTTCCTTCTTCTTCTTTTCTTCTTTTTTTCTTCTTCTTCTTCTTCTTGTGTTCTTGTACCCTTTACTGGGTACGCCTATGCCACCTATACTAATTTATTTTGGCACGTGACATTTTTCCAGCTCCAGTTCTGCCTCAGCACTACGCCCTGATGGTATGGTCTTGGGGCTACTTCGCATTTGACTCACTCTGGTGTCTGATGTACTGGAACCAAGGACCTTTGATGCTGGTCCATCACTTCAGCACCCTAATGGCCATTACGATCTACATGCATAGGAACGGGACAGGCTGTTCTTTCTCATGTACCATGGCGTTTATGGAAATAACTAACCCTTCTCTACAAATTAGATGGTGTGTTGACTGACTTCCTTTTACTTATTCATTCATTTTACTACTGTTGAAATATGTAGCTACCAGTCGAACTAGCCTTCGGTTTAAGGCCGGGGACAGGACGTACGCTACCGGCGGCGCGGCAAGCGGGGGGCGAGGGGCGTTCGCCTCGGCCGCCGCTGTCCAAAACATATTCATTCAAGTCTACGAGTATAATATAAAGTGCATTTCGATCGAGTGGGTCTCAGTGGCGGTGTGTCCAAAAATTTGAAATTCCTTTTCTTCGTGAACAGTTGTAGTCAGCTAGCTGAACATATTAGGCAAGGTGTTGAGAATGGAGTGCTAAGGAGACTCCGCCACTGATGGGTATAGAAATGTATAGGTAGGTATAAATTATAAGTAGATAATATTTTCACACCGCTAGCTGCAGACTACTAAAGGTGCACTCGTTAACACTTGTAATGTTAAGTTGTTAAGTACCATTAAAGACGTAACTCATCACGACTCTAGTGCTTAGAACATTTAAAGCATATTTAAACGTGTTATGGCGTACCTGCGCCACAGAATAAATAATAGTATTAAGGGGTCACCCATTAATTACATCACACGTTTAGGGGGAGGGAGGGAGTCAAGAAAATGTGACATATTGTGACATGGGGGAGGGGGGAGACACGAACTTTGTGACGTCACTTTAACTTCATCAGTAACCGAAAATGTATTTAAATTATTTTATTTGCTATACACGGTGTAACATGAGTAAACCGAATAATTTTAACAGCGTATCATATTTAGAGACAAAAATGTCCTATTAGGCCAGTCATATCGAACATTAAATTCGCAAGCTAACGGCTAGTTCTGATTTTTTAATATGTTGTTAGGATCACTACCAGCATTGTAAATCCAAGTTTGCAGCTTCGAAAGACCTGTGCTAATTTTGCACCACTCAAAAAACCGCAAAATTTTCGTACTTTTTTTGGTATTCTCAATATAAGTCCTAAACTATGCATTTTTTATCAAAAAGGTCTACGAACTAACTAAAGTTTACTAAAATTGCTACAATTTGAGACTAAAATCAACTTTGTAAGTTCTATACTTACCGAGATACCGCTCTACAAAAATGGGCAATTTTATCCAGTATAGTGAAATTTTAACATTCGGGCAGTTTTCGACCCCGAAATCAGAAAAAAATACTTATTTTACGGGTAATTTAATAAAACGATGTTGTAGCAAATGTAATTACCTTTAATATTAAGCAAACAATGATATCTCTTGACTGTACCGTTTACTCACTAATATTAAAAATCCAAAAAGTGGGAAAACTGCGTTTTTCGCAAATTTGCTATGTTTAGTTCTCACAATGGTTTGAGGGTAATCTGAATTATAAATATTTATTAAACATATTTAAAAGTTATCAAAAATAACATTAAGTTACAGCGGTTAATTTTGAAATAATTCAGTCTGAAAAATAGGCATATCGACGTCGTCTTCAATTTCTTCTGCGATTTCAAGCATGGCGACGTTGTGACAAGAGACACCGGAGCAAAGTTTGCATAACTCTGAGCATTTAAGGCCTGCTGCTTTTATGCAGATACAGCCGCCTCCGCTACAGCCTTTCTTGTAACCGCAAAATTTCAGAAGGAAGGGAGGTGCCACTACTTCACTCGTCATTTTTATTGGAATGAGCCCCTGTTTGGTCTTTTCCCATCCCCATTGAGTTGCATCGTTTTCCACCCCCAACCACTTCTGAATTTGGTGGTAAGTTCGGTAAGCATGGAATGTTGGACCATCTTCCTTTGGAGGCAAACGGGCCAAGTCAACCTTAGCGAAGGCGGCTGTTTTTATATTTTTTTTTTTGTAGCGTAAGCTAAGCAGCATGGAGCGTATCTTTTGTGTAGTCCCCTCCATATAAAGCTACTAGGCATTTTGCTCCGGCATCTGCGATGGCTGGGTAGGCTGCATTAGGTTGCAGGAATACTTCAGCTATGATGATAAGCTCAACGCCCTTCTTAATGGCGCTCCACAGTTTGTTCCCCACATGCCAGAAAAGGGCAGTGGTAGTATCAGACCCAGTGAAGGCGGGGAGAAACAACTCGAATCCTGGGGAACTTCTAAATCTCCGCGATTAAATGAGGTTGAGGAATATTGTATGGGGCCAGAGCCACCACTGCCACTTTTCTGGAAATAAACATTCTTTCACAACCGAACCCATGTAGAAGCTAGAGGACACAGGACACATCCTGGCCAATGATTAGCACTGATTTAAAAGAGGTGCTCTTGTCAAGTGCCGCCTTGACGATGCCACAGTCAGCATCCTCGACTGCCTGCTTTGTCTCAATTCCCTGGCTTTGGAGGGCGGAGCATATCAGGGCCATCAGTCGCCGCTTGTTGCTGTCGTTAGTCAATTACTTCTCCTGGGCTATTTTTATTATGGTTGACTCTTGAAAGACGATTTCGTTACACTGCAGAGAACCATAGCGCCTTGCGCGTTCGGCAGTTTTTGTGTTATTCTCTGCTCCATCCTCAGGATATCTTTCAAAGACCAGAGCAACGTTCCGTCTGAAATGATTGTAGGTGAAGCTGACGTACCCTGCAACCGTGTATTCGTCACGGAGTTGTTACGATGCCATATCACCTTGTGCAGTAAGAAACACCCATCTACCACAACAAACATGTCGGCTCCTACTGAGATGCTTTGAGGTAGCGGAGTGAAAGCTGAGTAGAACAATGAACCCTCTTCTGTGAACAATGCCATGGGGGGTGGAGCTAACTAAACATAGCAAATATGCGAAAAAAGCAGTTTTCCCATTTTTATGATTTGTAAGTATTAAATGGTATCTGGAACCAAAGGACTTTAAAACGCTACCCATGAGCTCCATCATCCGACACATGGATATGGTGGGAAAAGCTATTGAGTAGTTGACGGATCTTCTCTAGGGGGTAACAAGGCAAGGGCCCCCGAAAACAATAAGATAAGATAAACGGTATGGTCTAGAGATGTCGTTCTTTGCTTAAATTAAAGGTAATTACATTTTCTAGAACATCGTTTTATTATTTTACCCGTAAAATGAATATTTTCCCTGATTTCGAGGTCGATTTGAACAAATCTAAAAATTTCGCTATACTGAATAAAATTGCCCATTTTTGCAGAGCAGTATCTCGTTAAGTATTGAACTTACAGATTTGATTCTGGTCTTAAATTGTAGTAATTTTAGTTAACTTTAGTATCTTCATAGACGTTTTTGATAAAAAATTAATAGTTTAGGAGCTATATTGAGAATACAAAAAAAAGTATGAAAATTTCGCGGTTTTTCGAGTGGTGCAAAGTTAGCACAGGTCTTTCGAAGCTGCAAACTTGGATTTACAATGCTGGTAGTGATCCTAACAACATATTAAAAAATCAGAACTAGCCGTTAGCTTGCGAATTTAGCAATTTTTTGTGTCAAATATGACCGGCCTATATAAACTTTTTTAAAATTCGCCTAGTTTCAGAGAAATTATTAATTAAAAAAAAACAAGAGTTTATTGTTACAGTGTAAAAGGCCTATTTGATGGTGATGTTGCTGCTTTGGGACGTAGTCTAAATATCCTTATTGATAGATGTCAAAAAGTGATAAGATACACTTTGCAAAAAGTAGGGTCTACAAATAAAAAAATTATAAATCAATTTTAAGTGACAAGTTTACCAATAACATTTATTTTTTATGTACAAATACATTCAAAAATTGAAAAAAAAAACAAAAAAAAAATTTGTTTTTGATGAAATTGACCTAAACTCATATTACATTTTTTACTTCTTTTGACCTCAGAAATGCGTGGTTAAAATTATTCGGTTACCTCATGTTACACCGTGTACATTTAAATAACAAGTTTTCGTTTCGTGATAATCGTTTTTATTCGTTTAATTTTCTTTCCTAAGCAGTTTTGGGTTATAAAATTACTAATACATATTTATATCGTAAAAAATATTTTGACAAAATATTAATAATACTTAGGTACTTCCTTAATTCGATTTGGCGATTTCGTAGAAAAAATGTGACGTCACACTAGGGGGGGAGGGGTTTGCCAAATGTGACCAAGTGTGACAAGGAGGGGGGGAGGGGTCAAAAAACCTAGAAATTCGTGTGACGTAATTAATGGATGACCCCTAAGGGGCTATTCATAAATTACGTCATTTCAAATTAGTGGGGGGGGGGGTCTGGACATCGGATGACGGTAGCATGAAGTAGAAGGAAATGGGGTCATTTGAAGCATGATTTTTGGATTATTTTAGGGGGGGGGGTCAAAAATCGATGACGTAATTTATGGACAGCCCCTAAGTACAGAAGACTCACTCTCTAACAAAACGCGTCTGTTACGATCAGCACAGATATGGCCGCTAGGTGGCGACAGCGCCACGCGCGGCTTATGGCAAACCCCAAAATTGGGGCCGAACGGATGTACTTTTAGCTACCTGTAGCAAAGCGACGAAATCGCGGAGTGAGTCACGCCTGCCTGCGCTGACTGCCAAAGTAATGATGTTGGTGTGTGCATGACATTTTTTTAAATATGTAAGTTGCTTACCTAATAGCAACAAGTGTGGTGTGGACCCTCAGATCACATATGTGTAAAATGCAAACGTTACTTGCTTATTTAATTTAAACACATTTTTTGTCAACAGGTTCCTCAAAAGCGAAGGGTATGGAACGACGACGCTGTTCTACATAATAGACATACTCTATTTATCATCCTTTTTGCTAATACGAGGTGTCCTAGGCACCTACATTATATACAAAATAATGCCAGCAAAAGTTTTTGGCATGGACCAGAAAATGATAGCAATTTCATTATACATAATTTCTATTGGACTAATGCTGGAACTCATTTCGTACATTTCATATAAATACAAGGATAGAGCAATTGTAAGTAATTTATTTAATTTGAGATTTATATATTGATCAAATTACTTCTAAGAGTGTTTTTATTTATTTACTAGCGACCCACCCCAGCTCATCAGTGGCAAATGGTGAAAGATGTACCATGCTGAATAAATTGTGCCATTGAGATTGAGGAGTGTGCTCCTTCAAGAATAAAATTTAAATCTAATACATAAGTATTATAATCGAGCTAGAACTAGATAATATTTTTTCAGGCACTTTGGTTAATCCAGTCAACTATGTTGGTTTATTAATATTTTTAGTTTTTCATAAAGGACTCTAGGGCGCAAAAGTAGATTATTGAATGTATAAAAACTGAATTCATACAATAAAAGAATTAGAGTCAAGAGTCTTGAACAATATACAATGTAATCAGTGCTTACTAACCACAATTTTAATATAATATTTTAAACTTTCGCGTTTTGAATACATATTAACTCACATTATATCATGAGTCAGCCGCGACCACGACCAGTGAAACCTGTGTCGAAACGTCGGTAAATAAAGGTAATTGAATATAATTCGCGTTAGACCCGTCTATAATGTGAGTTAACCACAATTTTGTTTAAAAAAAATACATTTACTTTCAGCGTCTCTCTCGCTGTGGCAAGGCTCGGAACCGGTTTTCTCTTCATACAAAAAAACCGGTATTATTACGTTCTTTTTCGATCTTTGGTTTATTATTTCACTTTGAATGAGACAATCTTATAATACGCAGTTGTTACCTAAATACATGATTCAGTCCTACGTAAAGAGCATAAAATAATTTTAAAAATTGGGCTATTTAGGGATTTAAAAAATAACCGGTTCCGAGCCCTGCGCTGTGGCAATTAGGTATATGAAGTTCTGGACTTTAATGTTTTGGGGTTATTTGGTCCTTTATAAAGGCCTCCAGGCGGCGTAGCACGGTCGCGTTTTTATCGCTTGTCACCATGCCTGTCACGTTCTAACAAGTATGTTAGTGCGAAAGGGACGCGCATAGTGATAGTCGATAAAAATGGAACCGTGCTGCGCCCGCAAGTGTCAGGATCATGTAATATTCAATTATAATTTTATATCATTTCAGGCAAGTGTGACCAATTTTTTAGATTATTATGGCATTATCTTAAATGATTGTGATGACATATATGCATGAACAGGACCACTGAAGGATAATAAACTAATAAAAGGACTTACTATAATTTCATTGAAAAGCAATAGTGTTTGTTTTTTACATTTATAAAAGTTCAAGAGTAATATTCTATACTAATCAGTTCAACAAAAACACAGTTTACATGTGTCTGTGTGTTGAGTCAAAGCTGACTCAAGTTATTTATGCAGAGAAAGAGTGGCAGTGTCGCCATAAATGTCAAATTACTTTAAAATATGATGTTTATAATGGCATTTCCACATTTGGTCACATCAAAGTCAGATCAGAGTTAGCTAAGACAGAACTTAGCTAGTTTTGTGATAAGACAGACAGTTTTAGTCAGTAATATCAGATCACCATCAAAATAAAGTCAATTTTTAAAAGATTAGATGGCATTGATGACTACAACAAAGTAAAAGTTTAAATCTGTGGCCCTAGTGAATAAGGGTACAAGTCTCGGACAGCGCAGTTGTAAAAGGACGTAGGTTCCAAGTAACACTTATGCCCTTTTACACCTAAGCTGCGCGAGACTTGTACCCTTTTTCACTAGGGCCACAGAAATGTATAAATACTATCTGTTCATCAAGAATTTAAGGTAAATACAATCACTCTCTCCTGTGGTAATTGCCTTTCTTTTGATTCCTTCGGTCCCTCCAGTTATTATTACCATAATTATTGCGACTGTTGCCATGGTAGTTGTCATTGTGGTTGTCTCTGTTTCCCCGTGCATGGTTCTTGTCTGGCCTGTATGGGTGGTGCCTGTGACTCCAGTTGCCCTGCAAACTAGCTTGTACTAGCTTGTCATTTAAATCATGGACGTGTCTAGGAGTATACACGTTTCTGAGTTCTTCTTCCCGTAATTTGTCAGTCATTTCAGCAAACTTTTGTACCACATTGCCCTGTGAAACAAAGTCTAGGGATGGATCAGGCCCATAACAACGTATGGGCGGCGGCAGCAGTGCCATTCGTCCTCGACATTGCAGCGATAGAGTTCTATGAAACAATGCGGTTCCGCGAAATAAGTTCATAGCGTAAGGCACAGACACTTCGTGACAATAGGTTATAAATGCGAAATTCTTCTGACGACCATCTCTATCTCTTGGTATCCTCACTTTTTCCAACGGTCCCGCCTGTTATAATAAAACAAAACGGTAAAGTTATCGTTTTACATGAAAAACGGAATCACTATCTGAAAAATTAGAAATCAGAAGTCACCTGTAGAAACAGCTCATAAAGTAGTTCTTCCGTCACTTGTTCTGGTAAATTACCGCACCAAAGTGTTTTATTGTCTTCATCGATCATTATAATTAACTGTTACAGATACAAATTCCTTGAAATTAAGAGAAAACAATAATAATTATATTATAAATACAAGCATAAAGCAAATTCGTTGACAGTCGACTGTCACCGTCTGACGTGAATGACTTGTCATTGTCACAAAGTGTCACAGACTGTAAAAATATTGTCTATGGTATCGGATCATGAGGCATGTTCGAGCGTGTGGAAGGCAATTTTCGAGCGAGAAAGAGATATGAAATGAAATGAAATGAAATGAAATGAAATATTTTTATTTCGAACATATGGTCCATATATAGGGTTAGTCATTACAGTAACTTATATCTATAGTTAGTATTATAATTAAGACGAAACAAACAAACAAACAAACAAAACAAAACAAAACATTCATAAAGGCTTGCTACACGGTCGCCGACAAGCCTTCTAACCGTCTGACCTTGGTCTGTCCTTGGACAGTTTTGGTCAAATTTTGTTGGTAACAACTGTCTACACGGTCCGGGACCGGCCAAGGCCACGCGGTCTGGGGGCTTGTCGGCGACCGTGTAGCAGGCCTTTTATACAGACCATATTCCATAGACATAATATATATATAGGCGGTGTCTCAGCGAGCTGTCACTGTTGCCACTTTTGTTTAGTGTACGATTAACAATTTAACACCACCTTGCTGTAGCCATGTCGATAAAGTCATATCGATAAACTATCGACATTTCTTACAATTTTAATTTTACTTCAAAGGTTTGACGATATCTAAAATGAACAAAAACGCTTTTATTCTTTATTGTGGTTATCAGATCACAATTTTATCGTCACGCCCCAGCAGGGAACCAAGGGAAAGTTCAAATATTTAATTAAAATACATAAACACCTACTAAGATATGTGTTCCGCAATAGTTGAAATATTTTATTATATTCTAATATATTTATTATTCATTAGCATTTCAATTATGTATATGTTTAACAAAGATATTGAAGCTTCAATTAATTGCTATTTCGTTCCACTGTGTAGCATTTATCGATATATAACATGATTAAAATCGACTTTTTACATCCCTAAAAGAGCACACATACACGTTTTACGCACACATACACAGCCTGGATGCATCAAAAAAGGCAACACTTGATTTGAAGTTCACCTTGTCAACAGTATGGTTGTCCTTTTTTGACAAATGGCATTTTAAAAGAGCGAGGAGAGAGAAATGATACTAGTTGTTGCGCCGTCAAAGAGAACAGAAAAGGTAGGGGCCTTGCCATATTCTGTTAGACAGACTGTCAATAGTGTCAAAGTCAAATGTACTTGTACATTAAATTTCAATCAATCGTTTCTTTTCTGCAAGGCGTATTGCTTAAAATAAACTTCTCTGTTGTATTTTGATCAAAATCCTTTGAAAATGTCCCAAAGTGTACGTATCGAGCGCACTATTGTTTAATGTCATAAACGTATTTTCTCGTTAGTACGTAATTCTTTTGGACTGCTTTAAGGTTAAGGTTGGAGAGGCACCATGGACGACTCCAACAAATACCAGCAGATGCAAGATGAAATGTCTAGGTAAGTATCTGATATATAATATATATGATAACAGATAATAAAATATTGCAAAAACTAGAAGTGTACATAGGGCTTTAACGTGGAAGAATCAGTGCAACCCATAATCAAATCATGCATTTTAAGCAAGTTAGTATCAATCGTCACCAGCGCTGTCGGGTTCATTCAGGCCTATTATATATTTGTGCGTGAATGTTAGTAGAATGTTCAACATGTTTGTGAGGCGCTTATTGACATGACATATGTGGGCTATTTTATTAAGTAGTACACTACAGGTACACTTATTTTTCAAATGTGGGAATTTTTATGTTATTTGCTAGAATCACATACTGTTTCAATCTTAATAAGAGTAAAAACTGTCAAAATTTCTATGTATTTATTGTTCCTTCCATTCCATTACTGTCATACAAAGTCCATGAAGCAGTTGGTATTGGAATTGAAATTAAAGCTTATAATTTTGAGCAGATAACATAAAAATTCCAAAATTAAAAAAAGTGTAGCATACAACTTAAAATTAAATAGCCGTTCTACATTCTACAAATGTAGCTGTTTGTAGCAATATTAATTCATCACCACTGTCTGATGAGGCCAGGATGATGTGTAATCTATAGTGTGGCAAGCCATTTCCTGAATTTAAAAATGCAGGTGTGAACTCCCATAGATAATTTTAATTTCGCGCCTTTTTCTACTGACAATGTGGGTTTGCTCTGGCATGTACTCTAGTACATATGTATTTAAAAAATGATGTAGGTGTATGATACAACTCATCAGTTTATTGATACACCACTGCCGTAATGGTGGTATACCTATAGCAAACGTATGAACTTGCACTTAGCACTAAACAATGTGTCTTCTTCTTCTTCCTCGATTCCTCATGACTGAGGGTCGCGACCACATGAGGTCATTATTTTGTGCACCAAGGCTCTCCATTCTGCACGATTTTCCGCTTTCCTAATAATAGGCGCCTGTGTAGATCCCTGGCAGGCCTTTTTCACAGTGTCCACAATGGGTTGGTGGATGTCCACTACCCCGTTTTCCATCCACCATGCCAACCATAATGTACTTTTCCAAGTTGTCCGGCTCCCATCTGGCCACGTGTCCAAAGTAATTAAGGATCCGCTGGAGGCATATGGCTGATAAACGGCACTGGATTTTAAATTCCGTCAGGATCGACACATTAGTGTGGCGCGCCGTCCAAGGAATACCCAACATCTTGCGCCAGCACCACATCTTAAATGCGTCAATTCTACTCAGAGTACTGGCTTTCAGGGTCCAGGTTTCTGAAACATACAGGAATACTCGTATAGAGAACAATGTCTATATCAGGACTATTGGCAGTACCATAAGTGTGATTAAGTTTATTTCCAATAGTTATGTACAATACTTTCTTGTTTCATAGAATTGTTACTGTTATGTTTTGACAAAAATTGACAAGGTGCAGGTTTATGTGAGAGTGACACCATCAAGAAGTTATGTAGTACCTAGTCATAGTAGATGAGCATCTGTCACTTGAGCGACTTCGGTAATTCAAAATTATCAGTTGTTAGGGATCAACAGATAGCTATAACATTTGAATTGTTGCTGTGATAATTCCATTTAGAACCTGCAGAAATATTCCAATTAAATTTAAAGTTGTCTTAAGTCCTCAATCTGGGTCAGTATTGGATATATACAGACCTATAATACTAAATACTATAAGTACAGACCTATAATCCAGAACATAATATGTATTTGTCATAAATGGTTGACAGGTTCGAAGCGGAGATCTCTGGCGAGCATGGTCCCCTCCGGGGGGTGATCAGCGCGGGCACATACGGTGCAGTACAACAGCGACTGGAACGGGCCATCCCCCCACCGCCGCCGCCGCCCGCAATGTTGTCGTTCGATCACAACATGCCTAACATGCCGGGCAACATGCCTAACATGCCCAACATGCCAGGCAACATGAACATGATGCCGCGCATGATGTTCCCTGCTGTGCCGCCGCCGCCACCGCCGCCGTCTATGCCTAACATGATGATACCAGCCTCTGTAAGTCATAGCATACATTTTAAACTTAGGGGCCTTGCTTGCTTACCGTGCTTGCTTGCCTTGCATGCTTGGCATGCTTAGACAGCAACATGGGTATTGTGCTGTCACTGCATACTTTTGGCAAAAATTATCATATTCTAACATAATAATTTTTTGTTTACTGAAAAATTGGATTCCTTCATAAAAGAACACAAGATACCCGTGAAGATATGTTCTGATTTTATGCTTAGCACACTTTATATACATATTTATTTCAACTGCCAATGAAAAATCATCTTAACATCAACATTTCATCATCATTTAGTTTCATGTGTTGACTTACTTTCGAACTTTAATATAGCTATTAATAAGCTCTCTTTAGTATTCCTCATTGTCTTTAGAAAAAAACTCCATATGTTCAAGAGAGAGACAAATAGGAGACATAGAGATTCTCAATAAGAATTCTTATGCTGCCTGCTGAACGACCACATCTCAAAATTTATGATAATTGAATAGAAATACATTTATTTATGACAAACAAATACAGATGACAAAAACATGTTACCAAATATACAATGTATTTAATTTAGTGCAAAAATGCCATAAAAGGGTCACAACTCAGCATGTAGCTGGCGAATCCATCGCTGTTCTTCCGTTGTATTGGAGATTAGAGCTTAATTAAAAACAATAAAGTTAAGTATCCTTTGAAAATTGAAATTCATCGGCAGGTACAACGTTTAAGGCCTGGTGGCATGCCCGAGTTCCCGATGCACTTCCTCCGGCCGGGCATGCCGGGGCCGCAGCTGGCGCCGCCGCCGCCGCCCAAGCCGCAGCCGGTCGTGCTCTCGGCGGCGCCCAAGCTTTACAAACAGACCAAGGACGAAGACAAGGATAAGGAGAAACATGAGAGCAAGAAGAGGGTATTGCTATGATCATTCATTCAGTGTTTCAATTGCTTTATTTTAATTATTCTGGCAGAATTTTATAGGTAGTTCGAAAAGTAACATAATAATAATAATATGAGGTCTAACAAGATTTTATACAACTTGGTTCGGGTTTGTTAGATGCGCAACGCCGTTTGAACTTTTGTGAATAGGGGTCGGGGGCATATTTTACATGGTAAGAGTTTTTCGTCACAAGGAAGACAGAACACGTGACAATAAACAACACGTATGATATTGCACTTCGAAGAGAGATAAACGTCTCAAACTCAATGTTGAATGAAATGTCTAAAAGAATAAGAAAAGTTTTCTTTCTCATGAATGTTTACATTTTTATACAATACCTAATGTAATACGATTTTCGGGCCCACCAGCATGAATTACACTGCCTATTCCATTTTTAGGGTTCCGTACCCAAAGGGTAAAACGGGACCCTATTACTAAGACTTCGCTGTCCGTCCGTCCGTCCGTCCGTCTGTCTGTCACCAGGCTGTATCTCACGAACCGTGATAGCTAGACAGTTGAAATTTTCACAGATGATGTATTTCTGTTGCCGCTATAACAATAAATACTAAAAACAGAATAAAATAAAGATTTAAGTGGGGCTCCCATACAGCAAACGTGATTTTTGACCAAAGTTAAGCAACGTCGGGCGTGGTCAATACTTGGATGGGTGACCGTTTTCTTTTTGCATTTTTTTCCGTTTTTTTTTTTGCTTTATAGTACGGAACCCTTCGTGCGCGAGTCCGACTCGCACTTGCCCGGTTTTTTTTTGTAAATATTTAACCCTTTGACCGCCGTTGTCCGGTATAGAAGACAACGATAGAACGATACGCTGGCGCCGTCGTCTTGTATACAAGACACAAATTCAACCACTGAGTTAATGTGAAAATAATAACAATTGCAATTTCATTTACACTTGTGTTCATATTTAAGGTCTTTGTTTTTTCATTTATTTGCTTTTTAAGCCGCTATATAAATCCCTCCTTTTATAATAAGGCATTTAAAAAAATTGCTCCAATCTTCAACATTTTTCATGTTCCTCGTCGCCGTTGTCTTGTATAAAAGACAGCTAGGGATGGGAATGTTAACTCGATATGGGAATTTTTAAAGTAAATATAAAGTCAGAAATATGTTTTTATCTAAGTATTTGAACACTTGTTAATCGCCAATTTTTTTCAACGAATAGTAGGTATAACTACTTACTAGAATACGTAGAACGAGAGTCAGATAGGCATAACTATATTTAAAGTTCAGGCAGCTTCTTAAGTTCTATAAAGTAGAGTCAGACAAGTAAATTTGCCCTTGTAGATTGTGGACTATTTAATTGCAGAAGAGATAAATAAAAAAAATTATTGATGTTATTTTATAGCTTAGTGGGAAGGGATACACCGCAGCGACCGCTTCGCACAAGAGTGGTACAGGGACATACCTCTTTATCAGACTTTAGTTTTTTGTTATAACATTGAAGTTAATGTGTAATTTTTTTATAACAAGTCGTTGAACGTTTTTTTGATAAGAGTTTACCTATATGAATGTAAACCAAACTGAAATTATAATGATAGATTCTAATTCCGGAATAATATCTTCACGCATTAAAAATTCAACCCACGTGTAATTTTCACTAAAACAGTTCCGGTATATTGACTTTATCGACACATGATGCGCAGCTTTAACGTTACGCCAATAAAGTTTACGTACCGACAAGCGCTTACGCCGTTGACCTAGAGACTATTATTACTTGATCCGCGCGGAAACAGTCCTTGTCGATCTGCACTGCGGGCAGTCCATGCGCGCCGTTGTCTTGTATAAAAGACTTCTCGTACAGCCTAGTGCGGCGATATCACGTCTTGAATCGACATTGTTTAGTGGTTGTTTTTTATGTTAAATCCCTATATTTTAAACATTTTCGGGTGTAAAACATATGTTTAATTTTGGCAATTTGGAATTAAATTGAAACAGGATAAGAACAAAGCTAAATTAAAAAGATTTTTACCATAAATTGTAAATATCGATATCACTATTTGCAATCCCTAAACTTTTTATTAGTTGTTTACTTAAAATTTGCTCTGGCGTGTGAGTGAGCGTCTTTGCGGACTAGGTCCGGCGGCCAAAAGGTTAAACAATGTATATTCGGGCGTGGTCAGTACTTGGATGGGTGACCGTTTTTTTTTTTGCATTTTTTTCCGTTTTTTTTTGCATTATGGTACGGAACCCTACGTGCGCGAGTCCGACTCCCACTTTTCATCATTCATTCATTTTATTTATTTATTCCATGTAAAAACAGTACTGATAGCTCTATTCGCGCAACGTCAGATAGATCGTGAATATTGTACGTAATGTTTACAGAAACGTTCGCCGACGCCGGCGCGGCCGCCGACGCCGCCCCGCGCGCCCACGCCGCCGCCCGCGCCCGTCGTGCCCGTTGCGGTCGCCGTGCCCATGCCCGCGCCAGACACCGCTGTGCCCAAGCCCAAGAAAGAGAAGAAACATCGGAAGGTACGTTAATTATGATTTTACGGGGTCCCTTTGTTTGACATAATTATTGAAATAAATCGTAATTCTGAAACCGTTAACTTTTCGGATTTTCGTAGGGTTATCCTATAGATAATTAGATAGATTAGGTTGGGTTTGTTTTATGGCAATCCTGAAAAGTTTAACGTTTCTGAGAAATACCAAATTATGACTGACGAAAATGTGGACAATCAATACATTATGACATGTTATGACATTTTGTCATTTATGACTTAAAACTTTATGGGAAACAATAGAGACCCTTATTTCACACATCACCCATGTCTTGTTATCGTGAGGCGTTAATTCAAATTCGTTCGAATAAAACTACTGTCAGAATGAAACTATTTAAGGGTAGGGGCCCATATGCACTTGCAGCTGCAACTGCCAAGAGGTGAGCGCACGCACTTAACACTAAGGGCTCATTTAGACGATGCGAGAACTCGCATGCGAGTTTCATTACATTGCGGGTTTTGATCGGTCCGTTGAATTGGACGTAACCAACAGTCCGCAATGTAGCTAAAATCGCATGCGAGTTCGCGCGCCGTCTAAATCAGCATGGCAGCCCTAAGGGCAGGGGCCCACATGCACTTGCGGTTGCAACTGCCACGAGGTGGGCGCACGCACTTAACATCCCACATTGTATTAACCCTTTATAAGGCATAAGGGAGTCAGAATTTGTGCATAATTGAACCCTATCACTTTGAAATAAAGTTCAAAATCAGGTGGGAAATATATTCCCACTGCCTTATAAAGGCTTAAGAGTAGTGTAGGTATCAGTACGTGACGATGTTGTTCGCAGGTGGTCCGCACGGCGGGCGGGCAAGTCTGGGAGGACGTGACGTTGTTGGACTGGCCCGACGACGACTTCCGCATGTTCTGCGGCGACCTCGGCAACGACGTCACCGACGAGCTGCTGGTCAGTCACTAACACTTACTACAGTAAATTAAAAGTATACATTAATATGCACTTTACTGTCTATGTCTTAAAACTTAATATTTATTATTAATACCACAGAATAAATAATAGTACTAAGTACAGAAGACTCACTCTCTAACAAAACGCGTCTGTTACGATCAGCACAGATATGGCCGCTAAGTGGCGACAGCGCCACGCGCGGCTTATGGCAAACCCCAAAATTTGGGCCGAACGGATGCACTTTTAGCTACCTGTAGCAAAGCGACGAAATCGCGGAGTGAGACACGCCTGTTAATACTTGTTACTGTTAACAACAACGATAAAAAACAGATACGAGTAAAATAAAAACTAATATAATTAAGATAAGATAAAGTAAACGATTCACTAATTGTATAAGATGAGTAAAGTCTAACACATCGTGATTCGAATTTGGCAAGTAATGTAGATGGCGCTGTACATTTTCGTCTTCACGTTTTCAAAATGACCATTTGACAATTCAGTTTACCGAGAAACATATCGCGCCGTACAGGGCCTTCATTTTCAGCTCTCAAACTTGGGAGCACAATTATATCTTAGGGCCACTACATAATAAGCGTGTTTACAAATATCCTTGTTGTTTCAGACACGGACGTTTAGCAAATACAGCTCGTTCCAAAGGGCGAAGGTGATCCGAGACAAGCGCACCAACAAGAGCAAAGGCTTTGGGTTCGTCAGCTTCAAGGATCCCGGAGACTTCATCAAGGCCATGAAGGAAATGGATGGTAATTTCTTTGTTTGCGCTTTGCGTGTTCAATCAGCTGCAGAGAGAAGTGTGTAGATGTTTGCAGGGGGGGTGGGGTCGCCTCTCTATGGCTGACTGTACTTATTACAAGCTATAGTCGGTGAAAATATCGGTCTAATGACACGTTTTTTAACCATTTTTAGGCATAAAACGATTTATCGACCACGCGCCAATAGAATTTCAACCTTAGCAATCCGATTTAAGGTTCAAACACTTAACTTTCGGGAAATGTGACTTGTCTTCAAATGAATCATCAAACCTATTGGAATATTATTTGATTTTTTTGGAAAACCTTGTAGATTGGTGCGGCCTGGAAAAGGGTTAAATGAGGGCCATCTCCATAAAACTATCCATTCCGATGAAGCTATTTCAGCAGCAGCGTGGCTCACTCCGCGATTTCGTCGGCACAAGTACATGCGGCCACACCAATTTTGGTGTCTAGCAGTAGTAGTTGCTGCGCGGCTATGGAACGGACGCCTGGGCCCCATTTCTCGAACGATATTAGTCTAATATTATTAGTGTGTTGTCATGGCAACCCATACGAATTGACATTTCGTGGACTAATAATATTAGACTAATATCTTTCGAGAAATGGGCCTCTGCTCGCGCTTGTGGTCATATCCGTCGTAATAGACGCGTTTTGTTAGAGAGTGAACCTCCTGTACCTAGTAGATTTTTTTTTAAATAGCCTATAGTGTGTCCCACTGCTCACCTAGTAGATACAATTATTTATTCTGTGGCGTCACATGACATCTAACGCGCGCCACTTTTTGTGTGTCAGGTCGCTACGTGGGCAGCCGGCCCATCAAGCTGCGCAAGAGCACGTGGAAGAACCGCGCGCTCGACGTGGTGCGCAAGAAGGAGAAGGAGAAGGCCGCGCTGCTCTCTCTCCTCATGGCCGGCAACAAGAGCTGACAGTGAGGAGGACCCAATTTCTGTAGGTTTTCATTTATTAATATTAATTATTACGAGCATTAGTAAACAATTCTGTGAGCCCGTCGATAATTTCATGTAGATAAATGTCTGCGGATCCTTTTGTTTGACATAATTATTGAAAGTCATAATGTAATGATTGTTAGATTATCATCTATCTATCTATATATATAAATGCAAGTGTCCTGACTGACTGACTGACTGACTGACTGATTCATCAACGCAGAGCCGAAACTACAAAAGCCAGAAAGTTGAAATTTGCACACCAGATTGCATTTATAAAGTGTAGAAGAGATAAGAAGCGATTTTGAGAAATTCAACCCCTAAGGGGGTTAAAAAGGGGATGAAAGTTTGTATGGGGTTAAAGTTTTCTTTTAAGCTAGGAATTTGAAACTTCTTAAAAAGATATATTATCAAAATACAAGAAAACTAATTTCAGCGTTTTAGAAAATTCATCCCTTAAGGTGGTGAAAAAGGGGTTGAAAGTTTGTATGGAAATCAAAAAAAATTTCGAGTGGTTGAGTTGAATCTTTGTATTTAGGGATATTATTAGAAGACGAGAAAAGTAATTTCAGGGTTTTGTAAAATTCATCCCTAACAGGGTTAAAAAGGGGTTGAAAATTTTAATCCATTATAAATGCTTTGAAACTTCTTAGAAAGGCATAATAGCCCATTACAAAAAAAAAGTGGTTGCAACGTTTTTGGAAATTCAATCCCTAAGGGGGTTAAAAAGGGGATGAAAGTTCGTCTTCGGGTGAAAATTTTATTTTAAGCTAGGAACTTGAAACTTGGTAATAAAGTATCAAATTCAAATACAAGAAAACTAATTTCAGCGTTTTAGAAAATGCATCCCCCAAGGTGGTGAAAAAGGGGTTGAAAGTTTGTATGGACATCAAAAAATTTTTCGAGCGCGGGACTTGAATCTTTGTATTTGGGGATATTATTAGAAGACAATAAAAGTAATTTCAGCGTTTTGTAATATTCATCCCCTAACCGGGTTAAAAAGGGGATAAAAGTTTGTATGAGGTTAAAGTTTTCTTTTGAGCTAGGAATTTGAAACTTCGTTAAAATATATATTATTAAAATACAAGAAAAATAATTTCAGCGTTTTTGAAAATTCATCCCCAAAAGTGGTGAAAAATGGGTTGAAAGTTTGTATGGATATCAAACATTTTTTCGAGTGTGGGACATGAATCTTTGTATTTAGGGATATTATTAAAAGACAGGAAAAGTAATTTCAGCGTTTTATAAAATTCATCCCCTAACAGGGTTAAAAAGGAGTTGAAAGTTTGAATCCAAAACAAATGGTTTTGAAACTTCTTAGAAAGGCAGAATAGCCGATTACAAAAAAAGTATATCCAACGTTTTTGGAATTTCAACCCCTAAGGGGGTTAAAAAGGGGATGAAAGTTCGTCTGCTGGTGCAAATTTTATTTCAAGAATGGAACTTGAAACTTTGTAAAAACATTTCAAATTAAAATACAAGAAAACTAATTCCAGCGTTTTTGAAAATACATCCCCTAAGGTGGTGAAAAAGGGGTTGAAAGTTTGTATGGATATCAAACATTTTTTCGAGCGCGGGACATGAATCTTTGTATTTGGGGATACTATTAAAAGACAATAAAAGTAATTTCAGCGTTTTGTAAAATTCATCCCCTAACAGGGTTAAAATGGGTTTCAAAGTTTGAATCCATTACTAATGCTTTGAAAATTCTTAGAAAGGCATAATAGCCGATTACAAAAAAAAGTAATTGCAACCTTCTTGGAAATTCAACCCCAAAGGGGGTTAAAAAGGGGATGAAAGTTCGTCTTCAGGTGCAAATTTTATTTGAAGCTAGGAACTTGAAACTTTGTAAAAAGGTATTATATTAAAATTCAAGAAAAGTAATTTCAGCGTTTTTGAAAATTCATCCCTATGGTGGTGAAAACGGGGTTGACAGTTTGTATGGATATCATGCATTTTTTCGAGCGCGGGATTTGAATCTTTGTATTTGGGGAAATTATTAGAAGACAATAAAAGTGAATTCAGCGATTTGTAAAATTCATCCCCTAACAGGGTTAAAATGGGGTTCAAAGTTTGAATCCATTACAAATGCTTTGAAACTTCTTAGAAAGACATAATAGCCGATTACAAAAAAAAGTAACTGCAACGTTTTTGGAAATTCAATCCCTAAGGGGGCTAAAAAGGGGATGAAAATTCGTCTTGGGGTGTAAATTTAATTTTAAGCTAGGAGCTTTAACTTTTTGGAAAAAAAGGTAATAAATTAAAAAACATGAAAACTAATTCAAGCATTTTTGAAAATCATCCCCCAAGGTGGTGAGAAAGGGGTCGAAAGTTTGTATGGAGATCAGATATTTTGTGAGTGCGGAATGCGGAACTTGAATCTTTGTATAAGGGCATAGGTACCTATTATGAGAATACAAGAAAAGTAATTTCAGCAACCAACATCAAAATCCACTTGACTTAAAACTTCATACAACTAGCTAAAAAAGAAAAGTACTTAATTTCAACATTGCTTGGATATGAAAAGTATAGGTACTAAAGATGTAAAATGTTGAAGATAAGATTCCACGCGGACGAAGTCGCGGGCAACAGCTAGTTAAGTCATAATTCTAAAACCCCGGTAACTTTTCAGGATTTAGTTAATATTATTAGGTTAACCTAATAGATAGGTTAGGTTTGTTTTATGGCAATCCAATCCTGAAAAGTTACGCGTTTTTGAGAAAAACCAAATTATGACTAACAAAAATGCGACAAACAATACAATATGGAAAACACTAGAGACCCGTATTACCGACAGTCGCAATTTACATTTATCTTTTGTTGTTTGCAAATATTTGCTAAGATTAGCCCTACAGTCTTTCATATACAATTTTACATATATTGTGATACCTTTTGAAAAGTATCTTAGTTCATAAGTTGTGTTTTGGATGTTGTGCAACTGGTTTCTTTAATTTATACTCGTAATCTACTATTCCCATATACTTACAATATTAAACAGCTTTAGCAATATATATTGCATAATAGATACTGTATATATTAAGTTTTCAAAATTGTATGTATAAAGTGAACCCTATGAATTTGACGACCTTTCCTAGATCTAATAAATAAGTATTTTTAAGGAAAGGGATTTTCATTTCTCTTCCATGAATTAAACTACAACATCAAATTTTAATATTTTTTATTTTACTTCTTTGGCTCAAAATCTCCAATCCAATCTGTAGATAAATTAGTTAAATTACTTACAATTATTATAAACTTATCGGTTATGTTATGGACTTATGGTGAACAATTTCAAGGAATTTCAGATTATTTCCACTTACTTACATTTTTATGGTTTTGATATTAGCACTTATTGCTAATATGATATCTATTTAACATAATTGATAATTTATACTTAAATCTAAGTTTTACATCAGGTTGGTATTCCACCTGTCCAATTACTTTGTCCAATGTGTATTTGCGTCTCACATTTTGCTTAATGAGACACTCACTGTGTACATTGGACAAAAATAAATTGGACAAGTGGAACCACCCTCAGCACTATATATTCATTGATCAGCACATTCCTTACAAAGCAGATGTTAGAACATGCAATAGGCACTATTATCGTATCTGTTACCTCCGAAATGTTATTTGTATTTCTTCCTCAATATGTCAAACGAAAGTGACGCAGCTTTGTCAAGAAGATTGCTGTCGGTTATAAAACTTATAAATTAATAATTTATACAACCCTTTGAAACAAATATTGAAGTCTAAACCTGCCGCAATATTAACGATTTCCTGCTTATAACATTCAATAATACATCAGTCTGTATGAAGTTCAGTATTTGAACCATAATTGCTTTGTACTCCCAAAGACTATGTATAAATTAGTTAATAGGTATAGCAGTTCAAAATTTTGGTATCGTCTTGGGTCGTCCCATTCGATTTTCGTCAAGTTCTTAAATTAGTCCTATTCTGCTTTCGTCACTCATTCTACATTGAAAGCCACCGACGATTGTGATGAATGTAGAATGAGTGACGAAAGTAGAATAGGACTAATATAACACATTCACTGCCCCCGACGCACATGTGCGTTCACCGTCATACTAGTTTGTTCCTAGGTCACGCCCCCTGGCAGTGAATGCGTTAAGAACTTGACGAAGAACGAATGGGACGACCCAAGACGATACCAAAATTTTCACTAGAAAACTAATGCATGCAGTAAGCCTGCGCCAAAAACCTAATTATTTAAACTTAAGCAGCTAATCGTCGCCAAACGAGACGAAACTTAGTTGTTGAATTAGCCATTTAGTAATACCTACCTGGCAACTACCTAGGTAGTAAAGAGCGGCAACGTATGCCATAATAAAGAAATACACATTTTGATCAGACCATGAATCTGTGGTTTAGTTATAATGAGGATTCTTGTCTGGCAACATGTAGATAGTCTATATAGTTACCTACTAGAAAGATGTTTGGACTTTATGACCACAATAATCATGAACCACACTGGCGCCCACATCTAGGATATTCTAAAGCCCTCTCGCAAGATATCTCAAGTTGGGCGGGGCTGCTCCGTGGTGACTAATACAGGTACACAACAAACTGTCATGGTACAGTCTGCATCAAATAGTGGTGGCCAAATATATCGGAACACATCCTTATTTATATGCAAACAAAGGTATATTACGATATATTAAATGCAGACTGTAAGCTCGTGTGGAACTAGTCCTGCACCTGACTGGAATCCACCTCCATGTTCTTGACCCTCCTGGCGCGGAGTCGCACTAGGGGCCTCGGGCGCTTGCGCGGCGGCTCGCCCGTGGCCGCCGCCTCGTACTGCGCGTCCAGGCAGCAGCGCGGGTCGCCCTCGTCGCCGCCCTTCTGCGGACAGAACGGCGGCGCGAAGTCTTCCACGCAGTATGCACCGGATGCCCTGAAAGGTACAGGTAGGTACAGTACAGGTGATCCGTTGAGTTGAGGATTATAGAAAGTTGTAAGAAGAACCAAACCTTTCCCTTCTCTATCTTACTACCTTTACATTGCCGATGAAGAGGAAGTTACCAGATAAAACAAACAAAAACTTGACTGAGGTCCGAAGTAGGTGATTGGATATAGTTATATATGTACTTACTACTTAAATAATCTGAAACTAGTGATACTGAAGGTTGAAGGTTATAACTGCACGTCTGGCATACCTATCTTGTCAAAAGTCGCGCGACTTCATATACATCAAACGGAACGTACCATGACGCGGCAAACGTGCTAGACATTCAACCATCATTGCATGGAAGGAGTTGATAGTGAAAGAGAAACTTCGTCGCGTCGAATAAAAAGTGGTCACCATAGTAGACTTGTTTATGGTCAGGTTGATTAGAACTTGTTAATAGTCGTTTTGTGTCCCCTCTATAGCGGTAGTCAAACCGCGGCTTGCAAGCCGCATGCGGTTCTTCAAGTCACCCAAGCAAGTACCTAATAGGAATACCTACTACTAACAACAGAACAACGCACGTGTTGTTGTCAGTTGTCCCAACCGCACGAGCCACAAGGCCCTGGAAGACACGCGCACGGAGAGCGCAGCGCGCGCAACGAATTAGACTCTCCGCCTGGTAGCTAATGGACCAGGATGTGATGCGCCTCGTCTGTAAATAGAACAATGCACTCACGTCATAGGCGCAGGCTGTCCCAGTAGCACGGGAAGCGCCGAGGCCCTGGACGGAGGGACGCGCACGGAGCACCGCCGCCCGCACGGCGCCGCGGCACGTGGTACAAACAAACTCTCCGCCTGGTAGCAGATGGACCAGATGTGACTGCACAGCGCTTCGTCTGTAAACAAACACGAGCAGATATGAGGGTATTGTGCTCTCAGGTCAATAGAACGCAATTTTTTGCCGCCCGCCTCGCACTACGCTAAGAATGACATACTTACCTACATATCATCTCAGTCATAAGACGTCCACTGCTGAACATAGGCCTCCCCCTTTTTTGGGGGACTTACCTACATATAACCATCATCTAAAGCTAAAATAATGAATTACTAAGTTGGTAAGTAAATGATGATCTATTGTCCCATTATGATACCCTAGCTGCAAGCGAAGCAGAGCATACAGCAAGTGAGGATTCTACTTCGGCAGTCGGCAAAGCCGATCAGCACCGTCTCGGTGTAGGTAGCGGCCCGCGCGCATTCCCCGTTTCCAAACGCAGCGCAGACTCTAGGTCTACGAATACTTAGATACATAATTGAGCTAGTAGAGACTCAACTTACTGGGTGTGTCCTCGCAGAAGGGCTGGCTGCGGCCGCCGTTGAGGCAGAAGTCGGCGTGGCCGAGCCGCGCCGCCTCGCCGTAGCGGCCCGCGTTGGTGTGCAGCACGTGCACGGCGCGCGCGTCGCCCGGGTCCAGGCGCAGCGCCGGCGCCGAGCGGATCAGCGGCCGCGCCGGGTCCAGACCTACGCAGCGCATACATAAATAACAAACACAAAATTGTACTTAGAGTGCCGAGAGAGTGGAAAATAGAGACAGATAATTCCGGAAGTATTAGGTAAGTACTTATTATTTTTACAATTTATATGATGTCCGTTTTATCCTACTACAGGAAATGGGTTAAGGATACCAGTGCTTAATACTATCTTTCACCTCCTTGTTACACCTTCCGTCCTTTCAGTCTAACACGCACACATAAGTGGTCGTAGCATGCTTTTATTATATAAGTTTGCCATCAGATAAGTTATTAGTTTGTAGGTACTCTACCGTTTTAATTAATCTGTCTCTCTTCGTCACCATCTAATTCAAAGTTACTGACCGATGATCCTATTGAGCCGGAAGGTGAGATAGTTGGCGATGATGCCGCACATGTGCGCGCCGAGGCTGTGGCCCACGCAGGTGAGGCGGTCGGGGCGGAGCCCTGCGCGGCGCAGCGAGCCCAGCGCCTCGGCCGCGCAGCGCGCCGCCGGCCGCAGGTTGTGCACGGCCGACACGTAGCACGGCGGCTGGCACAGCGCGCCCCAGTCCAGCATGAACACGTTGTAGCCGCCGCGCCGGAGGTACGCTGCCGGACAAAGCGAATTGAATAAATATAAAATACCTAATGTAGCCAAATGGTTCAGAAATGTGACAACTTTCAAATGAAATTATTGGGTTCAAAAACACCAAGTAAAGTAGGTAAGTATATAAAGTCTGTTGTGAAGAAATAAATTTGATTTAAATACCTAAATATATACTTAGGTAAGTAACTTAATATTCTAGGACAAAATTACCCAAATTGACTAAATCCCTAATAATAGAGAGTTGAAATTTTCACAGATGTATTTATGGGTGTCGCTAAAACAATTAATACTAAAAAGTACGGAACTCTCGGAGGGCGTGTCCGACTCGCATTTGTCCGGTTTTTTTATTATGTTTCTGTTGAAATATTAGAGAATGGTAGACTTTTGACGCGTAAATCGTAATTTGTACCGCTATAATGCAGACTGTCGTTAAAAAATGCCGATGCCATTCGCGGGAAATTTATCCGATGTCGGATGTCAATGATTAATTTTGCATGCACAAATTTAAATTTTCACATTGCCGCTTTAAAAAAATACTGTTACGTATAGGTAAGTAAGTAAATAAAATAATTACAATAGGTTAAAGGCAGTTAGTAAACCAAACCAAAAATTTTATTCATGAATTAATCAGTTCATACTCGTACTTATTTATAAGGAGATAGGTAACTACATTAACATTGATGTTTATTTTCCGATGAAGGCGAAAGTCAGCGGAGCAGTCCTTCCCTGTCGTCGGTGAGAACAGCGCTATGCACTATGCACTTCCCACGGCTTTCTCCACCAATGCAATGCGTCAAAGTCGATGACCTCGCTCATACACACTTTGGTACTCAAGCGCATGCATGATTATTTATGCTTATGCGATTCCATTATATTTTTTACTGCCAATAATTAAATGCGATTGATTTTATGTAGGTATGTACCTCTTAAAATATCTTTAATAAGTATGCAAACTGTCTATTTACATACAACCTACACCCGTATCTTTTAGGTAACATAAGAATTTGGGATACTTAAATGGAGTAGTCAATTAAAGTGAGTTGACTCTTGTTCAGCGTATGGAGACCTGTTATCAATTGGGAGGTAGGTGTGTTAAAGTGTTTAATGGACAGAATTCTCCTGTGACACCCTCAGCTCATCGCCAAGTAGTGTATTGGATGTGAGCTGGTCACGCCGTAGACCTCTAATCGTTGAATTTTATACGAGTTTGGATCTTGGATGGAGGTCTTGGCTGATTGTGATGGAGGAAGTCCAGTATAGGGCCACTTGCACCATTCACTAACCCTGGGTTAACTGGTTATACCTGGAGTTACCATGGTTACCAGCACGATTTGACACTGGGTTAACGGTTTAACTGGTTAACCCCAGGTTAGTGAGATGGTGCAAGTGGCGGTAAGCCCAATGATGATGGAGGAAGGTCTACGGGCAAATGGGCGACCTTTAGTTGCTGACTGTTGATTTGATGATTAAACAAATTTGTATTTTTCGAAACTATCTACTGTTATTTTACTTAATAGCATCACGAATATTGGGGTAAATATGGCTAATTGTCGCTTTTATATCGGTTATTAATGTAGTTAAAAATCTGCTAACATGTGAGGCTTAAAATCCTTTCGGAGATTAAACTTGTTCAAAACCATGCCAATACGGGTTATAAATAGATACGTAGGTACATTACGTGCACTTAATCAACTTATTAGTTACTGTAAGTAGGTACGTTTATTGCCTCGTCAGTCCAACTCTAAAAGCTAAATAAACAATATTCTGCACACGCACGTGCTTAACGTTTAACGTTATTACGCGTACGCTTAAGATTTCTCTCATCATTATGTAGGATGCAGTACGTGAATGGAGTCTCTAGCAAAAAATTATGTTTGTTTCCACTTTGAATAGAAAACGTATAACCATCACGTAATGTACTTAGGCGTTTTGTAGTTATGTACTCGTAGGTATAATAATATACGTGACTAACTTACAATCGAATTATTAAATGCGCGCTAAAATATCTTAGTGCATCAAGTTAGTGTGCATCAGCATATCACATAGAAATAATAATGCAAATTTGTATTTTGATAGTCCTAATTTACACATATTTTTATGTTGTAAAATATTGTAACATCGAGCAACGGTAAATCGTTCATACACTGTTATCTATATCTATCTATGTTGGCTGTAACGTTCATAGGGGTCGTCCAGAAAACATGTGATCGTTTAGAGGGGGGTGGGGGTAAGAAAAATATCACGAACGATCACGATGGGGGAGGGGGGTCTGAGATGATATCACGTGTAATTTTTTTTCAAAGCGGGAAAGACAAAAACAACAATATTACTCGAAAATTTAATTAGATCAAATAATGTGCTCTATTTTATATGCGTATTTACCCAAAAACAAAACATCATAATTATCACGTGATCTTGTGGCAGGGGGGGGGGGGGTTGCGTTAAAATCACCAAATATCACCAAGGTGGAGGAGGGGTCAAAAATAGGCCAAATATGTAAAATATGTAATACGTGATTTCTGGACGACCCCATATGAGATGTCACTTAAGGGGCTCACAGATTACCAGTTCGCCGGACGATATCAGCCTGTCAGATGTTCGGAGCTGTCATCTTTTGCGTTTAACTGACAGGCTGATATCGTCCGGCGAACTGGTAATCTGTGAGCCCCTTTACGTTAATTGGCAATTGGATAGCGTGTAATTCCGCCCATTATATCGATGGATCCGCATTCTAAAAATAAGATCGAAATCAAAGCATTGGTAAAAGATAATCGGATACTAAACTATCGAGTTTTATCCTTACTCGCAGCCGCTCTGCCACAGTCGTAACTGCTGTGTATCTGAGATCACTCTCCTACCTGTACCGTGTGTGAAGATGAAGTCTGACTGCTGTGTGTGAAGAGGTGAAGGGCAACGTGTCTGCTCCGCCCGCATACCCGTATATCAGCAGGATGGTTCCATGCGGCTCCAGCCGCTCTATCGTAGTCAGACCACAGAATAAATAATAGTACTAGGTACAGAAGACTCACTCTCTAACAAAACGCGTCTGTCACGATCAGCACAGATATGGCCGCTAGGTGGCGATAGCGCCACGCGCGGCTTATGGCAAACCCCAAAATTGGGGTCGAACGGGTGTACTTTTAGCTACCTGTAGCAAAGCGACGAAATCGCGGAGTGAGCCACGCCTAGTCAGACTAGTGTATGAAGAGCTCTCACCGTCTCGCAGCACGCTAATGGGCAGCGTGTCGTCGCCGCCCGCATATCCGTGGATCAGAAGAATAGTTTCGTGCGCCGGCTCCCAGCCGCTCTGCCGCAGCCAATCTTCACTGAACAAGTCGACCTACAACGACACAATAAGAATTAGCCAGATAACTTAGTTTTATAGGTACTACCTATAGGTACCTTATTTACTAACTTGTCTTCCTTCACCTACCTACAATCCACGTCATATTTATTGTGTATTTTTTCAGTTATCTTATTAATGAGATTCCTCCTTAGGCTACTTAACATACTTAAATAACGTAGGTACTCTTACTTACAACATTTCCAAAAATAGATGACAATATAGGTACCTATGTCAGAATATAATTTACCTATGTTAACAGTTATGTCACCATTCCAGTTGACACAACTAGGGCGTTTGCGAACGCGCGTTGAGTCCCCGAAGACCGGGTAGCGGTAACTTAGACGCATTCCGGTATTACGTACAGCACATCCGACCTGTGCGCGACTGACCATCAAAATCTGATCTTTTTCCCCTTGTACCCTAATTTATTAGGCCTAAAATTCCATTACTTACTTAGTTCATAAAGTTGACCAAAATCGCAAGCCTCGTAATTCGGAAAGTGTTTTGTGATTTTATTAGGAACATTTGGTAGGTAGGTAGGTAGTAAAACCGAAATGGATTTATCTTTCCAGTTTGCCTTTTTGAGTTCAAAGGATTAAATATGTATTAATTAATAATTCAGAAGTATTCATATGTACCGTAACGTCCCTGTTGGGACTGCTAGAGATTTTATTTTTCAGCCTTAACTTTTTTTTCTCGTTAGATACCTATTGCGTATCTTAAAACCTAGAGTTGCCTATAACATGCTACAACTAGATTAATTCCCTTGTTATAGAATGATATTGAATAGAATGTCGCCTGCGCATACGCAATCTTCACGCTCGCTGCTTAGCTAGGCTGCCTAGGTGCTTAATCTATAGGTGTTGCAATATATGTATTACCTACACTGATTATTTCCCAATCTAGGAATATAATATATATGGGTAGGTTAAGATATACAAATAGATTCTGACATAAATTAGTCATCTGTATTTAATATATATTAGTTTTACTATAATACAACTGTTTGTAAGCATGTATGTATGTATATTTAATAAAATATTAATAACATTCAACTTACCTATGTATTGCATGTTGATAGTTACGATTACGTGAGCTTTAGGTAAATAGTATTTACTAAATAAATACCAATCGATACCAATTAATTTCATAAGAATGTATTTTTATATTAAGAGGCTTCAAAGTTAAAACTAGCTAGCTAATGGAATTGATACAATCAAAAAGCAGCCATGTAATGTTCTTCCCTATTCCCGGCTAGGTGTACCTTCTTTATTTCACAACTATTAAACAGTACCTTTATTATGAATTTATGAGTAGATAGCTGTGTACACTGGCGTTCAAAAGTGCATGGACGGTCGACATCTATCCAGGCACTTTTGAACGCCACTGTACCTACTGGATTTTGATTATGGGTAGATAGGTAGGTACCTTATTTGAAGCATCTGATCATCATCAGCATGTTATAAAAAATTACTTGAAATTACTCTTGATTGTTTGAGCATTGTCATATATTATTCATTTAATACAAAACTCGACACGTGTTTCGCCTGATGATGCCTCTCTGGAGGTTTTGGTGGTGGTTTAATTGTTATATTTATTTGCGTACGAATAAGTATAGTTTCGCGGAGGGAGGGTGGAAGCATAAATATTGCTTGCAAAAAAATACGCAACCACTTGTAAGTACAACGGATTAGCACTAATTGACTAGCGTTATTGTATCGCGGATTGGCAAAGCAATGTTATCGTTTCAATTACTCTACATAATACATATTTAACGATCCTTGAGGCTGAAATGTAGCAATCGATCAATATCACGACCTATCATTGACCGAGTGAAGCGAAAGGTCTCCGTTTCAGCTGGGAGGAAAAATGTTTTCGTATGCCGTATGTTTCCTCTACAGTAAGTCGCATTTCGCATCCGAATCTCATGAAATCTCGTGAGCAGGTTAATAAATATTCAATTAGATTTTTTGTCGATTCAGTTTTGAAAATGCCATGCCCCTAAGTTTGACTTTTTTCGATTTTTTAATTATTATAAGAATTAGGAGCGCAAAACCCAATTCCATACAGTCAAATTGTTGTGTTGACATGCAATATCAAATTGTGTAAAGTTATTTTCAATAATGTTAATATCCAGAGAGGAAAAGAACTACGTTTATATGGAAAGGCGATTTCGCGCGGTCGGACGTTGAATTTCTGCGTATAAATAAATATCACGACCTATATATATTATATCATTTTAGTACATAAATGACCTTTAATACCGTTAAATTTCCGTAGTATCTCATCAATCTATTGATTGATATTGATGATATAAAATAGGTAGGTCGTGATATTTCACGACCTACCTATTTTATAATTTCGGGACGCCTGCTTGGTATTCCGCCGATGCGTGCGTAACGGACGCTTGCGTTGTCCTCCGTCGGACGTGAAGTCTGCTTTCCTACACATTCATATTCTTTGACAATGTTCAATGGCATAGTGTCAGTAGAAAGCGCACGAATGTCGCTTATCAGTGTATACGGGAGTTATTGTTTCACACAAAGTAAACGTTGGAATTAACATATTGTGGCGGTAACGCGCAAAAGGCAGTCGACCTGCGTTAACTGTTCCTATTGGGAGTATTGGGCACTAATTTAATAAGGTATATTTTAGGTTTAATTAATGAACTGTGTCATGCACACATTTTACTAGTGCCAGACCCAGTTTCTTATCCAATAGGTCTAGTAAGTAGATAGCCCAGATAAGTTCCATGTCATGACCAATACTATAACATACATTATAACATTTATAAAAAATATACTATAATTCTATTCAAGTAACAATAATTACTTTAGTTCTCTAGCATGTACCTACTAGGTACCTACGCAAAAAGTTAAGTAGGTACTTAGATAGTTTTTCAATTTTCACGTGGGAAGTAATAGGTAATCACAATCACCATTATTCAAAATCAACAAGCAAGCACAATGAGTTGTAAATTAATCTTACTTTCAGATTACCATCATGCGAGGTGGAATAAGTACTTATAAGGAAACAAAGCGCGATCGAACACACCTGCTTATGCCTAAGAAAAAGGCCCCCAAAATGGTCGAAAAATAAGAGAACTGAAAATATGCATAGAAGATGTCAACCGATTCTATTTCGCGTTTTTACTCGTAGGTATGATTCAAATAATAATATTCTATAATGGTTTTTTATTTATTTAAATAAATCCAATAATTTAAAGTAGCAGAGATACGACTTCGAAACAAATAATATTAAGTATTAGGTAGGTAAATGACAAGATTTTGATTTAATTAACATTATTTAGGCATAACTTAGAACATGTTTTGGAGTCCATATCGAGTATGGAGGTTGAAGTAGATGATCATTGATCAATGAAACTTACTGAATGAATAAAAAAACATCCATTAACCCCTCAGGAGTATAATCAGCTACACAGCTATTTATTGCAACACTTCCTCATCTGTGCAGGATAAAAGACATCAACGCGCCTTTTACCCAACAGTCCAGCGCCATGTGCGGGGTTAAAATTGGACTGCGTTATGGAATAACGAACTATATAAGTAGTTCGTTATTCCATAACGCAGTCCAATTTGTCAATGGTACTTGTAAGGCACCTATTTTTTCGGTTAATTCGTCAAAAAAATTAGATTGTAAACTTCATTTTTTACGTGTAGTAGTTGAAGTGACCTTAAAAAAAGTGATTCTTAAAAAAAGGATTTTTTCAAATTAAAAGTTGTAATTTTAATAAATTTATGCGATGTTCCGCTTGAAACATGATTGTACCTATAAAATGCTTCACTACATCTAACGATTACCGGAGACTGTCAAGAAGCATGGCTTTTAAGGGAAGCCTGATCAATAATTCAAATACCATCTATACTGCACCTAAAAGTAGGTTGCTGAAAAATTATTTCTTGTAATTCGTTGTTTGAAGTGTTTATTAATTAGGTATGTATTACCTATACTGGAATCAGTTATGTAACGCTGCCATACATGACCCAAAATTTTTTTATTAAGCTATGAGCTTCATCACATCTGATATTTGAGTAATTCTAAGCATTTCTAGCCTGGGGTAGGGAGGGAGGGTGGGGTACAAAGACGGCCGCCACCCGTCATCTTTAAAAAAATCTATTCTGATCCTGGTGGGTACTAGGGCAAGTTTGGTATCATTTTCGTATAAACCAAAGACGTAGAATTCATTGCTGATATTTGTTTTTTTCAGTTTCATAGTAATTTTACAAGAAAAACGTAAAAAGGTGAAAAATTTGGTTGGAGATTTTTGCTACTCGGAGCCGAAACTACAAAAGATAGAAAGTTGAAATTTGCAGACTAGATTACATTTATAAAGTGTACAAGAGATAAGAAGCGATTTTGAGAAATTCAGCCCCAAAGGGGGTTAAAAAGGGGATGAAAGTTTGTATGGGGTTCAAGTTTTATTTTAAGCTAGGAATTTGAAACTTCGTAAAACGATATATTATTAAAATACAAGAAAACTAATTTCAGCGTTTTTGAAAATTCATCCCCTAAGGTGGCGAAAAAGGGGTTGAAAGTTTGTATGGATATCAAAAAAATTTTCGAACGCGGGACTTGAATCTTTGTATTTAGGAATATTATTAAAAGACAGGAAAAGTAATTTCAGCGTTTTGTAAAATTCATCCCCTAACAGGGTTAAAAAGGGGTTGAAAGTTTGAATCCATTACAAATCCGAGTAGACACACATTTCTTATTGCCTCCCAGGCTTGAAATGCTTAGAATTACTCAAGGAACATATGTGATGAAGCTCATAGCTTAATAAAAAATTTTTGGGTCAACTTTATAACTGCTTCCGCTACTACCCGACATGTCAGTTGACCGCATTGGTTGCATCCGCTCTCGATACTTAATAATAAAGGTCTAGTCGCTATTTGTAAACACCTTTTACGATGCATGTTTCATTAGGCTTTTTGGTATCAATTATTAATGAATGACAAAATGAATTCATTTCCACCCGTAGGACTACTTACTACGATTAAAGTACAAGATGATGTGACTTTAAACGGGCCCACAGATTACCAGTTCGCCGGACGATATCAGCCTGCCAATTGTTCGGAGCTGTCACCTTTTGCGATTAACTGACAGGCTGATATCGTCCGGCGAACTGTGGTAATCTGTGGGTCTCTTAAGTTAAGTATTGTATTTTGTGAGACACTACATACTTAGTTTTGTTGTCAAAGCACTACAAATAATTAGGGACTGCCTTCAGCAATGGTCTATACTCGTATCTACATGTAACTAAAATTAAATATCTTCACTACCAATTTCTACCTACCACCTTCCAATTGATATCTAATAAGCTCTACCTCGTTAAATACGTATCCTTCATCTTCATCGCATTTTAGCTTAAAGAGCGGTCTAGATCCTATATCGGAGCGGCCATGATGGTTACAAATATCAGAACAAAACCTATCCTGTTGTGTACTCTTAAACTCACCACTCTCTTGGTGGGCTCAGCCTCGGTGTAGAGATGCAGCTTGACATCAGGGTCGGGGCAGGGCTCCCGTTCCCGCCTCCACACGCAGTCCTCAAACGTCGCGTTGCCGAACTGGTCGCTGTTCAGAAATAGGGCCTCCTTGATCGGCTGACGCTTGTCCGCCGCGAACACTGTCGAAAACATTGCACATGTATAAGGGGCTTAACCACATACTTGTTTACAATTATCGTGTAACTGTCAGTCAATTCATTAATCGAAATAACATAATTACAGGAAGTATTCGCGTAGGAATATTAATATACGAACTCAATTGAGGATTGATTTCATTTCCGTTCCATACACTAGATACGATTAAGTTAGTGGTGCTCAAGAGGATCATTTGAATTAGGCTAAGGAATATCTAAAGTTTAGATTCTAAACTATGGTTCTAAATCTCCCAGCTAGTCTAATAGTCTAAAACTTACTCGAATATTTTATTTCGGACTTATAATTTATACGAAATTATTATTTTAATGAAGCAGTTCTAATTTAAATCCCACCCATACAAATGAAAACTCCGAAATTTTGCCACTATTTGATTTGATTCAAATTGAACGAAACGAAATCAATGCAACTCTGCACGCTCGGGAACGGACATAGTTTTTATTAATCATCATCATTCCACTGAGACTAGGCGGGTTGTTGCGGCAGACGTTAGTATTTTCATGAGCGTAGAACCCTAAAAACTGCATTTTCTTTTGTCCTTAAAGGCACTGGCCAGACGGGAACAATTTTTCGCCAATCTGATAAAAATTGTCTGATCATTGATCAAATCAGGTGGTATGGACGCAAAGGCCAATAATTTAGGTCGCCGATTATGACCGATGATATTACATTACGGATAAAATGGAGGTGCGGACGCGATAATACCAATTTGTGAGGCTAGTATTCGCGTTTGGGAGCATTTTTTTATGTACAGCGCTCAAATACCACCATTTTTGATCATCCCGTCTGGACTGGCGTTCATGATAAAACTGTCAGATATAACTAAATAACAACACCTCACCATTTAAAGTTTTCGCTTTAAAAATTGTAAAATAATCAGCACTTAAAATATACTGTTAAGAAAGAGTTACCGCAAGAAATACCTGCGTGTATTGCGACGAGGCCGACCGCGAGCAGGGCGCGTGCACACGGCATCCTTGCGCGGTTACCGTTGCTGCAGTACTGCCGAGGACCCGCGCCGGAGAATGGGGGTGGCCACTGTGGCTAGTGACTCCAAGACAACGCGGGGATATGCGACGCGAATCCATGTATGAAATCGACAGCGTTCCATTGACATTGTTGTGGACGGTTCTAACAGTATTTTTAACCGACTTCATAATTTAAAAGAAGGTTCTAAATTTCTTCACATTTTTACCTCGTATTTAGTATTGCACTAACAATTGGTCCGCCGGCAATCAATATATCAAACTTAGGGAGCTACCCATGTAACACTGTAAATACGTAGGTATTTATCCACAATGAAAATGTATTGATTGACATTGACTCCTCAGTTACACAGAAAGGTACAATATGTATTTATAATTTTATAACCTACCTGTAAATATTTCGTTGAAATTAGCTGAGTTTCATCCCGCCATCCTGACGCTCACACCAAAATCGGCCCCGTTATCTTGACATGTACTTACATGAAGTCAGCTAAAAGTATAAAATTAACCCATCCCGTAGTCGGGACAAAATGGTCCCTTTGTTTCCCATATAGTTTTAAATCATAATGTATTGTTTGTCACATTATTGATAATAATGTAAGCTAAATTTACTTTAATAATTTAATTGAATAATTGACATTGTACCTATCCTGATTAATAACTTGACATGTAATATTTAAAATATTATAAAATAAATGACTATGACTATGACTATGACTATTATCGTTAGTCATAAAACTGAAACCGTAAATTATCAGGATTTTCGTAAGGTTATTCTATAGATAGGTTAGGTTAGGTTAGTTTTATGGCAATCCTGAAAAGTTACGCGTTTCTGCGAAAAACCAATTATGACTAACGAAAATTCGGACAAACAATATATTATGACTATGCGGGCCACAGATAGAGATGGGTAGTGAGTAAATACTCACGGATAAATACCGAGTAAATACTCAGTATTTACTCAATTTACCCGTATTTACTCGTTTATACCCAAATTGGTGGGTATAAACTATTTAGAGTGCTGAAAGGGGCATATAAATTTGAAATATAGGTATATTTTGTAAGCCGCTACTGGATTACGTACTCAAAATTGTAAGAAATGTATTTTTAAGAGGGGCACTCCATACATGTAACTAATTGTCACAAAAAAAAATCTCAGAAACCACCAACATTTTGCACATCATTAAATGGGTCTTTAAAAATAACTGGAATGTTTCTAAGAACATTTTTGGATAAATTGAATATTTTTGGAAAAAAACCCATTCGAAAGGCCAAAATAATGTTTCCCTCTCTATAACTTTAGAACCAAAGTTCAGAAAAAATATGAAAACATATCGGGAGATTAGCCGCATAATAGAGTACAAAAAGCAATATTTTGAACATCATCGGTTGAGCCATTTTTGAGTTTTCTTTAAAAAACCCTTAATAAAAGGTCGTAAGTGCCGCGTAAACACGCACTTTTGCGCGACATGCACTTATCTAGAACATCGGTAGAATTTAAGTACTCATATTTTTAAAGTAAATACCTTCTTATTTAAAACATAATTGTTAACAAAATTTTCCTCTCACTAATAATTACCTTTTTTTCCTAAATTAAGCGTCCTCTATGCTTTTTATTTTATAGATATTGTTAATACACGTTAGCACTCTTCAACAAAAGACAATTTTGTTCTTTAATCTCACTTTTTGAATATTTTATAAGCAATCGTTTTTACCCACCTAAATGAGTAAATACGGGTATTTATCGGGTGCTTTGAGTAAATACCGAGTAAATACTCAGTATTTACTCACCCCTACCCATCTCTGGCTAGAACTGATGTAGAAGTGCATGATTGAAAGACTTAAGTGTCAGAGTAGTAGTACAGTTAACCGAGTTGATTCCTATAGAACTATGTCATAATGAATATAGGTATTTGTTTATTTTCTACGACAGTGCTGAATTGAGTGACGTATGTCACTCATAAATGTATATACTAATACCTATTAGTTAAAGCGACAAGGTTCTATAGTTGCCTTAGGAGAAGATGCTTAGGTAATAGTGAATAGTTTTCTAAGCGCAAACTATAAAATAGTTACAACTGTTACAAGTTGAAGTTGCTATTCAATTTTCACTAGGCGTACCTAATGTACCTATCTACATTTTGCGGCATATTGAAATTAAATTAAATATTGAAGTACTTAGATAATATGTAGACAATAATATAACGGAGCACACACTTAAAGGGCTCTACATCTCATTACCTACCTATTTGCAAATGTAGACAATTTTAGGGGCCTACTATATCAGATATATCTTACTTTTTGTAAGATATATCTGATATAGTAGGCCCCTAAAATTGTCTACATTTGCACCATGCTGCACATGTTTTAAAATTTTAAATGCATTTTCTGTGTTGCTCCAAGACAGTTGGCGGAACCGATTTAACGCGATATATCCGGATGACTGATATTATTGATACAATTCACCTTACGTGTGTGCATCTTTGTAAGAAAACCACAAGAGCATTGAAGTCAATGACTACGGTGTGTTAGTGTGCGTGCAGGTGAGATGAACGTGTAGAGCGGGACCGCGAGAGGCTCCGTCGCTCGCGCAGGTAGAGCCGCGGCCCGCGCCAGTACTGACACGCGCCCCGCGCGGCCGCGTTCCTTCGCACGGCCACTGTCCGCCTCTCGCCGCGTAAACAAGACCGTAACCGCAAAACACCTGTACTAAAACATAAACTAAGTGCAACTAGTGCAAGCAGTGCTCTGACAATCTAAGCGACCAGTGCCTCTCACCAAACATCGGATCGCGACAAGATAATTGCGCGAATGCCACGGTCCGCGGCCTACGCAGCCGGCGTCCCCTCCTCCGTTCATTCAAGGACCAATAGTTGTATTGAATATTGAACCCATGCCGCCTCAGCTCGCTTTCGCGTGTGCGCAATCTGTGCCGTTTTTGAGATGAATCACATAAACATCACACGGCCTCTCTGAGCTGATGACCGTCTGCGGATCGGCTCTAACGACAATGTCAATCAATCAAAATGGAGTTCAGTTCAACAAACAGAAACAGCAACAGCAACTAGGTAAACAGGGTCCGGAACCGGTCAACTTTCCACCGCGGTATCATCCGCCTCCGCCGTCCGCGGCCGGTCCCAAACTAGCCACTATTGACCCGTCCGCGAAGGAATTCAAACCTCCTTACGTGGGGAAACCTGTGGACCCCAATAAAATACAATATCCCCTAGGAGCTCAACCTGCTGCATATCCGGGGGGATCGATTCCCTTTTCGAAGTATCCCCAAGGATACCCGGTAGGGTACCCTCAAGCGCCGGGAGCTTTACGTGTGTTGCGACCCCCGGGAGAGGTGGTCACGAAGGCGATCGTGCACGAGCCCGGGCAGCCCACGGCACGCGCGCGCAGCGCGGACGATACCCAGCGCGTGCAGCGAAACCTCGAGGAGGAGCAGATCCACAGGAGATCAGCTGACATGCTCAAATTCACTAAGCGAGTGGAACCTGATGGTCCCCGAGCTTCGACGGACCAGCGGCGTCAAATTCAGACTCTTTTGGACGAGATAAAAGCATTGAAGGACGCTAACCGAAGACTGAGCGACGACAATCAGGAGCTTCGTGACTTGTGTTGTTTTTTAGATGATGATCGACAGAAAGGAAGAAAGTTAGCACGCGAATGGCAAAGATTCGGCAGATACACGGCGTCGGTTATGAGGCAGGAAGTTTCAGCGTATCAAAGCAAACTAAGGGAACTGGACGATAAACAGCAGGAACTGATAAGAGATAATTTAGAGTTAAAAGAGTTGTGCTTGTACTTGGACGAGGAGCGCGAGAGGAGCACATGTGTAAACTGCGGACGAGCGGCGGGCAGAGAGCGAGACGACGGCGATGGCAGCAGCAGCGGCACCAACGCCGAGGAGGTGCGCGCACTCGCCGCACCCGTCACGCACCCGCAGCTGGCCGAGCGCACGGTGCAGTACGTGCGCGACCTGGAGCAGAAGGTTCGACGATTGGAGGCAGAGAAAGGGGTCAACGGCGGCATCGGCGAGCGACCCGAAGCGGTTGTGCGCGCGTTGCAAGTGTTAGAAGTCAGAGAGCGAGTGGAGAGAGAAAGAAGGAGACCAGCTCCTGACTTAGACTCTGGTGAGCAAGCCCTCGTAAGAGAAATGTGCAATGTGGTATGGGGTAAGCTAGAAGACGCCCCACCACAAGCGCCTCCACGGTAAAAAAACCTACAGAAGTTATTAACTACTAAAGTTACTACAGTACAAATCAAATGTATACGCGAAATACTGTTACCCGCCGGAGTTCGATTGGAATCTGACTCTATCGAGGTCGCGGCGAGATCGGAGGGGTCTCGTGACCCACAGACAACAGATTGTAAGGTTGACCTTGTTTACTGAATGTAAGAGCGGTGGGATTTTGTTAATGAAAACGACGCGTGTGATGATGCTTGTCGAGATTAATAACAAATCTTATGAGAAACCGAAAAGTACAAATCTATAAATTGTGTTACAAAACTAGCAAGTGTTAAGTTATATTCATAAGTGTTCTTGAAGCTTAAATTTTCTATCGTGGATTCCTATTTCGCTACAGTAGATGACATATGCACCTATTTGTATTTGCTTAGCATTTTTTCTAGGTATGCGTACTAATTATTATAAGTGTGTGGATAGTACTTATTGCTTACTTATGTTAGCTATTGTATTTTAATATATTGGTTCTGTTAATTTAAAAATGAATGAGGCTAAAAAAATTTACACGGCTGACGACTTCTATTAATGGCCAGTCAATACCTTTCCTCTTAAATATTTTATATTTTTACCTGACTTTCCGAGTTAATTCAAGCTAATAATTCCAATATTTGCCTTGCCTTAGCCAGTATTTTCTAGATAAACCGTAAAGGTTACTAGGGGTAAGACGAACACTATGGAATAAATTTCATGAATTTGGGCTAATGAAAGTAGACAATATAAAATTCCGCAACATTAACAAAAAAATAACGTTTTGCAACACCGTGTAGGTACCTATATATAGGTAATACTTGAAAATTTCTTCTTTCACTTCGATACACATTAGTCGTGCGAATTTGACCTTTGATGTGTAAAACGATTTCTATGAAATATATCTTCAACAAAATTGTATGCAAGATTCGTATGCTATAGATGGTCAAGCAAATCTTGTCAGTAGAAAAAGGCGCGAAATTCAAATTTTCTATGAGACGCTATCCCTACGCGCCTACATTTTTCAAATTTCCCGCCTTTTTCTACTGACAAGATCTGCTTGACCAAGTTTATATGTGTGAACTGTAATCCCTTAGTATATACCTACCCCGCGTGACAAAATCGTACGAACTACCTACCCGTTCGCTTCAAGTTGGCCGTTACCTCCCGGCCCACTTCCCGGCTCTACCCCTCTCTAGAAACTCCAAATTAGTCGCTGGAAAAAACAAAATCACTCACATTTTTGGAAATAGATAGGTACTTTATGTTGCATATTCATATTGAGTATGAGTACCACAAAACAAATTTCCAAAACCTTTATGTAAAATTTCCAAAACCTCAATCTACAAAAAAATTTACTTAATCATCAAACCTGCTCACAAAATTTCACGAGTTTCGGTTTGGAATTGCGACCTGTAGATGAGAACATCCGGACGAAAACATTTTTGCAAACAAGCTGAAACGGAGACCTTCACAAACGCTTCGGTCAAGTGGCGATTTTCATTTAAAAAGTTTTAAATAAATCTCAGTTCAGCATTTATTAGCCCAAATCTAGCGTTCGTTTTGCCCCGATCAAAATATGTAATCAGACCCTTACATATTTTAAGACACTGTCAGAACTTTAGATATTTATTGCAACTGTCCTTATCAAATATGATAATGTTATTAATTTATTATTCAAATTATTAGTTGTGCCTAAATTTAATAAATTATTCGAGGTTTACTTTTTATTACGAGTTTCATTATGTTTACGAAACCTTGTGCCCGATTATAGAAGTATGGATTAACGTCTGCAGTCTGTAGGCTAACTTAACCGCACAGGCTCTCCATAGATTGATAGGTACTTTCAAATTGTGTTTTAATCTGAAATCCTGTTGTGTAATTCACACATCAAAATAAATCCTCCATCATAATAAGTACTTATAGAAATGGTCTTATTGGCAATATCAATCAGGGATATTCTCAAACCAACTTCAAAAAATATTTATCTTTATAGCCAATTTACATTTTGGGAGCAAAACTTTCTGGCCATCATGTTTACAAAAAAGTAACACTAGAAGTGGGGTTACCAGGTCGCATAGCCAATTAGTTCATTTTTGACCGACTTCAAAAAAAGGTGGTTATTGAACCAATTGACCACCAAAGATGTCTACTGACGCTAAAGCTTAATATCAACCTACGTACATTCCGACAAGTTTCATGATGACGCGCCGCGCACGTTATGCGTGGCGTTAAAGAAGTTAAAGGAGAATAGATTCGTTCTCTCTTCTCCAAGCCTTAAAAAAGATACCAGTCAAGAACATAATTATAAGATTTATTGTCGAAGCGTCTATTCCTTGGGCTGCGCCTCCTCGAGGAACTGCTTGCGGTGCAGCAGCCAGGAGTCGTCGTCGTCGCCCTCGTGCTCCGGGAACACCGGCAGCTGCTCGAAGCGCAGCACGTCCGTCTCCACGCTCTCGTTCGTCAGCGACGGGACGGAGTCGTGCACGGGCAGGGGCACCGCCTCCGGCGGCAGGAACTCCGCCATGTACGCCGTCACGTTGCGAGCCCGCCACACTGCTATTTTGCCTGGAATTGCGATATTGCTATGGGCGCCAGGAGAGTTACCGTTGTTATCAATTTGGGGTTAAACGATAATGAACGGTTTCGAAATAGGTTTATCGTATGTGGATGTTTTAGCTATCCGAACCCACTTTAGTCCCTAATATTTACCACGTCTCACTTAGCTCAATCCGGCTGCAGGTACATATATTTCATGGACTTTGTATGTAGACAGTTGAAATTTTCAGTGTGTTGTGTACTACTTTAGTACCTACATCATTACAAAATATCAAAACAAGATTTAAGGTTTAAAAGATACCTACTCGTAATTATGTTCTAAGAATATATCTAATTGTATCCTACAACGCATTAGTTACCTTAGGTTACCTACCTTTTGTTTCGTCAAATTCCTCCTCTTCCTCTTCCCCCATCGCCTCATCTTTATCCATTTTCTCTTCCTTTTCCTCCTCGCCCTCACCTAACTCTTCCAGCGCCGGATCCTTGATCAGCAAATAGAACCCGTGCTGCATACAGTTGGTGTCGAACACGAAGCAGCCCGGGCCCTTGGGTACGCCTTTGTACCAGGAACCGTGGAAGCGTACGCGAGGGTACAAGATCTGCCCAGGTCCCTCCATCCGGCCCTCGACCCAAGTGCCCATGAATTTGACTTGGTATTCATTGAACAAGTAGGTGCCGAGCCCGTGGCGTTTCCCTTTGAACCAAGCGCCCTCGTATATGTCTCCGTTGGGATAATAGTAGGCGCCGAAGCCTTGCTTATGATCGTACCGCCAGTCGCCCTCGTACCGCGATCCGTCCGGGTATATCATTGTACCGACGCCGTATTTCATCGCTCGACGCCATTCGCCTGAAGAAAATGTGAAGGCAAAGTGAAGGATGGCTGTAAGTTACTTTAACGTGTTGAATAGGAGTACAGTCAGCAGCAGAAGTCGCTATACACTCCAGGTGCTCAAAGAGAGGTAAACGTTTAAACTGTCAAAAAGTTGTTGGCTGTCATGGTAGTATTTACTTGTGAGCGCTCAACGTGTCACAAATATGTTAACAGTCGCTATTCATTAATTTCTACACTTACAACAAGTCATTGATACCTTAGCTGTCAAAAAACCAATGGTATCTAAGCGGTCAACGTGTCAAATATATCTGAACAATATGGAAAAATAGACTTTAAAACATACAAGTATGGTCGAATATTGAATAAAAGATAGCCATGCTAATTTCAGGTAAAGCGTTTTGACAATCATCGAAAGCAGTACAGTCTTGTCATCACATACATCTATCTCACGTTTTGCCCTTCAACCATTTGACAGGAGCCTCTCGGTCAACTTACTGCAAACTATTTCTTTTAACAGAATCGTCAAGACGAATGACACATAGCAAAAGCTAACTGAAGCCGAATTTAGACCCAATTGTCAAGGCACGTCGTGGTCTCAGTAACAGGCGTTTGCTTTTCAAAGCAGAGACCGCGGGTTCAAATCTCAGTCGTACGCACCTAGAGATTACAGCTTTTTGTTTTTTTTTGGATTTCATTTCTATTATTAATTTGTCTTCTGGTTTTATGTTAATTTCGCATTAGTTTATATATTTTTTGAAGATAATGTCACATGTAGCGTATGTACGACTTTCTATCAGGACGTTGTAGGTTTGAACCCGCAGTGGGCGTTACTTAGATTACTCCTGTGCGGAATGCCATTTGATATTTACTACTCAAAAATCACGTTTGTTGTATGGGAGCCCCACTTAAATCTTTATTTTATTCTGTTTTTAGTATTTCTTGTTACTTATAATAGCGTCAACAGAAATACATTATTTGTGAAAATTTGAACTGTCTAGCTATCACGGTTCCTGAGATACAGCCTGGTGACAGACGGACGGACGGACGGATGGATGGACAGACCCCTAAAAATGCTGGTTTCTTCGAAAACTGACTAAATTAAATTAAAGGATATGAAAACAATGCATTTTATTAATTTCAGACATCATGTTTTATAGTAACATTTATTGCTTAAGACCTACACAATCGATATCTAAATAGAAATAGTCTTAGTTTTATTTTTCAAAACGTTCGGGGTTCGATTCCCGAGCTGAGTACACATTTTTTTTAATGTATGAATGCAGTTTTTCGTGTTACTAAAATCGATGACATGATTCCTAAGAAGAGATCGGTGTATATCGTATAGTATCAGATTTTCCCATACTGGCCGATCTAAATGGGCCACCCTGTATAGTATATTTTACTACAATAAGTGGGCTAAATAAATATATTAACATAGGTATATAATATGATCAACGGTTTGGAAGAGCAGCTGCATATGACAGTTAAAATAAAAAAACCGATCATTCTAGTAGAACCTACTTATTTATTGTATAAGTTTGACACTTAACGATAAAATACTTCTTTAAGAAAGGAGGTGTCAATTCGTAGTGCTACAGTATTTATTTTAAAGTTAAACAGATAAAATGTTGATGCTTAGTTACCATTGAAATAACAACTGCTTAGCAACTGGTGGCACCCTGGCTGCTGACGTACGTGATTGGCAGTGCGTGTAGGTATTAATGACAGCAGCTTGAATTTGATTGCTTAGTTACCACTGACTTTTTAACCGTTATTGTCATTGTGATTAAATAAGGGTGTATGTGTTAAAGAAAAACTCAGAAGTTAAGGTATTTGTGACGAACTGAAAGCCTACGTGAAAATGACATCTTAGATGTCCTTATTTTTGTGACGATTGAAGTGTATATGTTTTCTTGGACACCTTGCCCGCTCAGGTATATCTGCTGCTGACTGTACTTAGGTTTCTAAAAAGTACCGAAATAAATGCTTTACTATTTGTTAGCATACCTTCGTACCGCGCTCCGTTCTTGAACACGTACAGGCCCTTGCCGTTGCGCTGTCCGCGGCAGTAGCAGCCGGTGTAGAAGTCGCCGTTGGGCAGCACGGCCCAGCCCTCGCCGTGCCGGTCGCCGTCTTGGTTACGTTGGCCTACGTATATCTGTCCAATAGACGGTTGTTAGTACCATAAGTACCTACTCAAGATTATTAGAACCTTTTTAGGGTTCCGTACCTCAAAAGGAAAAAAACGGAACCCTTATAGGATCACTCGTGCGTCTGTCTGCCTGTCACAGCCTATTTTCTCCGAAACTACTGGACCAATTAAGTTGAAATTTGGTACACATATGTAAGTTTGTGACCCAAAGACGGACATGTATCGTAAACAAATGAATTTTAAACATGGGGGCCACTTTTAGGGGGTAAATGAGAAAATCAAAAAATAACGTTTTTCAAACTATATCGTGTTGCATATCAAATGAAAGAGCTCAATGTGAGAATCTCAAACATATTTTTTTTATAATTTTAGAATAAACAGTTTTTGAAGTAATTCAAGAAAATAGATAATAAATGACCATTCCCCCCCTTTATCTCCGAAACTACTGGGTCTAAAATTTTGAAAAAAATACATAAAATAGGTCTTTACCCATAGACGACAGGAAAACCTATTAGAAATATGTAGTCAAGCGTGAGTCGGACCAATTGCTTAGTTTTTGATCCGACCCCTACGGGTTTTTTAAAGGCAATTCACTCGCGTTTCACATATATACATAAAATATATTGTTAAAAATTTAGTAATGTACGGAACCCTTGGAACGCGAGTCCGACTCGCACTTGGCCGGTTTTTTTAAATACCAACGACTAATCGAAACGTTGCTACTGTTGCTAGCTTACGTGACTGGTTCTTAGGTATTAATATGCTAAGTAATTAAATATATCAATTTAGGAAACTTAATGATACATGCTATGCATACCAATACATAGTTGCCTAGACTCTAGAGTATTAGATGTACATATATAGATATTGATAGAATTTTAATTAGACTTACTCCAATAGTGTCCTCATCTTCTCCCTTCTCACCTTTTTCTTCCTCCATTGATCTTGAATTATATTCAAACCTAAATTTATCACTTTGCAAGTTTATTGAAAGCTGTCAATTTGACTTTTGTGACAGATGCAAAATCGCTGGTTATTATACTTTTTTTTTTTTTTTTTAGATAGGGGTTATTAGGTTATTATACTTATTATAGACGGTCAAGCAAATCTTGTCAGTAGAAAAAGGCGCGAAATTCAAATTTTCTATGAGATGATATCCCTTCGCGCCTACATTTTTCAAATTTGCCGCCTTTTTCTACTGACAAGATCTGCTTGACCAACTATATTATACTACATGCTTACAAGATTCAGCCAGTGCTCATTTGAATTTTGTAAGAAAAAAATATTTTAATTTATTTATTTTAACCTTTTCACCACCATGTCAATGAAGTACAGTCAGCAGCAGAAGTTGCTAAGCGGCGAAGGTATTCAAAATGTTCTTGACGCGACTTTATTGTTAAGAAAATAAGAGTGTGTCAAGGTAATTTTGAACACCTCGCCCGCTTAGCTTCTTCTGACTTTACTAAAGTGTCATCAACACATGCCACAAACATACCTATTAATTATTTTACTCTTTGAACATACCACAAACTGCACACTGACTTTATAGCAAGTCAATGGCGGCGAAAAGGCGAGCAGAAATAGTTTTAAATTTAAATTGTATACTTAAATTGTATTGCTGATACAATAATTATATGCTATACTATCTTTATACTATAGATAAAAAATAGGTAAACCACTACAGGACATAAATATACTCCTAGCAGCTCACAATATGGTTATGGATGGGGAATGTTAATCAGTAATCACCTACAAAAATTAGTTGGACTATTATAATTGCCAAAAATGTTTTGAAGATCCCACTAATTTTAAGAGGCATAATTAAGAGTATAAACTCAGAAAGATTTCCGATCTCAAGTTTATTTACACAAGAATAAGGCTATTATTTATAACTAATCATACTCACTAGTAATGTAGTAACAACATGATACATGCGTCAAAGTTAAAATATGGCTATTTCAAACCACTTAGGAATAGTCATAGAACAAAACAAGTAGACAAGTAGCTTATTAATGCCAAAAGCAACTTAAAATAGTATAAAAATATGAAATTCTCTAATTATGTTGCCACAACATAAATTTATTACAATAATAATTAAGTTTGAGCGTTTGCTGGAGGATTGTTATTTGATGCAGCATTATTATTTTCAAAAGTATTCTTATTTTTCACCAAGTAAGCAGCCAGGTAGTTAATAGGATCCGGCGGACGCTCCTTGGCCAGCGCCGAGAGCCCCTGCAGTAGTATGGGAACCACAGTCTGGTCCAAGTATTGCCTTGTTGGTAATGCATTGAGATCTATGCGGGATTTCCGACTAGCATTGGTTTCTGGTTCTTTCTCCATTGCAATTATCTTCTGCAAGAAAAAGGGAAACAATATTAACATTTAATGTTAAAATAAAAAAAGGATTATTTTGGAGATAATCTTACACAGATCAACTACACACAAACTACAAGCTAAGCTTTTATAATCCTGTATGGGTTCTAGGTGACAATATACATAGATAACAAACACACAACTAAATGCCATTACATACTGGGACCTTGCTTTGTAGGATAGGAAAGGTCACCAGCTAGGCTAGGAGGCTGTTAGGAGTTAATAACATTCTAAACTGAATAATAAGACCTAGTAGTCGCAGGTATAGCTATACTAATATTATAAATATAAATCGTAGCTAGTAGCTTAACTACAGTAGTTTTTAAATTAAATTTTAAATTAATAATGGCATAATCTGTAATATAAAAATCTCTATGAACATAATGCGCTAACATGGAGTTACGGGGCAGGTTTATCCTAGTGTGATCCACTAAATCAATGTGAATGTAGCTGATTTAAAAATAAAATTTTACTTTACTAAATAATCTCTACATTTTTAATAATTTTATTAGGATTGCCTACAAGAACATTATCAACAAGGTTTTTATTGATTAATAGTAATAATAACTGTCACAGATACAAGAATAACTGAATTGAATTTGCTAATTATTGAGTAGTTTACAAAACAATAGTATTATGCTTCTAACCTTTACGGAATCCGGTATTTTGGGCGGAGGTTGCTCTTCTTTAACGGCTTCGCGATTCGCTTGCAAAGAAGTATCGGACATCGGTCGCAGTTAAATATTATACATACAATTACTGCAATATTTATAATTTTATTCTAAGTAGGACTACACTTGTTTAAAGCAAAATAAATTTTGTTGTTTGGCAGATCGCTTTCCTGCGTTACCAACTCAAGCTAATGTCAATATGTATGCAATATGTCAATTTATCTTTTTTTGACAGAGTAACTACCAATGCCAAGAGGCCACAGATAACAATGAAAATATTTTATTTTTTGGCTTGGTTAAAGCTGTTACAGACGAGCGTATGGGACCGCGACCTTGGTTCGGTCAATATATCTCTTTCTCGCTCTTACTTATAGCTGCGTCCTTAGCGGACCACCTTACACACGATCGAATTTGCGACGGACCGCACCAGCCCTAATAGTGCGGCAGTCTCAGAAGCACCTGTGGCGACCACCTACATTCGTGGGAAGCCACCCTTATAATATAACCAAGGCAACACTAGCTGTCATGTTGACAGACAGAGAAAAAGCCGGGAAACTACACGTGTATATGATAATAGAATTAATATGTAACTAATAAACATTATACCTATTCAACACAATACGGTCGTTATTTAATGTTCCTGACATCACCTCACTGCACTCCCACACACCTTTGTATAGAATTATCAGGCCGGGCATTATTGAGCTGAGCTTTATTTTGGCTGTAGATTATTGGATTGGCAGCATTGGCTTTCTGTCACTTGACTTAAGGGCCCTGTCACAGAATAAATAATAGTACTAGAGTCTGGCTAGCCCATGGACTTATAAGATGGACTGCGCTGTCACTTTTTTTGCCATACTAAATTGAACTTTATCACCGAGCCAGAAAGACGTTCGTACCAGACTAGAGAAAACGGTCCACTTGAGATAGCAAAGGTGGGTCGTGGTGTCTCACTCGCACATGTTGCCAATGTTAAAAATATACCATTGTGGTAGTATTTATACCAATATACTACTCAAATTAAATAACTTCTTATATTATTTAAGTGCTATATTCAGAGTAAGGTTCTGATATATTTTAAGAAATTTGTAAATAATTATAATGTCAATATTATTAACTGATTTAACCAAGCATGTGCACAGAAAAAAAAACATTAATTTTGTTATGGTAGACATTATAGTAGCTTTGAATATTAATTGGTATCCCCAACTTGATGACATACTTTGGAGATATTTTCAAAATACGGGAATGGCGGCGCTCAGAATTTATTTGCGGAATATAAAAGAAAATGGGTAAAAAGTGTTGTGTAAAAGGTTGCAGAAGTGAAAGTTTTACTGATTGTGGTATATCTTTTCACAGGTAAGTCACAAGTGTCACAACTATTCAATTTTACAATAAAAATACAAGACAATATTGTCAAACTCATTAGGGTGACTATGATATCGGCACGATGTGAATCAGTTTTACACAATTCTTATTACGTACTTAAAAGTAAGTTTATCTAAATAGGTATGCATTTATTTCGGCATGTTTAAATTGGTGAAATGAGAACTATAACAGAATAAATAATTGCCAAAATTGAAATCCAATTCCAAAGTCCTTAAACATTAATAAATTATATATAATTACTGAAACGGTTTTTCTAACTATTTATGTATACGTAATTGATTTTATATAGGTAGGGCACACATTTCCGTCTGTAGAACAACGCGGCAAATTTGAAAAATGTAGTTGCAATACTTGTAATCACAGATCTACAATGAGTTGATGACGCTTACTGTGTCGTATTCTGCTCTAACTACTGTAAAGAGGTTCATTTAGGTTTATATTTTGAATATTATTTATTTTATTCTAGAACCTTGTCATTGTAAATAGTAAATAGTTGAATACGTTGCCATGTCCTATATTCTTGTAAATTTTCTCTGTAAATAAAATCGTGCTTCGTTAACTAATCGTTTCAGTGATTCACGTGACCATTACACTTACGCTTAAAGATAGTTGAAGTGTGCAAAAAGGAAGCCATCATGTATGTGAACATACCATGAGTGCGAAAGAAGCAACAAATGAAAATACGTGACCTGAGGGCCTACCGCGAACCACGTTCGACGTGTTGCCTCTTTGTCGCACTTGTAAATTCGTAGGTAAGTGTGACAGGAAGGCAACACGTCGAACGTGGTTCGCGGTAGTCCCTCAGTTTTGAGTTCGACAGTGGCCGCGAACAGCCGACATTTCTTTATTTTCAAACACGCCGCAACACGTTATTGGCATCGTAATAGTTTAATTTTTAAATTAGAAAATATAAATCAAGCCGGAAATGAACTATTAAAAACGTATTGCAGTCAAATCATAATAGTTTCGTGTTGTTTTACAGGTGCCTATGATATTTTGCGCGAAATTTTCTTAACTATAGGTATTTTGTTAAGTAAATTAAGGGCATAATTAGTATAAGAAGCTGGTTTACATAGCTAGTCAATAATCAAGACTAATTTGTGTAAAAACCTAAATTGTTACCTAGTAGGTACCTACGCTACGCTTGAACTTGACAAAATGTTTTAATAACTAATATCGATATCGATAGCCAGTCGTTATATTAATATCAAAATATTTTTTCACACGAAATATTAAGTTTAATATTCGACTTAAAATAATAACGATTGTTTTACCTTTTTTAGATGCATTCTTCTTCTAAGTCGGTCCCTCACTGCTGAGGATCGTGACTCCGCTTACTAATTTTTCCTATGGCAGCTCTCCACTTCTCTCTGTCGGTTGCTTTGTGGAAAGCGTTGCTTAGTGTGATGTCCATCTGGGCGGATATTTGGTCACACTCACACCATCTCGTTGCGTTTTTAGATGCATATGTTTAGCGGTAAATTTAAAATACGATGGCCGATTCGGTCTCGGTTATCAAGTCTCGTTATTTATTTAATTGTATAAGAAATTTAAATATACAATAGGCGCTAATAGGATCTAATAAAATTCATATAACATTTTTATTTGTACGAAACAACACGACATTTGAAAAAATAATGGATGAATCAGTCAAACACTGATCACAAATTATCTCATCGTCATCATAATCACATAATAAACACGTATACACATTTAATTTACCACAAATTATTTATACATGATTTAAAATGACTTATCATAACATCATCATCATTGCCATCATTAGGGTGGTCCAAATAAAACTAGATTGTGTCTAGGGGACAAAATGACATATTTACGGCGAGGGCGTACATTGAATCCTGAACGAAGCGAAGGATTCTAAAATAGAATCTTGAGCGTAGCGAGGGGTTGAAGTGTTAACGCCCAAGCTGCATACTGCTTTTCACATCACTTATGAGGAAAATAAAAGAGCTTAGTGATGACTGATGAAACAGATTCATTTATATTCTAACAGTGCTGAATTTGTCGAGTTTAACAAATTATATTAAATATATATGTATACTCGCAAGAAGCGCTGGTGGCCTAGAGGTAAGAGCGTGCGACTTTCAATCCGGAGGTCGCAGGTTCAAACCCCGGCTCGTACCAATGAGTTTTTCGGAACTTATGTACGAAATATCATTTGATATTTGCCAGTCGCTTTTCGGTGAAGGAAAACATCGTGAGGAAACTGGACTAATCCCAATAAGGCCTAGTTTACCCTCTGGGTTGGAAGGTCAGATGGCAGTCGCTTTCGTAAAAACTAGTGCCTACGTCAAATCACGGGATTAGTTGTCAAGCGGACCCCAGGCTCCCATGAGCCGTGGTAAAATGCCGGGATAACGCCAGGAAGAAGATATATGTATACTGGCAATAAAATGTCGCAGAACCGAAAAGTGTCACTTTGATCCCTCCTAAGAGGGAAGAAAAAGCCCTGCTGACGGCTTTCTCGCAAAACGTACCAGCATTGTGATACAACGAAGAAATACTGCCAGCAACATTGATACAATGTCCCAAGGGCCTATTTTAGATTTAAGTTACTTATTAATTTAGTTTAGTAGTATCATCTGTATCTGTATACTTTTATGTAAATAAACGCTTTTTCAGTAGCCATCATCTTGAACTTTTTCGTTTTTAGTCTCATCTGATAGATAATTGATACATATGAGGTTTTAAAAGCCCTTTAGGGCCTTTAGCATAAAGTAAAGTATATTAGGTACTACCTCGGGAATACAATGGGCTTTGGGCTATGACTTGCAATACCATAATTTAATACTGTAATATCATCTATTTTAATTTTCAGGTTTCCAAGAGATGAACAATTAAAGGCCAGGTGGTTGGAAGCTGTAGGCGGTCAAGTGACATGCAAAGATCCAGTTGTGTGCAGCCGTCATTTTAAAAAAGAAGATTTTAAAACAACTACTATTCAGGCAAGATTAACTGATAACGCAGTACCATATATAGTGGTAAGAAATAAATTAAATTATGCTACAAATATTATAAATAAGCGCCTGGTGGCCTAGTGGTAAGATTGTGCGACTTTTAATCCGGAGGTCGCGGGTTCAAACCGCGGCTCGTACCAATGTGCAATTAATTTTCCGGAACTTACTCGTATGTACGAAATATCACTTGATACTTTACCAGTCGCTTTTCGGTGAAGAAAAACATTGTGAGAAAACCGGACTTGTATGTTTAGATGTTTGTTTATCATTCACGCAAAAACGCCGAAAAAAGCCGATTTGAATAAAATTTAACATATATATGATATACCGAGATACCTATGTTGCCTATACCTATAATGGCCATACCTGAATAGCACCTGAAAAGAGACCTAGGTTACTTTACATCCTGGAACTCATTTCCTAAAGCATTATATTTCTATTAAAGTATCCGTGTTTTGTTCACAGCCCACAACGAAGAGAATAAATGTTCTAAGTAATATATTAATATACTCTGACCCTTCTCCGGGTACTTCATCTGAAAACAACATTGTATCATTTGCACCTGAAAATGACCCTGCATCTGAAAAAGATATTGCATATGTTGAACCACATTCAAAACGTCCACGGCTTGAATATTGCGATAGTGGCACTCAGACAGACTCGTCCATTGTCTCTAAAAAAGCAACATTACAAAGAAAAGTAAAAACTTTACAGCAAAAACTTAAAAGAAAGAATAGCAAAATTCAAAATCTACAAAGCTTATTGCAAATAATAAAAAAAAAATGCTCTAATTTTGATGAAGTTCAAGTCGTCATGGAAAACAATTTCAACAATATTCACAAACACTTTAATTCACATAAAAGTAATAAGGGCGTACGATACTCAGATGAATTAAAGCAGTTTGCACTAACTCTATATTATTATTCCGGACCAGCATACAATTTACTACGAAATCACATAGCTTTGCCGCATCCCGCTACTTTGCGTGGAATATTATCAAAAACAGATTGCAATGTAGGATTCATAAAAGAATCATTTGAGTACCTGCGTGATCTCTCGACAAAGGATGATCCTATAAAGGAAGTAGCATTAATATTTGATGGAATGTCAATAAAATCAGAACCGGTACCAGATAGACATAGCGGAAAATATGTGGGATATGTAGATTATGGTGGAATCCTTCAACCAGATGCAGAAGTGTTAGCAACAGAAGTACTAATGTTTCAAATTGTATCACTAAAAAAAAAGTTCAAGTGCCCTATTGCTTACTTTCTTACGAACAAAATGACGGCTAACGTGCAAGCTCAGCTTATAATGACAGCGATTCGAATGTTAAGTGAACTTGGAATCGATGTACACTCAATAACTTGTGATGGCACGTCGACAAATAAAAAGACGTATGAAATTTTAGGCTGCAATTTTTCGCCGCCACATATGGTAACAAGCTTTAAGCACCCATTAAAAGACCAGAAAGTGCATTGTATATTCGACCCACCCCATATGATTAAGCTGGCTAGAAACTTGTTCGCTGAAACAAACCTAGAATCTAATTCTGGTCTGATAAAATACAAATACGTGACAGAATTACATGATCTACAAGAACAGGAAGGTCTTAGATTAGCAAATAAACTTTGCAACGCACATGTAAATTTTTTTCAAAAGAAGATGAATGTGAAGTTGGCTACTCAATTATTAAGTTCTTCAGTAGCCGACGCGATTGAATTTTTATGTAGAACCGGTCATCCCAAATTTGCTGGCAGCGAGGCAACTGTAGAGTTTATTAGATTTTTAGACAGAGTTTTTGATTTGATGAATGCCAAAGATCCGCGAGGTAGCGGTTTCAAGTCTGCCCTAAGATTAGAAAATAAAGATAACTGGTCTAATGTACTAAAAGACACAAGAGAATATTTGCTCACTTTAAAAGTAAATGGAGAACCCATATTAACGACCAGAAGAAAAATCCCAGCACTTGGTTTGATTGCAAATACATTCAGCTTTCACAACTTAACCATAGACATATTAAATAAGACAGGGTACAAATATTTTCTCCCACACAAAACTTCCCAAGACCACCTAGAAATGTTTTTTTCGTGCATAAGGGCACGCGGTGGGAGCAACGATAACCCAAATGCTTTAGAGTTAAGATATATATTACGGAAACTTTTATTTCATAACAGTGTGAAACCCAGCATCAACGCGAATTGCACTGACGATGCTTTTGAGCTGTCACCGATAATTGATTTTCGAAGCAAAAAGAGATCCCTATTGAGAGAGGTAGAACAGAACATGGAAATTGAAGAGCAACAAATCAACACTTTGCTTGATTCATTAAGTATCTCAGAGTTAAAGGCAAACATTTTGTACTATATAACAGGTGCCATTGTGAATAAGCTTTTAAAAAAAATACATTGCGAATATTGCCAAGCGGCTTTATTAACAAACAAAAAAAATAACGATCACTGCTACTCGATTGATTTGCAACAATTTTCAGCATTTACAACATTTATTGATCGAGGAGGCTTGAAATACGTCTCACAGTTCCCCTTTGAAGTAGTAATAGTGGCTGAGAAATTATTTACTTTTTCAGTAAATACACACTGTATGAAGGAAGTCACTCGAAATAAACTTATGTTATTAACAATGCAACATGTGACAAACAATTTGCAAAAGTTTAACATTGAGCACCCAAAAACATCTATAAGCACAGAAGACCATCACGAAATTCAAATTGTAAAAGCCATTGCCTCGTGTTTTTTCAATTTGCGCATGAGTCATCACGCAAAAACGACATTTTTAAAAGGACAGGGAAATAAAGTAGGATTGAGGCAAAAATTGCATAAAACTATATTGTTTAGCAATCTATAATCATAATCATTAATAAATGATTGTTGTAAATATTTAAAAAAATGTTGATAAATGATATTATATTACGTTAGTAAAGAATATAATGATTGTTAATTAGGTATATGTTATTTAAGATAACTATGATATGATAAAACTAGTGGCTCTGTGAGCTATGGACCTCGCTATAAGTTTCATAAGTTTATAAAATGTCAATAAAAACATGCTTGCTTTGTTGAGTAATTATCACAACAAAATCACAAATCTCACAGTGATCTTAAGTTTCTTAGACGTTACTGGCACTATTAATTAAGTCATTTATGCCAATTTGTACCATTTCGGACATGATCCAAAAATCTAAATTACAGAAAAGTTATATCTAATTATGTAACTATCGAACCCTCGCAAAATTTCATGTACGTTTTTGTTAAAAAAATGAACCTAATTTTTACATTTTAGTTTTATTTTTTCCTAAAATCTAATTATATAACATATTATCAGTTTTTTGTGAAGCGCCGGTGGCCTAGCGGTAAGAGCGTGCGACTTTCAATCTGGTCGCGGGTTCGAATCCTGGCTCGTAACCAATGAGTTTTTCGAAATTAAGTACGACATATCATCTGATATTTGACCAGTCGCTGTTCGGCGAAGGGAAACGTCGTGAGGAAATCGGGCTAATCCCAATAAAGCCTAGTTTACCCGCTGGGTGGGAAGGTCAGATGGCAGTCGCTTTAGAATAAACTAGTACCTACGCCAATTCTTGGGATTAATTGCCAAGCGGACCCCAGGCTCCCATGAGCCGTGGCAAAATGCAACGCAAGGAAGATGATAATGATTGTGAGCAGGCAAGCCAGGCAAGGAGTAATGTTAGGTACTAGTAAATTGGGAAATTTACCGGTTTATTATAAAACGGAAAATTTCCCGGTAATTTTAAGAATAAAATTAGTGTAAAAGGTAATTTAATTAGTGTACCTATGTTCATTTATTTCATTTCATATGATGCAGTAGAGTATACTTATTGTTACAATGAAAAAAAAATTGATTATAAAAAAATAGAAGTTTAATTATAAAAAAATAATCGTAATTTACTGACTTTTAGCCTTTGCTTTTAGCCCCCATTCGCACGGGAGCTTTTTCAACGTGCATTAAAAAAGCGTTTGAATGACATAAATGGATAACCATGTGTGTATTCACACGACAGCCGTGACGCTTTTTATCAAGCGTTGTGGGACTTTAAGCTTTGGCCGTTAATCGAATTTAGAGGGCGGGCAATTCAAGCGCTTTTTTAACGCGCGTTGGAAAAGCTGCCGTGCGAATGGGGGCTTAGGATGGATACTAGAAACGTTAAAGCCCCAGTACACAGTGGTGAAAGATGGGCCATGCCACGCCCTGACCATTGTGTACAGGGGGCTATGGTATGCAATGGCGGACGACTGCCGTCAGTTGTCAGCCGTGGTGAGCAATCGGGGAGTTGTCGGTTTTTTGGCACACTTCAAAGGAATCGTGGCGTACCGTGGCGTGTGTTGTTCACACAATCGCCATTGTTGTGGCATGGACTATCCTTGACCACAGTGTACTGGAGCCTTACTCTCTTTGGAGAATTTACTGGGAACGGCACATCACTAGTTTCTTTACATTTCACGACTCTTCTCTTTCCGCACAGATGGCTTATAGTCTGACAAAAAATTAAAAAACGGACAACATTGTAGTGTCGTCCTTTCCAAATATATCTATAGTCTAACCAAAAAGAGTAGAAATTGAAAAGGGGCAATACTGTAGTGTGTTCCCTTTCAAATCAATATATATTAGAAAACGGGACGACACTACAGTATTGCCACTTTATAATTTCTAGGTACTCTTTTTTGTCATACTATACCATCGTCAACACCGAAGTTCGCAAATTACGCTCATCTCTCTCTTTTACTCCTATAAAGGAGTAAAAAGAGTGACAGAGAAAGATGCTCGCAATTTGCGAATTTCGCCGTCAATGCTCCCGTGACTAGTGCCCTATTTAAAAACCGGGCAAGTGCGAGTCGGACTCGCGCACGAAGGGTTCCGTACCATAATACAAAAAAAGGCAAAAAAAACGGTCACCCATCCAAGTACTGACCTCGCCCGACGTTGCTTAACTTCGGTCAAAAATCACGTTTGTTGTATGGGAGCCCCACTTAAATCTTTATTTAATTCTGTTTTTAGTATTTGTTGTTATAGCGGCAATAGAAATACATCATCTGTGAAAATTTCAACTGTCTAGCTGTTACGGTTCGTGAGTTACAGACGGACGGACGGACAGCAGAAGGCTTACCGCGAACCACGTTCGACGTCTTGCCTCTCTATCGCACTTGTACATTTGTCTGTAAGTGTTACAGGGAGGCAACACTTCGAACGTGGTTCGCGGTAGGCCCTCAGAGCCTTAGTAATAGGGTTCCGTTTTACCCTTTGGGTACGGAACCCTAAAAACTATAATAAACGGGCGTAGCGGACCACGACCCTTGTCCTGTCAGAATATCTGTCACTCTATCTCTCTCACTCATACCTCTTTTCTTGACAGACGTTACTGCCGACCACTTCCTGACGATCGACTACGTTCGTGGTCGGGTCGCCTATCAGTGACAGGGAACGACTAAATTAAGTACCTAATAAAGGTTGTGTGAAATGTTTTAGAGAAGAGAGAAAAAACTATATCCATCCCTTTTCAGGCCATAATACTAGTTCAGCGAAAATACAGTATGATTCTCTATAACAATGCACGAATGAGAAAAGATCGTGGCCAAACTATATTCCATGTTATCCGAATATCCCACATACATATGACGTATGGTCACCCTAATTAGAAAGAGATGCAACGCCCAACCTTGACTTCTCATGTGGACACACTTTTTGGCCAATGTCCGCGATCCAGTTTACTCTCTACGTCCGTGGGCTAGCCAAAAATTGTTGACAGATATTTCGTTGTTGTATCACCAATTGTCTATGATTAAAAAAAAGCTAAAAGTCAGTTGTCAATTTATGTCATTCATTCAAATTTTTTGCGGTTTATAAAGGGTTTATTTTAAATTATATTTGTAAAATAGGGATTTAACTACTGAAATAAGCACGAATGTAAAATAGCACATGTGAATATATTGACGACTTCCGATTGACAGCAAGTTTATTTTTCTATACGTAGACAGCCTACATTGCACTCCTCCACAATAAATTATTAATAACACATCAAACTAAAGGACTCCCTTAACCCTTAATCAAACGGAACACTTTTTATGAGATTTTTGAAAACTAAGAATGGTTTTTAGGTAAATTGGGTGCGTAGATTACGAAAAATATATAAAAAGAATTTTAGTGGGGGGGAAAGGGGGGTTTTGCGGTGGGGAATATTTTCCCGTTATCCGTTACGGAATAGCAAAATTTTGAATGAAGTGGGAAATAGTTTCCCATTGTCCGATACGGTTACAAACTTTTTACTAGTTAGTATCTCCCCCCGGCTTGGCTTGGAATTCAAGTATGAGCCTTTAACGTTATCTTCAAAAATCAAAGAAATAAATAAAAGAAAAAAGAAAACAAAAACAGGCACAGATTTTTTTGTGCAACAGGCAAACGGGCATATATTTTTATATTTGGAAACCAATTAAAATTTAGGTGGAGAACAAACACTGGGAAATAATTTCCCACTTGATAAAACCTACCAATTTTTTTGTAAATCGTACGTTCAGGCACAAACAATGGGAAATAATTACCCACTTACTAAACCTTAAAATCTTGGCTAAATCATATCGTTATCACAATTCCTTTCAAGCAAAACACAGGGAAAATAAGTCTAGTTTATGATAGTATTCAGTGTATGCACTTACAAGATTTTTTTTCGCACTTAACCTCAAAACACTAAAAAAAATGTCGTTATTGCAATAAAAATCACAACAACTGACATTGACTTTGACGTATGGTCACAAATGGCGGCCATTAGAAAAGTGTTGCCATTTTTTAAATTCAAAATGTTACTAAGATTTTAAATCTGTATGGTTGGTATCGCTGAGTGCTGCCATTAAAAAGATAAAAAATATTTCGTAAATTAGAATGAAGTGGGAAATAATTTCCCGATATTTGATTAAGGGTTAATGAGTACAACAACAAAACTATAGATCTAACCTAGTAATTCCCTTAAGGCGGCATTGCCTAAAAGGACGAGCCTGGGGCGGTGACGGTGTGTTCGGTGAAGAAACATTTGGCGATGGTGGCGCGCTAGGTAAAGCATCTTGAAAAATAGGCGACCCAGGTGGTGACTTAGAGGGAGAAACGCTCGGTTGAGACGCATGCTCCGGAAACACCACCATGTCTGACGTCGATCCCACCGACCGCCCGACTGAGTCCGTCCGGGTCTCCATTTCAAGACCGTCATCGTCAGGGTCATTTGTTACATTAAGTTTACGAACTCTTTCATTATTAGGATTTGTACGGATATCAGGTTCTAAAGTTTCTGGAACGGGATATACATGAGACTGTCTACCCGATCGCCGCTTTAATTGATCGACATGTCTATGTACCACTGACCCATCAGCCCCCTTGACGCTATAATCACCCGACCCGGTTCTATGCACTATTTGACCTGGGGCCCATTTTTCCCCCTTAAGGTATTGCCTGTACCAAACCTCTTCTTGTAACCCTAGTTCCCTATGTGCTCCTCCCGCAGCTAACTTCTGCCGTTGCTGCGCCTGACGCACCACGGCCCTAGTGTCGGGCTTCAAAGTGTCGAGCTTGGTACGAAGACTCCTACCCTGAAGTAATATGGCTGGACTTTGGCCGGTAGTGGGGTGAACCGTATTTCTATAATATAACAAATAAGTCCATAGAGCCTTATTTACATCATTTTTTTCATAAATAGCTTTTTTGATTACTCTCTTTAGAGTTTTTACCGTAACTTCAGCCAGACCGTTTGAAGCTGGATGATAAGGTGCAGAAAAAATATGTTCGATACCGAGTCCCTGGCTGAAATTTTGCATTTCGGTACTAGAGAAAGATGGCCCATTATCTGAAACTATTTGTTTGGGTATCCCCCACCTGCTAAATAATTCGCACAAAATGGCAATCACAGCGGTAGCCGTGGTACTAGTCATGTGGAATATTTCCACCCATTTGGACATCGCGTCAATTACTACAAGATAAGTCTTTCCAGTAATTGGACCCATAAAGTCGAGATGAATTCTAGACCATTGTCGATCCGGCCAAGGCCACATGCAAGGCGCTTGCTTTGGGGGAGCATCCGCTTGTACTGCACACGCGTCGCACTCGCGGCACATGCGCTCTACTGCCTCGTCGACCCCGGGCCACCAGACATAACTCCTAGCTAAAGCTTTAGACTTCACTATACCCATGTGAGGCTCGTGGAGCATCCGTAATACCCGATCCCTGCATGACTCCGGAATCACTAACCTGTAACCCCACATAACGCAACCCAGCTCTTCGTATAATTCGACTTTCCTATTAAAAAATGGTTGTAAACCAATTATGTCACAATCGGCGGGCCAACCCTCTCTAATGTACCTTAAAACCCGTGCCAATATGGGATCCCGAGCAGTCTGTGAACAAACTTCACCATAGTTGAGCAACAAAGCCTGCTGAATAAAATGTAAGTATGTCTGCTCGGGCGCCGTCGGGCTCGTTTCTCCGCACTGGACTACCGGTAACCGAGACAACCCGTCTGCTCCATTTTCGTTTGTACGAACATACTCGATAGTGTACGTATATGCTGATAAAATCAGAGCCCAGCGTTCCATGCGACTAGCGGCCATAGCTGGTATTCCTGTGTGCGGCCCGAAAATGGATACCAACGGTTTGTGATCAGTCCTAAGTGTGAAATGCCTACCATAAAGGTACTGATGAAACTTATTGACACAAAAAATTATTGCCAACGCTTCACGGTGTATTTGAGAGTAATTTTTCTCTGCGTCCGTTAGCGTCCTAGAAATGTAAGCGACTGGACGTTCACCCCCTCCACTCTGGTTTGGTTGCGACAAAACTCCACCAATTCCCCGAGCTGATGCATCACAAGTCAAACTCAGAGGACGATCTGGGTCATAGTAAGCTAAAACCGGCGCAGTGGATAACACTGTTTTAATTTCTACGAACGCCTGCTCACAATCCTTCGACCAGTGCCATTCAACGTTCTTCTTTAATAAATCATACAGTGGTACGAGCCGTCCACTTAAGTGCCTAACAAACTTTGCATAAAAGTTAATCAACCCAAGAAATGACCGCAACTCTGTGACATTACTCGGTCGGGGTATCTTGGTGATTGCTTCTATCTTATCCGGGTCCGTCTTGACCCCGTCCTTACTTAGAACATACCCCAAATATTTAATCTCGCTAACTAGGAATACACATTTCGCAGCCTTCAATCTTAACCCGTTTTGACGTAACCGATTGAAAACTGTCTCTAACGCCTGTATATGCTCCGACACATTCTTGCCCCCAATTACTACGTCGTCCAAAAACACTTCGACGTTGGGAATTCCGCCTAACACAGTACACATAATTCGTTGGAAAATACCTGGGCTAGAAGCAAGACCGAAAACAAGCCTGTTGTATTTGAATAAACCACGATGAGTATTTATAACCGTGCAATTGTTAGACGAATCCAACTCTATTTGATTATACGCTTGTGATAAATCGATCTTTGAAAAGAAACGTGATTCGCCCAATCGAACAATTAAATCGTCAATCTTTGGCAGTGGATAGCGGTCTACTAATAATGCCGGATTAACAGTCGCCTTGTAATCCGCACAAATCCTTAAAGAGCCGTCTGGTTTGTTTACCGGTACCAATGGAGAGGCCCAGTCGGAACAGTCGACGGGCTCGATGATGCCGTCGCGTAGCATGGCGTCCAGCTCGGCGTCGACGCGTGCGCGTAGCGCGTACGGCAGCGGACGCGCACGGTGGAATACCGGGACCGCGCCGGGCCGCAACTGCAACGTCGCTTTACCGCCCGTGTACCGCCCCAAACCGCCTTGAAACAACTCCTTATACCTGTCACATAAAGTTTTAATGTTATCATTTAATTTCGAATTTTCATTATTTCCACCTACATGATGACAGTTATCAAAAATCGGAATGCCTGTTTTTAATTCCACTAACCAATGTCGACCTATTAATGGGGTTTTACCACCCTTAATCACAAACAACTCTAACTCTTTCTCTGTAGCACCATAACGAACCTTGGGCTTTATCATTCCGGAAGGAGTCAGTGGTGTTCCGTTGTAAGACGTAAAGGAAGCACCTGGTGGTTGTAAAGGAATATCCTTGAAATAGGTGTTGTAAGTCTCACTACTTATGCAGGACGCAGCCGACCCCGTGTCGACTTCCATAGTCAGTGAATGATTATTAATGGAAACAGGTAATCTCACCGGTGGATAGTCACTTAAGCATAAGTGATGAAAATCTTCCTCCTGCAGGGCCTCCAACGCGCGATGCTCTACTCCGTCATCTTCCGTTTTCCCGCATAGTTGATGTAAATTAGTCCGTCTATCGCGCGACCCTTCTGCTGTCAGTTCTGGACAGACGCGACGCAAATGGCCAATGCGCCGGCACCGGCTGCACTCGTAACTCCGGAACCTGCAAGTCTGGTAAGTATGGCTGTTCGCACCGCACCCGCCGCAGTGGTGGGTGCCTCCGCCCGAACTCCGCCCTGGTGAACCACCATGTCCGCGCGATCCGCGCGTTCCGCCACGTCCTCCGTGGCCGCCAGCGTTGATACGCCGACCGTATGCCGTGGTTATAGCGTGTACTGGGTCCGCTCCCGCTCCAGCACCCTCGCCGTTAACCGCTCCCGCCGAACCGTCAACCGCAGCCGAATCTTTGATTGCGGCCTCTAAAGTCGTCGCTTTCTTAACCGCGTCCGAGAAGGTCAAACCTTCATCTTCGGCAAACAAACGTTCTCTAATCTGATCGCTTCTGATACCACATACGAACTGGTCCCGCAGATCAGTGTTTAGATTAGTCGCAAATTTACAAAAACGGGCTGCCTTCTTCAACTCCGCCACATAATCGCTAATACATTCCGTGCCCTGTCTCTTTTGCCTAAATCTGTAACGTTCCGCTAAAACTGACGGAGTCGGTTGTAAATGATCTCTGACTAATTTGACAACTGCATCGTATGTTAGCTCCGATGGTTTCTTCGGACTCGCGAGGTTCGTTATCAGCTCATACGCCTCGTCCCCGACTGTAGCTATCAATGTAGGCAGTTGATTCTCCGGTTTGATATCATTTACCTTAAAATACATTTCCATTCTTTCAATGTAAGCCGACCATGTTCCGTTTTTAACGTCAAACTCTTTTATTTTACCAATCGGCATTTTCTTGCCCTATTTTATATATGTATGGTGAGAATAAATTACCGCAAACACGCTTTTCCTTATTTCCTTTCGTCGCCAGTGTAAAATAGGGATTTAACTACTGAAATAAGCACGAATGTAAAATAGCACATGTGAATATATTGACGACTTCCGATTGACAGCAAGTTTATTTTTCTATACGTAGACAGCCTACATTGCACTATTAATAATTTCTATACTGAGTGAGGTTCGCAAACTATTATTTAAGCTCGTAAATAATTACGACAATGTGCGAAGTCGACGTGAAGCATTGTTTAACGAAAAACTGCAATGTTTACATCTCCTAACCAAATGTAAACAAATTAGGAGGTTGGTGCTCTATAAATATTTTGATACTTTAAGTACTAGTTGTAACATTTGCCTATTACTTTGTTTAAGTACGTGAATTTATTAATGCCTGAATCTCATAAACAGGAAAAGTGTATAAAGAAACGGATTAAACTAAAAGTTCTGAAAAATATCTATAAAATCTAAAGATTGGAACATAAACATATGTGTTTGCGTTGACTGTACTTTAAATAGTGGTAGAAATTATGTGAGCTGACTTTGAGTGCATGTAAACGCTCATTTAACTTATTTCCTTAGGTACCTTACTTGTGCACAGAAAATCAAAAATATTGTCCAGTATCAAAACTAAAATTCCTACTACTCAAAGTGTGACCAGCCCAAGATTTTTTGAATTTCCCGCCAAACATTTGTGTAAAATTTCAGTAGCCAGACTCTACTACTAAGTACAGACTCACTCTCTAACAAAACGCGTCTGTTACGATCAGCACAGATGGCGCTAGGTGGCGACAGCGCCACGCACGAACGGATGCACTTTTAGCTACCTGTAGAAAAGCGACGAAATCGCGGAGTGAGACACGCCTGGCCCTGTACACAATGGGCCAGCGTGGACCAGTCTGGGGGACGCATTATGCGTTAGAGGGAGCAAGTGATATTGCTATCTCATTCTTCTGCGTCCCTTGGACTGGCTGGCGCTGGCCCATTGTGTACATAGTACAGTCATTATATCCAAAAAACCAACCCTTCCGTGAATAATTAGTTCTTGGATTTTTTTTTCGTAGGTCCCTCGGGGGGGTCACTGGGAGTGTAAATTCAAAAAGTAGGCTGAATCAGGCTCCTGCGTATATTCGAAAAATGGTTTTTTTTTCCAAAAAACGGTTTTTCGTTAATAACTCGGCCATTTTTGATTTTACAGTAAAACCGTAAGGACAAAAATTGTAGGAAATTTGATTCTCTACAAGTTAGTCCAGTCATTATATCCAAAAAACCGTCCCTTCCCGTGAATAATCAGTTCTTGGATTTTTTTTTCGTATGTCCCTCGAATCACTGAGAGTGTAAATTTAAAAAGTAGACTGAATCAGGGTCCTGTGTATATTCGAAAAACGGGTTTTCTTGAATAACTCGGTCATTTTTGATTTTACAGTAAAACCGTGAGGACAAAAATTTTAGAAAATTTGATTCTCTACAAGTTTGGTCCTCACAATTTTTCTTCTAGGATCGATAGTTTGGAAATAAAATTTGAAAAAAAGCGACAAATTCAAAATATTTTCAACATCTCGTTTATTTTCAACTTTACGACATAAATGAAGAGGACTAAACTTGTAGAGAATCAAATTTTCTAAAATTTTTGTCCTCACGGTTTTACTGTAAAATAAAAAATGACCGAGTTATTCAAGAAAAACCGTTTTTCGAATGTACACAGGACCCCGATTCAGTCTACTTTTTGAATTTACACTCCCAGTGATTCCCCCGAGGGACGTACGAAAAAAATCCAAGAACTGATTATTCACGGGAAGGGTCGGTTTTTTGGATATGATGACTGGACTAACTTGTAGAGAATCAAATTTCCTACAATTTTTGTCCTTACGGTTTTACTGTAAAATCAAAAATGGCCGAGTTATTGAAGAAAAACCGTTTTTTTTGGAAAAAAAAAACCATTTTTCGAATATACGCAGGAGCCTGATTCTGCCTACTTTTTGAATTTACACTCCCAGTGACCCCCCCCCCCGAGGGACCTACGAAAAAAAAATCCAAGAACTAATTATTCACGGGTCAAAATCTATAATGACTGTACTAACAGGGGCTTTTACATTACTGGCATAATGGCATTGGAATATTTAGAATCTATCACAATAATCAGACAGGAATCCGCGGGGCAAATTGTGAATTAAGACTTCTTGTTTGGCACGGCACTTATGGTACCAATTACAACAAAATTTAGGTTGTTTTAAAACGATTAGGCAATTAAAAACTAATTTTTAACTATTTTGTTGTAATTAGTACCATAAGTGCATAAACATAAAGTTTAATACTTTGTTCACAATTTGCCCTGCGGATTCCTATGTGTGATTATAATATAATAGGTATAATAGATTCTCGTTATTTATTTTATTGAAATAATAGTCTTTCAAAGTTTTCTGTTTGATTACTTGTCTAGTACGTCTAATATAGCGTCAGCTAAACATTTTGATAACACCTCGACAGGGGTGCGAAATTCCTGACCGGCCAAACTCGGCTCCATTCTCCAGTCCAGACCTACCATTCGCTAACGCTTCATAATCCATTTCTATAGAATCGCTAGACAAAGTATGTGTTATGGCTGAACAAAACAATTGTACAGTGATATGCATGCAAAAGACGGGGCCTCGTTTAAATACTTAAAAGATGAGCCCCATTGCTCAGCCGAAACGGAAGTTTTTGTTACCTACACTACAGCAGCCTAAGATAGTCGCGCGGTCTGTCTTGTGACACAAATGTTTGTCACGTTCTAACGGTATCGTCTTGGGTCGTCCCATTCGTTTTTCGTCAAGTTCTTAAATTAGTCCTATTCTGCTTTCGTCACTCATTCTACATTCGTTCCAATCGTCGGTGGCTTTCAATTTAGAATGAGTGACGAAAGCAGAATAGGACTAATTTAAGAACTTGACGAAAAACGAATGGGACGACCCAAGACGATACCGTTCTAACAAGTATGTAAATAAGAGAGTGACGCATACAATAGATTATAGATGATTGATAGGGTAGGTACTATTATTTTGTTATATGCTTCTGTAGTAGTAATGTATCGTCAGGGTGGACCTATGAGAAAATAATACATATTAATTTGAAACAGTCATGATTTATTTAAAAAATCTTACAATTGCAAACAAATATTTTTCCACACAATATACACATTACCTATGTCTGTGGTGATCTGCAAAGTTATTTAGATAGTTTAGCCAACCAATCACATCATAATATTATTCTAACGCTAATATTAACATCCCAAAGAAAGGGTTGGGTATATATTATATGTGATTGATGAAGGTCTGAAGATAGTGTCGAAATGGTTGGCCAGACTAGGTATAACTTTTTCATACAAGCAAACAACAGAAACACCGTCACCTGAAATTTGATAAATGCGTTTGGAATAGTTTCTATAATTTAACATTCTACATTACAATTGAAGATTTATAAATTTAGTGACGTTGTAGACTCACTAGACTCACATTAATTAAGATCTTTTTTGTACCGGGATCTTACAACAGGTTGCAACAGAAGGAAACAAAGGATTGATAAATTGGACACCCTTTATTACAAATGGGTGAATCAACTTTTAGAACACTGATTTCGTGTCCCTAGACTGCCTAGCAAAAAAAAATCGTTTTTTCAAAAACTTATTAGGTCCATAAGTAATGAATTAACACATAAAAATGTACAATGTAATCAGATAATAATTACATTTTGTACGGTAACGCAACGGACAAAAATTTGCTCCCATACAAAAATGTGTCCCTGATTTTTCTATTGCGGCAAACTTTTTTCTGCTGCGTTACCGTACAAAATGTAACTTTTATCTGATCGAGTTGTTAATTTTAATGTGTTAAACGGTGGCCACATGTTAGAAAATGGTGGCCACATTTTTCAGTTTAGGTGATAAAGCAAAATAAAACTATGTGACAAACACCAAAAGTAATAGTTAGGTAATTGGTTTATTAGAAAACACAATTCCCCCAATCAGGCCGCCACTGGACGGTCGATGCAGTCTTAAAACAGGATCTTCGTAATAAATAAGTCAATAAGGTTTCCTCAAAGAAAAAATGTAGGTTCCACAGGTGTTAGCAGAATTCTAAATTTCTAATAAAACTTTCGTGTATTTGTCTGTTCTTACGATGTTAGGTAGTGGTGGTTGAAAGGATAATTTTAACTTAAGTTCTAAGGTAGTGCGGCGGGGGCGGCGGCGGCGGCGCGGGGCGCAGTCTCGGGCCGCGCTCCAGCTGCCGGCGCCACGACGCCATGGCCTCGCTCAGCGACCACAGCTCCGACAGCAGCGACAGGTCCAACTGACGGAGGCTCGCCTGGAATCAATACAAATTACCACTTTAATTATATCGTAGTTTAGTAATACGCTTAATTGTTTAGCATTATAAATAGAAAACCGCAGAATCATGAGGATTTTGACCCTTATACTCATATGATGAAATAATCCTGCCACCTTATGGTAATGAATCGAAAAATAAAACTTATCACTGACATTCGAGCCAAAATACAGAAGGCTCCTGTGCTGGTGTCTACAATTTACGCACGCATCCTATAAAGTCCCGCTATCGTGCTAGTAAGGAAAAAAAAACTGAATGCGTCCCGCTTGGCATTGACTGCATTTATCTAAGCAGGGTGCCGGTCTAATGGTACGGTTATGGGATCTAGTTTTCCAGTTAGGTTCCAGCACCTTTTTAACACTGCACTACTTTACTATGATTATTTACAGTCCTACCTACTTCACTTGACACAGACGATGATCTATGCAATTACATTAGCTGGGAATTTGAACAAATATAACGTTGATGATCTGAGAATTTAATTAAACCTTTTCTCCGTGACACGCCTATATTTGAATATGCACAGGTTTCAAAAGAAAGTAGCGTGGTTATATTCTCTTTGTACGTAGCGAGAACCCCTAGTGTAAGTTTGAACAGCGCGCCAACCGGGACGTATTGGAAACTCAAAATCCCATACAAATTGACACTTAACGCGTACGTCACGTCACGCTATCGAATGAAATTTACTTACACTAGGCTCGCTAGTAAACTAACTAAAAAATTAGAAGACTAGAAAATATAGATAGAAAGTGACGCTTGATTATTATTGGGCGGATCCTATTTGCATTTCCAATACTTTTAATTATCGGTACCGCCAAATTTTTTAATGATCACTTGATCAGTAATCATTTAATCATCAAATATGATTTGTTCCGTAGCATCTGATTCCACTTTCCTATTCGGTCTCGATTGTTTAATGGCTTTTGGAGACGAATACCAAATGATTCACGAATGATTTGCGTTTTCTCAAGCACGATTAAACAGAACATGTCTGTCTATTTTACGAGCATCTAGGAAGTCATTTGTTGGGGAAATTCCCGTTAGTCCACAGTGGGAACTAGGGCTAGGAACAACTGAAATGAAAAAATCCCACTTGTTACCATTGAGGTCTTTAGTTAAAGCCGCATTATTGACAGTTTATTTTTCACTAATGTTTGTTCTATGTATGTCTATTGTCTGTGTGTTTACTAATAAAAAACTATTCTTTTCTATTATTTAGTCAGTTGTTGACTTTATAGGTACAATTAAGTTTCCACGGCAGTGTCCAGTTGCCAAACGATAATGTATCATCACACAGGAAACTCGTGAACTTCACCCATCTAAAGGAATAGTAGTTAGCAAGTGTTATTGAAAGAACTATGCAATTTATATATTCGTGGTGCCGCTATCACCGATAAGCAAATGACAATAATGGCCGTGCGGCCTTCGCGACTATTGCGTTAGCATGGAATGCGGTGCGATCACGACAAGATGTGGGCCACACAAATAACCGAACTGCTTATTGATATCTTGCAGCCAATAATATAGACTACTAGTCAGTTGGTAGAGATATAGGTACGAGGTTGCGTTCCTCCGAACGAAACGATGACGCGACTGTCCCAAGTGTTCCATACATTCAATATATAACTTTGGCCTCCATTCACTCACCAAATGAACTTGCAAGCTGCTGCCTACTGGAACAAGATCTCGATAAAAATGTCGACTATTAAAACTAATTTTTCATCGAAGCAACGCATGTTTGTAATGTAAATAGATTAGCAGTTTCAGTGTTGCCAACTTGGCATAAATGATGCCAGATCTGGCATATTTTCACTCGCTTTGGCACCAAAATTTTCTATTTAGCATCTGGCATATTTTTTAGCATAATTTAGTCTAAGCCAAATTTGCACCAACTTGGCAGCAACAATATGCGCCATCGCCTTATGTGGTTCATATTTTCATATGAATTTTGATTTTTGTGGACGGATGGACGTCAATGGACTATATAAAGTTGGTCAAGCAGATCTTGTCAGTAGAAAAAGGCGGTAATTTTGAAAAATGTATGTGTTTTAAGTGTCCAATTTCAAGTGATATTTTAGCATTTTTTTTAGCATAGGTGATTCAAAAATCTTTGGCATAATTTTGGCATAATCTAGACATTAGTCTAGCATTTTTTCAAAATCCGAGTTGGCAACACTGAGCAGTTTACCTAGAAGTCTTATGTCCGTTCATACATCTCGATAATATATGAGCCGCGTGAGCTCAATTCAATGCAGATCCTAAATCAGAAAACGGTAGAACCGGGCTACTTGATCCTTCAATTTCGCAGAATGATTTGCAAACTGATTTAATGGGAGCGGTGTTCCGACGGTTGAAGCCAAGTACGGTTAGCCTCAAAAGCACCTTGTTATTTTTTAAATTACCATAGGTATTCGATTTCGAAAGGGAGAAAAATGATTTGAAACTTTGTCAAATCTTGATTTTAACCAATTATTAAGATCTCGTTAAATATGGTATCGATTGCGTTATTCAGGTTAAATAATAAAAACAATGTCTGGGTGGCATTGGCTTAATAACCCGGCAAGTAATTGTCGCCAATGATTCTCTTGCACAATGGTCAATAGCAACCATCGTAATAATTAAGTAATGCGAAATTAATTTATTAAATCGAAAAGTCAGTGTATTGCATGTTTGGTCCGAAGTCGTGCGTCGGCTATGCTAATAATCAGTGGTTCGCCCACATAATAAGGCGCCTCTATCATTAGTCTAACTAGTTTTCATTGGAGCTTGATGATTAGTGGAAAAGTCGAGTTTCTCAGCATTACAGAGATTGCTGATAAGATCTCTATCATACCGGTCCTTATGGTTATGAATCTAGCCATGCCTAATATTTAAGAAGATAGCATAAGCCCATAAAACACGTCATTTAATATGATCTTGCGGAGATCCCATTACGGACCCTAGGTATGTCCATTAGAAACGTTCAGAAACGTCTTAGGCACTTGGCCGCTTGGGACAAGTATATTTACAAATTCAAATATAAGAAGGCAAATTTTCCACCGCGTCATCCTTGTAGAACTCATAGTTGCGCATTTCCACAAAAATTCCGCTCTTATATTTCACCCATGTAAAAAGTATTCAATGTAAAGCTATCGAAATGTCATAAACTAATATCCATATCAAGTTTCATCTTTAAAAAAAAAAAAGTGTTGTTATAAGTGTATCTCATGTAAGTGAATTTTTGTAAATTCTTAATGAGATAATAAATGTCTTAAACCATTTAATCAAGTCGTGGGTTTAAAGGTTAAGTATAAAGATAGGCTTTCGCATTTATTATAATAAGTCTGGAACTTTGTATCATACTGTTTATTTTTAGGTACTGTCATAATCTTATAATGTTGTGAATCAGGGAAAGCGGGAAAGTGGTGGTGTCAGGGTCCGCCGGAGATGGAACCAGTGAGGCTTCACTAGCCGATCAATTAATGTTATCATTCCACTGATTAATATCACTGCTGACAGAGAAAATGTGGGACGCGTGAGAGAAATTGATATTGGATACTCTGGCAAATTGAGCCTCACTTTAATAATAGAAGGTTAGGTAATTGTAATGAAAACGAGAAACGTAACCAAATAGACCTTTCTCTGTAGGTAACGATGGAAACAGCTCTTGATTCTAAGTAGAAATAATATGAAAATTCCCTATTCTAACACAGATGTTACAACTTTAAATAGAAACGCCCTTTTAAGTTTTACTTCCACTGGATTAAAGATCCAACATATATTTATATATTTATCTCGGAATCTCTCTGTAACTGTTCCTGAAGTTTGTGTTCTTTTGTCCTACGGTGTATTCAAGCACGTCAATTAATAACACAAACATACACTGTATAATCTAAATGATATGACTCTTTCAGCCTATATATGTAAGTAGGTATCTCCAAGTGCTTCCAGTACCTATGATTTACCTAATCCAAGTAATCGGAATGTGGTGTAACATTATCTATGCGATGCAAGTCCAAGAATGTACGACGTACGCAGCGAGAATGTGCCGATGACCAACACTTGTGCGGCTTCACACGTGGCTCAACTATTGATTTGTCATGTTAAGTATTATTCCATAACTAGGCCAGAAGGGTTTTATGTCTAAAACGCACAATATATCACTTATGCAATCAAAATGTCAAGTTGCCTGCAATTATGTATATGACACGCTCCTATGGCTCGGCTAAAGGTTTTTTAGATATCGATGTTAGTTAAGTAAACAATATAGATTATCCGGGCAATTGTATAAGTGGCAAATGGATTTATTTACACCCGAAAATTAAGTAATTATGCACCCACGAAGGAACCCTTGCGATCGCAATCTTCTTGTATTCCTAGAGAAAGTGCATTCGCCCCATAGGTTAAATCACTGCAGGTGCAAACTATGATAGTATGATTGTAACATAATGTGATTTTTAAAATGAATTCAATGATTTATATTCTATTTGTGATATGCTTAGGAAAGGAAACAAAAATCAGTGTTGCCAGGGCTCTGGAGTCCTAAGTTACATTTCGTTTCCCTAAAAGTCACGTTTTTGCTGCTTAAGTCACATTTTTATATTATTGTATTGTATGGGCAGGTATAGCTGGTCAAGCAAATCTTGTCAGTACAAAAAGGCGCGAAATTCAAATTTTCTATGAGATGATATACCTTTGCGCCTACATTTTTCAAATTTGTCGTCTTTTTCTACTGACAAGATCTGCTTGACCAAGTTTAAATCGATTTTGTTAGAAAAAATTCAGAAAATAATATATTTCACAAAAAATCTAAGTACTAACTTTATATGATTTTTCTTTTTGAACATACACATTTTCATACTTAATGCTATTTGTGATCGATTTCATGAATTTTAAGGCGTATCCAGACTAGTCAATTTTTCGCCAATCTGATTAAATTTCTCGATCGAATCAGGGCGTGCGGACGCAAACGCCAATTTGGCTCGCCGAATTAAACCACCGATTATGACCGATATTACCGATAAAATGGAGTGCGGGCGCAAGAATACCATTTTGTGACGCCAGTATTTTCGTTTTGGGGCATTTTTTCAATTTAGGGGGCACTAATATCACCATAAATCTATTGATATTTTTCTTCCTGAAAATAATCAATTCTAGCAGCCTCACATGTGGATAAAATGCAACTTTTTTATCAGTTTTTGAACAATCACGAGAGCTTTTAAGCGGTATCCAGACGGGATGACCTAATCGACTGATTTGATCAGAAATAAAATTGGCGTCAATCTCCGATTTAAGGCGTATTCAGATTAGTCAATTTTTCGCCAATCTGATTAAATTGCCCGATCGAATCAGAGGCCGCCAGAGGCGTATAGAAAACTACTAGGTATACTATCAAACTAAATAACACCGTCATGTCAAGGTAACAAGTCTCATTTTGCCACGACTATTATAATAAACATGATGGTGGATGGTGGTGGGCGAATTTCGCAGACAGCGAAATCGACTCCACACTCGCGTTCGCGGCTTCGCCCGCGATTCACGCGCATAGTCTGGAGGGGGCTTAACGACAAAGTGCCAGTGCAACTGTCAACTTGGGTGCGTTCACTGCGTTCCTAAATGATACGAATTGCAGAATTAAACTTATCCAAAAAAATTCGACATTCGACTAGCTTGAAAAGTCACAAAAATTGCCTCATGATCGAAAGTCACGCACATGTCACACGAGAAGGCGAAAAGTCACGAAAAATGTGACTTTTGTGACCATCTGGCAACACTGACAAAAATAAAAATGATTTTATTAATATCTCTGGGCTAGATGTTACAATAAAAATTGATGATAGCGGTTCACAACGATAAGTGCATTTGAACGCCTCGGGCCAATTCCAACCAATTTATATTCAGATTTTAAATTGCCCAGCAGGGCTTCAATAGAATGCAATTTAGAATAACTCATACATGAAACGTAAACTAAAAATTCTACAATGGTATGGTAGGTATAGCAGGTATAAAATAAAAATAAAATAAATAAAAATAGCCTTTATTTCTACTATGTATTACCTTACAATAACTTGACTTACAATCTAGTATTTAGTTACTTTATCCTTACAGTTTTAATTACTTATACATATTATTCAATTAAACTAAACTTAAACTAAACTTTAACAATTATTTATAATAGTAGTCGCCTCTGTGGCGTAGGCCTCCCCCATGCATCTCCACATATATCTATCACGGGCCTTTTGCATCCAGTTGTCGCCAACTGTTTCGTTAAATATATCCCTCCACCTTTTTCTTGGATGTCCTTTATTTCTACTGCCATCATACGGAAACCATTCTGTCAGCCGTTTGGTCCACCTATTATCCTCCATTCTACATATGTGGCCTGCCCATTGCCACTTAAGCCGCCGAGCTTTTTTCTTCGCATCCTCTACTTTGGTAACTCTCCTTATTTTTTCATTTCTTACTCTGTCTGATAGTTTTAGTCCGAGCATGCTCCTTTCCATTTTTCGTTGGCAAACATCAATCTTTTCTTCGTCTATCTTTTTCAAAGACCATGTTTGACAACCGTATGTTAAGCACGGTAGTATTGCCATATTGAATACCTTTTTCTTTATACCAATATTAATAGAGCCGTTTTTCATAATTTCCTTATGTCCCCAATATTTTTTCCAAGATGTAGATATTCGTCTTTGTATTTCTTTTTCTGTGCTATCTTCGAACGACACTGTTTGACCGAGGTAAATATACTCTTTCACATATTCAATTTTTTCATTTTCTATAATAACATCTTCCGGTTTTCTATTTGTTAAAATCTTTGTCTTAGATTTATTCATTGCTAATCCAACTTTTTTGCTCTCCATTGCTAGCTCAGTGACCATATTTTCCAGAGCTGATGGGCTGTGTGCAAATACAACAATGTCGTCCGCGAAACGTAGGTGACTTAGTAGTTCGCCGTCGACTTTTATACCCTTCGCTTCCCAATCTAGACATCTAAAGATAGATTCTAACACAGCTGAAAAGATTTTTGGGGACAACGGGTCTCCCTGTCTCACTCCTTTTTGTATAGGGAATTCTTCTCCTTCCCGCTCTAATCTTACTTTGGCGTTACACTTTGTATATATATCTGATATTATGTTAATGTATTTTTGGTTCACTCCTTGTTGCGCTAATGATTCCCATATGGCTTCGAAATGAAGTGAATCGAAGGCTTTCGTGTAATCTATGAAGCACATGTACAAAGGTATCCTGAATTCTTTTGCCTTTTCTATTAATTGGGTGATAACTTGTATATTATCTACGGTCGAAAATTTTTTGCGGAACCCCGCTTGTTCGCGCGGTTGACATTCGTCCAACGTATTCGTTATCCTGTTAAGTATAATTTTCGAAAAAACCTTATATATATTTGTCATGAGACTAATTGGTCTATAATTTCCAAGCTCGCTTCTGTCTCCTTTTTTATGCAATAGTATTATTGTCGATCTTGACCACTGTTCCGGTGTCTTCTCTGATCTTAGAATATTATTGAAAATTATTTGTAGAGGTCTCAGTAGTGAAGTAGAGAGGGATTTTAACAATTCATTTGTGACGTTGTCTTGCCCTGGAGCCTTTCCATTTTTTTGACTTTTTATTGCATGTTCTATCTCCGAAATAAGAATTTCCGGGGGCTCGGTATCGTTGTCGTAATGGGATTTCCTTGGTTTCATTTGAGAAGCGTTCCTTTCAAAAGAATAGAGGTCCTTGTAAAACATAGTCGCTTCATTTATGATGTCCAGTCGTCCGGTTTTCTTGAACCCCTGTTTATTTTTCACCGTTCCTGTCCACTCTGACTTCTCACTCAATTCCTTGTAAGCTTTACGTAGAGCCCCTGTTTTACTTATGAAATTTTCGAATATTCTTTGCCTCATTTGCTTCTTGTTAATTGTTATGTTTCTGTTAATTTGTTTGCTAATTTTTGTTATTCTTGACTTTACTTCTTTTGTTCTTTTTGCTTTATATAGTACTTTTCTTTGGTCTAAAAGTTCTTTTGTTTCTTTACTAATATAATCATGTTCTTTTTTCCTCTGTTTCGGTAACTGGTTGATAACTTCTTTCAGCTCGTTTTCAATTTTGTCATATTGTTCTTGTACTTCTGTGGATGATTTTATTGAATTTATAAATTGACTCTCCCAGTATTCGGCAGTTTCTTTAGAGATAAGCGGTAGGTTTCTACTGTAGCTGTTGGACGTTATTTTTCTTCTAATAGATTTTTCATCTAGTGATAGTTTGCACCTGATCATTCTGTGGTCAGTATTGAAGTTTAGGTTTTTGATTATGTCGAAACCTTGGATACGTTTTGGTTGGTTTGTTATTATATAGTCAATTTCGTTGAGGTGCTTCCCATTTGGAGAACGCCATGTCCACTTTTTTTGCGGTTTGCATTTAAACATACTATTAACGAAAACAAGATGATTTTCTAGGGCGAAATCTAACAGTTTTTGACCGTTTGGGCTTCTTTTCCCGTGAGCGTATTTTCCTATATGTTTGTCTTCGCCTCTTTGAGCTTTTCCTATTCTGGCGTTGAAATCGCCCAGTATGATAGTGTTCTTCGATTTTGTATAGCTTATAGCAGTTTGAACCGTTTCGTAGAATAGTTCTGTTTCGTCTCTTGTGTATGCTTCTGTAGGCGCATAGCATTGGATAATTGACCAGGTAGAGTTTTCTGAAGTTTGTAATTCCAACATCGCCACGCGATTGGAGAAGCTTTTTAGGCTGAGTATCTTGTTCTTTAGGTGTTTTTTTATTAAGAACCCGACACCGTTTCTGCCCTTTAAACCAGCTGTATGGTATAATATAAAATCAGTATACTCTTCTATTTTCTCATGTTCTCTTCTCGTTTCGCAAATACCTATTATGTCCCATTTTATTGATTTTGTAGCGTGTCTCAATTCTTCTATTCTGCTGTCTGATAACAAGGTTCTAACGTTGATACTTGTTATATATAGGTGTTGTGTTTCTTTGCTTAATATAGTCTCATTTCCAGTTGACTTATTTGTTGGGGGGTTTTGGTCTAACTTCTCCACGGTGACCGGCCGGCTTGGAGAAAGTATATTTGATCTGTTTGCTTCGTTTGTATTTTTTCTTTGATGATTTGGTTTGTTCTTCTGGCTTCCGATGTGTGTTGATTGCTATGCTTTGTTCGTATCTGGTGTCGATGTTGAAGGAGTTCGGTTCTGGTACATTAGTTCGAAGGCGTTTATTTTGTTTATTTTCTGCCGAGCATTATCAGAGTTGGTAGATGTGTTCGGCGAAGCGGATTGTTCCCGTTTCCTTTTGTCCCGCGCAATGCTAGCTTCGCCTTTTACCACTAACTTATCATATTTTAGAAATGCTATTTTTCCCTTTTTTCGTTCTTCTTTTAGCTGAGGAATAAGTTCCCTCCTCTTTTCTAAAACTTCTTTGCTGAAGTCTTCTGTTACGAAAACATCTTTTGGTAGCTTTTTCTTATTTCGCAATATTTCATTCCTCTTCCATGCATTTAGCATACTCACTAGAATAGGACGTCCACCAGAGCCCTTTATTTTACCTAGTCTAAATGCTTTATTGATATCTTGTTTATAACATTCAATGCCGGAGTCGCTTAGAGTTTTGGCTACTATTTCTACCATATCCTTATTTTCCTCGGACTCCATGAACCCGTGAAATATCAAATTGTTCTCCTTTTTTCCATTTTCCAGACGTTTGACCTTTTCATTTAATTTTGTCACTTCATTCTTTAAGTAGACGTTGTCTTCTACAAGTGGTTTCAGTTTGCTCTCCATTTCGGTTAATATTGCATTTGTTATAGAGTTTGTGAGGGTTTCTGTTTGCTTTTCCATTTGTTTTTCAATCTTCGAAAATAGCAATTCAATATTTTTATCTTCCATGTCGACTTATTATTTTTTATGTGACAACGCTGTTATAAATTGGTAGTAATTTTACGGTAGGTATGGCAACCCTCAATTAAAATTTTGTGTATATCGGAACGCACAGAACGGACGAATACTTTGTTCTCGTGGGTTGGTAGCACTGCTGGTATGTCAGTTCTTGGTTTTTAGGTTTAGGTAGGTATAGCAGGTATAGGGTATTATATAGATGATCAAGAAAATTTGTGAAAATGGAGATGTGGACGTTTGTTGCTTATTACTGCTAATAGAAACAAGACCGAAGTGATCCCATAAGTGTTCCGTAAACAAAGTTTTGTACGGAACACTAAAAATGTACCATACACGCATAGATTGTACTGAACATGTGTTTTTTATCTCTCAAAGTACATACAAATAGATAAAGGATTGTAAACTCTTAAGGGTGCCATAAACAAGATCAACGCAGAAGAAGTCGCGGTGTAGTTAGTCGCTTATTTATTTATTCAATATATGAATCATAAATATTGTTATTTAAACACGTAGTATATTCAACGTATGATTATGAAGTCTGATAACCTGGTCATCGTAATTTAATCTTGCCGATTAATATTTTTGGAATTGAGGTTTATTGCGAATGCCTTAGTTATAGATTTGTGATAAATGTCAGCATAGGTATATCTGTATAAACTCATCCGCACATTTGTATAGACAAATATTATTCTTAAACGAAAATGTAAACATTCTAACCAGCAGCTGTGCCAAATAGTTTTCATGGCTGAAGGTTCCCTACATAATAGACAAAACGCGTGAAGCACGAAACCATTTAACGATTGTGTAAATTGAAGTACAAATAGAAACTAGTAATAAGTAGTTTGTAAAACTATTAAACTAACTAAAAATCGTTAAATAACAAATGTGTCTAAAAATGGTATATAGTATCAATAAAAAAAGCCTGAATAAAGCCTAATATTCTTACTTCATTTTTTTGCGCATGTTATAACCTTCTACTTCTTAAAAGTTGCATAATAATATTAATAATATTCATAGAAAAATACAGTATCTAATCCCAAGTTTATAATGTCCACAGAAAATACGCAGCCTTTTCTGAAAGTTTTTGACCAAAAAAAATAGCCACAATCTCTTGCCGGTCTAATATTTGCAGGTAGGTAGTGTTACCGCATCTTTTGAAAACTTTGGTCACAATTACTATTTTCCTATTCATTGGAAAATGTATACTCCCATACCTATATACTTGCTAGAGGGGTTGTCTAAATTTGTGACACCAAACAGTCGTCCGCCCCCTATGATTTACTGATTACGTAATAGAGCCATGATGGGGTGTCGGACACTCCTTAATGGTATTAAAAGGTCCATCAACGCCCCTACAGCCTAAACAATAAACATTGACCGATATGAAAGCCGAAGGTAGTTTAAACCTTCAGAAACTGGCAAACTGGTGTGGTGTTAATTTACTCGTACATCCTTCCTTACAATGTCTTGCAGCTAGTAGGTATCTAGTATCTATATATTATATCTTTTTACTTACCTACCTATTGAACGCAGTCTCAATCAGGAAATAAAATAAAATACAGGCGTTATAAAATTTAGATAGATAGGTCCTCTTATACAGGGTGTGTCTGACCATGGGGCTTTAAATTCAGGGCTCGATTCTACTCGCTAAACTGAGCTACTTTTATTATGGCATCAACCCCGAGATCCCGAAATTTTTTTTTACTTTTTCGTACATTTTGGCTCATCAGATGTCGACGTTTTCTATGGAAACGCCAAAAAAATTTCCCCGATTTTAGGGTTGGTCCCATAGTAAAAGTAGCTCAGTTTAGCGAGGAAAATCAAGCTCTGGATTTAAAGCCCCATGGTCGGAAACATACTGTAGAAGGTATCGAACTTTTGACGTTTAATCAAGACCAATTTTAGCGTTTATTTCTCTAACATCCGCCGCAAGGGAAGCCGTAACGCCAGCTATTTCTCGGAACAGTAACATCAACAAACGGGCGAGTTGTAACAACTAGTTCAAAGGAAACTCCTATTAGGGCTGCCGGGCCATTGTACCCGGTCTATAGCTGTACCCGTTCGAGTTGCATTCAATATTTAAGTGTTTGATTGGTGCTAAAATTGGCGCTTACTTTTATTTTCCTTATTTAACCTAAATACTTATCTAAAGCCAGTTTTCTCTTATTTCCTAAATTTGCAAAAAAATGAACAAAATACTTTAGACGTGGTAATGGCATTAAACATAGTAAACAAACATTACTGCTCCTTTTCATCCTTCGACGAATGGCCAAGCCGAAAGATATGTACAGACAGTAAAGAGAAAGCTGAAAGCAATGGCAAATGAAGAGGGTACATTACAAGACAAGCTATATAGATTTCTAATGATGTACAGGAAAACACCAAACAGTGCTACGGGTTTGAGCCCAGCAGAAATGATGTTTAAAAGATTATATCGGACAAGGATAGACTTAGTCAAGAGAGTACCAGAGATAAGGATGAAAAATGATAATGACGACAAGATTGTGAAAAAGGAATTCAGAAGAGGTGATAGAGTTCAAATAAGAATGTACGACGACAACAAGTGGAAATTTGGAACAATTACGGAAAGAAAAGGGTAACTTCACTACGAAGTCGAAGTAGAAGGAAAATTACATCAGAGACATACAGATCAAATTAAAAAGACGTCATGTAGCGGTGATGTTCCATACGTCTATTTACCCAGGCCAAGTTCACCTATCACAGAGCCTACACCAAGTCAACCGTATGTGGAAACAACTGCACCCCCAGAACGGGTTAATGATGCACAGAATGTACCGAGCCCAAGTACTAGGCAAAGCGGTGTGTGTGCCTTACCTATACCCATGGATGTAGCACCAGAACCTCCAACCCTAGATGAGACACAGGCAACTACATTGCCAAATACGGTTGAGAACTCTACAGAGCCCGTGCTACGCCGGAGTACAAGAAATAGAAAAGCACCAACACGTCTCAATCTCTAACCTGACTTTGAATCTATTAACGAGGGAGAGTGTTAGACCTTCATGGTTTACTTAGATATCGATGACTAGAGGAATGTCACATTTGAGTTTAGTTGACTTATTGATTTAGCTATCAAATAAAGCACGTATATATTTCTATATTATTATTTAATGTAATTAGAGATACAACAGTAACTATTAGTATCAATTATCGATAACCTAATATAGATAATACAGTATTAGTTTATAGGTAGAAAGGTAATTGATTCCAACAAGACCATTACGATCCATAGCTTAACGGAAGTACCTAGTGCAACAAGTGCAGCTTGCAGTAGTTGCAGTCCTGCATGCCCTGAAGCGCCGCGCCCGCAACTTTCCTTCCTCCATCGGTCGCAACAGCCACGTAACTTTATCATTTGCATACAACGTCAAATTATTCTAGATTTACGTTTATAGATTGCTACTCTATTGTTTTTTGCTCATTATTTATAGCCAAATTCACAAAATGAATGGCAATATTGTGAATTCCATCTTGTCTAATCATTACTCAACATATAACTATACCTACCTACCTACTTTTACACAAGCTTCAACATACAACAAGTCTTAAATATTCATTCGATTAGCTTATACACGTTATGGTCAATCGACTAAACTTAAATTAAAATGCAATGGTCAAATTATAGAGGAGGGATGGACCAAGGCCGTAAATAAGTTTTACTGAAAGTTATACTTAACGGTTCAGTTTAAACAAAACTAACCATGGGTGGCCGTAGTAAAAAGTGAGACTTTCTGATTGCAATGTAAATAGTTAAACATCTGTAACTAAATGCCCATCATCAACACAATAAGATTTTCCATTATATAAATTATGCATGCATTCCTTTCTATGACACGCAATGAATTACCATAGAATGTCCTCGTGTATTGTTGCTAATTTCTCCGGGCCCTTCACCGTAGGGCGAGCCGGCGCCGGCGCCCCGAGTCGACACCGGAGCACCCACATGTCTCACTGAGGCTTATTTGAATTCAATACTACGAGATTCGAAGAGCTAGTGTTCATTGCCTACGCCATCGCCAGCCGGAAGCAATGTGTTAACCTCTGTGTTGTGGTTGGACAACCCGTAAAGAAGTTGCTTACATATAAGTAGTTATTCTTTTGTTGTGGTAATTTGTGGTTTGTGTAATAAAACTGATTTATAAACGTTCCGTCTTAGATGTAGCTAATTTTATTTCAGTTCTGATCTCAGATATAATAAAAGTTTTGGAAAGGAAAGGCCACCAAAGACAGTATACGTGTATTTTTTTACAGAATCTACAAACATTTATGAAAATATGAAATACACATATAAGCTGCCTTTTTTTGGAGATTATTTTACCTAATAAAGCTAGCAAAACCTTGATATTCAACTCCAATGGTGTATTGACTGAATGAAGTAGCTATGTACCTGTTCCTAACCTCAAATAGCTCGTCACGGGGCAGCGACTTGCTCAGTGGCATGAACAGTTAGGTACGAGAGGGCGTTAGAAAAACGGCGCGGCCTCGCGGGACCAGTCCACCCACGATGCTACCAGTCCAGTCCTAATGCTCTGCCCTTATTGGTACTAGTCCGTCGATAACGCACTTTTTGTCGCACCATGTGTCAAAGCACTCTGAACACATTTCATCGTTTTTAACAATTCTTGCAAAAGTATTCAAACATAGTGGTTTGGTTTATAAAGATATCTTTTATAAGGCCTTAGCCTTTTGGTTCAAATCATGCATGATGCAATATCTTTAACGGAGAAAAGACACAACACAACTACCAACCTAACTATGAAATATCACACGGACTTTGAATTTAGTTTATGTTATCGTTATCGTCACAATCCTAAAACCTAATTTGCCCGTAACTAAAACTATTGATGTAATGGTGCAGGATTTACGAAGGCTTCATTAGGATTAAAGGATTTATCCGTCACTAAACATGAAGTAATGAAACCCTGTCAAATAGCTAAATCTGGAGACTGTCGGCCATTTACGTAAGTCCGAGTTAATGTTTAACTTAAACCAATTAAGTACTACCTACGCACTAAATACTTATTTCATTAACACTGGGTTAAATGGGTTTAACGCATTAAGGCAATTATGTCAAAGGGATTATCTTAGTGATTCAATATTTTATGTTCTAGTCGCAGTGATAATAATAGGTAGGCATTGGGCGAATAAAAGTGTAACCGGCGACACGCGGCAGGTCATCATAAACACGCAGTGAACTCCACAGAAACAGTCAAGCCAGTATGAAAATACAGATCACCTCATCTACGAGTCTTCTTCCTCGCGTTATCCCGGCATTTCGCCACGGCTCATAAGAGCCTGGGGTCCGCTTGACAACTAATCCCATGATTTGACGTAGGCACTAGTTTTTACGAAAGCGACTGCCATCTGACCTTCCAACCCAGAGGGTAAACTAGGCCTTATTGGGATTAGTCCGGTTTCCTCACGATGTTTTCCTTCACCGAAAAGCGACTGGTAAATATCAAATGATATTTCGTACATAAGTTCCGAAAAACTCATTGGTACGAGCCGGGGTTTGAACCCGCGACCTCCAGATTGCAAGTCGCACGCTCTCACCGCTAGGCCACCAGCGCTTCACCTCATCTACGAGTATTAGGCACTAATTCAGGAGCACTACCGCTTCTTTTAGCTGCTTTCACGTTTACGACCTGTACCCAAGTATATTAGAAATAATTATAAAGTAGCGTAGTATATTTCACTTTTTAGTACTGAATAGTGACGGAGTTGCTTCGTCGGTGAATTTGTTCCACATGATTGTAACGCGCAGGAAACTTCAAACTAGACACGACCATCAGCAAAGAAGACGCGGACTAAGGGTCGGTTGCACCAAACTGTTCGTATCGTTAAAGAGTTCGCTAAATTTTTATGTATGGAAAGTTTCATAGTATCGCGCTGGGGCGCGCCGGCTGACGTTGATCAGTCTGTCAAATGTGGTTGGTGCAACTGGCCCTAAGAAGAGAAGATTGTAACATTTGTAACCTATGAAAATCATAGATATTTATTGTTGAAGTAAGTACCGGTCGGAATGTTGCAGGTTACTAGACTAACTAGTTGCTATAGAGGTTACTGCGGTTGCGATCACGCGATAGCGCATAGGTCACATAACGTCCACGTCGTTTTGTTCGAATCGATAAATAATATGAACAGGTAAGTTGCCCGAGTCTATGATAAGTAAATACATGCATTGAGCGCTAGAACCTGGCCTTTGAATGTTTCCTAATTTGGCATTGAATTGAACCTCGGCGTTGATAGTGGTACCGAAGCCGCTCTGTTTGAAATCGCAGTGCGTTCAAATTTTAATTTAATGCACGAATTCCTGCACGATTGGGCATTCCACGGACTCGTTCTTAATTAGGTATTTTAAATGAGTCGAGAGCCAAAGCCAACCCAAAACTTAAAGTGCAAGCTAACACATGAAGGCGGTATTTAAACGCGGTGCTCTGCTCAGTGACTATCCGGTTTGGAAATTACGAATCAGCAAAAACAGTAGGCCGGCGCGTTAGTCAGCAGCGCTAAAATTGAGCTTGTCAATCCATGGGCTGTCAAAAGAAAACCGATATGAATTATAAAACTTGGCAACCAGTCAGAAATGTCAAAATAACACACATTAAAATATTATTTACTCAAACGCTTGCCGGTAACGTGCCAAGATAAATAAACATCATGCTAGTGTAACACGGTCCAGGCCTCCAAGTCCGGGCTGGATCTGTGATATTCACAGTTGTAAATTACCTCTAAAGGCCTTACCTCTTGGGCCAGCGAGGGCCAGTCTGGGGGACGCATTATGCGTTAGAGGGAGCAAGTAATATAGCTATCTCATTCTACCGCATGGCTGCGTCCCTTGGACTGGCCTGCGTTGGCCTAATATGTACAGGGGCCTTACCTAGAAGTATTACCTAGTACCTACCTACATGTACTGTCACTAGAATGAAATGAAAAAAGCGGGTTGTATCTCCAATGTCAACTTAATATAAATTTGCTCAGGGTTTGGAGGGCTGGTCCACATCCAGTAATAATACTTCTCGTCTCTCATTAGATTTGACGCAGCGGCCATTGAAGCGCCATTTTTGTGCGGCGATGCGTCGGCGCAGGCCGTGCGCGTGCCGCCACAATTAACAAGGTATTCGCAGCTGCCTGCTCATTACACTGTTTCTTTTATAACGTTAAGGACTACTCGTAATTTCCTATAACATCATACCTACATTGTATATTATGTTAAACTAGCTTGAGCCTGCCATATTCGCAAGAAAACTATATTATGGCCTTTCTGGGACTCAAATTACTTCCAAATCGCGTGAAGAGGTAACAAAAAGAGTTACTCGTACTTTCACATTTGTAATATTAGTATAGGGATTGTAATAGTTATTTGTACAACAAGAGATCAAAGTTTGATATTTCTTCGAGTGCTTATTTTGAGTCCCGTGCAAGCGAAAGATTCTATAATAGATTCACGAGCGTAGCGAGTGAATCTAATTTAGAATCTTGAGCGTAGTAAGGGATTCAAAAGCGCACGAGATGTAAATAACTTTGATCTCGTGTAGTACACAAAATTTTTCACCCTAAGCAGTGAGAACATACCTTGTAATACTTTATTTTTAAACTAAGGGTCCTGAAGGGGATAAAACAAACAACCCGATAGTGGACAGGTACAATTTAATTGCCGGCCTGGTTAAGTTTACACTTTGGAGCTTAAACACTACTTAACGACTTATTGATAGTAAACTAAACTTATATTTATCTAACCGGGTTTTAATTATTGTTGGTGATACTTGGTCGATTGCGCTATTGGATAGTTAATACTAAAAGGTGAATAGTCCAAAATCGCAGTTTAGGAAAAAGTAGTGAAAGGCTTAGCTGCACTGTAGCGACAGTCGACGGCTCTCTCTCGACCAGATGGCCGGAGGTTCCAATAGCTCCGACTCTGGCGGGGCCAGCTGCACAGGTCGACTGGCACAGAATCTGGCCTACCAAAGGCCGCGCCCCTAGTAGACACCTCCTGGAAAATTCCGGGTACGGGATTAGTTCCACTGGCTCAGGTCACGCCAAGAATCTGTGGTCCGTGCCACGTGAGAGTCCGTTTCACATAGGAACAAGGGTTTCCATGCGTAACCCTTTGGGGTTATATTACAGTATAGAATTCAGCGCTACGCGGGATACTTTTATGTGGCCGCATGGCACGCCATACAATTTCTGACAAAAGTATATGAACGACGCCTTACCTGTCGGAGGAAAATCGTCTTGCCGGGGTTTATGAGTGATCGAATATCAACTCCGAAGTGCCCAGGACGCTCCTGGTTCGCCCTTTCGGGAAACGGGTTAACCTCAAGGTACACCTGAGGGCAGGCTGAAATAAACGGTTCACGTCAATAATCGCATAATCCAACAACAGATTCCGAATTTCACGGTCTTCACAAACGAATGTAAGATTACTTACCAAAGATGAGAACGTTGTCCCAATTATTTAATATAAAGCCGAGCCCGGCTAGGTCGGGGAAGAAAATCCAAGTCCCAAAATGGCCGAATCATTCTCCCTCGGTGCCTCCTCTTCGATGTTGCCAGGGTTACAATCCCAAGGCATTTAACAAAACTGACGTGAAATTCTAAATACGGAAATTAGAACAGAGCGTGGTAAACGCTGCTGGACAAGCACGGTATGATATTTTTAAGAAAGGGAAAGGAAGACTCGACAATCTATACATTCTTACCCGTTCATGGAGAATGATAATAATTATTTTGGTAAGAACTAGTTGGCGATCGAACTGGTTTCGAAGGGATTCAGACCTATCTCCCTGGCAACACGGAATCGCTGCCAACTTGACAGTCCATCGACACTATTCGAGACACAGATTTAATCGCCCGTCCGGCTTCATAGAAGTATTTTGTTATCTAAATATTTTTCCATTACACACCCCCCTAACCAGGAGAATTTTACGACAGAGGCAAAAGACGAAGGAGTAAAATTCCAGCTCGCCCTCGAGCTGTGTCACCAGCCGAACGGTGTAAGGAGAAGGGAATCTAAGGACTTCCCTAGGACGTGGATTACGGCCCACAATCGCACGTCGATTTGTCCCTTGGCATCAATTGAGTCCGCGGGGCCGTCGCTGGAAACAATCGCATCTAGGCCTACGGGACAAAACAAAGAGAAAACAAAAAAAAAATTGAAGCCAACGTCGCTTCAATGGACAAACAAAATAAAAAAAATAAATAAATAAAGCGCTTTCCCAAAAGATAATAGACTACCCGGATTGTGGAGTATTGGTACGTCTCGTTACAGGAGTCAAGTGGTGTGGACAGAACTTGGCTTGCAGTCTTTTATGTGCCATTTACCCAGACGCTTCCCATTCTCATCTTCCAACTCGTAGACTAAACGGGATATTTTCCGAATGACGCGACATTTGTCATATTTGGGTGCTAGCTTCGCCGAGAAGTATTTACCGGCGTTGCTCTGCTTGAAGGTGCGTTTCCACACTTCGTCTCCGACGTTGAATTCTATATCACGACGTTTATCATTGTAATACTTGATGTTGCGGTCATGAGCTTTCTGTAATAATTCCTTCACGGTCGGGTAAATGGCCCTAAGGGTCTTAATCTTGTCGAGGTACTCTCCCCGGGGGGAAAAAACGATTTCGTCGACCTCCTCGGGGTCGTCGTAAATTGTGCCATCCGGTACTGCTTGGCGTCCATGCACGAGCAGGAACGGAGTATATGATGTTGTTTCATTGACTGAGGTATTTAAAGCGAACTGTATACGAGAAATATTCACGTCCCACGAGCGATGATCCGATTCAACGAACGTTGATATTGCTGTTACTAGGGTCTTGTTGTAACGCTCTACGGTGTTGACCTGGGGACAGTAAACGGGGGTGTAGTGTAGTTGTGGGATATTGTAGTTGGCGAACAACTTCTGAACGTCCCCGCCGGTGAAGTAGGATGCATTATCCGCAATAATTGTTTGGGGGATACCATGGATCATGAATACATGATCTTCTAATCTCTGGGAAATTACAGCCCCGGTTGCACGTCTCAAGGGAAACAACATACAGTATTTAGTAAAACAACATACTACTACCAATATATAAGTGTTTAGTTTCCTTGAGGGTGGTAGCGGTCCAACCAGGTCTATACTGAGGCACTGAAAGGGCCGACTGCAAACTTTCGCACTTCCCATGAAGCCTGGAGTCGGTTGTTGGCTGTGTTTATAAGCGGCACACACCGAGCAATTGGCGACGTATCGGACTACATCTTCATACATCCGTGGCCAGGAGTAACGAAGTTTTAACCTGTTATACGTTTTAGCGGTACCTAAATGTGCAGCAGTGGGGACTGCATGGTTAGCATGCATGATTTCTTCACGAAATTCCACTGGTATCACCTCTTTCCACTCGAAATCGGTAGTTAAGGCATTCTTTGATTTGGTGTAGCGATAAAGGCGACCATTTAACAATTGATAATTAGGTACCGATCCTGGGTTGGATTCACATTTGTTATAGATCTGCGAATACCAAGGGTCATTATTAGTGGTGTTTGTATCAATTAAACAGATGGGAACTGCCCTTGATAAGGCGTCCGGTACGATATGTTCTGAGCCTCTCCGGTGCTCGATTGTGAAGTTATAAGGTGAGAGACGACAACCCCATCTTTCGAGGCGCCCCGTGGGGTTTTTGAGATTAAGGAACCACTTCAAACTGGCGTGGTCTGTAACAATCCTAAATTGACGACTTCCTTCCAGGTATGGTCTGAAGTGTTCTACAACATTGACCACCGCCAAAGCTTCTCTCTCAGTGGCGGAATAATTTCTTTCTTGAGGCGTGAGGGATCGACTGTAATACGCCAGTGGGTGTTCCTCTCCTTCAAATATTTGTGTCAGAGTTCCCCCGATGCCGAAATCTGAAGCGTCACAGTGAACCGAGAATGATTTGGAGAAGTCTGGGCAGGCTAGAACTGGGGCCGTGGTCATTGCTACTTTTAACTCATTAAAAGCTTGATCCGCTTCTGGGGACCAACGAAAAGGTGGAGCGCCTTTTCGCGTGGACGTTAACTGATTGAGAGGTCCAGCAATGTTGCTGAAATTTTTAATAAATCGGCGGTAATACGACGCCGTACCTAGGAAGCGTTTAACATCTTTCCGACTCTTCGGTATGGGGAAGTCCACCACCGCTTTGACTTTGTCGGGGTCCGTGCGTAAGCCGTACTCGTCTACAAGAAAACCTAGGTACCTTAGTTGCCTACGAAAGAATTTACATTTAGATAGGTTTATTGTAAGGTTAGCATATCGAAGTCGTTCTAGTACGTGGCGAAGTAGGGTTAGATGTTGTGTAAACGTTTCAGAGACAATTATTATGTCGTCTAAGTATATAAAAATACGGCCGTTGTATTCTGGACCAAACAAAATGTCCATCAAGCGTTGCTGAGTTGCTGGGGCTGAGGTAAGGCCGAAACACATTACTTTAAAATGGAACAAACCGCGGCCAGGGACCGTAAAGGCGGTCTTTTCCATGGATTCCTTGGAATCTAAGCCTATTTGCCAAAAGGCTGATTTAAGGTCCAAGGATGACAAATACTTCGCGTTCCCTAGTTGATTAAGAATTTGATTAATTAGTGGTAGGGGGTAAGCGTCGTGTTTGGAAACTTCATTTAGTTTTCGGCTGTCCAGGCAGAATCGAAAGGAGCCATCTGATTTCGGGGCCATGGTCACCGGGTTATTCCATGGACTGCTGCTTGGCTCGACGACATCCAGCTGGAGCATCTCATCTAGCTGTTTATTGAGCTCTGCAAGTTTGTACGGAGATAACATGTAATACCGCTGTTTGATCGGCTTCGCATCTCCTGTATCAATCGAATGCGTTAGCAGATGCGTTCTTCCCAACCCCTTCTCCTCGGCGGATATTGATGCAAATTCTTTAATAATAGTATCTGCCTCACGTTGTTCCTCCGTCGAAAGAGACTCCAAGCCGTGTATGTACCTGACCTCAGAGACGATGTTGTTATGTTCTTCGTTTGATAAGGAACAGGTTCCATTCTTTAGTAGCGCGAGGATATCCCGTCCGAAGCCGAAGGCTATCCAAAAGTTAAGACCGAAAATAAGTTTAGTGTGGACCTCCGGTATCACATGAAACTTTACGACTTGCGTGTTGTTACCTACAAATACGGGCAAGAATACATGGCCCTTGATGGGCGAACGGACTTTGTTCGCCGAGATTATATGAGTTAAACCGTGCGGCGGATGCAGAGTAACTCGACCCTCAAAGTACTTGTCAAAGGTGTCACCACCCAAAATTGTCAACTCCGAGCCAGAATCCATTAGGCCAGAATAGGACATGCCATAAATTTTTACTTTAAGGTATGGTCGCAAGCCTTGTTCATCAGCTTCGTTTATCGAATCTAGTAACTTCAAACTATGGCAAGACTCAAAAACAAAAGTAACAAATGACAACCAAGAGTGCCATTCCTCTCGATCGAACTTAGATGCTTGGTCGTCGGCATGAGAGATCTGTGATTCGCGTACATTGCTGCACGGACCGATTGTATCCTGTAAGGCTCCATTATAAGAATTAGCGGGGAATGTTTCCAAATAAGGATTTGTATCCTGGTAAGTTTCGTTCTGTGGATAAACTACGTTATTTTGTGATAAAGGTGTTATGGGGAATGTAGACGATTTCTCCATACTGTTAGTTGCCTCAGGGTAAATTTCGTTATGCGTGTAAGTTACATTATTTTGCCAAATAGGGGTTGGAGAGGGTACAGTTGGTCCTTCTACACCAAAATCTGCCTTAGGGTAAATTTCATTATGTGGGTAAGTTTCGTTATTTTGACAAATATGGGTCGTGGAGGGTGCAGACGGTGTTTCTGTATAATAATTTGCATTAGGGTAAATTTGGTTATGTGGGTAAGTTACGTTATTTTGCCAAATAGGGGTTGGAGAGGGTACAGAAGGTCCTTCTACACTAGAATCTGCCTTAGGGTAAATTTCATTATGTGGGTAAGTTTCGTTATTTTGACAAATATGGGTCGTGGAGGGTGCAGACGGTGCTTCTGTATAATAATTTGCATTAGGGTAAATTTGGTTATGTGGGTAAGTTACGTTATTTTGCCAAATAGGGGTTGGAGAGGGTACAGAAGGTCCTTCCACACTAAAATCTGCCTTAGGGTAAATTTCATTATGTGGGTAAGTTTCGTTATTTTGACAAATATGGGTCGTGGAAGGCACATACGGTGCTTCTATATAAGAATTTGCATTGGGGTAAATTTGGTTATGTGGGTAAGTTTCGTTATTTTGATAAATACGTGTCGTGGAGGATTGAGTCGGTTCCTCTACACAATAATTAGCATTTGGGTAAATTTCATAATTTGGGTAAGTTACGTTATTTTGCCAAATATGGGCTGTGGGGGCTTTAGGTAGTGCTTCTACACAGTAATTTACATTATGGTAAATTTTGTTAAGTGGGTAAGTCAAGTTATTTTGCGAAATAGGGATTGTGGGGGGTAAAACGGGTAAGGTTATGTAGTTAGTGGGGACAAAAGCGGTAGTAAGGAGGTTTAAGGGGTTAGTTAGGTTAGTAAAGGCCGGATGGGGAAATAATGCGGGAGGGGTAATGTTGTTAGAGGGGTCAAAAGCGTTAGTAAGCGGGTTTAGAGTGTTAGTGAGGTTAGTAAGGGCAGGATAGGGAAGTGAAGTAGGTGGGGTTATGTTAGTGGGGGTAAAAGCGTTAGTAAGCGGGTTAAGGGTGTTAGTGTGGTTAGTAAGGGTAGGATAGGGAAGTGAAGCGGATGGAGTTATGTTAGTGGGGGTAAAAGCATTAGTAAGCGGGTTAAGGGTGTTAGTGAGGTTAGTAGGGGTAGGATAGGGAAGTGAAGCGGGTGGAGTTATGTTCGTGGGTATAACAGCGGTAGTGAGCGGGTTAAGGGTGTTAGCTTTATTAATTGGCATCGATATGGTATGTAATGGGCGGCATTGGCCTTTTGTTGTCAATGAAGTTGATACAGCATTAGGTGCAAGTAAGTGATGGTTAAGTAGGGTAATGGGTGCTGAAGAGCTAGGGTATTTGTTATTAAAATAACTATTGAGTTGTGTATGGTTTTCTAGAGTGGGCTTTCTGGGATTACTAAATATAGGCGTGCGAATAAATATTCTACTTTTATATTTTTTAGTATTTTTTGTGGAAACCGGATCAGCCATACCCTGACTCGGCGTTATTAGTTTTTTGAGGTACTAGGTGTGGACGCACATTTAGGGCAAGTACGGGCTGTTACGTCGTTCTCGCCGCAGCGATAACAAACGAGTTTAGGAGCTGCTTTACAAGTTTTCAAGGTGTGACCGTCCACGCGGCACCGCACACAAAAGTCAGCCGATGCTTGCACTGCCGAGACAGTTTTTGTTGTGAGTGGCTTATAAACCAAATCATGGGCCAGTGACTTACTTAAATCTCTGTCAGGCTCGGCAAAACGTTTGGCGCTTTGAGTGGCGGCCTCTAGCTGCCGACAACGATCTTTAAGTTCACCTATAGATTCTATTTTAAATAATGCCAATTGTTTAGAATAGAATGGTCTGACGTTTTGTACCAATATACTCAATTTCTCGGCCTCTGGTAAGGGTGTCTCTAAACGGGAAAAATAATTAAGCATTACGCTGACATAGTTAACTATTGACTCATCAAAACCCTGCGTCCTAGCACGTATTTCCCTCATAAGTCGGACATTATAATCTAATGGGAGGTAATCACGGATCATCACAGCCTTCAGGTCCGTCCAGCAGTGTACTTGATCACAGATTCCGTTAAACCACGAGGATGCCTCGTCCGTGAATAGTTCGCAGGCGGAGCGAAATAAGGTTGAATCCGGTATGTCACGTGACACACGCACTTGCTCTAACTTACGTAAGAAAGCTTTGACACAGGTCTTGCCATCATATTTTAAATTTAATTTTTGCACCAAATTATGGTGTTTTGTGCATGCTGGTAAGGCCGTAGGATTCGGTTTGTCAACCTCGAGTGCGACATCCCTTGACAATGCACTTCTAAAATTAATCAACACATTGTCAAGGCGAGATAGTAGTTTATCCAACTGATCACTTAATTCACAATGCCTTGAGGCCTCTGATTCAGCTGGTGTTAGGCGGGTTAGACGGTGGTAAAGATGGTGTGCAACCGCCTGTACGCGGTTAAGAAGCTTCAAGGAAGTACGACGCTGTGTTGGTGACTGTAGTTGGTCACGAAGGTCGTCCATTTTTGCAGATATTATGTCCAGTTCTTCCTTGACGTCACCATTGTAATCCGCGACCTCGTCAGTGGGAATCTCCTGATTCAACTTCCGGAGCTGGCTCCGGAGCTCCATCACTGTCGTCAGTGGTACCCCGAGGCGCACCGTCACTTCATACTCGAGTTCATCTTTTTTTAAGAGATTAAAAGCTATTGGACGCTCCTCCAAAGCGGTCTCATTCGCCATTGTTACAGTAGTAAAGGTTATCACTATTAAATATTAAATGTATTTTCCTTATATTTTTCCCCGAAAAGAAATAATTACCTAGTTTATAAGTTTAAGAATGTTATAGCGTTATCGACCAACAACAAGTTTAAGTTCACCAGTTTAGGTATAGCACACTCTTAAAGAGTCAACAAGTAATATGAAATAACATTAAACACAGTGGAAATAATGTTTTCATAAAAATAAAAGTGGATGTAAAGAGTCCTTAAAATAAATACAACTAAAAAAATAAATGTAAACAGTGGATTTTCTTCCCTAAATCAACCTAGTACCGTAAAATGACATGGAAGTGAAATACAACAGTAGGTACTGACTGTGCCAGACAAAACATGTGGTTAGACACTCTTGCTAACCAAAACTCAATTAAATTTAAATATTTTTAAAGTAAGTTACATTGAAATACAATAGCACAAAACAACCAAGCTCAAACCTTCGCTGAATGTTGGAGGGAAAGAAGCCAAATATCACCAAACCTATTCGGGCGCCGCTGTAATACTTTATTTTTAAACTAAGGGTCCTGAAGGGGATAAAACAAACAACCCGATAGTGGACAGGTACAATTTAATTGCCGGCCTGGTTAAGTTTACACTTTGGAGCTTAAACACTACTTAACGACTTATTGATAGTAAACTAAACTTATATTTATCTAACCGGGTTTTAATTATTGTTGGTGATACTTGGTCGATTGCGCTATTGGATAGTTAATACTAAAAGGTGAATAGTCCAAAATCGCAGTTTAGGAAAAAGTAGTGAAAGGCTTAGCTGCACTGTAGCGACAGTCGACGGCTCTCTCTCGACCAGATGGCCGGAGGTTCCAATAGCTCCGACTCTGGCGGGGCCAGCTGCACAGGTCGACTGGCACAGAATCTGGCCTACCAAAGGCCGCGCCCCTAGTAGACACCTCCTGGAAAATTCCGGGTACGGGATTAGTTCCACTGGCTCAGGTCACGCCAAGAATCTGTGGTCCGTGCCACGTGAGAGTCCGTTTCACATAGGAACAAGGGTTTCCATGCGTAACCCTTTGGGGTTATATTACAGTATAGAATTCAGCGCTACGCGGGATACTTTTATGTGGCCGCATGGCACGCCATACAATTTCTGACAAAAGTATATGAACGACGCCTTACCTGTCGGAGGAAAATCGTCTTGCCGGGGTTTATGAGTGATCGAATATCAACTCCGAAGTGCCCAGGACGCTCCTGGTTCGCCCTTTCGGGAAACGGGTTAACCTCAAGGTACACCTGAGGGCAGGCTGAAATAAACGGTTCACGTCAATAATCGCATAATCCAACAACAGATTCCGAATTTCACGGTCTTCACAAACGAATGTAAGATTACTTACCAAAGATGAGAACGTTGTCCCAATTATTTAATATAAAGCCGAGCCCGGCTAGGTCGGGGAAGAAAATCCAAGTCCCAAAATGGCCGAATCATTCTCCCTCGGTGCCTCCTCTTCGATGTTGCCAGGGTTACAATCCCAAGGCATTTAACAAAACTGACGTGAAATTCTAAATACGGAAATTAGAACAGAGCGTGGTAAACGCTGCTGGACAAGCACGGTATGATATTTTTAAGAAAGGGAAAGGAAGACTCGACAATCTATACATTCTTACCCGTTCATGGAGAATGATAATAATTATTTTGGTAAGAACTAGTTGGCGATCGAACTGGTTTCGAAGGGATTCAGACCTATCTCCCTGGCAACACGGAATCGCTGCCAACTTGACAGTCCATCGACACTATTCGAGACACAGATTTAATCGCCCGTCCGGCTTCATAGAAGTATTTTGTTATCTAAATATTTTTCCATTACAACCTAGAGGGACAGAGATAATAGAACCCAAGTATATCGAACTTGTATTAGACCCCGCATGTTGAAATGACATTTGACTATAAAGGTCACTTGAATGACTGTTTGTCTCACTCAGTGAGCAAAATGCGATTTTGCTTACTGAGTGAGACAAAATGACTCAGTGAGCAAAATCGCATTTGCTGAGGTGAAAAAGCTTTTGTAGTTCAACTGCGAATGGCGACTGACCCTGACGGGCGACTCAGAAATTGAACAATAGAACGGCACAGTGCAGAAGACAGTCGACCTTTTCACTTTTAATATCGTTAATTAGATTTCCGCCCTTATCGTTCCATCCATTTTGTGGGTCAAACAGTAGAATTTTTATTCTTTGCACGAAATAAAGCTCATGACATTTGAGCTTTATTTCGTGCAAGTTAACTACAGAGATAACGTAGGTAAATAAAGGTAATGAAATAAATTCGCGAATCGCGATAGACCCGTCTATAAAATGTGAATTAATAGATAAGGGTCATCGGTCATCCTTTTGGTTAATTCGGGTTATGATATCATGTGTATGTACCTAACAAATTTTTTTTGCACAATGATGATATTTCGTATATATATATCGTTAATGCCACATAAGTTACCAATCAAAATATAACTGATCATGACCTAATTCTAAGTACATATAAAACTATGTCTTTTATAGAAGCGCATATAGGTAGAATACCTATTCCACTCTAAGATCTTACGTACGTCTTCTATGCAAGTATGACCTGCTCAACATATATACACGTAGCTCTAAAACTGAGAAATGTTAGTATTAGAGATGCCCCGAATAGTGAATTTGGCCGAATACCGAATATTCGGCCCCCCTCTCGGCCGAATACCGAATATTCGGCGACCGAATATTCAGCATGACATGCGTACATTTGAGTCACAATTGTTATGAACACTGTTCGCCAACAAAGCACAAAATTTGCTACTAGTAAAATATATTTTTATTTTGAACAGAATTAATGAATGTAGTTAAAGGCAATCAAATCAGACCCATGATAAAAATAAAATACTTTGGAATCAACAAATTCCCAAAAACGTGCCTTCGTATTTAACCATTTTCCAAGAATACATTTTAAATATTAAATATATCTTGGTTTTGGTTATTTTTTTTGTGAAATTTTTCTTTTTAGGTAGGTGCAACAGATATTCGGTATTCGGCCGAACACCAAATATTCGGCAAAGTGGCCGAATAGGCCGAATATTCGTGGCATCTCTAGTTAGTATATCATACTGATGGATGACATACCGAACATAGAAAACACATGAAATTTTGTTAGAAGCTTAGCAAATTGCTGCCCGACTAGCCTAGCCGCACGAACGGTAAAGTATGCAAGCAGGCTAATTGCTCCGACACAAACTGTTGCCATTGGTCACGATTTCTTCCTGATTCTCTTCGGTAGGAAAACAATGCAACGCGTAATGTGCAACTTCTTTATATTTTTTAAGATAAAAATCGTCGTTTACATTGTCATGCACTGTTAACCAACCCATGATGATGTATTCTTCAGTTAGTTAATTTGAAATTTATTTAATTGCAGATTATTTTTATTGTTTACCGTGTGTACGGGTGCGGGTAAAAGTGTGAGTGTGACCCGAGACTCGTAAAAAGTAGGTGTATTATTGTTATTATATATTTCAAATTACACTATTTACTGATTTACTTGAATCGAGACAGTGGATAAAGCAGAAGGAATAAAACCCCAGGAGTAAGCGAAAAAAACTATGTTATAAGTGATATATCATAGCAACGGACTATGGAAATCACAACACACGTATGTAGTATTTTACTGCAACAATGTGTAAATTGGCAGTATCTCACAATTTTCGGTAAATTAATCACCGATAGGAATATAACAATTCATTAGTTGCTTTCTTGTTATCAATGTGGATCCACTGGATAATCTGGATGTCTTAAAAATCGGCCTCGAATAAATATGGTTATTATTGTCTCGATTTGTTTTGATATCCTCATCAGGTAAACATAATCAATTTTTTTACTACTTACTTATAGGTATTATGGCAGAAACTAGAATGAATGGACAGGTGAGACGTCATCGTCTCGGCATTGCGCCCGCCCGACCTTCGTGCGACTCCGCCACAAGGAACTGCCCCAAACTGGTTCCACTGCTATATCTTTGACATTTTTATATCAAGTTGTTTGTATACTTTAGAATATAGTTCTATACTCGTGTACCTGGTAATTATATTAAGTTTTGCTATGATAAGGTAAATAAAGGCTGATAAATACACGGCTAATGTTTAAATTTAGAAGATACCTCGGTAAATAATTACACAAGAATTATATATAACCTGCCTCTATTTATTTACCTAACAGACTCATCGATTGATAATTCAAATCTATTCCGTAATTGTGACGGTTCTAGGGAATAAATAATATTTATTGGATGGGGACCCGGGTATGTCCTTAAACTACGTCCAAGACCACCGGTGGACGGGCAGCAGCGTCCCTCAAATTCGGTGTACTCGACTGCGATCGCCAACCCGCCTGCCAAGCGTGGCGATTATGGCATTCATCCCCCAAAGGGGGAGGCTTATGTTCAACAGTGGACGTCTTATGGCTGAGACGATGACGACGACGATATAGACAAAACTCATCATTAACCGATTTTCCTGTCGTGTAAAGTGTAAAAACTTATTTCAGCCCGCGCTGTCCTACAGCCGTGTAAAAACTAAGTACCTGCAACGGAATTCCAAATTCCAAACGCATGAGCTAATTCTTAGTAAATATTTATGAAGATGCTCCTAAAGGCTCCTAAAGGCCCTATATAAAAATGTAGCGCTATTTGGGCTGAATCATGCCCCTTAGCCTGCCAAGAGATATTGCAAACAGACGTGGCTGGCATTATGAATCATCCAATTCGGGCTAAGCGAATTTGTTGAACATCTCCACTACACAAAAACTGAGATTACAAAAGTATCTTAAAAGCGATCTGCTGCTTTCAAGGCCTGCAACTATTTTTACAAATGGTTATCATAAATGGAAGATGTTCTAACTCTATTACAAATTTATAGCTTACTCTATTAGTAAATAAATATATTAGGTCGGGTTTTTGCGTTTTACACGTGTTAATGATCTTTGCTCTTGTGTTAGAATACACGTAAGCCTTTCAAAAACATAAGAGATTTTCACAAACTAACTGAACATATTTTAGTTATACACAAACTTGGTTACGAATAAGATTGATTCCTGAATATAATTACAATTAAAAACCCGATGCGGTTTTAAAAAATGATTCAAACAGTTTTCTTGGCATACATGCATACATCTAATATTTTATTTTAAAATAAACCTAATCCAGTCGAGATTCAATTGCCACAAATTGTCGGAAAATCAAAACATATGAATTTAGAGGCGTGCCGTGCATCGCTTGTAAGTCAAGGAGGCGCATAGAATACGATATGACGACACAATGCACATTATAAACATTACATCAGTATTCCACACACGGGCGCAGATTTGGCTCCGTGTGCAGTGACCTCAACTAACTAGTACAAGGTGCCATCGTTCGAACTAAAGTACTTAAAGAATTAAAGGCCTAGAAACCTAGATCCAACATACTTAGAATCTCGCAATGGAACCAAGCGAGCGAAATACATATCATTACGTATGTACTTATACGGCCTTTTCACGACTGTGAAGGACTTTTTACCAACTCTTTTGGATCTTGAAAACATTACGGTGATTAAACTGAAAAAAAAAAGAAAGCAGCATAGATGAAGGGTCTGACGAAATTGGCAATTACACACATTAGTTATCTACCGTCCGGTTGCTCTAATGATACTAACGAAAACGGAATGGTAAATTTTGACTGTCTTTTACTTTGAGGACGGTACTTTGCCCGACGACAGTGCCAGCAGAGACATAGGCCGAAGTTTGATCAAACCTGACCTATGGCCGAATCACCTTGGCATAGAATAACATAATTGTTAAGATCGCGGTATTTAGCGGAATGGTAATCCATTTCGCTAAATACCGTGACCTTTCGTCAAAGAGGACCTAAAATTGTGGATTTCTACGAAATGTCAGCTATATATAGGTATAGCACAGCGAATTAATTATGATGTTATCAAATAATGTTTTAGCATATTATAGGTCAGCCAGTTAATTAGGAATATAATATCTTTATGAACAAGCATAGTCTCAACGAGAATCTAGAACATTTTCCGTAGTTTAAAATATCAGGCGAGTATTACGAGTAAGTATACCTGGCTGATGAAGTGGTGGTTGCATTAAGCAGAGCAGACTGATGCGATCTTAATTATCAATTAGCAGGGGATCCTCGCCGCGGCAGCGGTCGTTGGCTGCGCGAATTTAGACGCGGGAAAGGTCGACAAAGATGACTCATATGATTCTGATATGTCACGCGTGGTGGCTTCATATCTCTTTCTCCCGAAGTTAAAAACCCCAGTTAGGATGTGAACGCGCCTAAGAGTGATATCGCCATTTATTTTTGCAAACGGAAATACGATACAAAAATATTATGATAAAAAAATATCGGTTACAATAAAATTTTGGAGCAAACTATACAAAACCGGTAGAGCACGGCTTCATTGATACATTGTTCTCCATAACTTAACCAATTTAGTGAATATATGCAATAATTTAGATTCCGAGGAATTGAGAACCTCCTCCTTTTTTAGGTCGGTTAATAAGTTTGGTCCGAAGTTTTGGCAGGAAGTGATGCAGTTTGAGCAATAGTAGAAGTGCTCCACTTGTCGACATAACATTTCCGGCGAAATTCTAAACAAGACCCTTTATAATATTTTCAAAGAGGGTTAAGCTTGGCCACGTAGTCCTACTGGTGATGAAAGAGCTAGCATGCAAAGTTCCACACGGACCAGTGTAAAGTGATCTCTGGGCCCATATGAACTATGTGAAATCAAAGAATGAGGTTATATTGTTTCCCCCAACGACTCGCACGTGTTTGGTAAACGGTTAGAATGACACAATTGGAACCGACGCGAGTTCCGTAGCGGGCATGAATGAAACATGATCAGGTGAAAACGAGTTTGCTTGGTGGTCTTGCTTTGAAACAATGCATCATAAATTCCTACGTTTATCCCTACTTTCAATCGCACATTTGAAACGTTTGGGGGCATCAAATTACAATTAAGTAGCTAAGTTAAAACGCCTATAAAATAATGCACCATGGGCTTGGAATAATTTCATTTCAGTAAAAGGCACGGATCTCAACTCTACATATTTTGAGTCAGTGATATTAGCTTTGTACAGTGGTGTCCCGTTTAATTCGATTCAACCGCAGATAACAGAAAAACTAACAAAGCAATTGGTGGACGAAGGAAGGAAGCTTAACCACGGCCGAATAGCTACCCATTAATGACCAGTTCTCCCAATCTAAGTCTAAGTGTAATATCCAATCTAAGTGTAATATCGAGATAACTAACAGCTATGTACTACGGAGATCTGTCTACACTGGTTCACTTGAGTGACCGGTAATGATAATAACAATCATAACGCAGTAGTGAGTCATAAACGCCTTGAGATCGGAGGCCTTCCCTTCGGTTACGCTCTGATGAACACCGAAAGACCTCATAGCTGCAATGCCCTTCCCACGGTTGGGAGCATATTCTATACTGACACTGTCTGTTTTTTGGGGCATTGTAGGTTCAAATGCGATGGAACTTGCCGTGTGCTACTATAAAGTATAGTCATAACATAAATATTGTCAATCTTAGACAAATGGTAATGTTAAATTTAAAGAAAGTGGTTTATTTTACTGAAGAATTAAAACAACTCAAAATCAAAATCAATCAACTTGGTAAGAATTTAATTTGCAGTTTGCAGGGAGGATCAACTATCTCATGTTGTATGCAATGATCATATAACGATTAGTCAGCAGATAAGTCTATTACAGAAGCGTCGCTTCTATTGTTTCTTGGGTTTGCGAAACCTGTGTAGTGTTACAGTGTTCACTTTCTTTTTCACAGCTTTATTTTCAGCGTACGTAAGCATAAATTGCAAAACGAAGCTGTTCAGCGGCGTCATATCGAATTGCTTCGCCGTGGGAACAGGGGTGCTGCTATTCCTAACGCTTTGTGAGGTCCGTAGAGTGGAGCGCTTTGAAAAGCGTGTGTACAAAAAGTGTGCTATCCGATAACCAACAGCTGATACAGGTCGAACTTAAACCTACGAGATCCAGCCAACACCAGCTCCGAACCAGCGCATTTCTATTGTTTATTTCTAATTTGCGGCGGAATCGCGAACTAGCGACAACGTTGGCAGACAAGTGGGAAGCTATAAGAAGATGACGAGATGATCACTGTTGGTGCACCTAAGTAGAGCAAAACAACTTGAAGCGGTTGTTATCTTATAACTGCCCTGAAAAAGTCAAAATCCGACCATAGAAGAAACCGCTTTAAAAAAGTTTGAAAAACGCAAGGACACCGTCTTAAGTATTTTGAGGTCACAAATACACTGGTCTATCAAACCGTCCCACTGGCCTGAGAAAGAGCAATGGCAGCAAAGCTAGCGTAAGTGGGCTTGTTGCCGACCCGGTTTCCTTCACGTGCGAGTATGCCGGGTTCGAGTACTTCGAGTGCTCGCCGAATGTGCAAGTAACTTGAATTTTGAACATGGCCTCACCTCACCGTTGACATCCGCCAACTTTCACGTGCCACTATTTTACCTTTAGAAATTGTGTTTAATGTGTTTGTGTGCGTGTTGCATTTTGATCTGGCCTTATAAAAGTTTAAGTGCCTGTCTACATAGGTGCGTACTGTGTAGAGGTTTTTTATTTATATGGATTCAATTATCTGCAATATAGATATGGACGTTATAAATTGATTTCTAATACAAATTATTTATTTGCCAAAATACAGCACCTACACATACATTTGCATTGTCACAGCTACTAAGAGTTTTTTATTGTTGTCATGGAATCCCTTGAATTCTAAAAGTTATAGGTTTTTTATCGAATGGAATGAGGATATATAACTTCGTATAAATCTTGACATTCTTAACTCTTTGTACTTATTCCAGAAAGAAGTAACTATACACCGTGTTTATTTACTTGCTAATAATCGCAACCCTGTAAAACCGTTAAGTTTGTCAACTTGATTGTTGATAATAAGATTGCCTGTTTTACACCTTGCAATACATTAATAGTACTACACTACAAACTATTTTACCATTCATTGCGTGTATTATACTTATGACGCATTTATGCCAGTGATAAGTAATGCCTGTATATAAAGTTATAAACGCACTGCGATGAGAGTCGCGCATGAAAACCGTGAGTCACGGCCAACGGGCGGAATGAAAGAAAAGGCATGAATGGGTCATTAGGGAGCTCGCCTAAACGCTTCCGCGACCGCGACATTGATGAATGACAATTAAAACATTTGTTATCAATATTTGCCTCCTCAAACTTTACAAAGCTTTTGAATATAAATTGAGTAGATAAACAAAGGTTTTTGTTGTAGCTTTCTAGCAAGACGATAGTCACATTAGTCACTAGCAGGTATGATATTCGAGAACAAGAATACCAACCAACTAATTGCGACTGCTGGGCCGATTGATAAATTAATAAAGTTATTGGAAAAGTTTCCAGACTAGATACCCACCAGGAGAGCAGCTGTCATTGTCAGCGACCAAGGATGAGAATGTTCTCAATATTTTTTCGCTGCTTTTAACAAACCTTAAATCCATATGGATGAGCAGAAGTCTCAGCCAAGCGACTTACATTAATTTGGTGGTTTCTTTTTTGTCTAAACTGAAACAAGTTGCTTTGCCTTTTCTGGAACCACAGCGCTGTTAAAATAATAAGCAGTTTAAGATTCGTTAACGAGCGCCGAAGAAAGCGTGACCAAACCGGGAACGGAACAAGCCGAAAGTGTTCCTAAACGCATCACGGGCTAGTTTTCGACAGTCGACAGGCCTGAAAACCATAAACGGAATGTAATAATTACGGAAAGAGTACGAAATATACGAAACAATTGGACAATTCCAAGAAGTAGACTTCGAACCAGCATCTTCTGTATTCGTGGCAGACGCCATAGAGTTTTACTTCACAAATCAAAATACTTTAAAAATAACTTAACAATTATTAGGTAAGCCCGGACGATCCAATAAACCAACAGCAAACTCGATCGTCAAGTTAAACAACAAACTATGTAAGTATATTCAAGAATTCAACCCCAAGGTTAAAATTATAACTTATAACAACTCGGAACCGGGTGTTGTTCGAAATGTTTCCAAGAAATTTTCCCCCAAACTTGTTTCGTAACAATTCACAATCTAAAAGAACAAAGTGAAATATATTCAGAGCTCGTATTGGAAGTTTCTAACTATGTAGGGCCGTTATACAAGTTTTATCACATTTAATGACAAAAATAGGCAGAAAGAATTATAATAAACAACGGAGCGGATTTGCATCAGGTTATGCAACGGCACGGCATCGGCATAAGGCCCACGAGTCGACTGACCCGAGTACATATGTCATTAACCCAAATAGTTTACGTCATTTTTACTTCATCCGTGAAGCATTACATTTATCATTATATTTTTGTTTGTAAGCGATACAAATAATGTTGTTAGTATTAAATAGATCTAAGGATCTAACTCATATTTCTAAGCACATACCATGCCCCCGAAAAGCATCAAGCAAAGCATAGGTAAGTGTGCAAAGTTCTCATTCTGCATATGGTTTGTGAAGCATAAGCTCTAACTCTCTGGTACATGAGTGCCCATCAGTGGGACGTGTACCTAAATGTAGGCTGGAGATGGCTGATATGTGTTTTATAATCGTTCAATATGTGAACAGGATAAGGTTACATTCGAAGTACCAACTCGTAAAATAAGAACAACGGTATGAAATATGTAAATTCGTGGAGCGCTTGTACAATTAGGGCTAACCAACTAGACCTCGAGACCGTTAACTTGATAAACGGAGTTATGTAAAACATTGGGTATTTCGGAAACATTGCGACCCTCTGTATAATCAGTTTCTCCAGTCTAGGGACGTTAAATTTCTCGAGCACGAATTCAAATCGCATATTAAATCAAATTATATTCATCTACTGGTCAAGCCCCATTGGTTGTTGAGCAATATCTATTCAAATTAACGATTTAAGTGGATCTTATATACCTAATGGATATTAAACTAAATCATACTAGATGGGTAAAAAAATGCGTAAATAGTTATGTAGCGTAAACACAGCCATCTGTATGGACGGCGCAATTAAAGCAAAGATTACAATCATTGGATTGATCAGCGAAATCTGAGATCTGATGCATGAAATTGTAGCGAATGAATTAGCCGCAATATTAGAGAATGCTGGCACAAAAAAAGACAATACTTATGATAGATGTGGGTGAAATTGCATTTATCGAATATGTGTGAAAGTATTACACTGCGAGCGCGCGCCTGCGCGTCCGGCGGGCACGAGGCGCGACCGACGCGCTTCATTGCGTGTGCGCTTCAGACTAGCGGCAAAAACCACCTAATCATCGTCAACGTCAACACACGCGGATAAGGGACACGCGAGACAAGATGGAAGGAAATGCGACAACAAGTACTACTTCGATATTATGCAGATGGGAAGAAAATGTCGTTCATGCATATTTTCTCCTAATCATGCTTCGAAAGCCTTTTAGTTTTCATAGGCATCCAATTATGCTCACTGCAACTAGTTCTGAGTAAACAATTTCTATAGTACAATCGCAATATCCAATTTTCCTTTCTGTCCTCAAATCCAAGTGGTTTTGATAATGCCGATATATCTTCCTCTATGAGCATGGGCATCATCAATAATCTATTGACTGACGTTAAGAGAAAGAAAGTGAATGCAATAAATTCTACTAATTAACCACTCGAGCCGTGTAATAATACACCAGATGCGGGTGATTTGCGTGGATTCCAGTAATCGATACGAACGGAATTGTACACGCTTGAACGAAATGTGGTTACAGTTTCATTACATGTGAATGCAAGTGGTTTTGTGCAATGTACATAAGTAGAGAAGCTCCGTTGTTAACATTGTCCAATCAATCAAGAATAAAAGGAATTAATGTTAAAAACGGAGCGTAATTATTTATTAAAATACCTTAGTATTAATTAAATATTATTTTAAACATGATACCTCATTACATACCTACATAGATATTTGACGTCGCCGTCACTCGGGCGCAAATAAGGAAGGCCACCATAACACGTTCTAGTTTTAAATAGTGTTCGCATAAGAATTGCGATATAAGTGCATAACGTGCTAATAGAACTGTTAACCAGCACAGCAGGACAGGTGCGAACTGCAGTTGTGAAGAGACTCGCAGTGACGCAACGTTATGGAACTGGTAACGAGCCCCAGCGCTTAATGACTGTAACATCGACTTGTCGATTGTTCTGTGGTGGACTACAAGTCACAGAATGTCTATATACAAGTACATGAACTATCGCTACGAGAGTTTAGGTGTTACGAGTTACGAGAATATAGCCGCCTCCATACAATCGAACTCATGTTATATTTTAAGAAGACATGCTGAAATAACATTTGGCATGAACATTAAAGTAATATTACAAATCGTTACAAATAGTTTTCGTTGCTAGAAAATTTACTTAATGTAACAATGACAACTTTTATTGCTTTAGGTACCCATAGGTAATATATAAAGATTAACGACATAGGTACATACTTATTGTTTACATAAAAAGGTCCAAGCCGATAGGAATTACATATGTGAACGATTGGTATAATAGGTATAATCAAATAAAGAACATTGACATTTGTCATCCAATTTAGCACAATCGTCATTGCATTTGTACTGATTCAGAAACATGACTATTTATAACAGTTCATCAATAGCAGTAAAAAAAAACCAAATGAGAAGTGGGACGGCACCAAAAAAGGAATCCAATTAGGTATAGACGCTAGTGAGTGCTTAGAATTGTTATTCGAATTGGTTTTCCGAGCGAGTCGATATCACTAAGCGAAATTAGTAATGGTCCTTTTAATCCCGCTGTCGTTATGGACTTCAAGTTACGATCGCAGGGTTTGCCTGACCGTTCGCCTCGGGAAGCGACGGGAACGCTGCCAGCACAAGTGATGACTTGTTAGTCGTCAGTAATCCAATCGTGACGCATTATGTCACTGCTGTCACGAGGTCGACGGCCTTTCTTTTAGCGGGACAGCTGATCAAAGATGTGCTACTCTAATTATGGGAGTAACAAATTGACTAATCATTAGTGGCAGGAATACGTGAGCGTTACATAAACAACAAAAAATCTAGCTAATTTAATAAGAAAACCATCTGTTTTGAATTGATGACAAAAACATCACTCAATAAACGAGGCGTGTCGTATTCTTTAAAAGCTTCGTCTAACATTAGTTTGTTTTAGTTAATGCCCCGTTTTACACGGTTATTTATAGCTGGAGCATTAAATCGAGCTCGAAATCAGAATGTCATCGCAGTTCTATGAACTGTTGACGATTTTATAGGATAACTAAAGTTGATCTAAAAAAAACTGCATCAAAGTTGAAGAAGTATTTACTTTAAGAAACAGAGCTTTTAAGGATTTATCACTTATCAGTAACGCAATTGAATGGTGACGAGAATTTAATTGGAAGTAAATGAGGATAAACGTTTATCTCTAAATCTGTTCAGCAGTTCGTCAAGCCTTTAACACGCCCGGAGTCCGGACAGATTACGGCTAAATTAGTAACGTGTGGTAAGGAATGACGCATCCTCTCGCTAAGGGTTACCAGACGTCAAGATTTTTCCTGACATGTTTGAGGTTTAGTCTATAGGCAAATTAAACACAAGTCCTCTCCTTCACGATTTTCGTCGACATCTCTTCTAAATACCTAAAACTGGTATGGATGTGTTCCTCGTGGTCTCTAGAATACGAATTGACCGGTTTTAGTTTATGGAGGGGGGGACGTAACGAAAAAAAGGGGGGAAAGTGGGCGGCCGACCAGCATTGATATTTGTTCACATCTTGAGTCCTATGGGACCTATCGGTTCGTGTGAGGTGTCTTTTGAAAGAGTATTGAACGTGCTATTATTGTTTCATAATAACTGTAGTCATAACTGTAGTCGTTTACAAAAAAAAAAAAAAATATATACGATTTTTCACCTTGCATGGATGGCATTAGTACTGACAAAACATGCGTCTAATTCAATAAATTATAACTTTACCGCAATTAATGTTATTACAAAATATACGAGAAATTTCATTAGCTTTCCAAAAATATAAGTTTTATTAGTGTATGATCTTATATAACCAAGTAATTACGAATTTTGTTCAGCACGGGTCACTACGCAGCGTCACGTAAATGGCGGGCGACCGACGTCAACTTTTCATTATTTCTCGGGTTCTAATTTATTGATCAATTAGTGATAGGTACTATTTGAAAGGTTATGAAACGTACTATAATTGGTTTCTAATAACTGTAGTCATAACTTTAGTAATGTACAAAGTATTTTAAAATATATGATTTTTTTACCGTGCATGGATGGCATAAGTACTGATAAAATATGCGTCTAACTCAATAAATTATAACTTTACACCAATAATATTCCTACAAAATGTACGTGAAATTTAATTAGCTTTCCAAAAATATAAGTTTTATTGGTGTATGATATTATATAACCAAGTAATTACGAATTTTGTTCAGCATGGGTCACTAAACGCTGTCACGTAAATGGCTGGCGACCGACCTCAGCTGTTCATTATTTCTCGGGTTATATTTTACTGATCAATTGGTGATGGATACCTTTAGAAAGAATATTAAACGTACTATAATTGATTTCTAATAACCGTAGTCATAACTGTAGTCATTTACAAAATAACTGAAAATATATGATTTTTACCGTGCATGGACCAAGTACTGGTAAAACATGCTTCTAACTCAATAGATTATAACATCACCGCAATAAATGTTTTCAAAAAATACGTGAAATTTTATTAGCTATCCAAAAATATATTTTTTATTGCTGTACAATGTTGTATAACTATGTAATCATTAATTGTTCAGCAAAGATACTGTGCACCGTCACGTAAATGCCGCCCGGCCATCGTTGAGTTTTCATTATATTTCCGGTTCTATTTTTCTAATACTTTGTGGATACCATGTGCAAGCATATTAAATTTTCTGTGAATACTTGATTGTTTGAAATCTCAGGCCCAAAATTAACCATTTAAAAAAATATTAAATATGATGTTTAATTTTTACCTAAGAGGTTTGCTTAGTGGCTGAAATAATTTGAGAAAGAGATAATGTAGTTAATATAGTGAGAAATTTTTGGGATAAAATCAACAAACTATTGATTAACTTTCCAAAAATATTGTTTAGTTACCGTACAACTATAAACATATATGTATGCCAGGACCAATTTCGCCAAGCAAGCAAGCAAACACACGGCGCGGCGAGCGCCTGGTAGAAGGCGCTCGCCGCGCCGTGTGTTTGCTTGTTGGTCTACCAGCAGCATTCTATTATTGTTAGACAGTACATTTTATAATGTAGGTATCCAAAATGTGAGGGTATGTTATAAAATATCGATATAAAATGATGGTTTGTTTGTTTTGTCTTTTATCACAGGAAACTTAAGTATGTTTTGACAAAAGCCCAGTTCTAGGTTTATAACATCGTTAAGTTCGTAGCTTTCATGATTGCAAGACCACTGCATATAATGTACTTAATATCTGTGTTGTTATTTGACTCACGTCTACACGTAAAACGTTTTCAAACCCACTCCGTAGTTAATAATTTAAAATTGCCTTGAGATCTGAGGCTTGTGGCGTTTTAAATGGATATTTGCTCCGCACGCTCCAGGATGCAAAATAAGTGACTACTATTTGAGTAGCAGCGTAGGTCCACATAGGTGATAGTTTCAGCTTTAGATGTTAAATAAGCATTTATGGTCAACATTTGTAATAGGCGATTAGGCATTCAAGAAGGTAATTGCACATTATTTTCCTTTGCCACTATCTACTTTCGTTGCATTTTTGTAAGCTCACAATGCGATCACTTGAAGTAAAATCTAATGGCGAGTAAATAAAAACAAGTCATTATTGAATAAAATATCTATATTTATTTACTATTTTATTTTACGGTCTAATTTATAGTTTTCGCTCGTCTATTGATTCATTGGCGTTTGGCATTGTAGTTTTAGCTTATACGTATGACTCTATTGACAGTTATGAGATTAGAGAGTGCTACGGTAATTAAATAACGCTCGTCTGTAACTACGTGATCTTAGATCTATAATAGCGACTCATAACTTCTCTATTCGACTGTAAGTCATACAAGAGAGTTAAGTAGCGATTGCGATATAAAAAGCTATAAGTAGAAGACTTTATCACACGTTTAGAACCTTAAGTGCAAATTGCAGATTATTACTCATATAGCTGTTAAGCTTGTTCAATTCACTTTGAGCTATAAGCTATAACACTAGCAGCTTAACATGCATTATAGCGCCCAAAACAGCTACTGTAGATCTTAAATCTTTAGATGAACCTTTTAAACACTTTTATGTCACCAGAGCCTGTAAACTGTAAACTAAGACTAAATATGTAGCTATTGTAGATATCTAGCCAGGCTATGTATTTAGGTAAGAAAATAGGTGCTAAGTGTCGCCTAATTGTCTGTTGGGATTTATATGACAGTGCGCAGTGACCCATGCTGGACAAAATTCATTATTACTTGGTCATATAATATCATACACCAATAAAACTTATGTTTTTGGAAAGCTTATGAAATGTCTCGTATATTTTGTAATAACATTAATCGCGGTAAAGTTATAATTTATTGAGTTAGAAGCATGTTTTAGTAGTACTCATATGCATGCACGGTAAAAAATTATATGTTTTCAATTATTTTAAAAATGACTAAGTTATGACTACAGTTATTGAAAACCAATTATAGTACGTTTAATATTCTTTCAAATGGTATCCATCACCAATTGATCAATAAATTAGAACCCGAGAAATAATGAAAAGTTGACGTCGGTCGCCCGCCATTTACGTGACGCTGTGTAGTGACCCATGCTGAACAAAATTCGTTATTACTTGGTTATATAATATCATACACCAATAAAACTTATGTTTTTGGTAAGCTAATTAAATGTCTCGTATATTTTGTAATAAAATAATTGCGGTATAGTTGTAATTTATTAAGTTAGATGCATATTTATGCAGTACTTATGCCATCCATGCACGGTAAAAAATCAAATATTATAAAATATTTTGTAAACGACTACAGTTATGACTACAGTCATTATGAAACAATAATAGCACGTTTAATACTCTTTCAAAAGACACCTCACACGAACCGATCGGTCCCATAGAACTCAAGATGTGAACAAATATCAATGATGGTCGGCCGCCATCTTTGCCCCCCTTTTATTCGTTACGTCCCCCCCTCCATAAACTAAAACCGGTCAATTCGTATTCTAGAGATCACGAGGAACACATCCATACCAGTTTTAGGTATTTAGAAGAGATGTCGACGACTTTTTTCAAAACAGGCCGGATGCCTACAGACTAGTTTAGTCATCTGTCTAAACTGCGGCAAGAACAAGGTCTTCTCATTTTAGAGTTGCATCATTTGCTGCTGTTTCAGAAGAGCCCAACAATCCGCTAACGTAATATCAGGATTTTTTAACGACTTCTAAAAAGGTGGAGGGTTTATGCTTTGATTTATGATTTGAAAAATATTTATGTCATGATATAAGTAGTAGTATGAAGCCGAGCTTAGGGAAAAGTACCTAACTCAAATAATAAGTTTGCTATTATTTTAGTTTTCAAAACGAATTTTGTCAGGAAATCAGACATTGAATCTGGTAGCCCTACTCCCGCTAGTCCTGTTTACTCTGGAGATTTGGTGCGATGTGACGCAAGCCGCCCCCGGGTGTCGCTCGTGCTAAAAATACTGGCACGTGCTCCCTCCAGCCCAGTGGCATGCCTCGGTCTTGTAATAGTGTGGAGTCCTTACTACTTGTTTACTACCAAAGTTGGACAACTCGACTTCAGGTTCTTGATTAGACTGTATTTTTAACAGTGTTCTGTTGGATGTTTGGTTTTTATATAAGTTATTTTAGCTCAACAAGCCCTTCCTTAATAGCTCCATGTTCTGTCCAAAAACGAATTTGATGAATGATGATGACTTGATGAGCTGATCAACCGTCGCCGATACATGTTAAACATTCCATTCTGCCTATATTTCAAAACTTTTAAAATCCACTGTATTTAAATATTTTCTTTAATCTTTGTTGTTCCGGAAACATAAATATAAACAAACAATTTATACTGCGGGTTTAGCAGTTTCGGGAAGCAAGTAAACAACTCGTTACCTCGTTTTAGGGGATTATATTGGCCCTGGCGGATTGCCCGACGCGGATGTGGTCGAATGACATCATGACGGACAATGCGGGTAGAGGGTTAATAGGCAGTTCGAATGCTATTCGAGTATTCGTAGAACCCATATTAAAGGATCCCTATCCGAAGGATGCTGACTAGCCAATATGTACATTTACGGATACCTTATTATCTCTTTAGTTTTCGCGATGTAAACTAATGTGATGAATCAAAGTCCTTCGTACAATCAATTACTTTTATTTTACTCCAACTTCTTACTTCAACACTCTTTGACAATATTTAGTTAAAAACAAGCCGTCACCTTCGTGCTACATGTTACTGGTTCAAGCGCCAAGCGAGAATGATCCCTCCATCCCATGGTAAGTTAAATTTCTTACTTTTCCCTCATTAGAATTGGCGGGTAGGAGAGAAGGGTAATTTTCGCGACTACCCACAGATTAATTAACAAATATTCGGGTAAACACAAATCACATTTTTAATCACTACCCACTGAATGCCATAAGTTTAACATAACTCACGCATAATAATTATAATTTATTCTTGAAATCTTATGAAATATCACACTCGGCCATCCGACTGCGTGCTACCTCCGGTGCACGATCAACAATAATATCACACTCGGCCGTGTTGCCTATTGCCTTTTCAATCCTATTTTAGTTAAAAGTAGTCTGTTTATACAATACCAATACTCTTCATTGTACACCAGAATACAATAAAATAATACAAAGAATTACAGCAACTTAAGTAGAGGTAAACTTCAAATTATTTAATTTACTCATGGTAGCAGGTATTGCAGATGTAAACGGTATTTATTCTTCAGACTAGTATTATTGTTACATAAAAAGGGATATTTAAATACCTACTTATACTACAAATCATGTAAAGGTTCACGAAATACATCGTCCACACTGTCAAACCCTTTACTTTTACTAAAATTTACATCCCCATACGATAAGTTATTTTACTTGATTACACGCAGGGTTATAGACACATTATTATCGGCACGTGCTTATAGAATATAAGCCCAAATTTCATTGCATTGATTTTAGTATTGTAACATACTTATTTTCAATTAAGTTCTACTTATAACAAACATGACACGAGCAATAAAATTTTGCCTGATATAAGAAGAAAGAAACAACTTCCACAGCATGAGCGATAATAATTGACATTAATAATCGAAGTTTTAGACCTTCCATAGTAAATGTAGGAACTGTTTATGGAAATAATATTTTGGGGAAGCTACGTGATTACATTAACGGCTTAATCAGGTTTGTAATTAACAGATGCAATTATCTAATGATTTTTTTCTCTGAAATCAGATTTTTTTTTCAAATTACAATACTTTAGTTACAAACTTGATGACGTCCTCCACTGTAAGTCCCTCTTGAGCGTCGCCTTCTTCGTACTGGTCATCTGAGAGAGGCCCCCGTCGTCAGCGCCTACTGTGGTGACGACATCTGTCTTCAGGCCCCTCACGCTCGGCTGTCGCAGTCCACAGCGTCCTCTGTGGTAGATTCACCGTCGCTGACTTTCAGCGTCTACCGCTCGCGACTCTGCATCCGTCGTGCTCGTGACGACAGTCTAGGTGATCTCGGGGTGTCAATATCGGAATCCATTTTACCCTGTAATTAAATTTCAGTGCGCTGCATGATTGGTTGTTAAACTTTGTTATCACCCTACGCCAGCGAGTTGTTAAACTCTTTAAACTCAAAATAAACTGTTTAACTCAAAATAAAACTCTAAACTGTTTAACTCAAAATAAAACTCTTTAAACTGTTCAAGTCAAAATAAAACTCTTTAAACTGTTTAACTCAAAATAAAACTCTTTAAACTGTTTAACTCAAAATAAAACTCTTTAAACTGTTTAACTCAAAATAAAACTCTTTAAACTGTTTAAGTCAAAATAAAACTCTTTAAACTGTTTAACTCAAAATAAAACTCTTTAAACTGTTTAACTCAAAATAAAACTCTTTATACTGTTTAACTCAAAACAAACCGTTTAACTCAAAACACACAGTTTAACTCAAAACACACAGTTTAACTCAAATTCTTCTCAATCTCAAAACGAACTCTTTAGCTCAAATCGAACTCTCTAACTCAAAACGAACTCTCTAACTCAAAACGAACTCTCTAACTCAAAACGAACTCTCTAACTCAAAACGAACTCTCTAACTCAAAACGAACTCTCTAACTCAAAACGAACTCTCTAACTCAAAACGAACTCTCTAACTCAAAACGAACTCTCTAACTCAAAACGAACTCTCTAACTCAAAACGAACTCTCTAACTCAAAACGAAATCTCTAACTCAAAACGAACTCTTTAACTCAAAACGAACTCTTTAACTCAAAACGAACTCTTTAACTCAAAACGAACTCATTAACTGAAAACGAACTTTTTAACTCAAAACGAACTCTTTAACTCAAAACGAACTCTTTAACTCAAAACGAACTCTTTAACTCAAAACTAACTCTTTAACTCAATCCAACTCTTTAACTCGGTCCAACTCTTTAACTCGATCCAACTCTTTAACTCGGTCCAACTCTTTAACTCGATCCAACTCTTTAACTCGGTCCAACTCTTTAATTCGATCCAACTCTTTAACTCGATCCAACTCTTTAACTCGATCAAACTCTTTAACTCGATCCAACTCTTTAACTCGATCCAACTCTTTAATTTGATCCAACTCTAACTCGATCCAACATTTAACTCGATCCAACTCTTTAACTCGATCCAACTCTTTAACTCGATTCAGCTCTCTAACTCGATTCAACTCTCTAACTCAATTCAACTCTCTAACTCAATTCAACTCTCTAACTCAATTCAACTCTCTAACTCAATTCAACTCTCTAACTCAATTCAACTCTCTAACTCAATTCAACTCTCTAACTCAATTCAACTCTCTAATTCAATTCAACTCTCTAACTCAATTCAACTCTCTAACTCAATTCAACTCTCTAACTCAATTCAACCCTCTAACTCAATTCAACCCTCTAACTCAATTCAACCCTCTAACTCAATTCAACTCTTTAACTCAATTCAACTCTTTAACTTAATTCAACTTTAACTCTTTAACTCTTTACTGTTTAACTCTTCAGATCTAACCTAACTCTGACTTTCGACCACATCTATGGACTCTCTGGCAGCACACTACATGGCCACACTCATAAACAGCACAGCTACATGGCTGTAGACTCTAGCAGCACACTACATAGCCGCACTCATAAACAACACATCTACATGGCCGTAGACTCTAGCAGCACACTACATGGCCGCACTCATAAACAGCACATCTACTTGGCTGTAGACTCCAGCAGCACACTACATGGCCGCACTCATAAACAACACATCTACTTGGCTGTAGACTCCAGCAGCACATTACATGGCCGCACTCATAAACAACACATCTACATGGCTGTAGACTCGAGCAGCACACCTACATGGCCTCGCCCATGAACAGCACATCTACATGACTATCGACTTTCTAGCTGCGCACTACATAACCGCACTCATAAACAGCACATCTACATGGCTGTGGACTTTCTGGTAGCACACCTAATAGATGGCTGCACTCATAAACAGATGCACTCCTAAACAGCTCGCCTACATGGCTCAAAATAATTCAACTAAATAATCAAAGCGATCACACATAACTGGCTCATTAGACGTTGGGTCTAGCTATAACATACCACCTCCAAACAAACCTAAATGGTACCCGTAATATAGTAGTCTTAATATCCATTTGCAATGAACTCAATAATAGATCTCATGTGGTTTGTTTGTCCTGTACCCAATGATACTATCAAAAACATATATATTCAAACCACTAATCATAGGATCAAGCTCTTGTGTACGTAGTATAATATTAAATATATGTAGGTAATAACGTGGCAACTAGATCGTTCTTCCCGTACTCAGGTAATGGAACATCGGGTCCACGAGCAACATAGCACAGCGCCAGAGTTCTCATATTTAATAAAGCAGGAGCGATAACGGACCGCGCGCGCCGTGTGCATACCCCGCCATCAACTCAATATTAATTCAGCCGGTGACCGAAACAATAAAAATTATAAAACAACTCAAAAAATAAAAATAGTCTTGGAGTCGATGAAATCCCGCCCGTTCTTGTAAAGTTAGCACAGCCACTGACAAAACTGATTAACCAGTCATTTAATCAAGGAATATTCCCGGACTTACTTAATATCCATGAAATATCCATTATTAAACTCATATTTACAAACGGTGACGTAATCCATCCAAACCAATATCGACCTATCGCACTCTTACCCGATTTTATCTTAATAAATGGAGTCTAAGACAACTTTTTCGTAAAGTACAGTATTTTATCATTTACATTTTATTAATACATACAGAACATCTTAGGTCATAAAGACAACAGAACACATAGTTTAGGATTTTTGGTGGACATGACAAAAGCGTATAAAAAAGTATCACACGAAATCTTACTCTGTAAATTGTACGGGACGGGAATACGCGGCACTCTGTATATTTGGTTCAAATCAAATCGTACCTCTGAGACCGTAAACAATGCGTACAAGTAGAACACTTAGATAAGGACCGCGAGGAACTAAAGACCGTGACATCAAAATCGCGTCATATTGTTTATTCCATTATGTCAATATTTCAGGGAAGCGTTTGTGGATGCCTACTATTTCTTGACCTGCCAAAGATACTTAACACAGACACAACCTGCGTTATGTTTGCTGACGAAGCCTTTCTTCAAGATCATGGACTAACACTTTGTAATTCAGTGCAGACTGCCATAAAGGAATCAAAAAGTGACACAACATTCAACAAAAACTGAAATCATTACTTCTAGAACACGCTTATTACTCAATTGACGAATCTATATTATCTATGCAAAACGATCATTGATTCCAACACATCGTATTGAATAGGGTTCTAAGTCCTAACAGTTACCTCCCATTATTAATTACTTATTTACCTACTATAACATTTTCACTTATTAATAATAATTTTATTTGTAAAAATTGAATGACATGAAAAATTTACCAATAAAAATCTGTATAACAAAGACATTAGGGTCTGACCCGTCTGACTATGATGGTACACCACCTACATGGTGACTACACTGTTAATGACAACGTGTCATTAACCTAATGGAGCCCTTTATTCATTTCAGAAGGCGTTATCATGTATGACTTTACTTATTAGATCATTTAGCTCATACTATTTATTAGAATAGATCAAGACCAGTATTCGAAACTCGCGTATATATTTAATATGCATGATGTAAATACTTTCATTTTAACGACAGCAAGTATTTTAACTAAATCTGCATGACAACAGAGCACTTCACACTGTATGTTTCTTCACAATATGGGCTATTTAAATTTAAAACCACTCTGTTAAATGAAATTGTTCCTTTAATGACAATAAACTTACCTACTTGCCTATAACCGTACACGTACAATTATACATGTTTGTATCTTAATTGTTAATGGATTCATTAAATATTTATCCAAATCGTATCCAATTTCACTATAATCGCGATCACGTATCGTATATGCCTATGCTCGGCTAAACATCGATATTACACAAAAAAAATAACATACTACTACACTGTACACACTAATCGTAAGTAAGTATTCAAATTCTAAGACAACTTGTAACCACGGTCTTATCTTAAACATGGCTCTTGTAAAAAAAATAAGGTTAACTCGCTCAATACCTGTACCGATTTTGATTACCAGCAGAATTCTAAATAATGTAATAAGTCTGCATTCGTTACTGCAACTTGACCATGATCGCGAATCTACATGTATTCTTAATCAGGTTTTGAGGTTACAAGCATTGCAACTTAAAACTTACTACCATAACGTCTGAGTATATAAAATATGTATATGTATACTAGGTACTCACACGTTCCAGTCCTTTTATGGGCGCCGTTGATCACCGCTTCTGACTTGTGATGAATCAAAGTCCTTCGTACAATCAATTACTTTTATTTTACTCCAACTTCTTACTTCAACACTCTTTGACAATATTTAGTTAAAAACAAGCCGTCACCTTCGTGCTACATGTTACTGGTTCAAGCGCCAAGCGAGAATGATCCCTCCATCCCATGGTAAGTTAAATTTCTTACTTTTCCCTCATTAGAATTGGCGGGTAGGAGAGAAGGGTAATTTTCGCGACTACCCACAGATTAATTAACAAATATTCGGGTAAACACAAATCACATTTTTAATCACTACCCACTGAATGCCATAAGTTTAACATAACTCACGCATAATAATTATAATTTATTCTTGAAATCTTATGAAATATCACACTAATATGTATTATAAGTGCCTATAGGTTCAGTAAGCAATAATCAGAGTAGGGGATTAATTTGGTCCTGGCGTCTTGCCTGCCGGAGATGCGGATGTGATCTTATTTGACAGACAATACGGGAGGGTTAACAGCCAGCGCCGAATGTTCAACATCAATCGCTGGCACACGCCGTGGACTAGATACTAAATGTCGACCATATAAATATTTTAATTAAATGCTACAGTATTTTTAAACAGAATCGAAGATGCCATGTAAGAGATTCGGAAACAGGTTTAATTTAGCTGTGACCGAAATAAGCTTGAATGGGTTATGTAATTATATATTTATTAATTTTAATTTGCATATTGTGTAGTCGTAATTTGAATACTGTGACATCTGTAATCAGCGTTTTGTATATAAAGGTAGAATTATATCATGATAAAAGCAGCAATGGAGATATTATGTTACACAAATGCAGATAATTTATGAGTAAATACAATATTGCATTCCATCTACGCTAAGTAGATAGTTGATTTGACGCAAATAAGAGTTGTTTACATGGTCATGATATAACTGTATCGGCTTGCTCAAGCTTAGCTACGGTGCATATTGGGCAACGGAAAACAATTGCGTGGGAAGCCGGCTCGTCTACAAAAGAGCATAGAAAGTTGACTTTATTCGACGCGCAGATAAATTCGGCTTTCATTACATTCCTTATAAAACACGCTACATGAAAAGTAACAGCTTAAAATTGAAAGTCAAACAAGGCAGATGGAGAAAACAAGTGACTGACTGTTAGCGGACTTTTTACAAGGGATCCATTTGGCTAAGTGGTTTCTAAATGTGTATACTTAGGGAAGAAGCAACATAAGGTGCACCGCGCTCGGCAAAGAACTTAAAAGGAAGGTAAAAAGCATTGTTTTGAGAAACGATAACACTTTAATAAACAGACGATACTGAAAGCAAAAGTTTAGGTAAATGATTTTAGGGAGGTTAGTGATTTCAAGTTCGAAATTATTTGAATTTATATTTTGAGGTTTTTTTTAATGTGGTGTTGGCGTCGAATGGCAAAGGTCAGTTGGACAGAGAAGTAAACAAACGAAGAAGTTTAATTAACGCATTGTAGGAGAGAATGGGAGTTTGTTGAGAACCATAGAAAACAGAAGAGTAAAGATGCTTGGACACCTGCTACGACATGACGAATTAATCAAAAATATTATTGAAGGGAGAGTTGAGGCCAGGAGACGGAGGGGGAGACCAAGGAGAACGTATATAGATCAAGTAAAGGAAAAGCTCAACGTCGTGTCGTATCAGGCTGTCAAGAAGAAGGCAGAGGACCGACATGCATGGAAATCGCTCCACCGACAAGAGTCTACCTCTTAAATAAATGATGATTTTGATGATGATGATATATGTTTGGCTCTTTAGTGAAGTTGCAAGTAAGAGTAATGTATTTTGATTAACATAGTTGATAATGTTTTAGAACGGTATCGGTATTAAATATTAAACATCCCCATAACTGTTAGTCTCGTAAACAATTTCCGAACAAAAACTTATGGGGATCCTCATAAATTTGAATAAATAGCCTCAGAAGTTGTCTAAAAACCTTATGCGAAGCTATGTATGTAAATATACCTATACAAGACAGGATGCTAAAATAAAGAGTGCAAACTTATTACAACTCAGATAATTCAAACATAATACCTGCTGTCATATTATTGATCTTTTATTGTTTCCTTAATAGCCATGGAGCCGTAAATGGAGCCATAACAAGAGCTGCAGTTACGCCCACCCGACCCGCCGTAAGAGATCTAAAGATAATGTATGCAAACAATAACGAGTGTCAATTTGATTTTATGGACAAGCCGGACGTAGACAACACCTGTATGTAGATCTACACACTTAGATATCGGTAATAATTCTAGGGAATTTGAGTTGTAACATATTTTTAGTATAGGTACCTATCGTGTTAAGATTTTATTAATTCAAAAGACGCATGACCACCTGCTATTAACCTATAGTACTTATAGTGTTTTCCATTTTACAAGCTGATCAGTTAACCTCCCCACATCGCGGGCTAATAAAATGGGGATCATTAATTTTTTTCAACAGAGAGTAGAATAGGTACACAATACCAACCTCACAAGGCAGGCAGGCAGTTCTCATTTCACCGTAAACTGGTTGGATTTAACGCCTAGTAACAGACTCCCCAGTGTGGAGTCAAAATCTTAAATTTATCTAGATATTTACTGTACTGTATATCCTACTTAACACCATCTCTCTATATCGGATTCGAAAGTACCACTGAATAGGTAATTGTGTATAACAGTTGTATGTCATAATCATAATGATCGCGGGGCCAAAGCCAAACCGGCACAAAAACTTACTCACCTATATTTGCTGTATGTAATGTTTACTAGACAGTCTTGCATTATGTTTGATGGACGTTAATAGTTAATACGAGTACATTGTTAATTACATTTACGTGCAATAACTGGTCAAACTGCAATAATTGGACAGTCAATTTAAACTTCGATAATACCGTTAGTTTTCTTAAACATTAAGTTAAATAGAATAAGACTAATCAGGGTTTAGTAATTAAGTCTACCCCAACCCCCCGACACCCCTGATTAGATAGGTCTTAAAGTTTAATAGAACACAAGCACATATCACTACGCTAGCCTAGATTTTCCTCTATGGAATAGTGTTAGATTTATTTACACTTAATCATTTTGTCACATACGAAAAACGTATCCTACGAAAGGTGGATTTAATGCCACTAAAGTTAACCTTCACTTTCAGACAAGCAAAAAGAAAAACATAAGGAATGCATTTAATAACGAACAAAAATAATTTTGTTTATTAGCCCGTTATATGTAGTGTTCCACTGCTGGTCAAACGCCTCTGCCCTTAATTTTCACTCCCGTTTAAAAAGCATATTGGTCAGACGGTACGTATAGACGTTTTTGTAACGGCCTGAAAATTGGGACGTGGGTCTTTCTTTTGCTCGACTTGGCAGATAAGGTAACCGCGTGCAACAGGGAAATCAGTATCATATGAAGTTCATAATGCATAAAGAAAAACGTGTATACTGCAAATACAACTCTATTGAGTTTGCATACTTACTTATAACGTTAGAACTCAGTAGGACGCAAATTAATTACCGGCACAAGGCTGCGTGCAAATACTTGATAATTGCCTTAAACTTGTTATTGAACAGTGAACACGGTTGATAGTATCTGTTGCGTGGGGTAAACTAGGAAAACAAGGCAGTGAGGTTTCGGATACTGTGGTTACTATAAAAACAGTAGTTTACGCCTTTTATAGGAGACGGATTTCCGGGCTAAGAAATAATTCAAGAAAAAAAACAATAAAATGTACGCTGTCTTAGAAGGCGCAGATAAATGAACAAACAATAGAATTAGGCATTTTCAATGCCGAGAGTATAGTGATAAATGCAATTATTGAAATACCTTTTTGGTACGGAACCCTAAAAATATCTACTGCGTGTAGAAATATACATAAATTCCTTTTTTTGCATTAGAGGCGTGGATTAATTGCGTGACGTGTTTTGAGGATATTTTCCCCTCTCCCACACGTGATATTTGGTGATATTCGGCTTTCGTCTTTACCCAGGCGATTCAGATTGCGCAGTTCGTGTGTTAATCGCCTAAATGCAAATTGCAAGCGCAACTACGCACTGTTAGTTTATCTTGTATATAATTATTATGTACCTATAGGTATAATGGCATCTAAAGGTATGATGACACAAATGCATTACACTCAACGTTCACACACCATACAGTGCACATGAGGCATCTATTACGTGTTTTTGCGTCATCGTCACAGCCTGCTGAGCGGTATTGCGATAATGACGGCGATTATCTGTTACTTTTGCGGACAAAGGTACCTACCGACAACATTAGACATGTATTTACTTATACATTTCTTGCCTTAATACAGTGGAATAAGGTGCCAGTAAATAAACAAACATCGGATTTTAGGGGTTAATTAGGTAGATTTTCATTATATGGATTTATAGGAATATGGATTTTAATTCATACGTAATATAATAACGTTCAAATTTGCTTGCAATATCAATTAATTTAATCCTCCCTTGCCTGTCACGAGCGCAATACTCGCGTCCGAAAACCATCGATGCTTTTCCCGTGTACTATAGTGACCGCTCCTAGTTTGTTTGTTTGTTTGGAAGTGTTTTTTTTTTTGTAAGTACTTTGTATTATTATTGAGACAGTGTTAAAGAACATTACATAAAACTTCAAATTATCGCCAGGTAAATAAATAATATGCAAATAAATCATTGACATGGATTGCACACTCTTCGAGTTGTGGTAAGACATGGCTCTTGGCAGTTCATGGCAGTAAAAGACGCTAATACGTTGTTAGTTCTAGCGGATAATAATAACTTGTAAATAGTTCTGTGTACACAATTAAACTAATACGATATCTGTGAGAACTGCATGTTTTACATAATGAGTAGACAAACAATACGTTTGTATATACATACATCTATTACTTATATTTGTACGTCTCTTGTCAGAATCTGTATTTGAGACACAATCCCTTTATACCAGACAATCTAGGATGGACATTTACGTCTAGATTTTGTGTCAGGTAAAACGAGGAACCGTGTGTATCTCTACAGTATGTGTCTGACCAAGGGGCTTTAATTCCAGGGTTTGATTTTACTCGCTAAATTGAGCTACTTTTACTATGGGACCAACCCTAAAATCGGGGATTTTTTTTTTGGCTTTTCCATAGAAAACGTCGACATCTGATCAGCCAAAATGTATGAAAAAGTAAAAAAAAATTCGGGGTTGGTGCCATAATAAAAGTAGCTCAGTTTAGCGAGTAGAATCGAGCCCTGGATTTAAAGCCCGATGGTCAGTAACACCCTGTATAATTTTTGAATAAGCGTTTTGTAACCAAAGTCCTTGGCTATTGCCGCTATTAGCAAAACAAAGGCATGCCACTTCGACAGTCGAACAAGTTACGAATGTTATGGTTAATCGCAATCGCAAATTACGAATGTTATGGTAAAATGTAACAGTTCCGACCAACTGACAGGCTGATATCGTCCGAACTGGTAATCTGTGGGCTGAACTCACTCAGAGGAGTCCATTTTGAATTTTTAGGAATTTACAGGTTGGGCATAAAGTATTAATGTTAACTGTAACTGTTACGAGTAAGACTCTTTAATTAAAAGATTAGTCATACTAGTTCGTTGATAACAGAACTGAAACTAAACAAATAAGGGAATGCAGAGACGTTCGAACATTGCAAATATCTGGACTATTGGTGAAAAACTAATCACTTTGTGTAAATATCAACTAATCCACTAATGAATACAAAAGTAATTCTTATCTTTTGATTATACCCAATGAAAGAAATTGATTAACCACATATAGTAAAGTCCAAACGAATTCTTTGATGGCAATAAAGAACAAACATATCGGTGGCACGGTACGCACATGGTGAATGTTGCCAAACACGTAAAAGGGAACGCGTAAACCGAAACGAACATTACTCCGTGAACCAGCGGCCGGCGATAAACTTGAAAATGCGTACAACATCTGTTTTTTCAAACGTGCCTGCAATCTGTAATTGCTTGCATTGCTACAACACCCGGCTATACTTGTTTTGGGAGTAACGGATTATCTCTTCACGTTTAAACCGCTGAAACCATTTAAACGAGTATGGAGATTGGAGTCCCAAGGAAGGACATACGACATAAGTTATTACAGACGAAGTAGCAGGCAGCAGACAGGACCTAATTTTATGTTATATTATGCTGAAATAACCCGTGTGTAAACACATAAAAATGATAAAATTCAAGCGAACTTAGTTTAGCTTGTGTAGGTAGGTACCTACGAGTGCATGTTTTAGTCAGTGTTTATTTTATGTCATGTTACCATATTTGTACGAGCTGCAGGTAACAGGGGAGTTATTCTATTTTCGGTGTCACGATACGCAAGTTTTTCATCAAGTATTTACTAAAACGGTAAACGGCTATGCTATGATTGACCGCGTTGCCATGTACGTGTATGATTTATGTTTCTGTGTAGATTTCATTGCAGAATGTTTGGAACATATAAAATGATTATGTTGTAGGAATACGACTTCTATTTTACCTAATAATTGATCATTTTTCTGCGATAGGTATCTAACCTACAATCTTTTATTTAATAAAACCATTAGTTCTCTCAACTATGTACTTAGCTAGGTACACGTCATTGTACGAATCAAACAATACATATATAAATCTGTCTGCAAATCTTTCCATGAATTCTTTAATAAAAAAGATACGGAATGTGAATAAAATCATAAAATATTTATATATTTACTCATAAACATAATACCTACCTACGAACCGGGTATATTAACTTCATAGTTGAGTCATATAAGAAGATCAAGTAATGATCCTCCGTGTGTTAACTGTGTTACCTTCTAGTGTAAAATAAAAACTTTACTAGGCCGTAATAATATCCAGACGCGGCAAGAGGAAACTTGAAAAATTATTATGGGTAGATTGCTCATAAAATGCACGTTTAAAAATTATCGCTTCTGCACAGGCCGTCAAACTCAAAAAAATCCAGAATGTTCCCTTTCAGCAACAGCAGCAGCAGTTTGCAGGGAGTAAGCCAGAAAAAAAAAAAAGTTCCCTTTTTATTTGTGTTGACATAAACTTACTAAGATCAGTCACTAAATCACATAATAAAGATGTTCAATTAATTAATCTAAAACATAATAAACGAATATACTTATTTACAGAAATTACAGACTTTCACACAAGTAAGAAATCCTGTCTTATCAGTTGGAGTTATGTGTTATGTGCCACAGATTGTGTACGCATTAGTTTTTACACTGGAAGGCCGTAAAAAGCGGGGCACCAAAAAAGGGGGCGCACAGCATTCCATGACGGTTTAGGCAAAAGTAGGAACTATCGAGGAAGATTCTCGACAGTAAAAACGTATTATGAAACTTCTGATAAAATTAAAATAGCACCATCTAATGAGCTACATACCTAATTGTTCAGTTACACACAAACAGCTTTTCATCTTAAATACATTGACCAACTAAGTTCTCTCGCGCGTAAATGACTAAGGACTGATTTAGACGGTGCGCGAACTGGCATGCGATTTTAGTTACATTGCGGACTGTTGGTTACGTCCAATTCAATCGACCAATCAAAAACCGCAATGTAATGAAACTCGCATGCGAGTTCTCGCATCGTCTAAAATGTCTAAATGAGCCCTAAAATTAGAAAAAAATGCTTACCATTTCTTTTTTCAAATAGGTGAGTTGCGAGTCGAGATCAGTGGGGGGCTTCTGGTCGTCCACGACGGCGGCGGGCGGGGACTCCGGCTCGCCCTCCGCGAAGCCGCTCAGACTCTTCGGCAGCGGCGGGAGACCCTGCAGCGACATCGTGCTGATCGCTTTGAACTGTTTGCGTAACCTGAAACAAATACATCATTAGAACAACCTGTTGTTTAATTTCCAGTTACTTAATGGAAACTCGTGACATGTTGTTCGTCTAGAATTTTAGGCTTTTTTATGCGACCGGTTCTTAGAGGATGTTTTTCTTTGCCAGCCGTGGATATAAATGAAAATAATATTTAGTCACGTTTATTACTTTTGAGAAATCATCGATAGGTTAAACCCCGGGATTACGAAACATCAGATTAAATCTACTACCATTGTTTTAGATTAATAAGCAACTAAATATAATCCTTATCTACAACCAACTGGAGCCTACATGCCTACTGCTCTTCACGATCTCATATACCTATGTAAGAATACGTGGAACACAAATGAAACTCCATACCTAGGTATAAGTGGTATAACTAATACGAGTTACTCGGAGTAACCTTACGTTTCCAAATGATGTTATTAAGAGAAATATTAAACCACTAGATTTCACTAGAGGTTGAGTCGAGATAAAGCTTCTGTTACAACTCCACATATTATGTTTATGTATTGTATTCTGTATCTGTAGACTTTACCGCCTATCCCTGTAACATCATTCTCTTTTCTCGCGATTACGGTTAGGTCTTTCTCAAGGGGAGGGGAGCAGATCAGCAGATAGTTGCAGCCGGCTGCAATATACATAGGTAGATTAGGTTATGAATGACTTCAGTCATAAAGAAGTCATGCAATTTTGCGGCTGGGTGCAGATGAGCTTAAAACGTTGTTAAGTCCCAATAAATAGGGTTGTCATAGAACGATTAGTCGATTAACTGGATTACTGACAAAATAAAAAAGTTACCCTGATGCTCTTTAATTTACAACAACGACGACGCTTATACACGGATGTTATAATTTGTTCTAGTTTATGGCTATAAGGAGTTTGTTACATCATCACATTAAGCTTCATCACAATCACATTAAGCTTTTCGCGAAGACATGTCAGAAACAAAAATTATGACATACCTCCGCGTGGGTCTATTTTCGGTTGTGAAATGTGAAAATGGTAAGCTTCGAACTTCGAATGAATCCAGATTGGTAGGTACTTGTATTATATGCCATAGCAATATAAATACATAGTGTAATAACATTTGAAAAAATTGAAAATTAAACACTAATGTAATTACGCAACGCACTTAATTTAGAGTGTGCAAATAAATACCATTATATTTATAAAATATCATGTATTTATTTATTTTCAATACCTATAAACTTCTATTCCCTTTTCTAATTGCGATAGTTAGGTAGCCATTACCACGCGTGTATGGTCTCCTACCTTAAGATAGTATTCCACCTGTCCAATTTCTTGGTCCAACGTCAAGAATAAGTAATGTAATAGTATTATTATTCCATTATGTATTTGCGTTGCGTCTCACATTTTGCTTACGCTACGTCTTACGTAGGCGAACAACGCGCGAACGCGAGCCGCGCCGCGCCGCCTGACATTCGCGTGCAAATCGCGCCGCACCGCGTTCGCAACGAGATCGCTTACGTAGGACACTTCTATGGGCATCAAAGGATTGATTTCGCCGCGCCGCGCCGCGCCGCGTTCGCGCGTTGTTCGCCTACGTAAGACGTAGCGTTAATCAGAAGTGGGAGGCAATGCGCAATTGCGCATTGGACCTAGAAATTGGACAGGTGGAATACTTGTATACCACCCTTACACATCAACTAGTTAATCTGTTTAGTTCTAATTCTGTGCATACACAAAAATAAGTCTTTGTAAGCTACAAAGTAAATGAATTGAAATGCTAATTAATTTGGTAAATTTAATTGACCTATATCACCGTGCAACAGTCTGCCGGGGTATTTAAACAGAGCTCGTTTTGTGGCCGCAATGCAAATGTGAGGTCTGGCGCAGTGCGGGAACGAATCCGTGCTTTATCTCTAATAGAGCCTGTTAACAGGTACTGCTGCACCGAAAATGCTCCAGTTACCCAACTTTGCTGAATCTTGCACACTGTTCGTAGCAGTGTTATATAAATAAAATGCAGGCATTTTCTTGAAGTATATCGACAAAAACGTTTTCATTTCTCATGCTCTGAAAGAGGGTCATTGTTGTTCTAAAAGGTGTGCAGATAATGATACGTTTTTGCACTAGAGCATTTTAAGTTCGAATTACGATATTTTTTTTACGATAAGCAATTGATATTTGGATATAAATGGATTTGTTATACAATTTCCATTCTGATATTTGATTCCCCATTCCATAAACAACGACACTTTTGCCTAATTTGCTAATTGAAAGTAGTTACCCTCAAAACATACTATAAAAATAGTACATTTCGATGCTAGTGCGGAAGGTATGTCATTACTTCACGAGTACCGAGATATCTTGCCACGAGCCGCAGGCGAGTGGCAAGACTCGGGACGAGTGAAGAATGACATTTCCGCACGTGTATCGAACGACGTTTTTTAATACAGTTGCGAAAAAATAAGAAAAACATTGTTAATCGTACACTAAACAAAAGTGGTAACAGTGACAGCTCGGTTAGAAGTCGTCTTTAAGTATATTATATCTATGGGCGTTTGACAGCTATTCCGTTCCATTCAGTCAACTTATTAAGAACGGAATTTTCAATATTGAATATTAAAAAATAAACGTGTTATAATCATGAACAGGTAAGTAATTAAATATGAAATATGTAATATTTTTCGTATTCTTACATTAACGGTAGGTTTTTATGCTGATTACGACGTTTAAAGGAAACTAATATTAACACTCATCAATAAGTAGTCGTGAATTGGAACAAGTATAAATTAAAAAAAATTGGAAAAGTAAAAAGCACTAGTTCGAGATAACCAACTTTCCGCACGCTAAACAGCTACGTAAAGTAGCACTTTTTGAGCAACTGTATTAAAAATTATATTTAGTCATGTTTTAAAAAAAACACGTGCATTTTACTTTCTTCGTGTTCGAAATGAATAGAGTGTTTAACTCGAGTGAAAGGCATCAATTTCAGCCTCGGACAATTGGCCAAACTACCTCGGCAGAAATGAGTGCCTTTCATCCCTTGGTTAACAATCTTCTATTTCTCTCGCCTTATAAATGTTATGTTCAATGTCTCGCAGTTAAATGCAATAAATGCAAAGGGCCGGTCGCCCAACTGAGGGACTCAGCAGAAACTTATGAAATTTCCCATAATTACTGTGAAAATTCACAATTACCTCTTTTTAACAGTGGCAAACGGTAAAATCGATCGTATTTAGTAGGATAAGTATATAAATATAGGTGAGTCATTTAAGGAATGCGATAGTATTAAAGTGTCTGAAGTGTGTACACACATTACAACTGGCATAACCACCTGTATTTTAACCGTAGTTTAGTTACTTAGATACCGCTTACATAAACAGTAAAAATAACTGGAACTTTGTATTTAAACTTATTAATACGTACATTTGAGACATACAGTGCCAGCCACTTGAATAGCCTCACTCACCAAAATTAATATTTCTCATAGTAATATAAAAAGGAGATATACATTAAACATTAAATATGAAATAAAACAAGAAGCCTTGTAATAGTAAATAAAATATTTATTGTTATCTAATCAAAGTTTTAAGAAGTAACGTCAAACAAATAATTGGCCCTTCCACTTGAATAGCCTCACATGCTAAAGGATACTTTTTAGTTATTAAAACTCTTTCGTTTAATATTTTGTATACCTTCCATTAGACCTTATTAATTCGAAAATATGATTAGGCAGTGATTCATATAAAGAATCTGTGTAATTAACGTCCACAGAATCCCAAAAAGTGTAAATAGCTTGAATCAGTTCTTCTTTATTACTAAACTGTATTCCGTTGTAATAAACTTGCCGAGACAGCCAACCCTAGGCATTCTCCATAATGTTCAGATCAGGAGACAAGGATGGCCAATCTAGAACTTCAATCTGGTTTTCATCAAACGACTTTGTAACTATGGCTGACGTGTGTATGGGAGCATTATCATGCTGAAAAGCATTTTTTTTTCTACTTATTACGTTTCTGATCTTACTTTTTGTTTCTTTTAATAAATTTAAATACTTTTCAGCATTTAGTCTTCCATCTACCATAATTAAATCAACAGTACCATAGTAAGAAATTGCTCCCCAAACCATCACCCATCCGAGAGTTGAGTGATGACGTGATAGTACTTTCGGATCTTTCCTTAGGTCATGAAAATAATATTTAAATCCATCTGGACCATCTAGATTAAACTTTTTCTCATCACTAAAAATCACATTTCGCCACTCGGTTTTCGAGCACATGTACTTTTTGGCAAAAGACAGTCGATCCGCCACATGTTGTTCGCGCAAAGGAGGTTTAATCATGATATTTTTCGTTTGAGGTGGGATTATGTTCTAATAATTCGTCGAACTGTAGAGAGAGATACTCTAGTATTTATTTCACTAGCTATCTGCCTGGCGGTCTTGGTGGAATTTGAAGCAGAGCGTAAAATAAGTCGACGTTCACGATCCATAGTGGCAAATTTTATGCGTCCTTTATACTGGTGGCCGTAATTTTCCTTATTTTTAACATAATTATTAATAACTTTAGGGCTGCGACCTATTTTTTTAGCTATCTCACGATGGGATAGTTTATGAGTTAAATAAAAATTAACCTTTTCAATTTCTAAACTTGTAAGTTTTTGCCACGTCCTATAGTCACAAAAACATTGTGTTTATCGCGTTACTGCAGGTACTTAATAGAATGCCTTCTGTATTATCTAATCATAATAAAATAAATTTTCTCAAACATGCAATGAAATATTGATGTTATGTTCCTTATAATAGGCTGCGAAGTATGACGTTTCAGGTGCGGCTAGGACAAAAGGTATTTAATGGAATTTCATACAAATCTTGCAGGCCTAGGCCGGCAAAGTCCTCTTTTTTAATTTTCATTTCACAGATATTTGTGACACAGCATCGTGGCATTCATCCATAAAAAAAAAACTAGAGGCAGTATTGGCTTTATGGTTCGTAATGACACTGCCACTACGCCTATAAAAAAAAAACAAAAAACAATGTTTGCTATAATTTGCAGTTTTATTTGTATAAAATCAACATGAACATAAAATAATACATTATTAACCAAATTTTATAATTTTAAATTAATTTAACTACACAAATAAAAACATTTAAAATATTTCATCTAAACGTTAGCGGTAAAAAGGTCTACTCAAACACGCGTAGTTATTTTTTTTAAATTGTTATGGAGGTAAAGTTGAAAAATTTTCATTCTGTTTTATTGGATTTATGGTGCGTTGTTGATTTTTTTACTTTAATATGAGTTCCGACGAAATAATGAAATTAATATTAATTGTAATCGTAGGTGTTGGAATTGGCAGCGTAAGCAGAATTGATTTTGATGATGAAATAACTTGCTGCCTCTGCCGCTAAGTCAAAGACGAAGTATGTATATGGTTGCTTATGGCAATTTTATTATTTGAGAAACTAAGAAATATGGCTTACAGTTTATTAGAAACAGTTTTGTGGCATATTTTAAATGGATGTAACTACAAATTCATCAACACTGTGGAAATTATACTTATTTACTCCATGCATAAAGCAACGATGTATGTGAAACATGATATCAATATGAAAGACTATGTAAACTTATGTGACGAAAACGACAGTCAGACGGATACAAGGGGAAAAAATCAAAGATACATGAAAATATACGGGTAGTAAAAATACACGACTCGTGTAAAACATACGCGTGATAATGATATAGGTACGTGTTGGTTATATTTTGGGTGTAGTTTACTTTTAGTTTTTTCTATAAATAAAACTTGGGTTTCGTGGATTTTTTATTTTATTTATTTCATTGCATGTTTGAGAAAAGCACTATACATACCTCGGCGGGAAATGGGGTTGCCCGCGCTCAGACCTATCCGGCCTCGCTTCGCTCGGCCGTCTATATGTCTTCGGCCGGCAACCCCTTTTGTCCCGGCCTCTGTAGTAATGTACTATTGAAAGCGAAACATAAATGCACGGTTTGGACAATTATGTTACACTGAGGCTATTCATGTGGAAGACTCGTATTAGCTCTTGCGTCCACGACGTTTCGCGCGCAGACAAGTTCGGACTTGTGAATGTGTTGTTCGATAAACGTCAGGGCGTACAATTCAAATTTAAGATATATTGATAAAAATTATCACGTATAATTATAATACTCACAATATATAGGTGAGGCTATTTAAGTGGTTGGCACTGTATCTAAGTGGTGAAGCTCATAGTAAAATGATCCAAGTAAATATTTGATAGGTACATACTTAATAAGTGATCTGTTTATACTTGTATCTAATGTTCAATATATTAAGTCAGCTTCTTTCTTTTTAAAGATTAGACATACAGGGTCTGCATATCAGAAATTGATTGACATGAATTGACTTTGACTCACCAGGAAACAAGTCCATTTATAGCGCGCGTAATATGCATACAAGTCATACTACAACGTTCACAAACCGCAAACGGTGTGGTGCTGATTAGAGGCAATGTAAATTTATTTTGATAATACCAGATATTGTTAAAGTTAACATTTTTGTTGTAACATTATTCTATGGTTTAAGCGATTAGCAATACTCAATTTAAATTAAAAGTACTGCGTAAACATAAATATCTATAAAAGATTCTTCTTATATATTTTCTTATTTGCATGAAGCGCGTTAATATTAGGTATTAAAGGAACCGTAGGTACATGTTTTACAACTTCGAAACACCAACTAAACAGCTATGTATAATATGTATATATGCGCCTTTTGCCAAGAAAACTCGTAAATCACACGTTATAACCCAAAAGACATACATATATTATAGCTATAGTCCATATCCATAACAATAACAAAGTAAGGGCGGTTTTAAGGCGGTTAAAACTGTTAAAAAGTGACCTGGAAAGGTGATATTTAGTACGGAGGCTAAGCCGGACGAAGATAACCGGGTTTGATCGCGACTGACCTTTCGAGCCGGCTAGATGCGCCACGTACGGTACTCGTACGTAAACAGCAACAGCGGAAGACGGACACGAGCAAAACAATGTAGCGGAGCGGAGCTTTAACAAGATAACTCGCCGCTTACATACAACGCAGATAGTGGCTTTACCTTTCACGATTGTTTGGTTAAATTAGACGTACTTAAACGTATTTCCGTACGTACACGAACTCCGATTGATCGTCTTATTGTTTAGGTACACGGTACACGTCTTCGAATACAAATCTGCCAAAATATGCCTACATTACTGTAGAATTTATAGACACAAAGATTTATGAATATTTCGATTGGTGTTATTTAAACACAATAATCCCAAAAGTAAATTGAGCAAATGCTGAAATTGCTGCTTAGAATCAAGGTTAGAATCCAGCCTCGGGCACAGGTGGTTTGTCCTATAATATGAGTTACATTATATCGAAGTCAGTTATGAGTCAGTGTATTAGATAGTTATTTTTAAGTTTGTACCTTGATTTGAGATCATCGTCGACGATATACGCATAGGCCTGATCACTCTCATCATCTGTGTTCCCACTGAAATTGGACATTGACGACATAGCATAATTTTGTTCGGAGTCCTCAGAATCACACTTTTCACTTCTTTCGACCACAGGGTCCTTTGGCTCCAACGTCTCTGGCACGTTCGACTGCGAGCGCATCGTCTGCAGCTCGTAGATCAACATTTCGTGGTTATTCATATCCTTCATCACTATCCCCGGCGAATCATTGCCGTTACTCATATTCTCGGAATCCTTGCCTTTATCTATTACTGTATTAGCTTCGTTCTTTTTATTGTTTCTACTGGCAATTATTTCTGAAATTAGCATCTCGGTGACACGAGAGGTTTTTCGTTCGAGTGAATTGTTATTTTTATTTACAGTTTCGTCACGATTAGGAGTGTCGGGGGCGTTTTGTGTATCCGGGAGGTTATTGACTTGCTTTGATGGGCTATTTCGTAATCTGTCGTCGAATTCCTGAACTTCCTCTACCGTGGCGTAAGGTGCTTCTATCGGGCTCTGTGGAGGTTTAGCATCTACTGGCGACGAATAAGGACTTACTTCGGGAGTTGAAGTCGTTGGAGAATTTGGAGACGATGGTATTGATTTCTTTCTTTCTAAGGAATTCCTATGTACAGGTAAAGGTTTCATTGGTTTTAACTTAGGTTTTGGTGATAAAGGCGGCGGTGGTGCTTTACGCAAAGGTAAGGTTTTTTCCACGAAACTTGATGACTTCGTGACTTTACCCTTAGCGTCTTGATCTAGTTTATTCGATGTCGACAAGGACCTTACTAAAATTTGTTTACATGTTTTAACCGCTTTAGAATTAAGTGATTCGTTGGATCTCTTATTCGAAGCTGGGGACTGTATGGAGCTGCTGTCGCTGGAGCTCCGCCTTGAGTTTTGGCCGCTGGATTTTCTCTCATCGGACGAGGAGCTTCGGTCGCTGATGACATCTTTAATGAACGATTTTACTCTGGCCAAACCATTCTGTTTAGGTGAAACCGACGAAGGGCTAGCGGAACTCCGATCTAAAGTTTTGGCTTTGGTCGTAGCTTGCCGATCCTTAGACAGCGTCCGAGATTTGACGAGACTGGCCTTGGAGTCGGCGACCGCTTTCCTCGTTTTCGCTAGGGCCTCGGCGACGACGCTCTGGTTGGGCCGCGGCGGGATAGGAGGTGGACCTTTAATTTTGCTGTTCTTCATGGGTTGTGTGTTGGTCTGTACCATCAGCATTATTGAAGCGTCACTCGTACTATAAAAGGAGAGTTATAGTATAAGGAGCGCATGTGTACGTAAGTCGTCACTCGCGGGCGTACGGGGTCGCGCGATACGGTATACGGCCGTCCCCGCGGACGCGCGTCACGGACTGAGGCGGCCGGCCGGCAGGCAGCCCGCGCGACCGAGCACCTTGTCGTGTGTCTGAGTGCCCTAACACCTCACCTCAAACTTGCATAGGTACTCGTGTATTGCGCCTTATGCAACTTTGCCTACACGTTGTTATTGTTATTTATGACTTGGCGTAATATATTAAATGATCATTAATGAAATGATTATCAAATAATTTATGAAAAACCGTTAATTAATTAATAATAAGTAGTAGTAAGTAGTTAAGTCATAAAATTATTATTTGTAATTATTTGGCAGTGTAATAGCAAATTGTTCTTTATAGTAAAAGTTCCGTACGAACTGTACCTACGAAGCTACTTGGAAAGAAGTTGACCTCTCGTACGCGAAGTGATTGTTGCGTACAGGACGCGGCCGCGACTCGCCGTGTCCACATTGTGACGCGAAACGCCATTGTTTTTCCAACACAATACACCCGGCCACTCTTTCGATATTAACGAAATACAACGTATTGTTATTGTAGTCGAATTTGTGTAACTTGTAGAATTTGTAGGGGACCTATTTAAATCATAAATAGTTGTATTATTTTGTAGGAACAAGAACATTATTTATTAATATAAGTAAATAAAATAACATTAAGTGAAATAGGAACAACCTTGTATACAAAATAAAATACATATTCTGTAACAACATGTCTGGGCGACTACAAGATTTAAGCATTATTGTAGTTATTACTAACTTCAGATTTTTCGATAGAATTATTGGCCCATAACTAATTTAAAACATCATCTTGTCCATAATGCCCACAGTCAATGACACTGTGTGATAGAGAGAGAAACGGGCAGGTCAATTTACAAAATTCTTCATGCTAAGCATCCGTTCTGCAGACCAAAACATATTACAAGCTAGCTTGTTAACTTTTATTTTGACATAAAGCATTGTCACTAATTAGCATACGTCGGACTCCAGCGGGCATTTTCGTGGCATGTCAGAATGATAGGTAAGGTTCGCAAATCAATCAATTCACTTTCGAGTATTTGTATACTGGGTCAAGCAAATCTTGTCAGTAGCAAACGGCGGCAAATTTGAAAAATCGCGGGTTAGCAACACTGTGATCTAATAATTCGAAAATCGCGTGGATCTCATGTGGATCGCGAATGACAGCCATCATCTTGTTTGTTTACAAATGGTTTACAATGTTTACATTCTGAATCGATTCTATTTCAAGAGATATTTCTGCTGTGTCACCATTAAATACCAATATATTAAATAAGACTGTGCTTAATTAAAGCTAAGGTGCCTACAATGCCTACAGTGCCAACTGAGAAATCTAATAAAATATGAAAATCCAGTATGACATCTACCTGCTGAAGCAATGATTTTATTCATACATTCTTGTTTAACGGCATAGTCCACTTACAATTTTATTTTGAGATCTTCAAATTAGTTAATCATTTTTATCAACATCACACACTGCTTTTAAATTGTCCGTCCATACGTATTAATAACAATTTCAAACATTTTCAATAGAGAATCCGCGAGTGACAATTTGAATTGACGTACGTGACAAGGCGCGCTCAGCGGAAAAAAAAGTTTTGTTTCGATGTACATTGTACATTGCTGCTTTTCTTAGCGCAATACTACTCTTTGAGTGTTGCCCTACTTTAGTTTGCTTTACATTGCTACTGACAAGATTTGCTTGACGCACTATACTTAGTATTTGGTAACTAGTATTTATAATGAGAAATTCCAAATATCATAGCAACTAACTGCGTTATTTATAAACGTACTTGGACTACATATAAGTCAAAATGGCGAAAAAGTTCGTTTGGCTTTTTCCGTCAATTGCAGCTGTGAGAAAGGAACAAAACAAATGAGTTAACTGGGCATGTCAAGTTCTATGAACACGGCTCTAAGGCTGCACGTTAGTTAGGTGTTTATTTTTTTATATCCATTAAATTTTAAATAAAAATAAGATTGAATAGTCTGATAATGATAACGGGTAACTAATTTAATTAACTATGTTACAAATACTAGGTACATTATAATACTCGTAAGTTAAGATTTTTTTGTAAACCTTACCTTGCCCTCAAACTGCCCCCTATAGTCCGACGTTTGCTAATTAGTAAGTGAGAGTTCAATACACAATTATTGTATGTATGTTGGTTATAAACATATAAACACTTGCTATTTTGTAAGGTAATCTTTTAGACTCCTTATTTGACCAACAAGAAACAGTATGTAGAGTGTGTGCGGAAAAAGAGTTGTGAAATGTATGTGATCCAATACATTCTATGACTCTTATCTTTCCACACAGACTATATGCAATAAGGAATATGTATATCTATATAGTCTTCTCCGAGACCACGGGGACAAAACCATCCTCGAAACGTCGGAGGTAAATCTTAAAACTTAAATACGCGATTAAGTCCCTTTGTGCAATTTAATAATATATACAGTCAGTTTCAAATAGATAGTGACAGCCAAAGTGGCCAAATACACATCCTTATTGCAACTTTTGTCGTCACTATCTATTTGATGCTGACTTTCATCATCATCATCATCATCTCAGCCATAAGACGTCCACTGCTGAACATAGGCCTCCCCCTTAGGGGGGGGTGAATGCCATAATCGCCACGCTTGGCAGGCGGGTTGGTGATCGCAGTCGAGTACACCGAATTTGAGGCTGCTGCCCATCCACCGGTGGTCTTGGACGTGGTTTAAGGACATACCCGGGTCCTGGAAGTAGTTAAAGACATACCCGGGTCCTGGACGTAGTTTAAGGACATACCCGGGTCCCGGGGATGCTGACTTTACACAATCCTTATTGCAACTACAATTTTAAATTTGTTAAAACCAATGTAATACATTCAATTCATATCTTTCTTTGATGTTGTGATTAACTTATAAGATTTAGGTGTTCCTAAGTATTGGGTGTTCCCAATACTGTTCAAGATTTGTTAAATAGTTGCCTGTCAGCCAATAAACGAAATCGACACCACTAAACAACAAAACTTTGTTTGATCTGAGTAGATAAAATATGTGAAATACTTACTAGTTGAGGGCTGCTTGGTTGGCTACTTGTGGCTGAATTTCCAGTCCTGTCTACACATAGGGCACTGCTGCTGGGGCTGGGACTGCAGCCACTTCACAATGCAGTGGATATGGAAACAGTGCCGACACGCGCCCCAAACCAGCGGGCAGTCGTCACCAGGCAGCTTGCAGTCCGGGCAGCAACTGTCAAACGGCATGCGACAGATCCCGCAGTTGTCGTCGTTGGCGATCCAACGCCACGTAGCGACCCCCGTCCAGCCTACACAAAAATGTATTTCTGGATTACTCCCGTACGACACAAACAAAACAAACCGATTCAAGGCCTGGTACGGTACTGACTTTTAACTGTCACTTTCATATCGTGTCGATATCATCACTCTTTGGTGTTAGAGTTTTAGGTGTAGTATGTACTTAATTCTTAAGATAACGACGTTAAATAGGATGAAAATTTATGAAGAAATAATCAATAATACTCAAAAGCGCGTCGTGCGATTAAAAACACTCGTTTCGTATTCGTCTGACACTGACAGTAACGGTTAGGTTTGACACTTAGATTTTTTAAATATGTTTATTGCTTGGATACGAGTCCTTTTAGCCTTGAATTGGCAATCGACTGATAACCGTCTAATATCCGTAACACACTACCGCACCGCATCGCAACCTTGGTGAACCGCATCCATAAGTGAGAGCGAGAGAGAGGCAGATAAAACTCTGTCCGGCAACTGGGCTAACGAGATTATAACCACTACGTTTTGTATTTTTGCATAATTGCATTGCAAGTGTTATTTATACGTCATAATTTCATAGAAGTTTGACGTTTAAAATAACCCTTCCACTGCGTGGGCTATCAAATCTGCTGCAGACTATTCTTGGTCTGACTCTATAACACTTTGGCTTTAATACTAAAGTGGGTGTACTTTGATATACCCACTTTCCAGTAGAAAAGGGCGTGAAATTAAAAATTCTGTGGGAAGTCAACCCTTGTAAAGAAGCATACGCGTATACTTACAGGCGCGGCGCGGATAATATAAGTAACATGCCCACGCTGCTTGCGCAAGTAGTCCATGCCAGTAGTTAGGGGGCGTCCATTAATTACGTGAGGCGTTTTTGAGGATCTCGAGCCTCCTCTTCCCCTGGTGAGATGTCGTGAGATTTGTCTCGTAATGTAATACAGGTATTCGTTAATACATAATACAGGGTAGTACAGAGAAAACTAAATGAAACGAAAACGATTCAAAACATTATTTTATTTATTAAAAAAGATGTTATAGTCCAATTATTGTTATTGTACTGTAACTATTTACAAAAGTTAGTGTACTATGACGTGGCTTGGAAGCACATATAACTTTGACACGTGTATAATATAAATAAAATATTCGGCAAAACCTAAAATTGAGCAAACAATTTTTAACTAAAACCTAAAATATATCAACTTTTCGAGGATGATTATTATATTGATTATTCACAAGATCAATGTCTGCTACGCAGTTGTTTTATCCGCATGTAAATATGTATAATTTAAACCATAATATACAAACACTGTTTATACTAACAAGGTCAAAATATAAAGATTTAGTTATTTATCTTTCACAGATTGAGAATTTTATTACTTTTAAAAGTATGTAGTTTAATATGATTATTCAAAACTTGTTCCACCGAATTGCGGGCCTTATTTCTTAACACTTATAAAACTATATGTGGCAACACACTTCACTAGCAACCAAATTCTCTGAAGGCACACAATTTCAGGTTTTGCTAGTACATACGCAACAAACAATAACCTTTTACAATCAGAAACATGATTCCCATATTCTTATATCTAAATTCGTAATATGAAATGTTTTGTCCTCTTAGGTTAAACAGAACCATTAACTAAACCAAACTATGTAATTTGAATATATATTCAGTATGAGTAGAAATGGACAAAGCTAATTCTGCTGAGACTTTACAGTGATAGAGTATGGAGGTCTCACCGTAGATGTCATTTTTTAAAGAAATAATGACGAATATTGCTATCGTAGATGGACTACATATATTTTAATGAGTATTTATAATTCTTTACTGATAAGTATTTATGAGTGCAAATAATTCCTTACTTTGATTTTTAGAAAGTCGACGTTCGACAATACCATACAGCGCCATCTAGTTTAGATATCATAATTCAGGGCGCCATTTATTCTTAGACTACACGTCAACTGCATTCTATAGCTCTTTGATTGCAATAATATTGCATTGCTCTGGGATCAGCGCGAATAGGAATTAAGTAGATAATAATAGACAGGATATATTAGTATGAATTTAGTTTAGTAAAGGACAGTTTGAACACGTAAGAACCACACGAATGAGAGACGTCCTATCCAACTTTTGATGTTGATATCGAATAAAACTATAAATTGTCCAGATGAATACAGGCTTGTATATGTATATGCTCAGCCCTGTTAATCTCTGGAGACTGTGCCATGATCAATTAAACTAAATATTTTAACAGGCCATGACTCATGACAACTCAAGAGGAACTGTTCAAAATGCTGGTTGCATGCTGCAAAATGCTATTTTGTGAAAACGCTCTACCTTGTGGCATATTCCAAGACTAACCCGGTTAGTACTGAGATCGAATTCTGCCATGGACCCCAATGAATGTTCAAATTCACCTTTAAATAATAATAAAATCGATTTGTATTACGTAATACCTCCAATATTCCTTCATCTAGCTGTACACAAAATATATTATTGCAATTCCATTAAAAATAATATTATAAATAAAACGTAATGTTAAGATATAACATTATTACTATAAAGTATAAACAATCTTGGCGTATTCTATGTAAATGTATTACAATATTGGCATAAAATATAAGTATCTGTATAAACTTGAGGCACATTTTTTTATCTGTTACGTCACGAATACATAACTGATATTAGTTGTGATTTGCTAAAATGACTAATATTAATCAACTTATTCAGATTATGTACCGTTACTTACTATTTAAGAGTGGCACTTAGAAGGGCACCGGCCAAATATCGCGCGTAATAGAGATGCGATACGATGTGTGAGCGAGACATTGCTATATACGCGCATAGCGCTGTCACGCTGATACACCGGAGCGACGTACGAATTTGCATCAATGTAATAATGATAGCCGCGTATATGGCAAATGCAGGCAAGTGCCGAAATCATGGCAAGCGTCAAGGCATTTAAACTGATTGTATGGTTACTAACAATGAACGAATAGAACGAATTATTATTTAAATAAAAAAGTGATACGCATTTATATTCAGAACTGCACACAACCGTCATCATTAAAATGCCAAACTTTTGGACGAAAACGTCAATAAGTATATCAATTCATTTTCCGCAAGAAATGCAATAAATACGGCAAAAACATTCAATTAACATAACAATCCCACCGCATCGAAAATTACTAATTAGGTGCCTTCGAACTTTTAAACAATAAAATTAGTCATAAGAACCTAATAGCCGCTGTAGGCGCTGTAGCGTAACTTCGATTCTATTACTGATACCTAGGCCGAGGTAGTAGATCAGAAAACCTTGTTTAAAAGTTAGGCAAATTTAACCTTATGTGAAAATCAGAACAGTCAACAACACACTTGACACTTGCCATTTACCTCAAGCCTAATGCTGGCAATTCACTTCGCCTTATGTGCGCAAATACTCTGCATCTCTTATGTTTTTTACAATAAGGAAAGAGATGCAACAACAAACTCGGGCATATAAGGCGTAGTGAAGTGCCAGCCTAAGATAACTTACGCAGCAAACATCACGCTTGCCGCCTCGGCGTGTCCGTAGCGAATGTGAAAGGAAAAGCGTTTCCGTGAGGTCAGTCGGAGTCGCTGCCGGATTCCGAGAGGCAGAGATCGTCGTTGAGCAGCTCGCTGGGCAGCGTGGGACCTGGACCTGCTGGAAAACGTACATTATTGTCATTTAGGGCTAATTTAAACGGCGAGCGAACTCGCATGCGGTTTTAGTTACATTGCGGACTGTTGGTTATGTCCAATTCAACAGACCGATCAAAACCCGCAATGTAATGAAACTCGCATGCGAGTTCTCGCATCGTCTAAATGAGCCCTAAAGGAAACTATAGTTCAGATTCGGAATAGGGTCAGTTGTCACGCAGCTAAGCAACTATATTTAGTAAGAATTGGTCAATATAGCAAAAAAAATATTACGTAACAAGAGAGAAGTTGGTTTTCAAAAAGAAGCGAGAATTTAATTTTTGAATTTCGAAGACACAAGCAGGGTGTTGGATTACAGCTGTCATCCGCGGGCTGTGGGAGTATTAACACAACAAATATAGGAGAGACTAACCGTTGGCGGGCGGCGGCGCGGAGTCGTCGTCGCTGTCGCTGCCGCTGTCCGAGTCGCTGTCGCTCGACGACGACGACGAGCTGTCGTCCGCGGGCGGGTGCTGTGGAAGTATTCAAATTGGTTTGATTTTTTATTAAACTTATATGGACACGTTCGAGGTGCATACATATGTATACGTCATATATATGACGTCGCGCGAGCCAGGGGTGAGATGAATGAGATGATTTTATGGCATCGACAGGAAGACGGATTAAAACGTATCGCTTGACGAGTGACGCGTACAACTGTTTTTTTTTTTAAACTGGTAAAATGAGTTTTTTTCTTACATTTTCTTTAAAGTAAAGCGGAAAGTTTTTACGTTCGGCAGTTTATAAAGAAAGAGCATACTCAGAGGCGAGACGCATCCGAATGTAAAGCGTTCAATAGACAATCGGACTCGGTCGGCGTCTGTGGTGGTTGTGAAAGTACTCACGACATTGATCTGCGGGTTGGGCGGCCTGTGTTCGGGCGCGCGGTGCTCGACGCGGGGCTCGCGCGGCTCGGGGCGGGGCTCGGGGCGCGGCTCGGCGGGGGCGCGCGGGTGGGCGTCGTGCGCCGCGTAGCCGTTCAGCGCGGGCGCGGGCGCGGGCGCGGGCGGGAGCGCCGGCGCGTGCGCGCTGTAGCCGTTGTGCGCGGGCGCGGGCGCCGGCGCCGGCGCCGGCGCGGGGCCCGCCAGCTCGTCGAGCCCGATCATAGGCAGCGAGGCCAGCGTGCTGTTGCCGCCGCCCGACCATCTGGAAATTTACACAAGGGTTACCAGAGCACAGACGAAACGTCCTCCAGACTTAGCATAGTCGCGCTACCCCCTCTGCCCCGCATACGGTAATTTTACTCCATGTTCGAGTCGAAAGTGTCTTTGTGTAACGTCCGTGTCTTTGAACGGACCGATCACGGCACAGGACTTCGCTCACCTCGCCCCGCGCACCCCCGCATTTTTGACATCATCGGTTGCATGAAATAAATGCTCTAAACTCGGTCTAGAGGATTCCTAGTCTATGTACCAGAGAATGTATTTTTTTTTGTGGGCTTATCAAGTGTGTGGCTGAGAGATCCTCTCTCGTATAGGGCTTTACAGCCACGAACGCAAGCGTCGTAATCAGGATGCCGCTTAAAACATCTGACACAGATGATAAAAGCCTATTATTATTATTAATCAAGGTAGAAATAGAATTAGTACGAGCGGTTAATTATTTTCGACCCGACCAACCTATCCAACGACGAATGCTTGTGAAACTAACGTCCCAATAGGTTACCTATTGTATTGTACCACAAACCAAAAACATAACCCCTTTTCAAGTTCTTCCTTTAAATATACTAAAACGCAAGATTACCGGACTAGGAAATATCGAACTACGCAGCTGAAAAATCATGTAACAAAAACGAATATTCTAAATATTAGATAACTATTATAGGTATGTAGTGTCTTGTAGATTGTAATAGGTAGGTACTCACGGCGCGGCCTGCGGGGGGGAGGTCTTGACGCGCTGCGGCGAGCGCACCATGTTGGGCGGCGTCTTCTGCGCGCCCGCGCCGCCGTAGCGAGCCGCCTGGCCGCCCGGCGCCGGCGCCGCTGAAATACCACACATGATTTAGACTTATTTATTACACAATATAAGGAGAGGAAGACCGAGACGCTAGTTTTTGGACCATGCTAAAGAGAAAGTCATCGTAGTGACGCATTAGGAGCACAAAACAGTGGGAGAGAGAAGTGAATGGCGATTATTCCACCGATAAGAATAAGAACCAGGTTCATTAAAATAGTGATGATGACTACATAGAATTACAATATACCTATAAGTAATTAGGCATCTCATCACAGTTGTGTAGTTTATATCATCAATATCATCATAAATACTTACTAATTCCCAAAAAAAAACATTTATCAACGTCGCCATAGGCCTTTTTATGGATTTTTTTTGTGCATGGTCCGATTGCACTTGAAATCTAAAGTTTCAAAAGGTAAAACTCATATAAAAATCAACAACATGTGAGTATATGACAGGTCTGATACAAATACACAGCTACAAAAGTGCATACCCAATTTATGAATGGAATTAATTACAGTACACAAGCCAGAATCGGAAGTGGCCGCCGTTTTAAACATTTGACCTAATAATTCAATTGCGTTAGTCAGTGATTCATCACTTTCATAAGTCAATTGTTGTAAATAAGGCACAGAATACTAGACGAAAAAATTACTTATCATGCGTACCTAAGGCACTGGTCCCACCGCGAGCTAGTAAGCTATGAGCTATCGGCTACAAACACGAACAAAAGATAAGCACTCCCGTGTAAATAAAAGAGACACGGCGATATTTATAGTTACTCGCCCAGCGGTGAGCTATAAATATCGCCGTGTCTCTTTTATTTACACGGGAGTGCTTATCTTTTGTTCGTGTTTGTAGCCGATAGCTCATAGCTTACTAGCTTGCGGTGGGACCAGTGCCTAATAGTCTTCTTAAAATTTGTATGATGAGTCTTTAAAAAAGGGCCGATTTTCCCGAAAGTTTTTAACCCATCTATTAGATCCGTTCTGTGTTAGCGTATATCTGCACCTTTTGCGCGACTTTTGTCTGATAACAAACTGAATAGGGTATTTGACTACAACTCTAATTAGTTTCCTTTTTAGAACTGTCAAACAAAACGTTTAGCTACTTTGGAATTTATACAAAACCCTAGCATGTGACGATGTGACGTCACAGTCAAATTACCTCCTCTGTATTGTTTTACACGGGTTTTAAAATATATAGACACTGAGTCTAAAAATAAATGCTGTCTACTTTTCTCTATTAATCTTCTAGTGCTTTATTTCTTGCATGGTGTAAAATAATTTATTTTCACTTCTCATGCTCAAAAAGTGCACCTTTATGTCGTGCATAGACGACATAAAATCGCATTTCATGCTCTAGAGCATAAAAGTAACATTTTCTTATAAGACTAAGGTAATCGGTCTCAACAGCCAAACAGTTAAAACATATTGCACAATTTTACTGAGCAATAAAATTGTGTAGATGACAAAACTTGTTATATTATTTTATTTTTGCCACAATTTATTAGAAATCCGTATTTTTGTCATTAAATTTAGTAAATCACATAAAATAGGAGTCGATTATCGTTCAAAAATGCTCCGAAATGTTTGACTTGGCAGAAAACCAAGCGTCTGAAACTCTGATCACATGTTGAAAATTAAAAAAAAAAATTAAATGTTAGTTGGCGGGAATTGGTTATGTATTATGTTCTTTCGCTTTACGACAATTTCGTGGTGTAAATTGCCGTGAAAAATATGTTTTATTTTCCTCGCAATCGAAGTGAAAAGCAGTGTGTATAACAAGGGCATAAATGTCCATTTTTACCCTCGTCTACTATTTTTCGCTCAGACCAATAAATTGCCTCGGGTAAAAATGGGTCACTTTATGCCCTTGTTGTACAATCTACTATTTAAATACAGTCAAATACCCTATTATGGCATTCGTACCCGTGTTATGTGTGCGGCGGTTTGTGGCGACGCGCGTGCGGCTCGTGGAGCGCTGCGTGGTGTTGGTGAGCTCGCTGGTCACCGGTGTCAGCGGCCGCGGCTTCTGCGCCGACTCTTGTCTGCACCATAAACAATTCAACATGTCAACATTTAACCTTTTGTACGCCACAGACGGCAATTGACGTCAACGCCGAATCGTGACGACACCAAAGACGGCATTTGACGTTGATCGTTTTTTGATGAAAATGTACTGAAAATCACCCCACTTTTAGGTTGCCATTATTTATTCACAAAACTAAATTTTACCCCCGTGGCGTCAGCACGGCAAATGGATGTGCCGTTTGGCGTTCAAAAGGGATTTCCGACACAGCGGGAATGGGAACCGAATTAAAATAGTAAATTACGATTTTTTTCGAGCTACAGGACATTAGCTAATAATAATCATGGTGCAGATTCCTCAATAGATGTAAACCCTCATACCCGGTTAAACTTCTCTTTCTAACAATTGGAGTTTACATGTTTTTTCTGTGTATCAGGGTGGTATTCCATCTGTCCAATAAGCGTCTCACTCTCTAATTAAGCAAAATGTGAGACAAAATACACATTAAACTAAGAAATTGGACAGATGGAAAATACCACTCTTACGTCGGTAGGTAAGATGTTGAAGGTGTTTGTTTATAAACTGATTCAGTGTCAAAACATTTCGAGATTGCTATGTACTGCTGTGTATAATGAATCAGTTAACTTTATTGACTGACACATATAGAATGTTTTCTAATGTCTATTAACCGATTCGTTGCGTGTTCCATTTTCGAAAACTCGGCTGTGGCGCGGAGCAATCATTTCATGACACGGCAGCCATGCTATGCTCCATAGAATATGATGACACTCCTCCCGTGTCATACGCCACACGTAAAAAACATTGATGACACGGCAGGTGTCTCATCAGCCCCGAATCGGTTAAGTAAGCTTAATTTGCAAATGGGACGGATTTATAAAATATATGTAATATATACATACACGGTGTATGACGAAACCGAATAATTTCAACAGCGTATTCCTGATCATATTTAGAGACAAAAATGTCCTATAAACTTTTTTGAAATTCGCCTAGTTTCAGAGTTAATACCAATTTAAAAAAAAAAACATGTTTTTATTGTTACATAGTGCAAGACGCCTTTTTGATGGCGATGTTGCTGCTATGGGACGTAGTCTAAATATCCTTATTGATACAATAGATGTCAAAAAGTGACAAGTAACACTTTGCAAAAAGTAGGTTTTACGAAAAAAAATGTAAACATCAATTTTAAGTGACAAGTTTACCAATAACATTTTTTTTTATGTACATATAAGTACATTAATAAAATGGAAAAAACAAACCAAAAAATATATTTTTTTAGCGAAATTGACCTAAACTCGTGTTAAATTTTTTCCTTCTTTTGACCTCAGAAATGCGTGGTTAAAATTATTCGGTTTCCTCATGTTACACCGTGTATATAAAAAGTATTATGAAGAAAATTAAATGTAGAATATAGTATTTATTCTTTACAAAAATAGTTACCAACAAACTTGACACCCACCTTGTCTTCTTAACCTGTATATTGCTAGAGAGTTTCTCCAGGGTTATCTCCCCGGTGACTCTGTCTATGATGAGCACGCATTCCTTCGTGTACGGTCTTTGGCTGCCTTTGAATACAGTTTGTGGAACTCCAGCACCATCTAAAATGCACAAAAAGTATCAATAAACAATAACTAAAATCTTTTTTTTTGCAGGTCTACTTTCCAGCACATTTTTCTTTTCACATTCACATACAAATATAAAAAGTAATGCTTAATACATACATTGGTTATCCTATAAACATGGGCATCGCCAAGGATGCTCCCCCCCCACCCCAGAACAAAATTTCTAACTAAATTTTGGCCCCCCTCCCCATAGCCCATCAGCTTGCGACGTGGCTACGCCCTTGCCTATAAGCCAATGATAATATGGTATAGGATCAGTTTATGCATTAACAATTTCATCCCCAATGATATGTTCAGCAATTTTTACTTGTTTTGGAGACACCCATGGATGATATTGATTTTTTATCCTTTTTCCTTGAAGAGGATATTACATCTTCAGTCTATAATTGCACTGGCTTGCACAGGACTAAAATTTCGTCAGGCTAGGTGATAATTGAATTGTTATTGCTTACCCAAATGTGGCACGGTCACAGTCACTTGGTTATTGATGCCTACATCCACTGTAGCCATTTTGTTAACATCTACTGAAGCAGGTTTGAAGTCATCTGCAATTATTAACCATGTTGAAATTATATACATTATACATTGAGTTGCTTTGGAAATGTAACTACTTTACTACTTCATTATTAGTGATAACTTCAATTATGTTAAAATACAAATCAGGAGTGTCTATTGCATAACATTCCTACTATAATCAGGCCTGTTTGCTAGTGGGGGCGGAAAAATAAAGTATTTCCACATGCTACAATCTTTACACTTTTTTCAATATTTACTTCCATAACATCTTCATATTCTTCATGCATGCCTGCTTTGCGTATTCTTAAATGGAACAATTTTAAGAGTTCTTTCAAATTGCTTGGAATAAATTGGGTAGGTAATCCAAGTGGCCCTTCCAATTTTTCTTTTGTTTTTTCTTGGGTAATCTGCTTTCATTCATTCTCTCAACATCTCCAATCTAAACCTACACATACACTTCTCTTTTTTATCACTAAATATAATTTCCCAGCACTTCTCTCTTGCAAATCATGGATTTATTTACAATTCTTATAAATATACTCATAATATATCGAAAATCTTCATTTAACCTAGCATCTTTAAAGTTTGTGGCATTTAAAATAAATCAAATATTGAAAAAGATTAATTTATTTTGTTCTAGACAAATGGAAATAATAAAAGACTATAACACTGCTATTGTGAATAAAATCTATGTTATGTTTATTTTATCTAACATTTTGTCAGTTAACCACCAATACTCCCCATTTATGAATAACTAACTCTCAGCTCTTGAAAACCAGTACTAAATACTTACATTTAATGGTGTGGTACTGAGAAGACTTGTTATTAGTGAAGCTGGCTCCTAGCTTCAGCTCTCTCACATCATAGTTCAGGCTGTGCTTGTCTGCCATGGCTAACAGTTTTATGCCATGTATATAAACTTCACTGTAACAGAAAAGTTTATGATACATTATGAAATAATATGGAAATTTAGAATTTCATTTCAATTGATCCAAGCTGAACTGCAACACTATGTAATTTGTCCTGCTGGTAAAATATTGCTTGAACATGTAGTTTAGAAGTTATGGTTACATCACATGACTTGCCAATGTTTAAAACTAGAGTTCCTAAAGTTATTTGTTAAATAGGTCAAGATACCCAACTCTCACTAGACTAACATTAGTTGAAAAGTTAAATTTACAAATAGGATTACTTTTTATACCAGTGTACATCTGTACACTTGATCTTGTTATAAGATGAATATTATATCAATTATATGGGACATACACTTAAGGAAAAATACTCAGTTTCTTCAATACTATTAATTTTCTTCAACATTCCATTCTACAGGTATGTACATGTAGATCAATTAAATCTGATAACAAATTCAATGTAAGTTTGAGAAAAAACTTACTTATAAAATATATGTATACTCTGACCTGTAATCACTTAACAAGTTATAGAAAATAATTAACTAATGGCTTTTTATTTCATTAGCAATTTGATAAATAGTGCAATTATCAGACTTTTAAAATAAATGTAAATTATAGGCAACCAAAAACTTACACAATCAGAACAAACTCCTTTCTCTAGTTTGACTTTCCCAGCTCTATTGTAAAAATCTCAGGTCATGTATGTGCCTTGGTGCACTTATCTATGCAGCCCCTACATAAATGTCTGTATCTAAGGTAAATTGCACACGTTATCAACACGGGCTGCTACAGCTGACTATATTTTCTCATTTTTTTTACCATGTCGCAAAATCAATCTTCTACAATATGTTCAATAGACTAATTAACGCATAGTGACATGTACTTCCTATAGTTACATTTGAGAATGTAATTAGAGCTCAAAAGCCAGAAAGGAAAGTTCAAATAGTTAAAATATGGCAATCGAATCCGAAGACAGCACGAATGATACTGATACCCTTACCTTTGATTGCTCGCCGAGGTTATGGGTTATCTATCTCTTGAAAACAGCTGTCATCGTTAGGATACCTCATGAACGGTTGATTTAACTGGACACGTTCAACTAATATGGCTGGAACTGAATTAAAACTAAGTATTTTTTAGTAACATGAACTTGTGTCTTAAGCTTTCGACCTATTTCTTTTCTTTTCTTGACGGCTCTTGTTAGTTGGTTCTCGTTGGCGAATGTCTAACGCAGAATTTTAACCGTTCACCTTGAATCTCCGAAAATGTCTCCTTTTATCCAACGATTGTAGCCAATGACGAGTATTCGCTTAAGGGCTTTCAAAGATTTGATTGGCAGTATTGGTACATTTAGAGGGAAGTAAGCATAGACATAATATATATATAGACGGTGTCTCAGCGAGCTGTCACTGTTGCCACTTTTGTTTAGTGTACGATTAACAATTTAACACCACCTTGCTGTAGCCATGTCGATAAAGTCATATCGATAAACTATCGACATTTCTTACAATTTTAATTTTACTTCAAAGGTTTGACGATATCTAAAATGAACAAAAACGCTTTTATTCTTTATTGTGGTTATCAGATCACAATTTTATCGTCACGCCCCAGCAGGGAACCAAGGGAAAGTTCAGATATTTAATTAAAATACATAAATACCTACTAAGATATGTGTTCCGCAATAATTGAAATATTTTATTATATTCTAATATATTTATTATTCATTAGCATTTCAATTATGTATATGTTTAACGAAGATATTGAAGCTTCAATTAATAGCTATTTCGTTCCGCTGTGTAGCGTTTATCGATATATAGCATGATTAAAATCGACTTTTCACATCCCTAAAAGAGCACACATATACGCTTTAACGCACACATACACAGCCTGGATGCATCAAAAAAGGCAACACTTGATTTGAAGTTCACCTTGTCAGCAGTATGGTTGTCCTTTTTTGACAAATGGCATTTTAAAAGAGCGAGGAGAGAGAAATGATACTAGTTGCTGCGCCGTCAAATAGGACAATAAACGTAGGGGCCTTGGAAGTAAGAGAATATGTGTCAAAAGATTTGTTTTCACTTGCTTTTTTTATTCTCTTGTCGTTTAATTTAAACTGTTTGAGGCAATTCTATAATCGCCACATAAAGTGATATGCCCGGCCAAAAAAAAAGTGATATGCCATGTCTGTCAGTGTCGTTGCTTCAACTTATACTGTCACTGTCACTGAAGTCGGTATTCATTCGGTACTTGCAAAAATTTCGTTGTTTCATTTCATTTTGTTATTGCGAATAATCTTGTTTCCATAGGAACAATAGAAAAACAAAATGTCTAAAAATTCCATAACTTTAGATGTGGACCCTACCATAATGGAGAATAATATGAGAATTGTAAAGGTGAAACATAGCTGCAAATATTTTTTGATTTTATTTGAGGTAGGTAACTAATTATTGTTTATTTCTTTTCAGGAAAATCCTGTTGAAGAGGAGTTCAGTAGACTTTTGGCTTCTGTAGACCATGTGCCAGCGAAAATCGTGAAGCCAAGGCCAGGTAAATAGGGCATTGATTTAAATTACCTTTTAGAATGAAAAGACTTACTATCACATAATACAAGGAACTTAACGTTTTCAGGATTCTGTGTTAAAACTTTTACAAAGCCAGACAACAAAAAAGTGTTTGTGAACATCTGTCTTACGGAAGCTATTCCGTCTCCCCGGGATATTACAAATGATGAGCTAATGCAAATTCTCAGTTCTGAGGACCCTTCATCTTATAGGGTGCCCATGAGCATTGGTGAGGGGCGAACTGAGCCAGACAGATCCGGTGCCCCAGCGACTGTCTATGACGTTGCTATAAATCCAGAATTCTTTAAAAAGATAGAGAAAGATGATTTATTCCAGACATTTTTCCTCACTGTTGTGTTTGAGGGTCTTCAAGATAAGTATCAGTTTGAAATTGAGATGCAGAAATTCACTGTATTAAAGAATAGAAAATCTATAGGTACACTGCAGTCTCATAGAATACAAGTAAGAGATGTGAAGCATTGTGAGGAGACAGTGAAACCTCTCATTGAGGAAATTAGTGAGAAACCAAACCGTAAGGTGACCGAGATTCCAGAGGTTAAGAAAGAAATAGTTTACAGGCTAAGAAGAGAACCGCCGACCGGTCAGATTGAGTACTTGCTAGCAGAGTTTAAGATACCTTCATCAGTGAGTAAAGTTTCAAAACATCTAATCAAGTAACTGAAATGCAATACAATAAAAAATAAAAATTAATGAATAAATTTTGATTTGTCAACATTAATTCTAAACTTAAATATTTTTTGTTTAGCTTGATAATTAAATGGTTAACATCCATTGGTGGTTGAAACTGATTGTTAAAAAAAGGCCTCTGTCTAAAATGTAATATTTTTTAAAACATTGAATTATTTAACACATAAATAAACATGAATAATTTGCAGGTGGAGTTGAAGGACTTGAATCTAGAAGTGGGAGAAGATCGGCTGGTTCTGGACTCCAAGGGAGTGTATCATCAAGTGGACTTCTTCCTGCCTTGCAGTGTCGACCATGATGTCATTGATGCCACACTCAACAGGAATAATGATGTAAGTCCTCTGAACAATTCTGGTAAAGTTGGGTAAATTACGACTGGCCACATAAGAACATGCCATTCAGTTACTAGACAACAATTTTTTAAACTTATTCAGATAACAAATTTCCTTTTAACCGCCATAGGACATGTAGAATTTTTCATTGGGCACCAGCGGTATAAAGTTATACAAAGTTTTGTCTTAAGAGTGCTATTACATTTCGGGGTTGAGCGAGTTTAGGTATTTTACGCGCTGCGGCAGGCCGTGCGAGCTCAGTATTCCGATCCCTTCTACCACACTTGCACTACAATGATGGATTAAACATTCTTGATCCTTCGCGAAGCATATTGAAATCAACCATAACAACACTAACTGTACTTAACTTATAAAGTCCTAAAACTGTTATTTGATAAGTACGAAAATAATAAATGCAGTGCAAATGTACATAGGGGCTGTTCATAAATTACGTCATCTATTTTTGACCCCCCCCATCCCTCAAATCATCCAAAAATCATGCTTCGGATGACTCTGTTTCCTCCTACGTCATGCTACCATCATCCGATGTCCAGACCCCCCCCCCCTCCTCCTCCCATTTGAAACGACGTAATTTATGAATAGCCCCATACTCGTACTTATGAACGTATATTACTCGATTATAGGTACTCGCTTATTTACAAGAAACAAGTTACAAGAAACTGAAGATACACAGGGTCTGATGATGGAGCTGGAAGGTGGCCACGGGTACCAGTCTATCATGTAACTAAACCACTTCGTGTTTGGGCTCGTTTGATTGGTCTCAACAAGATCTTTGACACTGAAGACACACAGGGTCTGATGATGGAGCTGGAAGGTGGCCACGGGTACCAGTCTCTCATGTAACTAAACAATTTCGTGTTTGGGCTCGTTTGATTCGTCTCAACAAGATCTTTGACACAAGACAGTACTCAGGGTCTGATGATGGAGCTGGAAGGTGGTCACCATTACCAATCAACCATACAACTAAACCACATCGTGTTTAGGCTCGTTTTATTCATCTCAACAAGATCTTTGACACTAGGTGATACTCAGAGTCTGATGATGGAGCTGGAAGTTGGTTACCAGTACCAATCAACCATGCAACTAAACCACTTCATGTTTAGGCTCGTTTGACTAGTCTCAACAAGATCTTTGACACTAGGTGATACTCAGAGTCTGATGATGGAGCTGGAAGGTGGTCACCGGTACCAATCAACCATGCAACTAAACCACTTCGTGTTTAGGCTCGTTTGATTCGTCTCTACAAGATCTTTGACACTAGGTGATAAACCAAACACGAAGCCCAAACACGAAGTGGTTCAGTTATGTGATAGACTGGTACACGTCGCCACCTTCGAGCTCCATCATCAGACCCTGAGTAGTATCTTGTGTCAAAGATCTTGTTGCGACGAATCAAACGAGCCCAAACACGAAGTGGTTCAGTTACATGGTAGACTGGTACCCGTGGCCACAGTCCAGCTCCATCATCAGACCCTGAGTACTAACTTGTGTCCAAGGTCTTGTTGAGACGAATCAAACGAGCCCAAACATGAAGTGGTTCAGTTACATGATAGCAGTATTGGCAAAAAAATAATTCGAATTGACGATTGACGATTGAGAATTGACCGATCAATTCGAATTGACGATTGACGAAACTAATTCTAAATCTACTGATTGAAGATTGACGATTACTAATCGTTAATTCGAATTGATCGGTCAATCCTCAATCGTCAATTCGGATTGACGATTACTTTGCATGTCCTTTTTATTTAGGCCATTTTTGTGAAACTGACCAAATGCGATCAAAAGCGGTGTCTGAGTTTACCAAAGGTTCCCAAACATGTTTCCGACGGCTATATGAAGGATGTCCTTTTTGGAACATTTTCGGGACTTTCCTTGAAATTAACCGATAGCGTTCAAAATCGATATCTGAGGTGCCCAAAGGTTTCGAAACTTGTTTCCGAGGGAAATATTGTGAGATGTCCTTTTTTGGGACATTTCTAGAAATTACCCGATTGCATTTAAAATCGATATCCGAGGTAAACAGAGGTTTCTAAACATTTTTTCAACTGCAATATTGAAAGGTGTCCTGTTTTGGGACATTTTTTGAAAGTGACTGATTGCATTCAAAATCGATATCCGAGGTGCAAAATATGGTTTCAACGGCAATATTTAGATTCTACACTTTAGCCGCGTACTTACTTTACTACCTGCATTACGCCGGGTGCGTCCCACGAGATATAACTACATAATATATAATTTCATTCTAATAACGTTCACAAGATATAATGAACGCTTGCTATAACATCAAAATCAATATTTTTATTAAGAATAACGGTCATTTAACATAATACTCATTTTGTATAATGATTTTTTTATATAACACTCAAATACTATAAATTCAGTTTATATAACATACATAACGTATATCGTTCATAGTATATACTATCTTTTAGTATAATGATTATAAAATATAATAGCGTATGCGTATACAAAACAAGCTGTTGCCAGAAAAGTAGGTTAACTTAGGTTAGAACTGCGACCCCTACAGAAAACGAACTGCTGCCAGAAAAGTAGGTTAGATTAGGTTAGAACCGCGACCCGTACAGAAAACAAAATGCTGCCAGAAAAGTAGGTTAGGTTAGGTTAGAACTGCGACCCTTACAGAAAACACTGCTGCCAGAAAAGTAGGTTAGGTTAGGTTACGAGTACAACTGCGACCCCTACAGAAAACAAACTGCTGCCAGAAAAGTAGGTTAGGTTAGAACTGCGACCCCTACAGAAAACAAACTGCTGCCAGAAAAGTAGGTTAGCTTAAGTTAGAACTGCGACCCCTACAGAAAACAAACTACTGCCAGAAAAGTAGGTTAGGTTAGAACTGCGACCCGTACAGAAAACAAACTGCTGCCAGAAAAGTAGGTTAGGTTAGAACTGCGACCCCTACAGAAAACACTGCTGCCAGAAAAGTAGGTTAGGTTAGGTTACGAGTACAACTGCGACCCCTACAGAAAACAAACTGCTGCCAGAAAAGTAGGTTAGGTTAGGTTATTCTATACGAGCATTATGCATTTTGGTGTTATATGTATTGAGTAATATACATTATAAATCTGAGGTATTATGAACGTTATACATAATGATCGTTATATACAATGATATTATACTTAAATAACGTTATACTTAACTGTTGCATATGTATGTGTGCTCACGCACACACTCACCGCGCTAACTTACGAATACACGTCAGTACGCTAACAGCAAGCAGTTGTTTCACTTGTCTCACCCCCACGTATCTATCACTGGCGACGACTACCCACATAGCAAAAAAGTTAAAATAACGGAAAATGTCTGGTGCTACGAGTACTTTCGGCTTATTGTCTTCGTTCGACCACACTACCCAGTCTTGGGAGACGTACAAAGGACGTATTGCGCAGTGGTTCATCGCGAACGATATCGACGACACCAAAGATGCCGGGGGACAAAAGAGACGAGCGATCCTCCTTAGCGCACTCAGTGACGGCACGTACAAGCTCGCGGCGGACCTTGCGTTACCGAAGGAGCTGCAGACCGTGCCATACGAAGATATCGTCAAGCTGCTGGACGGCCACTTCACTCCGAAACGCTGTGGATTCGGCGAACGATACAAATTTTACGCGGCTACGCAGCAGTCGGGGGAGACATTTCCACAATGGGCGGCACGGTTGCGCGGGTTATCGGCGCACTGTGGTTTTACCAATGTGGAAGAATCTCTTCGCGACAAGTTCGTCATGGGAATGTTATCCGGGCCGGAGAAGGAGAAGCTCTTTGCGCGGGACCTTACGGTGCTCACTCTCGCCAAGGCCGTGGAGGTGGCCGAAAGTGTACGGTGTGCGCGCGCGGGGGCAGCGGCCTCAGAAACGGTACAAACATCCCAGGATCAGCTGTTCAAGGTGGAACAAACGCGACCGCGAGGACGTACGCCCGGGAGTAGCGGCGGCGGTAACGGTAAAAAAGAGCAGTGTCAAGTGTGCGGTTACTATAATCACAAAACATTGCAGTGTCGTTTCGCGAAATCCAAGTGTAAAAAGTGCAATTCTACAGGGCATCTGAAAAAGATGTGTAAAAATGTAAATTTCATGGCAGTGAACGCTGTGGATGAGGGCGATGACGATGACGGTGAGTGCTATAAAGTTTTTAACATCCGTTCAAATAAAGGGGAACCGATGATTGAAACCGTTTTAATGTTAAACCGTCCAATAAATCTTGAAATAGATACCGGGGCAGCCGTATCTGCGTTGCATGTAAATACTTACAAAAAACATTTTAGCGATGTACCATTGTTAGCTACTAAGACTCGGCTAATCACATTTACTGGTGATAATATTCCATGTCTGGGGGCAGTGCGCCTACCCGTCACTTACGCAAACCAAACTCATTCACTTAAAGTTTATGTTGTGCGAAAGGCAGGCGCGGATGTCCTAGGTCGTGATTTTACTTCGCGTTTCAATTTAGAGCTCGCGGTAATTTCACCGGTTCGTTATTGTGGCCAAGACCATGAAACTGGCTATACATTAAAAGAATTGGAAAAACGTTACGCATCGGTATTTTCAGATGAATTAGGACGATTTAATAAATATAAAGTCAGTTTACAGTTAAAAGACAACGCTAAACCAGTGTTTATTCGCGCGAGACCAATAGCATTCGCCCTACGGGACAAGGTCGATAAGGAAATAGATCGATTATTATCATTAGGAGTTTTAAAACCGGTCGATCACTCGCAGTATGCGTCACCCATTGTGCCGGTGTTAAAACGTAATGGGGCGATAAGGATTTGTGCTGATTATTCGACGGGCGTAAACAAACAGCTGGTGGTTGACCAGTACCCCTTACCTACTGTATCTGAACTTTTTGCAAAGTTATATGGCGGGAAACAGTTTACGAAATTAGACTTATCTAATGCGTATAACCAGTTTGAGTTAGATGAAAAGTCGCAGGAAATAACTTGTGTAAATACTCATCGCGGGTTGTTTAGGTATACTCGCATGGTTTTCGGACTCTCATCGGCGCCCGCCGTGTTCCAGCGCGCCATGGAGGGGGTCCTGGCGGGGGTCCCGGGCACGCTGTGCCTACTCGATGACGTGCTCGTCACGGGCGAAAACACTGAGCAGCACCTAACCAGGCTGAACGAGGTACTTAAAAGGTTACAAGACGCCGGCCTCACGTTACAAAAAGAGAAGTGCGAATTTTTTAAAGATGAAGTAAATTACTTAGGATACGTGATAGACAAGCATGGCTTACATAAATCACCGCTTAAAGTCAAAGCCATGGTAGACGCTCCTGTACCGCAAAATGAAAAACAGTTACAATCTTTTTTAGGATTAGTAAATTACTATAGGAGTTTCGTGCCGAATGCGTCGGCCATACTGAGTCCGTTATATGACTTGTTAAAAAAAGGGGTAAAATGGTGCTGGACACAAGAGCATGATAAAGCATTTGTGGCTATTAAACAATGTTTAGCATCTGAACAAGTGTTGGCGCATTTTAACCCTGCGGCCGACATAGTGCTGACAGTTGATGCTGGACCTTGTGGCTTAGGTGCCATTTTATCCCAAATTGAGTCTGATGGTACCGAGCGGCCTATTTCGTTCGCATCGCGCACCCTTAATGCTGCGGAGAAGCGTTACTCACAGCTTCAAAAAGAAGCTACTAGCATTATATTCGGGATACGCAGGTACCACCAGTACTTATATGGCAGGGCGATACCGTTCACCCTTCGTACGGATCACAAGCCCTTGTTGTCGATTTTTGGGCCCTACCGTGGCATACCGGAAGTGTCAGCAAACAGGCTTCAACGTTATGCAATGTTTTTAAGCGGTTACAATTATAAAATCGAATATGTACGAAGCGCGGATAACAATGCAGATTTCTTATCTCGAGCCTGTCTTCCCGGCCCGGCGGGGTCGCGGGGGGCGGCCACGCGCAGCGCAAACGCCACAACTGATATTCCCGATCGAGCCTCGTACATTAATTTTGTTGTGGATGGTAATTTACCGGTGACAGTAACCGAGTTGCGCGAGCAGACGGAGAGGGATACTGTTTTGCAAAAAGTGGTCCATTTCATTTTAAACGGTTGGCCTAAAAAGGTATCAGACGAGGCCCTGAAACCTTATTATTTATGTCGGTTACAGCTTTCTTATGAAAACGGTTGCGTCATGAGAGGTCACAAAGTGGTTGTTCCAGCGAAATTACAAAATATAATTTTAGCGGAAGTGCACCAATCCCATTTAGGCATTGTAAAAACAAAAGCTGAAGTTCGGTCTAGGTTTTGGTTTCCGGGAGTAGACGCGGCATTAGAAAGGTTGATAAGTGCGTGCACCATATGTATTCAACAACGCCCCTCCCCCGCGCGTGCGCCGCTCGCGCAATGGGAGTACCCGCCGTGCGCGTTCCACAGGATACACTGTGATTTTTTAGGACCTATTAACGGAAGCTCATATTTAGTAATAGTAGATGCATATACTAAATGGGTAGAAGTATATAATATGAAAACCACTATTTCATCTTTAGCGACTATAGAAAAAATTTGTGAATTCATGTCACGGTTTGGAATTCCACATATATTGGTAACCGACAATGGTACGTCGTTCACGTCGCGCGAGTTTGAGGCTTTTTGTATGTTAAACGGCATTTCACATGTTACATCACCGGCATATAACCCGGCTAGCAACGGACAGGCGGAATCCTACGTTAAAATAATTAAAAAGGGCATTAAAACCAGTTTACTGAGTGGCAATGGGGTACAGGATTCGTGGAAACGACTATTAAAATACTTATTTGATTACAGAAATTCTGTACACACTACAACGGGGGTTTCGCCTGCTCAGTTGGTATATGGACGGAAGTTAAGGACTCGGTTAGATTTAATTAACCCTATAATACCGTCACCCTCATCCCCGGCGCTCGCTGATACAGTACGAAAAAATCAGTGTTTGCAGAATAAACCTTCAATGTTCCGTAAGGGGCAATGTTTCTCTCGAGGAGATTTGGTATTATTTAAGGCCTTTGAGGCAAATGGTAAATTTAAGTGGTGCCGAGGCACAATTGTCAAAAAAGTTGGTAAAGTTGTTTATATAGTAAAAGACAATATAACTTTAAAAACATTTAAAAAGCACAAAAACCAAATTGTGTTAGATAAAGGGCACGATTGCGCTTACCCTAGTTATTGGGATGAAGACATAGAATTCCGGGACGATGACACATCATCGCCCCGCCCGCCTACGCCGAGCGAGGAACTGCAGCCTAGCACGGGGGAGGAAGGAGAACGGACAGTGGTTCTAGATCCACACCCTGCATCATCAGAGCCTCCCGAACCAATCAGCACGCCACAGGGGTCCATGCCTGGAGGTCAGTCCGAAGAAGATGACGAATTCCTGGAGGCCCTGCCTGGTCCGGTTACTGAACCCGATACTCGAGACTCTGACGTCCCAGCCGATAACGGTTCCGTGCCTACCACTCCTCGAACAAAGCGCAATCGACCCAAGATTAATTACAAACCATTCTTTTAGCAATAAGTACTTAGTTGTAATCTTTTGTTATTCTTAGTTAAGGTTTAGACGTGTATGTAAGCTAAGGGGAGGAATGTTGCATATGTATGTGTGCTCACGCACACACTCACCGCGCTAACTTACGAATACACGTCAGTACGCTAACAGCAAGCAGTTGTTTCACTTGTCTCACCCCCACGTATCTATCATTAACAAAAATAGATATTTTGATGTTATATCTAACGTTCGTTATACACCTTGAACGGTATACAAAACAAACTTATACAATATGAGCGTATATAATAGGAATATTATAGTATAAGTTCTTATGTCTTATATTACTTACCCCATTACGCCACCCTGCTAAAAAAAGGTTATTTCTCGGTATTGCCGTCAGAAACATGTTTCGAAACCTTTGGGCACCTCAGATATCGATTTTGAACGCAATCGGTTAATTGGAAGAAATGTCCCATAAATGTCCAGAAAAAACAGGAAACTTCGTCTGTATTGCCGTTGGAAACATGTTACGGAACCTTTGGAAATCTCAGATATCGTTTTAAAGTGCCAACGATCAATTAAAAAAAATGTCCCAAAATGGAAGGGACATCCTTCAATACTGACGTCAGAAACATTTTTCGCGACCTATGGTCGACATCGATTACGAACGTAATTGGCCAATTTCGAAAAATTTCCCTAAAAGGGACATCAGTCAATACTGACATCAGGAACATGTTTTCGAACCTCTGGGAACCTCAGACATCGACTTTAAGTCCAGTAAGTAAGTCCCTAAAAAGGACACCTTTGAAAACTAATCTTAGGGAAGGGAAAGGGACCCTAGGTTAATCTAGATTGAGAGACTAGATTTAATCCGAATTGAGGATTGATGCGTTAATTCCAATTGATTCAATCGGATTGACGCGTCAATCAGAATTAAATCAATTCGAATTGATCAATTCGGATTGATCAATTCGGATTGACGCGTCAATTCGATTGATCAATCCGGATTGATTTAGTTCAGATTGATGCCAACACTGCATGATAGACAGGTACCCGTCGCTACCTTCGAGCTCCATCATCAGATCCTGAGTACTATCTTGTGTCAAAGATCTTGTTGAGATGAATAAAACGTGCTTAAACACGAAGTGGTTCAGTTACATGATAGACTGGTACCCGTGGCCACCTTTCAGCTCCATAATCAAACCTTGTGTATCTTCAGTGTCAAAGATCTTGTTGAGACTAATCAAACGAGCACAAACACGAAGTGGTTTAGTTGCATGGTTGATTGGTACCGGTGACCACCTTCTGGCTCCATCATCAGACCCTTAGTACTATCTTGTGTCAAGATCTTGTTGAGACGAATAAAACGAGCCTGAACACGAAGTGGTTTCGTTGCACGGTTGATTGGTACCGGTGACCACCTTCCGGCTCCATCATCAGACCCTGAGTACTATCTTGTGTCAAAGATCTTGTTGAGACGAATAAAACGAGCCTAAACACGAAGTGGTTTAGTTGCATGGTTGATTGGTACCGGTGACCACCTTCCAGCTCCATCATCAGACCCTGAGTACTATCTTGTGTCAAAGATCTTGTTGAGACTAATAAAACGAGCCTAAACACGAAGTGGTTTAGTTGCATGGTTGATTGGTACTGGTGACCACCTTCCGGCTCCATCGTCAGACCCTGAATACCATCTTAAGTCAAAGATCTTGTTGAGCCGAATCAAACGAGCCCAAACACGAAGTGGTTTCGTTGCACGGTTGATTGGTACCGGTGACCACCTTCCGGCTCCATCATCAGACCCTGAGTACTATTTTGTGTCAAAGATCTTGTTAAGACGAATAAAACGAGCCTAAACACGAAGTGGTTTAGTTGCATGGTTGATTGGTACCGGTGACCACCTTCCGGCTCCATCATCAGACCCTGAGTACTATCTTAAGTCAAAGATCTTGTTGAGCTGAATCAAACGTGCCCAAACACGAAGTGGTTTAGTTGCATGGTTGATTGGTACCGGTGACCACCTTCCAGCTCCATCATCAGACCCTGATACTATCTTGTGTCAAAGATCTTGTTGAAACGAATCAAACGAGCCCAAACACGAAATGGTTTAGTTGCATGGTTGATTAGTACCGGTGACCACATTCCGGCTCCATCATCAGACCCTGAGTACTACCTTGTGTCAAAGATCTTGTTGAGACGAATAAAACGAGCCTAAACACGAAGTGGTTTAGTTGCATGGTTGATTGGTACTGGTGACCACCTTCCGGCTCCATCATCAGACCCTGAGTACTATCTTAAGTCAAAGATCTTGTTGAGACGAATAAAACGAGCCTAAACACGAAGTGGTTTAGTTGCATGGTTGATTGGTACTGGTGACCACCTTCCGGCTCCATCATCAGACCCTGAGAACTATCTTAAGTCAAAGATCTTGTTGAGCCGAATCAAACGAGCCCAAACACGAAGTGGTTTAATTGCATGGTTGATTGGTACCGGTGACCACCTTCCGGCTCCATCATCAGACCCTGAGTACTATTTTGTGTCAAAGATCTTGCTAAGACGAATAAAACGAGCCTAAACACGAAGTGGTTTAGTTGCATGGTTGATTGGTACTGGTGACCATCATCAGACCCTGAGTACTATCTTGTGTCAAAGATCTTGTTGAGACGAATCAAACGTGCCCAAACACGAAGTGGTTTAGTTGCATGGTTGATTGGTACCGGTGACCACCTTCCAGCTCCATCATCAGACCCTGAGTACTATCTTGTGTCAAAGTTCTTGTTGAGACGAATCAAACGAGCCCAAACACGAAATGGTTTAGTTGCATGGTTGATTAGTACCGGTGGCCACATTCCGGCTCCATCATCAGACCCTGAGTACTATCTTGTGTCAAAGATCTTGTTGAGACGAATAAAACGAGCCTTAACACGAAGTGGTTTAGTTGCATGGTTGATTGGTACTGGTGACCACCTTCCGGCTCCATCATCAGACCCTGAGTACTATCTTAAGTCAAAGATCTTGTTGAGCCGAATCAAACGAGCCCAAACACGAAGTGGTTTAATTGCATGGTTGATTGGTACCGGTGACCACCTTCCGGCTCCATCATCAGACCCTGAGTACTATTTTGTGTCAAAGATCTTGCTAAGACAAATAAAACGAGCCTAAACACGAAGTGGTTTAGTTGCATGGTTGATTGGTACCGGTGACCACCTTCCGGCTCCATCATCAGACCCTGAGTACTATCTTGTGTCAAAGATCTTGTTGAGACGAATCAAACGAGCCCAAACACGAAGTGGTTTAGTTGCATGGTTGATTGGTACCGGTGACCACCTTCCGGCTCCATCATCAGACCCTGAGTACTATCTTGTGTCAAAGATCTTGTTGAGATGAATAAAACGAGCCTAAACACGAAGTGGTTTAGTTGCATGGTAGATTGGTACCGGTGACCACCTTCCGGCTCCATCATCAGACCCTGAGTACTATCTTGAGTCAAATAAATACATATAGAATGTCAGGTCGTTTCAAATATTTTTAATCCTGTCCGGTAGTTTATTAAACTGTACCATTATAAATTATAATACTATAAAAACAGTGCTAGGATCAAAGTCTCTCGTTGCGGTTTACACGCACACAGTATAGCGTTTTACACGGCGCCCGCCGCACACAATGATAAAAAACCTCGTCGTCGCCGTTGAAAATGTGCGGAGCCGACCGACACACGTCCTGCCTGTACAAGCTCTGCCGCGGCACTGAGCTGGCGAGCGCGCGTCATCGGTAATATAGAGTAGTTTTCAAAAAATTGCCAAAAAATTATAGTAGAATTTCATAAACACTAATGTATACCAACAGTATAAGCAAACGTTGCAGATTGCTTGAGTATGAAAATGACTTCGATATTAAGTAGATTTTCGTAGAAATTGACACTTGTTTCGGAGAGAAAATTGAGTTTGTTTTACTTTGATTTTCTCTTTCTCAAAGGTATGTAGGAAAAATATCGTTTGATATGCCTAAAGTACAGGGTATTAGTAATACAAAATAGCCAGGTTTAGCAGAGTAAACTTCTCAACATTTCCAAATAAGAGCTTGCCGTTCAGTGCTTCACGGGGTTTTTCGGAAACGACCATCAGAAAAAAATTCATTACTAATTTAATAAGTCCTTTTTCTAATATTTACAACGATATTTAAAAAGATAAGAAGACGCTTTTACTGGAACAAGTACTCATTGTTTCTAATAATGAGCACAAAGTCCTGAATTTCGTCGACTAGTATCATCAATTTTGCATTATTTCGACTTTTCTTGTAAGAGCGCTCTTAATTATCAGACTGCTGCAAAATTATATCAACCAATCTTGTATGACTTATATCATATCAGTCTACAGTGCGTAAAAAGGTTAACCTGGGTTAGATAACAGTACTGTTGTTGGGTGAAATCAGAGTAAGGAGTTTTTCTTGTCACTTGTTGCCTTGGTTACATTTCTTATATTCCTCTGGACATCTCCTAAAACCTGATTTTATGCTGTATGATAGAAAGTGTCCTGTTCAAGTTATAAACGGATGATAAATATTTAATAACAAAACTTATACAAACTATTATTAAAATTAAGTATAGACTAAATAAATTAAAACTAAAACTAATAAAATAAATAAATAAAACTTACCCACCTACCTTAGATCCCCCAGATCTGTCCCCTGCGGAAGTGTGCCCATAAGGCTGGCTACATTCCCACGCTGAATAGCTATGCCTATTCTTTGGCCTAGGAATGAGCCAGCCCTAGGGTCACCCGTCGTTTCCAACAGTTATAAACTAATTGTGTCAAAATTGATTGAAATCGGTTCAGGTGTGAGGAAGGACAGACATCTAAATTATCAAACATTCACTTTTATAATATTAGTATGAATAAGATACCTGTGATTTTCTAAAATTTTAATATTAAGAAACATTTTATTTTCAGATGCTGTTTGTGAAAATGCCGATTATCCATTAAAATAAATATCTGTGTCTTGAAAAAGGACTACTAGAATGTTATTATTATAATTATAAATATGAGAAAATATATCAATAAAAATTCATAATTTCAATAAGTTATTTATTTATATAAAATATCTTTATGAGATGATCCCAAAAATAGGACAAATCACATTTTTATCTTATAATATAATAGTAAATTGGAATAACAAGTAGGAGTATTAAGTGAGATGATTACTAAATTTTAATAGTTTAAAATCTAATGTCCATGTTCTTACATCTTTACATTGTTTTACAGTTAATGAGATTTTGTTAATGAGATTATTAAAATTTTGCTACCTATAAATCATTTGTAATTATAACTCATCATGCCTCGACTTCACATCAATGCCAGCCAGTAAACGTTCATCATAATTCATCAAGTGTGCTTTGATGTGCTTAAGAAGAGCTGCATAGTCTTGCACATGTATGGAGATGACACTGCTGAACCTCTGGTGGGTGTTCCTGTTGAGGTAGAGGCGGAGGGATGGGTAGCTGGTGATGTGCTCGTGTTGACACACGCCTCGCTCGTTGAGACAGTTCACTTTACCCAGGTTTACTGCATTGTTGAGCAGCTGAGGACAGAAATTATTATTTTATAGATGGTCAAGCAAATCTTGTCAGTAGAAAAAAGAGCGAAATTCAAATTTCCTATGAGATGCTATCCCTTCTCGCCTACATTTTTCAAATTTGCCGCCTTTTTCTACTGACAAGATCTGCTTGACCAAGTATATATTTGTTCCCAATGGCACATGCGATGGGAGAGCAATATATTATTTATGCGCGTGCGTGCGGTAGAGATAGGAACAGGCGGGTCAAAGTACGAAATTCTTCGTGGTTAGTGTCCTTACTTTAGTAGTATAAGTTTACAATAATAATACAAGATTCCGACTGAATGTGATACTTACGATGCCAGCAATCGCGAAGTCGGCGTACATTTCGTAGCAACGGTAGCACCGTGGGGAGTGGAAGTAGACCAACCAGGGTTTCTTGCCACTGAAAAATAATTGACATGTCACTATTGATATTATAATGTAGGTACTGCAATTTCAAATTAATAACAGGCAAATTTTACATCGTGAGACTACGTGATATTGATAAATAGATAGTGTTACTATTTCCTGAATAGCAAGTGTTAACTGACAGTTCGTAATCCTTATTACAAAAGCCATAAGGCCCACCGATGAACCGATGATGAGTTAAGACTAGTTAAGAGTGTTGCTATTTATACAAAAAAAAACTGAATAGAATCTAGCAATATCTTTTTTTTCCTTGACTCTTCCATACATGCATAATTTTTCTGTTTTTATTTTGTTGTAAGTTTTGCGATCTTACTGCCACTGTGTTTGCTTGTACAATATATGCAGAAACGGTTACAAACCTCGAGGGTTGCAGTTCCTCCGCTATGACGCGCTTGGAGAAGGAGTTCCAATTGAGTTTCTGCACCGAGTCGTCAATGTGCTCCAACGCCCACTCCAGTATGTATGGCGCCTCATTTAGGTGCTGCAAACTTACTCTGAAACAAAGAAATGACTTTAACCTTCGCTGCGGCAATTACCGTAACACGTAGTTAACCATACTTTGCATGAAGTGTTTCGACCACCTACCGCAGTGAGCGTGGTTTTAAGGTGGTTCTCCTTGCTCGATTTTCATACAACTTTCTTGGCACCCTAGCTCCTATTATATAGGGTTTCTTCACTTGTATATGTAATGTTTGGGTAGTATATATATTTCTGTCTTCGCTTAACGTAAAAAAATACTAAATTTTGATTAAAATTATTAAGAAAAAAGCCTTTGAATATTGGTAAAATTTTGCCTCATTGCTTGTTTGTGTGAGTGATGCTTATAGTATCGGTGTAATTCTAACATGGCGACTTCATTTGACAAGTAATCATTTTTAATTTGTCAAAGGTGTAACAGATGGCACTTTAAAACCGCAACACAGATTACCTGTGTATTTTGTTTTATTTTCACTCAATAGAGGGAGGTATATTTAATGCACAAAGCATGTTACGAGTATACCTACTCATTTAAGAATCTCCTTTCTGATATAATTTCATTCCCAGATTTAATATAACTTAATAATTATTATGATTATTACACAATAAAATACATTTATATATTTATAGAAAGGTTAGTCCAAACAATCATTCGCGTTACGGTCGTCCACCGAAAACCCGTGTGAATTCTGCTTTCGTTTCGGTAAATGTTCTCTGGAAAAGCCTATATTTATTGTAACAATGATTTTTAAACTAAAATACCTAGCTATATTTTTCTCAAATGTGGAGAAAAATGTCATCTTCTTGTAAATAAACAAGATTCTATAATATCTTCTGCTTGTGCATAACAATAACATTAGTAGATGATATTTTTAGGGTTCCGTACCCAAAGGGTAAAACGGGACCCTATTACTAAGACTTCGCTGTCCGTCCGTCTGTCCGTCTGTCTGTCACCAGGCTGTATCTCACGAACCGTGATAGCTAGACAGTTGAAATTTTCACAGATGATGTATTTCTGTTGCCGCTATAACAACAAATACTAAAAACAGAATAAAATAAAGATTTAAATGGGGCTCCCATACAACAAACGTGATTTTTGACCAAAGTTAAGCAACGTCGGGAGTGGTCAGTACTTGGATGGGTGACCGTTTTTTTTTTGCTTTTTTTTTGTTTTTTTTTTGCTTTTTTTTTGTTTTTTTTTTGCTTTTTTTTTGTTTTTTTTTGCATTATGGTACGGAACCTTTCGTGCGCGAGTCCGACTCGCACTTGCCTGGTTTTTTTTCAAAAATGCTGCCTTTCACCCGAGTTAAAACACTCTACTTTTCATTTCGCATACGAGGAAAGTAAAATGCATGTGTTTTTTTAAATACATTTTTATAGTAGGTATTTTTGAGAGTAGGTATTTTTGAGAGTAAGTATTTTCAATTAACAATTTGGCCAAAAGTATCGTTATTTATGGAATGGGGAGTCAAATATCAGAATGGAAATTGTATAACAAATCCATTTATACCCAAATTTCAATTGCTTATTGTAAAAAGAATAATAAAATCGTACTTGGAATTGGAACCTAAACTGCTCTAGTGCAGAAACGTATCATTTCCTGCACACCTTTTACAACAACAATGACCCTCTTTCATATATTCGGTCAAATTGTGCTTTTTGAAAAACTAATTATAGCCAGCCTTTTATGAATGTAGTATGATACCTTAGGGTATGGTGCTTTACGCACACTAGCGTCCCTTCCCCTCCCCCTGACGCAACCCACCCTTTTTGCATGAAATATGTCCCGGTTCACAGTTTTTTACATTTTTTGAGGAAAGTATACATTTTAGGAAAAAAGTGTCAATGAAAGAAATAATCCTTAATAAATTCTTAATAAAAAAGGTCATATTCATTTTTTTATATGATGCACCTAATTCATGTATTAGCTTGTCAAAATTCGAAATAACATAGTTTTTACTTAGGGTTCGAAACTCATTTATTATACACGGTGTAACATGAGGAAACCGAATAATTTAACAGCGTATTCCTGATCACATTTAGAGACAAAAATGTCCTATAAACTTTTTTGAAATTCGCCTAGTTTCAGAGTTAATACGAATAAAAAAAAACAAGTTTCTATTGTTACATACCGTAACATCGGGGTACTTTGTCCCAAAATCAAGATACTTTTTACTTTTCGTTTGAGCACTTCTATTTTAATCGCATTATGACACTTTTATAGTCATAGGTATTTAATTGTGGGTATAATCAACTCATGCACATACGTAAAACTTAATAAATCAACCTCTAACTAATTTTTAATTTTTCGCAAAGTTTGAGCCAAAGTTGCGCTTTCAAGCGGGTTTCTTTGGCCATCGATTTTTCATTGAGTACAACGTAACGGTTTGCAATAAAAGCGCAAAGAAAGCTGTTTAAATTTATTACACAATACACATGTATATCAACTAAGGACATAGTAGTAAGATTCATTTGTTTTTATTACACTAAAAAAGCAAACTAATCAACACAAAGTAATAAATCTATTAAAATGGTTTTTTTAATAAAAACTTTGCCAAAACAATCAGAAAAACCTTCTAAACTTATCGATCATAATCATTAGAAATAGTTAACGTGTATAACTATAATTATCATATGAAAAATTAGTTTTCCTATAGAATTATTTTACTAGGTAGGCACCTAGTTAACAGTCGACTGTAACTAATCAGTCTTAAAAATTGATAATCATTTTATAAGATATTAAACTTATGCGGCAGATGTTCTTTATCTTTGTTTTCATTAATTCCATTACAATCTAGAGAATCTGTCTTTGAAACCTGAGCCTGTGGTTCATCCAGTGCTCCAGCACAGGACGAACCACTGGCTGCTGCTCCTGGGATCGCGATTTATAACCTGCCTCGATAGTAAATTGTCTTCTTAGTTAGCAGATTGATCTCGTGCCGTTATGAGAGCTTCAGTAGATGAAGCGAGACTATATCTGCGTCGCTGTTCTCTCTGAAGGAAATGTTTTCCCATGGGTCAAAGAAACCCGAAAACGATAGCCAAAGAATACTTTGATTTTCAATAACATATACTTCTCACAATAATGTCTTAAATTCTATGATTTATATCACATTAGGATCCTAGATACATATCTGTTACGATTAATAACAATCAAACACTTAAACTTATTTGCTTTCTTTGTTTCGAGAAAAAGTTTGCACATTATAGAATCGCGTAGTTTATAGGTAACAACTTGTGACCGAAATTATGGACTGACCAATCACCGTTGTTAACGTGAAATTGTTTCTACCCACCGCCCCATACGGTCATCTATCGATGAATAGCGCGAAATACATCGATAGGTCCTGACGTGCAGCGTGACGGGAAGTTCAATCTTTTTTTCGTTTTGGGACAAAGTAACCCCCATGGGCTAAAGTACCCCGATGTTACGGTAGTTCAAAACGCCTTTTTGATGGCGATGTTGCTACTATGGGATTTAGTCTAAATATCCTTATTGATATGTCAAAAAGTGACAAGTAACACTTTGCAAAAACTAAGTTTTACGAAAAAAAAACCATTTTAAGTGACAAGTTTACCAATAGCATTTAATTTTTATATACAAATTCATTCATAAAATTAAAAAAAAAACCAAACAAAAATTTTTTTTTTGGCGAAATTGACCTAAACACATATTACATCTTTTCCTTTTTTTTGACCTCATGTATACATTTTAGGATAAAAGTATCAATGAAAGAAATAGTTCCTTATTAAATTCTTAGTAAAAAAGGTTATATTCATTTTATAACACTTATTATACAAGGTGTCCTCAAGAAATGCGAAAGATTTTATTTCTGAGGTCAAATTAAAAGAAGGAAAAAATGTTTGTATGAGTTTAGGTCAATTTCGCCGAAAACAATTTTTTTTATTGTTTTTAGGGTTCCGTACCTCAAAAGGAAAAAACGGAACCCTTATAGGATCACTCGTGCGTCTGTCTGTCTGTCCGTCTGTCACAGGCGATTTTCTCCGGAACTACTGGACCAATCAAGTTGAAATCTGGTACACATATGTAAGTTTGTAAACAAATGAATTTTAAACATGGGGGCCACTTTTGGGGGGTAAATGAAAAAATTAAAAAATAAAAATTTTCAAACTATATCATGTTACATATCAAATGAAAGAGCTTATTGTAAGGATCTCAAATATATATTTTTTATAATTTTCGAATAAACAGTTTAGAAGTTATTCAAGAAAATAGGCAAAAAATGACTATTCCCCCCTCCCCCTTTATCTCCAAAACTACTAGGTTTAAAATTTTGAAAAAATACATAAAATAGGTCTATACCTATAGATGACAGGAAAACCTATTAGAAATGTACAGTCAAGCGTGAGTCGGACTTAATTACAGTTTTTGATCCGACTCCTACGGATTTTTTAAAGATTTCACTCACGTTTCGCATAAATAATGTTTAGTTTTAAGTTTATAAAATACATATGTATGTTAGTCTGTAAGGTATTTGTAATATGGGCCTTGTTCCCTGAATTAAATATCTAAATAAATAAATAAATAAAATAAAAAATACATTGTTAAAAATTGTGTAGGTAATATACGGAATCCTTGGAACGCGAGTCCGACTCGCACTTGGCCGCCATTTTTTAATTTTTTGAATATATATGTATGTACATAAAAAGTAAATGTTATTGGTAAACTTGTCAGTTAACATGGATTTTTACTTTTTTTTCGTAAAACATAGTTTTTGCAACGTGTTACTTAATTGTCACTTTTTGACATATCAATAAGGATATTTAGACTAAATCCCATAGTAACAACATCGCCATCAAAAAGGCGTTTTGAACTATGTAACAATAAAAACTTGTTTTATTTTTTTAAATTGGTATTAACTCTGAAACTAGCCGCATTTCAAAAAAGTTTATAGGACATTTTTGTCTCTAAATATGATCAGGAATACGCTGTCAAAATTATTCGGTTTCCTCGTGTTACACCGTGTATAATAAATGAGTTTCGAATCCTAAGTAAAAACTATGTTATTTCGAATTTTAACAAGCTAATACATGAATGTGCATCATGTAAAAAAATCAATATGACCTTTTTTATTAAGAATTTATTAAGGTGGTTCGCTTTTCATACAAAATTCAATCAAAGCTCGTTAAGTAACTACACACTATTAGTACACAAATATTTCCGCATTTATCTTCTTTCGAATATTCGTTTGCGCGAAATTAAAAGGAAAACAATGTTTCATACAGAAATCATGCAAAAATCATAGTTAACTTTTCATCAATTTTACGTATGTGTGTGTCACGAATGTCGTGTACAGATACATTTGCGACGTTGCCATACCATTTCCGACGTTGCCGGGCTGACCACGGCTCGAATTTGGAGTGCCGTCATGTTTAGTGCAATTTTGTTGACACTGATATTTGACAGGTAGTTAATTGACCTAAGCGAGAAGTTCGTCAGCTTAGCTAAGAACTATCATGGCGTGTTATGCAAACAGTCGCTTTTTTGCTTGCAAACGGAAGATTCCCGGTTCGATCCCCAGTCATTGTATGCTGGAACATAACTTTTTGTATTTTTGTTACACCTAAATTTCGTATTGTTTTTTTATTTTTATTTAATTTTCCTTATTATCATAAATCGATTATTAAGTATGGGCTACAGGTATTCTTTTATTTTTACAAAGATAATTAGAAATTATACTCTACCTAATCTCTCTGATTTTTACAATCAGGACATCCTCACTGCAATAAAAACCGGGCAAGTGCGAGTCGGACTCGCGCACGAAGGGTTCCGTGCCATAATGCAAAAAAAAAAACAAAAAAAAAGCAAAAAAAACCGGGCAAGTGCGAGTCGGACTCGCGCACGAAGGGTTCCGTACAATAAAGCAAAAAAAAAAACGGAGAAAATGCAAAAAAAAACGGTCACCCATCCAAGTACTGACCCCGCCCGACGTTGCTTAACTTTGGTCAAAAATCACGTTTGTTGTATGGGAGCCCCACTTAAATCTTTATTTTATTCTGTTTTTAGTATTTGTTGTTATAGCGGCAACAGAAATACGTCATCTGTGAAAATTTCAACTGTCTAGCTATCACGGTTCGTGAGATACAGCCTGGTGACAGACGGACGGACGGACGGACGGACGGACAGCGAAGTCTTAGTAATAGGGTCCCGTTTTACCCTTTGGGTACGGAACCCTAAAAAGGCGCGAAATCCAAATGTTCTATGAACGATATCCCTTCGCGCCTACATTTTTCAAATTTGCCGCCTTTTTCTACTGACAAGATCTGCTTGACCAGCTATACTTCGTCGATAGTCGACTTCTTATGTACCTATTCAGGGGACTGATTTTTGAATTTTTATCGCTCGATTTCATCACTCGAATATCGGTGGAAAACGGCTAAATGCTAATTTTTGAAATACGAGCAACCTAAATTTGGAATCTATTGGTATTGAGCACTGGATTTCAATTCTATTAGTAGAATTTAAATGCCTAGTAGTGGAGATATTATATATATTATATATATATTACACGAAATCGAGTGGTCGAAATTCAAAAATCGGCCCCCTGCGATCCTAATTAGCCTCATGCATGACTTTTTTTTAATTATTTTAATCATATTTATATCCTTTGAAAACCGGAAAATAAAAATACTTTTATAAATCTTCCCATAATATTATTAAAAAATAATTAAAATACTGAAAATATTTTACTCACGTAAGTTTAGTTTCGAAGAATAACATACGCTTAAAATAATTCAAAAGAGAATGCTAAAATTATAAAATAAAAAAAACTGGCATTGTCGGGGTTTGAACCATGTATCTTAGCTACAATCTGATATTTTTCAAAATAGAGGCTACGGGTGCCACGAGCACATGACAGTTGATGGTCGAAAACATTAGTTGCTTCTGAATGCCTTGTAATTCTTAATCGTTGCTCAAACAAGAATTTATTATTTAATTTCCAATCTTTTTTCAACAATAAACATTTCATCCGCTGCGCCCTCTAGGTTACTTTACTGTAACATTACGAATCTGCTGACATTTGACACTGACTTTAAGGTGACTTTAAGTACGTAAGTGTGCGTGAATGCAAGAAATTGCAATATTTTGCAGTTGGATTCCGGTAATAACGAAATGAGACAATGTTGAGTTGAACATGTCTCGATTTGGATGTAGTATTTTTTATAGTTTTCGCACATATCAACACATCTTATGAAACTTTGTATTTTGGGAGAAATAGTGAAAATCCACAATTCGTGCACAGTGACGCCATCTTTTGGCTGATAATCGGCATCCCATCCCTAGACATCCACCTTAACTTGTATTCTGTAGCGGAGATCGCAGATTTGCTATACCACTAGCGACATCTAGTGGCGAGTAGAAGTATCTTTTTTCGCGGCGCGTCCTTTAGGATGGTATTCCGCCTGTCCATTGTACATTGCGTCTCACTCTCTCAGTAAGCAAAATGTGAGATGCAAATACACATTGGACTAAGATATTGGACAGATGGAATACCATCCTTAGGAAAGTGTGTTTTGTTTTTTACATGTTTTTATAAAAAGATTGCAAAATTGGTTTGGCTGATTATATAGCGCCTTACCCCGGCTACTCACGTAACGATAAATCGTTGCGATAAAACTGTGCAGTCCGACTGTGCAGATAAATCGAACCGTGTGTATGACAAATCGTTACGATAATCGACATACACACGGTTCGATTTATCTGCACAGTCGGACTGCACAGTTTTATCGCAACGATTTATCGTTACGTGAGTAGCCGGGGTTAGGGTGGTATCCAGTGAGTTATAAGAGGACTATTAACCCTTTCCGCAATCACCTTCAGAAGATCTCACATTTTGCTTTAATGAGAGAGTGAGACGCATTGACATTAGACTAAGAAATTGGACAGGTGGAATACCACCCATAGCGGGAGTAGCAGAACAGTAATAGTTGCTCACGAGTAGTGCTGGCCGGAGGCGGTGGGGTAGAGGCGCGCGGCGGGCGCGCGCACGTTGGCGCAGAACCCGCCCGCGCCGCGCGCGCACTGCAGCACGCCTACACGCACGAACTGCAGCGGCCGCAGCTGTCAAACAACGCAGATTACAACGGTTATTCTTATCACATATCTTGGATGGCCAATTTGGCAGGCGTGGCTCACTCCGCGATTTCGTCGCTTTGCTACAGGTAGCTAAAAGTACATCCGTTCGACCCCAATTTTGGGGTTTGCGATAAGCCGCGCGTGGCGCTGTCGCCACCTAGCGGCCATATCTGTGCTGATCGTGACAGACGCGTTTTGTTAGAGAGTGAGTCTTCTGTATCTAGTACTACTATTTATTCTGTGACTATGGTGACACGAGACAGCGCTGTGCACAATAACGGCTCGGCTACGATATTATGCGACTGGCGACGGCGGCAGAGACAACCATAGGTGGGAACGAAAGGTCCGATCGGTGTGTCTCACTCCAACCTATGGTTATCGCTGCCGCCGTCGCAAGTCGCGCAATGTCGTGGCCGAGCCGTAACAACGTTTCGCTTCCACACAATAGGCAGCCTGCTATATTTCTGATCGAACTCACCGACGATTGCTTTTTTAAAAATTATCAATTACCATAAGTTAAAATTCGCGATTCCTGGCACGCACAGCCATCTCGTTCACGCTTACGCTCAGTGTGAGAGAGAGAACCCGAACCTACGGGGCCTTAAAGTTCAACATGCTAGTAATTTAAGGATAGTACTGTGTTGTACCTAATGTACACTGGCGTTCAAAAGTGCATGGAGATATTTCTACCGTAATATTAAGGCATTACGGTCGGCATCCATGCACTTTTGAACGGCATTGTACTTTATTTTAGGTTTATACCTTATTGGCGACCAGTCGCCACACATGCTTCAAGTCTTCGTAGCCCGGCGGCAGGTAGGCCACCAGCCACGTTTCTTCGCGGCTGGGATCTAAGATCTCCAGGGCCTGCTCCTGCGTTAATTCCAAATCTGAAAACGAAAAACGATAATTAAAACAAGCATTTATAAAGATAGGACAATCTGATATGCGCCAACCAAAAGATATGTATTATGTTGTATTAGGTTCCCTACTGTTAGGTTAGTAAGAGTTTACTGCGGAGGTATATCGCATCAGCAGGGGTGCAAAACTCCTCCCTTCGGGCAAACTCGGCTCCGTTCGGCTCAGCATTGCTTCGTGCAATTATTAGGGTTGACACAACTTGACGTCCCTTTGCGGAAGTTTCCTTTCTGTACGGTAGTACTATTATTTATTCTGTAGCATTCAGTCAAAGTTAGAAAAAATATTATTATGTGCATAGTTACCAGCGCTATCCTTTATAAGCTGTATGAAGTCCACTATCTGGTGTTCATCTATTCGGCCGCTGTACATGTCTCTCTTGTCGCCCGTTTGTACTATAATTACTGGGGAGTTCGTAGACACTTCGCGGCAGTAGCGCGCGGTCTTTTCACAACACGTAATTATGCCGAACTGAAATCGATAACAATTTTTTGTAAAAAATAACTTGAAATATTTAGAGTATTAAATATGTTAAACGGTTATTACGACGTGCAAAGAAAAAGGCATTAATAATACCATTAAAACCTACCCTACATAAAAACACATCCATACGATGCAAAAACTGGTAGTGGTATATTTGGATTAGGTATCCAACGTTGTGTTAGTGCTAATGCACGGATCAGGCTGAGTAGATTTGGCCGTACAGTGCCACGTACTACACGGTACTAAACTGGTACGAATTAATCTGACTTTACATTCTGAGCTAGTTGTATAATCTATGGCATTAAATAACTTAATAAGGATATGTCCGCCTTTGTACTACACATTTCTGTTTTATCTGATGTAACCATTATTTCATTTATTTATCTATTTATTTCATTTAACTATTCCTTGCTTGCTATGTGTAAATCATTAGGTACATGTCGCAACACCACCCTGTGAGGGTATTGCAATACACTTAAGAGCTAAGAACTAAAGTACCTATACATAATAACATTGAATATACAAATCTAATTAGTTAGGCATTAAAAATTACAATTTAAATTATTCCTTTCTTTTCGTATTATAAAGTGTAAAAGCTCTCTAACTGGCTCAGCTTAAAATCTTAGCTACAGAATGTGTTCTCACGCTTATATCTTCGGTATTCAGGAAGTGCAAAGAGGTGCGCGTGAATGCTTCGGCGATATTGTCCCATGAGGCCTTGTATGGCACCACAAGCACCACCCAGGTTCCAACATCTGTAAAACGAGCGTTGTAACGTTACGATAGGGTTCAATTAAAATAGTTTAAGTATAAAAACCACTTTTAATAATTATCAGAAGCCAGCAGCGCTTTTAGGCGACAGTTTTTAAATCTATAAATCTCCTATTAATTTTAGGCAGCGTGTTGTTCAGGGCACCACTAGCTTATTGGGTAAAGTATCAATGCCAAGTTTATGTTGTAGATTTAGGTAGGTAGGCTACAAGGTAACAGACCACGCTCAGATCTTATTCTCTAAAAAAGTAATAAGGCATGGCGTATATTGCTTACCTATATAAATACAACAACTAGTCAACAATTCAAGACCGTAACTTAAGTAACATCTCACCTTCGTGCAAAGTCTGAATAGCGGATGGCGCCAACGAATGCAGCTTAGTAGCCAACGGAACTACTCGGAGGAAATTCTTGAGGTCGGCCGACGGCGAAGCCTTCTGGTAGGCGCCTCCCGGCTTGAGCAGGGCCCATACCGGGGTAGCCTCCACTTGCAGGGACAGGCAGAGGTGTGACCACGCGTCGCAGTCGATTTCACCTGTAATATGGGATATTTAGCTTAAAAATAAACAGGCAGAGTGGGTGTCACTCTACGCATGAAAACTTCGATAGGTATTTTATTTTTACACGCTTTGATTGTAGTTTTGATCCTGTGAATACGGTCAGGCTAGTTATAAATACATAGAACTAAGAGAATAGTAAAAATGTAAAACAAAATAAGTAGCACTATCGACATCAGTAACAATTTGGTACCATCGCCCGTGTGGGCGAAGAAAGTGTTCTTTTAACTGTCCATCGCTGGACTTTATGCCTTATGTAATAAGGTCGAAGGTCTACCGATGGACGGTTAAGAGTGTTGCTGTTTGTACTTTACGTTATTTACATTGTTCTCTGTCATAAGTCCTGCACTTTTCCTTATAAATTAGTAAAAAGTTGTTAAGCAAGCACAAAAACAGCTATTTGGATTTTTGGATGTCCTTGTATACTTACCAAAATGCAAAACTGGGAATTTCATCCTCATCTGATAGAGCAACAGTTTGTCGTCATCCTTCTTCGAGAAGTACAAGACCCAGGCGTTTTGGTAGCCAGTGCGAAGCTGGTTTCTTATGTCCTACAAAATATCTAGACTTAGACCCGTCATTATATGTAGGTAAGAAAAGCATGAACCACCTGGCTGTTATCAGATTCGCAAGTTGCGGACATTTTCCAAATAGTACATAGTTGGAAAAGTTCTCGGAAATACCAGGATTTAGTTTTCAGGAAATCAAGGAGGTTTTCATTTTAGAAATGGAAAATAATATATGAGAATTTTCGGAAATTCTTCCATGTAACATTTTGCAATTTCGGACTCTGATGTAACATCAATAGGTTATATTTTTGACACGTCAAGAGCGTTCACAGCTTTTTTTTGTCATGCCACGTACTTATGTTTTTTTGTTTTTATGTTGCGCTCGGCATTATTTGCGTATAAATCATTATCTGGCAAACTTAAGTGACTGTTAAGAATTTTTTGGAAACTCATAATTTTTGAAGTTAAGCTTAAGAAGCAACCTTAAACTTCTCTGGGTCCACTGGTTCAATAGTAGGCAGACCCTCGATGACTTCACTCAGGATTTCCTTCTCTTCTGTGCTAGTAATCTCCTTCACCGTTTTTCTATACCGGTATACTACGGTCGTGTACTCATTGCTTGTTAGTTCGGACCTGATGTTGTCGTCTTCAATCACCGCTAGTGTGACGAGCCCATTCTGGAAACACAAAATAACTCGGAGTAATTAACAATGGAGCCGCCATTAACAGGCGTTCCCCTCTGTCGAAAATAGGCGGCCAATGGTCAACCACATGTCAACCATATGTATGGACTGACATTTATCTGACATGACGTACCTATACATTTGATGTGCCCCTCCCCCGCAAAAAACGGCAGACTATTTTGTACCGAAAATTTTAGACATGGCGTCTCCATTTGTTAATTACTCCGAGCAAAATAATAATTTTATTTAAATAGTTGCATAGGTAAGGTATGTAGGTAGTTGTATAGGTAAAATGATGTGGGACCTCTTGCTAAGCCTTTTGCTTTCCTTCTGTCAGTCATTGGGTCATGTTTATCCCACCAAAAACATTCTGTAAAAAACTAGCCAAGTCTCGATGGAGCTGCTTGTTTATCTCGAAAAAGTAATGAAATCTAGACAAAGTCGTGCCAAGTCTAAGGTTCCTTACTGCGATTTCTTTATTATTATAGTTAATGTTGTGTGACTTGGCCGTTGAAGGGTACACAAGGGTACAAAACCAGGTGCTCCATGACACCATTGCACCAATCTGTCGCCAGAACCGCTACCCATTGACGATGGGAAATTGCCACTTGGAAAACGTTGATTCAATAACCAGTCAATTGTAGGCTTGATAAAGCTGCGTATTTCAATAATACTTATGTATGGGCGAGCCTGAAACAAACACTTCTTTTTGGTGCAATGGCAGATTGGTGCAATGGTGTCATGGAGCACCTGGTTTTGTACCCTTGTGTACCCTTCAACGGCCAAGTCACACAACATTAACTATAATAATAAAGAAATCGCAGTAAGGAACCTTAGACTTGGCACGACTTTGTCTAGATTTCATTACTTTTTCGAGATAAACAAGCAGCTCCATCGAGACTTGGCTAGTTTTTTACAGAATGTTTTTGGTGGGATTTCACTTCTTTTTGTAGAAACGTGGGCATATTGATTTATTTTATTAGGTTTTTTTATTTAACACATTTTTATTCTTTTTAGGAGTAGTTTTTTTATTATTACAAATCTTTCTTTTCTTTTTTCCGGTTCTGATTCTTGTACAGTAGCAACAGTTTTTCATGTTGCCCATTCATTAAATCTAATAATTAAATAATAATCAGTAATCCGTCACTAATCATCATATAATGACTTGGCAATCGCACATAATGCTTTACTCGTACCGTACTCGTAAATATGTGTAATGCTCAAACTGCAATTAGCGTTAGCGTTATGTTCAATTAGAATTATTTTTAATAGGTGACGATGATCCTTTTGTCATTATGCAGCCGTGCGATGGCCAAGTCATTATACGTATTACAAATTAAAGATATCTTATTGATACGGTTTTAACACCCCCTGGCACTGATTAAAATAACCGACTTGGCTTCACATTACATCTCAAAACTTTTTTGTAGTAAAAGCGTTGCGAGACTTGCACCTTTTTACATGTAATGTTTTTGATGGGATCTCATCTCTTTTTGTAGGCAGTCCTTCTTTTCGGGTACTCATACCCATACTATGTATACACATATCATAACTAAACATATCTTCATTCATACTCACATCGTACATCGTAGTGTACCTTTACTTTACTTTACCTACTATTTGTAGGAACTGCAACAGTAACTTTGTAATATCATATATTTATATGGGATTACAAACTTACTTATGCAGTTCTTAGATCTTTAAAACGTGACTGATATTGCAATATTTTTAGGTTTTCCCTTTATGTGGCCATTAAACCCTAACTCTGTACCAAATTTCAGCTCTCTGAGTTTATGGGAAGTACTAGTTCTATTCTGATGATCATGAGTGAGTTTCATAAATGCGAAACTTTGCTTTCGCTTAACTTCGGAACTAAATGACCTACAGACTTGAAATTTTGGATTTTAAGTATGTGATTATAGCTTACTGGATGACCAAAATTTCTGCGTTCTGGTCTTATCCAGAGGTTCTCAAATAGGGGCCTGAAAATGCGGCGAAATGGTTCCAGTAAAGGATGGTACGGCAGTGTTTGCTTCGCGCTCGACTTGGCGGGGGCACTGCCGTGCCCCCCGATTACAGTTAGACTACTTATAGTTAAACAATTTTTGTAGCTAAAATATGTAGATGTATTTATTATTAATACACAGTACAGAGCTTAAATCTATACAGATCCCTGCAAAACTGTATTTACAGGTTGCCTGCAGGTAAGAGTCTCTACATACATGTATATTATTATACTTAATTATTATTTAATATGTTTAATATAATTTATTTCGGTTGCTACTTTATTAAAGAATGGGTATTAATAAAATTAATAGTAAATTTGATAGGGGCAGTTTATGTACCTAAGTATGATTTCGCTGGCTCAATATTACAAAGTTCTATGTTGCATTTTCAAGATAGTTCTAACTTGATTTGAAATGAAATGAAAACATTTATTTTCAGGCAACTATTGGCCCATAGATAAATACCTTAAAACTAGCATACATATTAATACAAAATATATCTTAAAACTAACAACACAATTATGGCTGCGATGTAGTTCGCAACCCCGCAGTGTCGATTTAATGTCACTTATGACAATGTTCAAATTTCAGTTTGATAAAAGTGAACTCTATAATATTGGGCCAGCGATTTGTCAGCACTTTGCGAGACCACTAAAAAATACTTACCAAATGATATGCAAGTCTAGTCAAAGCATCATGGTCTATTCTGTTTCTTCCTAATACATAAGCCATGGGTTGGTCAAGGCCTCTAAGGTATGTTAGAGTTGGTACATGGTTTGTTTTTTCTATGTATGTTAGGACAAAATCTTCCAATGCTTTAAATGTGTGAGCACCGCGGTAGTAAATGTAGTTGCCTTTTTTGCCCTGAAAAAATAATTAATTAATCTTCAACAGTTCATGTAGGGAAGGTTTAACAATAACAATAAATGTGGCCCAGTACCCATACAATGAGTCACTGACTGTGTCAAAACAGACATATACGCTAACATACCTCCGATGAAACGGTAGGTAAGATAAAAATAATGAAATTATATCGCGGTAGGGCCGTTTGTGTAATTATTATTTTTTGTTCCCCACCATAAATTTAGTACGTTTTATGGTGGGCAACAAATAACCCGACCGAATTACGTAGATTGTTTTTGGTATACTTATTGTTAGGAATGTTGAAACGTGTTTTTAACACTGTCGCATTGCGTATATTTTGTCCCTCACGGAGGCACGCGCACACCACTATAGGATGCTACCTTCTATACATATATGCTAACGTATAGGTAATTTACTTTCTATGTATCTCGCTCGCACTAATATGCGAGTACGAGCGAGATGCATAGAAGGTGAGTTAAGTTCTCGATAGCGTTTATGTCAGTGCCAAACTGGTGGTATAGTCACAGTACTTACATCAGGATAAAATAATAGAGATGGATAGCTGCCAATTCTCATCGAGTTGTAGCAAAATGCATTGTGGTATTTACAATTCACTGCACCCACTTTTACCTGTAAAAATATCAATTCCAACAATAAGTAAAGTATAAGTAGCAAGGTTGTCAATGTCAAACATCGATAAGTAATATAATATGGAGCATTATCGATGGCGCATACGCCGCACAGCGTCGCGCGGTATTGTATTTATATCGGAGCATCGTTAATAATGGCGTGAGCGCCATCGACAATAAGCTCTCTTTTCATAGATAACGTCACATATGTCCATGATGTCAAATGTATTTTAAGGTAAGCTACACCAAAATTAGGGAGTTGCTTCAAATATAGTCAGATGAGAACTTATTATTTATATAGGATTATAACTTACAATGCCCTTATATACTTCTGCAAGCTTCTTCCAGTGATCAGCTAGATTTTGACATGGTGGGCAAAACGGAGAATAGAAGTTAATGAAGTGGAACCCATCACTTAAATAGTTATCTGAAACATATAAATATTGTCATGTAGCAATTGTTCTTATTAGATTATTATGAGTCCTCTCATGTATATCTGTGCAGTATGTATTGAATTATAATTAACCTTGAAATAGAGCTCAACACCTACTAATATGGATCCACATTCCAGCGTATGAAATAACTCCAGGCCAAAATAGCAAAAATAAAATTTTATGTTTTTGAATTTATTTACAATACATAGTTGTGCATTTACACATTATTGAGCAAAGAAAAGATAAATATAAGTTAAAATATAATAGTAATAGGCCTCTTTTGCTATATAACAAATACTATAGAAAACATATACAGGGTGTTTGGTACATCGTTTTTTAGAAAAACATAATTGGTTGGTTTTGTTTACTACTACGCAAGTAAAAATATGAAATTTACGAAAAACTGGCATAATAGTGAAAAAAAAATGTGCGCCAAATTCAAAATTTCTAGGCCTGAGAAGATAGCAAATGACTCAACCTATCTGCCGTTTTAATTTGGCGAACGATGTACCAAACACCCTGTATACATATATGTATATTACATAGTACTTACAAAACTCTTTGCCTGAGACTGTATCTACAAACGGATCTTCATGGTAAAGGCCATTATAGAACATATTATTGTACTCCTTCTGGCTGCGATGGTCATGCTGCCTGGAGTTCGGTTGATGGACCCCAAAAGCATCATACATGCGCCTCTTCTGTGGGTCCTTTAATGTTTCATATGCTTCGGTGATTTTAAGAAACTTCTCCTGAACTGAATCATCCTGAAAATTAAGAAATTAGACATTAATTACCATAATGTATGTACATTAGACTAGGAATAGACAAATTAGAAAGTTTAATTATGTATTTACAATTTTATTGTTGACACAATTTTACTTACAACTAATTTGTATTAAAATGCCTGATCACTTGTCTTATGAAAAATTTTTATCATTAAGATTTTCACTGTGGCAATTAGTTAGCATTACAACCAAACACTCAATGCTGCAGAGAATGTTTATTTTAACATCCCATGACAAATGTAAGTTACAATAACTTCATATCAATAATATTGAATTACCATAAACACTTTCTTACACAAATCAATTTGCACAAAGATTAATACGTACTTACTTGATATATGTTCAGGTATGTATTTAATAACAAAGCGTGAAGAATGTAATGCAGTGAGAAATTTAAATTATGGAATGGTATATGATAAAGATATATTATTAGAAATCAAGTATACTTACACTTAATGTTAAGCATATGGAACATGGTAGCAATATTTCTTAATATAACTAATACACTTTGAAACATGCTTAAAACTAATATTATATTTTTAAGAATTTGAAGATGTTATAACTTGTAACATTCAGTACCTATTTTTTAGTCGTAAGCAGATACTTAATGCCAATGGCCAAATAGTGAATTTACCTGGTTTTTATCGGGATGATATTTTATTGCTAATTTTTTATAAGCTTGCCGGATTTCCTGTGTAGTGGAGTGTTTTGTTATACCCAAAATCTCGTAAAAGCTTACATCGCTAAGGTTAACATTTCCGAATAAAACGAATAACACGATCACAAATTTATACCTGAAATAAATACGATTTAAAGTTAATTAAGAGGTGAAAGTATTATTTTTTTAAAGTAATGTGTTACTAAGGAAAGTAGAAACAAAATTCTAATACTTACATGGTGCCTAAAAGCCGGCAAGTGTGCTAAAAGTATATTCTCTCTGCGTGTTATGTGATGCATATGTTCACTCATTTACTTACTTTCTGAACAGTTTTTAGTTAAATGACTAGTTTATCTAAGATAGATAAATTATTTGACCCAATTTGGAAGATAAAACGTCTGTTTACTTTTTGTGTAGGTGTCGAGGTGCAATCACTTGCTTTACCGTCTGACTGACACTACTGACAGCAGTGACAGCTGGCCTCTGTCAAAATTTTAGGACGCCCATTCACCACAGAATCTTTAAGCTGCGTACACACGGTGCCAATGAATGAATGAAATGAAGTATGTGTAGTCTGGCCATGAATCTATAGCTGGTCAAGCAAATCTTGTCAGTAGAAAAAAGAGCGAAATTCAAAGTTTCTATGAGACGCTATCCCTTTTTCTACTGACAAGATCTGCTTGACCAAGTATATATGTATAGTCTGTCAAGCCATTTCTGTTAGTACTTAGTAGTAAAAATCGGCAAATTTAAAAAATGTAGGCGCGAAGTGTAAACGTTCCGTAGAAAATTTGAATTCGCACGTTTTTCTATTGGCAAAATGGTTTGACCGGCTATATCTATCAGTCTGGCAAACACAACTCGTAAGTCAGTAAGAATCAGGATAACTATACCGATCTCTTTCTTTTGGGAACCAGTACTAGCGTAAGACAAAGACAGTATGATTCTCTCGGTCTATGTTGGAATGAGACAGTCCTGGGCCAAATTTACTATTTATTAGGTACCTATTATACTAAGTTCGTTACCCTCAAGAAATAGAGGCAGCTGTTACCCCCATGCCCCATGATGCTTACTCCCAGTAAATACTTACCAATGAACTATGATATGATAATATCAACATAATTATCATTAACTCACATTATAGACGGGTCTAACGCGAATTATATTCAATTACCTTGATTTACCGACGTTTCGACACAGGTTTCACTGGTCGTGGTCGCGGCTGACTGATGTCCCAGCAAAATGTCAAAACAGAGATTTGTGCATCTACCCGACGAAAAGTGTATGGAAAAGTTTGGGGTAGACATCACATTTTCCAACCACCCACCACACATACTATGGGTCCTGTCATGAACGCCTGCTGTAATTATTGTGATTTTACTGGGATTGGGACATAAACCAAAAGTAAAATAAAAAAGGTGCCTGTTAAATGTTAATAGCAAAAAGTATCATTACATGTATCTCGTCTCAGTCTGCAACAGGAAAAAATATGTATAACGAAAACAACTGACATTCGGATGGCGACTGCTATAGTACCTGGTGCAGCGGTTCTGATGCAGCGTTGCGGTAATTTTAGTGACGGATTGAACTTTCTAATCAACGTTAGGAACGCAATTTATCAAGGAAATTTTAATCTTTTCTTTCCCGCTTCTGTAAAGGTCTGTTTTCTTAGGATAGCGGTGCCGTCATATAGCGGCCGTCTCCATATCATAATTATATCATATCATATCAAAATAATACGGATGGGGTAGTATTTTGTTTGGAGATGGCCACTATAGGGATACGACCTGTAACGCTGTACTAGCAATGCCGTAAAAGTAACGTGGCTGGAGACGTCAACCGAATATCGTCTTTAATGTATATCTATGTAAGTAGACTAAGTCAATATGCTCTGGTTTTTCCACTCGCCTAGCGCCTATAATGACACCGTTTTATGCTAGGTACGTACAGTCAACAATTTGATCCGTAGGCCACTATAGAAGTTAAACAAACTGAACTGATTATGACATGGTTCTATATTGGTATAGGTAGTGGCCTAGGAATCAAATTGGTTGACAGTAAGTACTTAATAATTACTCTTTTAGAAATAATGGTTCATTCTGCCTTCCCTTCCCTTCCCTTCTCTCTTTAACACTATGCCTGGACACTACTCCAGACACAATAAAGAGAACAATGGGATTACGCTTATAGGCGTCTAGACTAGTCGCCTATAAGCGTAGTGTCCACTGTCCACCAAGGTGTTAAATACAAATCCTTTTTATTTATTCCCCATACAAACTTCCACCCCCATATCATTCTTTTTTCACCCTTAAAGGTATGGCTAAGTAAGTACTTATACAAAATTTCAACTAAATCAGTTCAGCGGCTTAAGCGTGAAGCGAAAACAGACAGACACACTTTCGCATTTATATCATTAGTATGGATGGATTAGATACAAGCTAAGTTTAATAGGAATAAATAGTCATCGAAAAGGTGATTCAGCCCATAGGTACTTAAACGCTGAAAACACTCACCCACACACTCTAAATCTGAAGTCTCTAAACCACTTAAAATCCATTCAGCGCGTACCTATGAAATAAGTAGAAGTAATTCTAACGTAGGAATATTACTTATTTGCACAAACAGTGTTATCAATGCATTTATTCAGTTAGTTTATAAATCATTGTTGCTGAATCGTTTATCAAAATGGTGCGCTGGGTATTCATGACTTTACTAATCGTTGGTGTTTTGAAAGTGTCTTCGTCCGAAAGTCTTTACGATGAAAATTTATATGAAAGTGTATTGGACAATGTGACTTGCCAGCGGCATTTAGAGGAGATGGAGTATTTCCAATGTAAGTGCTTACTTTTATAATTCATCAGCATATTCAACACTTACCTATCTCAAGTTAGAACGACGACTACGACAAGGTTGTAAGTTTCCGATACGGCCTACCCCGTTCACTTGTGACATCACAGTTATTCAAATAAGTTAAATTTCCCTATCTAGGTAGATATGTAGAGTTAGATCAAGAAAAGTCTACAACGATTTTGATAGCACACACAGTGCAAGTGTTATTTTTTCGTCAAAATCGTTGCAGACTTTTCTTGATCCAACTCTAAACGTTTTGAACCGTCCTTATAGTGACTGATTTTCATGTGATATATACTTAGGGCATACTGAAAATTCCTAGACTGACCACTTAGAAAAAATAAGTCGTCTCATATAAATATCAGAATCCAGAAACTTTCAGTATGGCCCACGTAATACCAAGACGATTAGATATATGGATTGAAATTTAAATCTTAATTGTTTTGTTCCAGTTTTCGATGCCGGCGGCAGGATCCCCCAAAGCATCACGCTCGGTGGTCAAGGTAGTCTTGGCAACTACCAGCAATGTCTCTCAATTGCCCAGCGTGTTCCAAACGACACAATCATCGGTAAATACTGCATGATCGGAGTATCCTTACAGCAGAACAGCCTTATACCTCCGGCTTTAAATACTGGGGATAATCTAGGACTAAACGGAACCCTTTTTGAGCTGATTAAGATGAGCGAGAACGCCACTGAAGTTCAGAATGGATTTCGGCTTAAAAGGGCTATCGGGGCCATGATGGGGCAAGAAAATTTCAGGTATAGGATGACTTATTAATTTAATCGAATTTTAACCGTCGTGAGTCATACCAACATTAGCTATATCATAGAGAAAACTTATATTTCTCTGTGATATTCTTCTTATTCTTTCTTTCTTTCTTTACTAAACTTATTAAATAAAGAGTGGTAACTTCATACATCCGTTTTATTTGGTTTTATTAACAAAACGCGTGTTATTTCGTAGTCGACATCTAACGTCAAATAGAGGAACTATCAGTACCGCCACTTGACATTAAATATCACAAGTGTCGCTACTGACGAAAAATGTGCTACTAAAACAATTTATAACTAATATTAGAGGCAGAAGGAGTTGAAAATAACGTTCGGGTTAATTCGGTTATAATAATAACTGAAACTTGTTGAAAAGTAGAGTTTTCGTTCGTCGTGCCATCTATTGTCGACTAGCAGTACTGAGAGGGATCCTATCTCGTCGCATAATAATTGATTGTCATAATGTAATGTTACGCATAAAACTCTTTTCGCATATTTTTTCTCCAGCTGAAACAGAAAGTATTTTCTAAAATATTTTGCATAGGTTGTATAGAATAGGGTAGGTTAGGTTAGGTTTGTGTTATAATTTTTCAGAAATGTTAATATTTCCAGCACAATAACAATTATGCGAAATGAGTTTTATGCGTAACATTACATTAGGACAATCAATTATTATGCAACCCAATATGGACCCGTACTGAGAAATTCCGCCACTTGACGTTAGATGTCGACTGCGAAATAACTCATTTTGGTAAGAAAACTGATGTATGGAGTTACCGCTTTTTAGGGTTCCGTACCCAAAGGGTAAAACTGGACCCTATTACTAAGACTTCGCTGTCCGTCCGTCCGTCCGTCCGTCCGTCTGTCACCAGGCTGTATCTCACGAACCGTGATAGCTAGACAGTTGAAATTTTCACAGATGATGTATTTCTGTTGCCGCTATAACAACAAATACTAAAAACAGAATAAAATAAAGATTTAAATGGGGCTTTTAAATCTTTATTTTATTCTGGGGGGCTCCCATACAACAAACGTGATTTTTGACCAAAGTTAAGCAACGTCGGGAGTGGTCAGTACTTGGATGGGTGACCGTTTTTTTTGCTTATTTTGATTTTTTTTTTTGCATTATGGTACGGAACCCTTCGTGCGCGAGTCCGACTCGCACTTGCCCGGTTTTTCTGTACTTAGGTATATTTCTCTAGGCTAATATTGACTCTTACATCCTTTGCTAAGAGTATTCGCCACTTTTATATTTTCTAGGGATATGTCAACCTCTCAAAACAGCTTGGAAGTAAAGGTGGCGGTCTGCCTGCCAAGAAGCTGTACAACAAAACAGGCCTTCGGGCAGTACGCTGACATGCTGAACGTGTCTTACAGTGACCTCTATTGCCGACTGCCTGGTGACAAGCTTTTCTCGACAGCGGATTATATTGCAGTGTAAGAAAACTAACTTTACTTTTTTACGTTTATACTTTAAGAGTCCGCAGCAAGCTCGGTTCTCCATACAGACGTTTGCTCTGAAACTTGCAGTTATTATGTTAGTTTTTTGTTTTCAGGATTACAATAGTGATTTTGGGGACGCTTACTGCGTTAAGTACTATTTATGATTTATACAACGTGTTCTTACTTGTAAAAGGTAATAAAATCTATTTATTTTTTAACCGAATTAAATATTTGCACACTTGATAAGTATAGTCACTTGCAATAATATGTTACACAACGAAGGCAGCAAAAATATCTGAGGGACTACCGCGAACCACGTTCGAAGTGTTGCCTCCCTGTCAACCTTACGCACAAATTTACAAGTGCGATTGAGAGGCAACACGTCGAACGTGGTTCGCGGTAAGTCCTCTGACACGATCTTTTCGTAGAGCCATAAGAGCGTGTCACACATCTTTGCGGTCTTCGAAGAGTAACATATTATTGCAAGTGAATGTACCTTTTTTATGTTCCAACAGCTCCTGCTGAATCAAATAAGCTTCTAACCAGCTTCTCAGTGTTCACAAACACACGTCGCTTATTCACTTTCTCCAAGACCCCAGGGTCCATCGAATGCTTGGATGGCCTGCGGTCTCTTTCAATCCTCTGGGTTGTAATCGGACACTCATTTTCAAATATGTTCAATGGGATCACTATCAACTTAGTGGACGCTTTTGTGGTTAGTATACTTTTTCTTTGTTATAATTAACTTTCTTATAGCGTAAAATCGGATTATGTTATTTAAAAAAAACTAGCCTTGGGGTGGTATTTCTCGTATCCAATTTCTTTGTCCAATGTGTATTGCGTCTTACATTTTGTTTTAATGAGAGAGTGAGAATGGAAATGTGGACTACCACCGTTATACATGAGCGTCATTATGTCTTTTCACTTTGCAATAAAATCCGTTCAGTTTAGCTATGGAATAAAGAAAAGACAAATAACAGATATTACTTTCCTATTAATAATATTAGTATGGATGCCCCGTTATGAAACAGTATGGTGATACTTTAATTTTGCTATTATATGTACCTAACCAAAAGCTCCATCTAGTTTCGAGTAGCTGAACTAACCTTTATAAACTTAATATTAGAACTGCAAGTAAAACTACGTGTCTCATTTTTAGCGTGGCCCATTATTATGCAATAAATTAACAATCATACATAAATAAGTAATAAAAACTTTCTTATACATAAATTTAATAAAGTAGATAAATTTAATTGAATCTGGGGGTAATCTGTACTAATATTGAGGTCGTCTATAACTGGAAGATTAGCGTTTATTAACATATATTTCATTCCAGCTCCAGTAGGTCAAAATATGGAATATTGTTCAACATCCAAGCTTTATTTTCTTATTTTTAGTGGGCCTTTAGTTCAAAGGCAACGTGGCTAGTATCTGCAGTGCTGGCCGTGGATACTTTTTTCATGATGAGCGGTCTTTTAGTTGTCTACACTACTGTAAAGAAAATGACGCCAAGTAAGTTGAATAAAAAATGTAATCTTAATTTGTACCGAAATTAATCACTAGATGGCTCTGTTATGAGTACAAACTGGCTAACGCTTGGTAGATGTAGAATCAACACGTTATTGTTATAGTGTTGTTACCGATACAGTCAGTCAGACACTTTCGCATTTATTAAAAACTAGCTGTTGCCCGCAACTGAGTTTGCGATATTTTTGATATCCCTATCCGACACAAGGTCTGAAGGGATTGCCGTCTTTTTGACGAAAAGAACATGAAAATCCAATATGGGAATAGTTATTTTTTCTGGTGCCCTATTGATATCGAGGTAGGAAAACTAATCCGGCGGAGCAGGAAACACTTTTCCACCTCTACTACGCGTGAGTCGTCAAGACGAACGCAGGTACTAGTAATACCTAAGCACAGACTTGCAAAAACGGGCAACTTCTTCCAAATTATAGGTCCACGCATTTATAACAGGTTACCTACTGATATAAAGGACGTTGCTTCAGACCTCATTTTTATAAAAAAACTCAAGTGTTTCCTGATCAAAAAGGCGTTTTATTCGGTCAAGGAATTCCTAGAAGCCTGACGAATGTTAAATGGAAGCTATTATTATTATTCCCAACGTATTGGAACGGGGTATAATTATTTTATTGACAATTTAATTATTACTATTTTTCAAATGTTATAATGATACCTACTTTTAATTGTATATATTTCAGACATACCTATATAATTTATAATAATAATGTAGATTACGCATCTGTATTCTGTGACAATGTATGATCAATACAAATAAAGAATATGAATATGAATATGAATATGAATATTCCGAAAAAAATTACCCCGATTTTTGTTTCGCCGACAACGATTCGCCGACGGGTTCTTTGGCAGAGTAACGATTGGACGAATCTCATTACGCATAGTAGTCGTTTGCAAGAGTAGTCAATAAGCAGAACATTGATACGCATATTTACTATTCGTAGAATAATCATTTAGTAACTGTCATAATTACCCGAGAAACCATTGGTCGAAACACAATAGGTCGAATGTTCATTTGGAATTAATATTGACTAGAAAAACTTCTCTCTAACTTATTATTTTACTAAATTAACTTTGACATACTCGTAGTGCGTAGGTATTCATTGAAATTGGTTAAAAAGCAGTTTAGGTTAGTTTAGAACTGCACCCCTAAGAAAACGAACCGTTGCTGGAAAACTGGGTTAGGTTAGGTTAGAACTGCGACCCCCAAGTAAACGAACTGTTGCCAGAAAATTGGGTTAGGTTAGAACTGCGACCCCTAAAAAAATTATTCTTTCCAGAAAAGCAGATTGCGTTAAATTAACGACTCAATAAATAAAATTCATCTGAATCTTAAATTTTGGTAAAAACCGTATTTATAAGAAGTAACTTTTCTACAGGTCCATGATTCTGTGAAATGAAATTACATGAACAAATTGTGCTTGAAACTAAACCAATGTTTTAATTTTTTGCTGAACCATAAATAATCTCGAACTAAAATTATTTGAAGTAAATATTGTGTAAAGATTATTTTGCCATTAGAAATTACTTGAATTTTTTTCTGTGAAACAAAAATCTATAGAAAAATTGCCGGCAAAAGAAAGCTAAACCATATAAATATAATGATTTTTATAAACCATAATTTACTTAAAAAAGGATAATATTTTATTTCATCCTTTTGGGTGTGGATTTTCTTTATTTTTGCAAAAAGTTTTTGTTTCGAAAATAACGACTTATACAGGGCGATATCTGGGTCGTGATTCAAACCTATTGTACTTAACTCGGTAAATTAACGCGATGTTAGGTATAAAGTTAATTTTTAAATAATTGCAGCTATTCATTAATTAATCAACAATTTAAGTATCCCAGTTAAAAACACAAATTATGGTTACCTTACAATTACTGTTAAAACCTATTTAATAAACAACTGATTAGATGAGTAAGAAATGTCAACCGTCACTGTTATGACAAAGTCAAAACTTTAAAATAAATAAAATCATTCAAAGATTGTACATTGAGTTCATTAATTCTGGTAATTTTAAAGATAATTAAGCAGAAAGATGCCCGCGGCATATCCGTTTTCAAATGTTGAGCGGTAATATTTTATTACCAAGCACGTCGCGCTAACACTACTCGGGATTTATTTCACCAACGTTTTCGATTATGATACGATATGTTGAGAAAAGTGGTGCCTGAATTACTGCGAGAAGTGCCGGAACATTACTTGCATAACCTACACTATCAACACGCTGGTGCTCCGGCTCATTTTGAACACCGAGTACGCAATTACCTCGATGAACAGTTCCCCGGGACGTTGGATTGGCCGAGGCGGCGGCGGACCCGTGGCAAGGCCTCCACGTAATCCCGACCTGACGCGTGACGCCCTTGGATTTTTTTCTCTGGGGCGAAATCAAAAGATTGGTGTACCATCGAAGAGCTTTGTCAGCGAGATATTGGAGCATTTGAAAGTGTGAAAATGGATCACTTTGCTCTCGGCAGATTAAAAGATAACCTAAGAGGACGAGCCGAATTGTGTCGACAGCAAAACGGATCACACTTTGAGCAGCTCCTGAAGTATGTTTAAGTTGTGATCGTATTTGTTAAAAGCTTGTGGAGTCTCCGTCCCAGTGCTTGTAAATAATTTTAATAAAGTTTTTAAATTATTTTTAAACTTTTTAATTGCTTTTACACTGAATGTAAAACCGAAGATAAGTGTTATCAGTTAATTATCGTAAGTTACCACTACTTTCTCTTCGAGATTCTAGATGTTTGTCTTGTCAAGTTGTAGGGTGACCATGACCCTAAATAAGAAATTATTTTGTATTTTATTTTTGTATGTGCAAAAAAAATACAAATTAATGCACTCTAATCTACAGTGTTGTGTTCCTAATTAAGTGGCAAGTCTTATTTTTCTTTCTTGCTACACGACCCAGATTTCACCCTATAATTATAAAATGTGAAATGTTATTCGACTAAACATTGTTTAAACGAAACGATTACTCTGCTAAATGAAAATCGTCCAATAATAGTTACTTCTAATTTACACAGAATCGAACTAAACGGTATGTGAACGAAGAGTTTACGTAACGTTAGTCGACCAAAAGTTACATTGACAAATAAATGACTCTGCGAAACGATGTTCGGCGAATCGTTGTCGGCGAATCGATGATCTGCTAAAAGTTTCTCGGAGAATCATTAGGTACCCATTTTTTCTACAAGGGGCCAAAGTTGTTGTTTAAGAGCCCTTCAACGTGCACACTAGCGCCACAGCTAAATAAACGTGATTATTTAAATTTAACGAAATATATTGAAAAAAGGGGGCCGCTACGTACTGTATTGTATATTTAAGAACCTTTTTAATACATCAAACTAGTTTTTATGTTGCTGGTTTCGTCGATCTAGGAACTCAAAACAAAAACGGCCGTTTTAACTTTGGACGCATACAATGACGAATCCATTACAGTTAAGGGCCCCCCCACATCTGGCGTCTTTCGAGCGTCGGCGTCTACAATTCTATGGCTGCTGCTCGACGCAACGTCGACGCAGCGTCGACGCAACTGCGCAGCGACGTCATTTTCCATAGCGCTGACCAGACGCCGTCAGACGCCGACGCTCGAAAGACGCTAGATGTGGGGGGGCCCTAAAATTCTATTCCGTACATTTTCGAAATCAACTGCCAACTGTCAAATAAGCAGAATGCCCCGCTGGAACGATCCAACAAGTCACGAATTATGTACTCACATTACAATTTCCAGTGTCACTAATGAGAAACATCCACCTGTTCTACCTTCACCGCCTGCTGCGCATGTTTCCGTTGCTGGCTGCAGTGGTGCTGTACCAGTCGTCGCTGATCCAGCACAGCGCGGACGGGCCCCGCTGGCCTGCACTGGCCACCAGCATACAGAACTGCCGCCATTGGTGGTGGTCTACTCTACTGCATGTGCAGAACTACGTCAACTTGACTGAGATCGTGAGTAGTAACATCGAGTTCTACTTACACCTGCTGGGAAAATTGCCGTAGTTGGTTCCAGTTGACTTTTGACTTCTGATGGTTCAACATTGAGAGGTTTAAGTACCAATGTTTTGCAAGTGAGTGGGTTCACCCTTTCACTACGCATGATGTGATATCACATATCACGTCTAATCTATAAGAGCTTTCGCTACGGCGTAGAGCGCTACGAAATAAGGCGCACTATAGAAAAGCTAAGCAGAGCGGTATCATTATAAAACATAATAGTTATCATAACACTGCCGTATTCGAACTTCAAGATATTCACAAGAGACGGATGTACTAGATCCATTCTAGATACGTTATAGTTTATATGAGTCGCTTAACTTCAAACTCGGGTAAATCCATCTGTCAGATTATGCGATTTTGGTATTAAGAAAACGTAATAGGGTGGATATTTGCTGAGAGGGTCAAATGGATTTACCCGAGTTTGAAGTTAAGCGACACATATATCAACTAGTTCTCTTTTGCAGCGCAATTCGGGCAACCAATGTCACTTTTACATTAGATAGAGTAAGATATCTAATAGATATGAATTAGATCTCTAAGTCATATCCTGTGGAAATCGTTCAAGAGTATCTCCAGAATCGCGCAAATGTCAAATATCTTAAACATATCGTTATCGTATCTTGGTGATGTCTAAAAGATGTCTAAATAGATGTCTATTTCAAAATCCGAATCGGGCCCAGAATAATGATTGCCCCGGGTTAATTTTCAACGCAACGCGCAGATTCTACGATTTCAGTCCGTTATGGTGGTTATACTTAATAAGTACCTACATATTTAAAGTTCGAAATGGAGTCGGTGGACGGTAATTATAGTTTTTTCAATTATAATTACAGTACACCGCCATTACGAGTTTTTGCGGCATCCTTGCTCTCATTCTCATGATAATATAATTGTGTAAGTATGGCAATTGTCTTCCAGTGCCTCGGCCACACTTGGTACCTCTCTGTGGATACGCAGCTTCACCTATTGTCGCCTCTGGTTCTGTTCTGGGTATTACGTAGCCGTCGCTCCGCCTGGATTGGCCTGGCCTCTGGTCTCATGGCCTCCATCATCTGCGCCACCACTTACACTTATATTAAGAACTATCCCGGAGTGTCTTTGCTGGGGTAAATAATTATAGTATACCGGGTGTGGCCTGTAACACGAGCAAATAATTAAAACATAGATTGTACTCCTCAAACGGTGACACTTTTGTTCAACAACTTTTAAAAATTATGAAGCATTTAGACTCCCTATTTTTTATACAAAATAAATATTATCTTCAATGGACGCCATCGCCACGCCATTATCATTATGATTGACGTTGCTTGTCACGCCTTAAACATAACAAAATTCGCAATACATTGCATCTTAGAATAAACTTTAAAGTGTATTAAAAATCAAACCACAAGTTATTTTTAAAAGTTGCTGAACAAATGTTGGTCTGAATGAGGAGTACAGTTTAATTTTTTGCTCATATTACAGGCCACACCCGGTATATATTATACTTACATTACTTAAGGCTGTTGAGGTGTAACGACTTAAGTATTGAATTTACTAGAATTAGCAATAAATATTAGGCCGTGTCGGTTCCGTCTTGGTAAAACGTGGAAGCCAGAGAAATGCTGGCACTTTTATATAATATAACGGACATGTTTTAAATAAAAAATTAAGGATGATTCACGCTAAACCGGGCCGTGTCCAGGCCGGAGCTTCCGGCGTTTACTTTTCTAAGACATGACAGGCGATCACGTGATGCTTTCCACAGAAAACGATGCGCTGGAAGCTCCGGGCCGCACACGACCCGGTCTAACGTGAGTCATCCTTTACACTGAACATCGGACACAAGAAAACTCTAACAGACCAATTCGAATGTAACATTAGAGTTCCGAATGATATTTGGATCATGTTATTTAGGTATGTATTTCCTTCTACTACGTTGAACTTGAATTTGGACCATAGTTGTAAGCTGTGGACTAAAGTTACCTGATTTTACGTACGGTAATCAATCAATGAATACAAATACCATTTTTAAGCATGGGGTTCGACATAAGTTTACTGCTGGATTACTTCAAACACTACTACGTGAACACCGTGACGAGATCGCCGCCCTTCGTCGTGGGCATGGTACTTGGTTATCTGCTTCACATTTGGCGAGAACATCCGAGGAGGTTACCTAAGGTATTTAACAAAGCGATATCCGTATTCATAACATTGATTACTTAATCATTTCTCAATTAAATTATGAAAATATTAACTTATTTTTATTTCTTGGTCACGTAGAGCATAGTCTGGCTACAGTTTCACTAAGGCTTTGAGGGTCAATCTTGCAAAGGCTAGTTGCCATAAGACATCTTTATTGCTTTAACCTAACATGTGTTTTTCAGTGGTTCCTAGCAGCTGGTTGGGCGGCCGCGTTCGCACTTGGTACTGGGATGGTTTACAGCAACAACCCGGACGCCAAGTTTTCCCAGTTCTGGGCAAATTTCCTCAACTCGTTCATGAGGGGGCTCTGGGCGGTGGCAGTCGGCTGGGTCGTGTTTGCGTGTGCTGCTGGATATGGAGGTTTCACGCTATTTTGTTGTTTGCTAATAGACCGGTCGACCATAATTACTTACTCTCTGCATCTGGCCCGTATATATATCCATAAACTTTTTTCATAATACAACTAAAATGCACTACGATTGTAGCATCAAATCAAGCTTTTAAAAATCTTTTATGTTTAAATAAAATAGATTGACTTGGCCATGTTTCATGAAAATCTGTTCAGCCGTTTAAAGATCATCAGCTCTTTTCTAGTTGATGAGGGGATCTGATTTGTGTCATAGATAATTTTACCCCGAGTGTTCTTAGCCATGTTTCATGAAAATCTGTTCAGCCGTTTGAAGATCATCAGCTCTTTTCGTTGATGAGGGGATCTGACTACCTTCCATATGTCCTATTGATTCGAAATTTGGTACCGTGTTACTTCAATGATATTGAAACAACATGGTAAGGTAACCCATGACTTTAAATATGACATGTTAGAGTAAGGTTTAGATTTCGAAGGTGGGTAATTAAATGGGATTAATTAGGCTCCATTTCCACTGCGGCAGAAACAAAATGGACAAATAGCGACTTGGACGAATCGCGATATGGGCGAACGGCGTATATGATACTTAACTTGACGAACCACGTAATGGACAAATCGCTACTTGGACGAATTACAATTTGGACTAACAGCTATCAAATCACATAAAATACCAAAATTTTGCTACGTGTTCTACGCCGTAGCATTGTAGCCGCGACCTACGTAGCAAATTTTACTTAGACAGTGCCATCGAAAGAGTTTAAGTAATTCGAGAAAAATTGTTTTTTCAGTAGAATTGGAAATAATGGCTGTCATTTAGTGGAGGTATTATAAAAATAAAATTAATAAAATTATCAATTTTTTGAAGATAGTCAATGAACCTGCATTTTTAAATGCTGCATATTTGCAAAACTTTGTAAAGTACAGTGCTTATGTAAAGTTGTAGGTTTTTGTGTGTTGTACCTATCTTTATTAGGCTGTTCCGAAATCCTCTAATTAATTTATAATATATTTTTATTTTTCTTTTATTTCAGGGCCCATAAACTGGTTTCTCTCCTTAACGATGTGGAAGTTCTTGGCCCGCATATCCTATGCACTGTATTTGATCCACTATCCGATCCAGTTCATTATAAGAGGGCAAAGTGACTTGCCTGTCATGTTCAGCCTAAGGAACTTGGTAAGATGAATCTCTACTGAAAACAAGTTATTTTCAACTGTACTTAATCATCAAAGTTAATATCAACCTCGTAACCGGCTGCTAATTTGCGATGGGTAAAATTCAATTGTTTATTGTACCTATTGTTTTTCTGGGATGTGAAGTAATATTTGGTAATATCTAATACGTATAATGTAGCTACATTAAGAAGCATTCTATAAATTATATATGAACTTAAAAATAAATGGCTCGAGTTTCGCACGTGGCACCTTATTTAATGCGCACTTTTTTGAGTACATACATATCATACCTAAATAATATTCAACAATTATTGGTTGAGTGCAAATACTCGAACTGGGGCAGAACCAAGCTGTGCGAGCGTAACTCATACCAATCTCATTTGTTTTGATGTTAACATTTAATTTAAAATGGTTCCTTAAAATAGTTATGTATTTAAATAGTTCGTCTCTAGACTAATCCAAGAGAATTAGATAAAAATTAAGATAAAAAATATTATCTAGCAAGATACTGGGCACGAGTTAAGTTAAATGGATGCGTATTGTGACTTAACATTTTCAGTTTTACGTGTTCTACACGGATATTTCACTGTCGTTGATGGTTGCGACTGCGTTGTGCGTGCTGGTAGACGCTCCTTTCTCCACATTACAGAAAATTCTGCTACAAGGTACCTTTTAATTCTCTGCTAATTTTGCTCATATGTTTATTAAGATAAAATTTAAAAATTAAGTTTTTAAATTTACCTCCGACGTTTCGAGGACGGCGATGTCCCCGTGCTCTCGGAGAAGACTGGCTAAAGTTGACATCAAGATCTTATAGGCGCGCGAGTTTTTCGAACTACCCGCACTTGGTATGAAGTCCCCTCGTTGTGAATGAGTAAAAATCGTGAAAGTTTAAATCAGTGTCTTCAAATGTTTAATCAAAATCTGAAAAGTTATAGGCGATTTAATGCTCACCCTTTGAACGCCTCGCTGTGTTCTACATTCCTCAATCCGTAACTCTACTATACGTATTCTCTTATTATGATTTCGTAATTATAACTTCACAGTAACTAGCAGGTAGGTAGGTATTAAAATTTTATTGTTAACTGAGGTACTCTTTTTCAGAAAAATCGAAACCACCACCTTCCAATGGACATCCACCTTCTAATGGAGTCTCCTCATCCACCGAAGTATTAGTAAATAATTAAGGAAGAGTTACTGTATTTTTTTTAATTTTCCAAGTAAATAAATTGTACATGTATTTGTATATACATCTAAAAGTACCTATTACCACCACCTATGCCTATATGTAATACCTTATTTGTACCTACATTTATATAAATATGTATTTTATAGAGAAGGCAAATTCACATTGCAGAGAGAGAAAGTAGTCTATTTATGTAAATTAATAGTTTTATTACTTATTTGACCTATTAAAGGGTTACACACGATAGCCAGTGCCTCGTGCATTCTCCGTTACCGATTTGCGACTAATTGAACTTCGATAATCAATTCGTAGAAAGACTAGCTAGCGCAATAAAGACTATCTACTTAGTTCTGTGTTAATCGGGTTTAAACTCCTTTGGGTTGGTTATTGGTTATCTTTAATTAGGTTTAAGTATAATCGTAATTATTATATTTATTGTTTTGCTTATGTTCGTTTAGCTCAAGAGGCCTGTTCGAAATTTCAAAATCTTAACTTTATCTATCATTGATATATATGATACGAACTTACACAACTCGCTTTATTTCGCTCGCTTGATGCGCGCGCGTTGCACTGCGAGACGTGTATCGTAATTATTATATCAATAACAAGTTAAACTATAAAACCTCAAATATGCCTCTAGATCACACGGGCCACGTGTGACGTGTGACAATCCAAACCATTGATGCATAATCAGAGGAAGGTAGTGACCAAGGCCTATTGACTTCCTTGGAATGACGTGACCCTTCATAATTGTACATGTGTGCTCCGTTTCTAGAGCTGTATTGCCAGTAATTACCATAAAAATATTTTACTACAGCAACATTGCTAGAACTGGCTTTGTCTATACGATTTCTAGGAACAAATCCAATTATTTTATCAAATATATTTTGATTTGTATTTTATGAAGTAGTCAAAGTCATATGTAAATTATTATTTATTTTTTGAAATATGTAAATTATTATCTATTTCAGTTTGTCTTTGTCTATGTTCATAAAATCTATGAAGGGTAGACGTGCCTCTACCCTCCTTAATAAAATTTAAAAAAAAATCTTTGTCAATAGGCCTCTTTGATAGGCCTTGATTTGAGTCTGGCCGGTAAGAACATAGACAAGACAAAAGTCTGTAATGTCAATGCTGTCATTTAAGTCATTTAACGCCAAAAATATAAATTTTCATATAAAACGATTTATTCACTTGAAATATATTTATTTACCTATTAATTTAAAAATAAAAACTATTCATATAAATAAATAATAAATAAATATTATAGGACATTCTTACACAGATTGACTAAGTCCCACAGTAAGCTCAAGAAGGCTTGTGTTGTGGGTACTCAGACAACGATATATATAATACACAAATACTTAAATACATAGAAAACACCCATGACTCAGGAACAAATATCTGTATCATCATACAAATAAATGCCCTTACTGGGATTCGAACCCAGGACCATCGGCTTCGCAGGCAGGGTCACTACCCACTAGGCCAGACCGGTCGTCAAAATTCATATGTACGAGCAACATATCTAAATGCGTCTTCGCACAGACTTAGTTAAATTTAAACCGTTGTCGCTCTTCCTTCCTTGCTGTATTATGTATCCGGCAATGGCGACTTCATCAACAATTCTTATCCGGATTATGAAAAGCCCTAATGTGTGTGTGGAAACCGTTGTAGTAAACCAGAAACAGCGATAATTTCAAGGTAAGAAATATATCAATCTTTAAATAAAAATGAGCGTAGTAATTACCAAATTCAAATATAATAATTTAATCTTACTATCCCCGTAAGTCCCGCGGACGCCATATCGCGTCCGAAATTATAATCTAAATTCATCATAGATGTAAAACCTCTCATTGTTTACGAGTAAGCTGGTAAATTTAGACCTTAGGAATTAGCGACGTTAGTAATTAGGAAGTTAGATTATATTGTTTAATTTGTGACTATTTGGTTTTAGAAAGTGAATCATGGCTTGAGCGTGTGATAATAATATAATCCTGGCCCGTCATATGATTTCTTGGAAAAAGCTCAAAGGGCACGTATCTGCTGCATATACAGACTAGTTTTCCGGTGACCAAGAACGCTGCGTGGACCTGTGGAGCAGAAATGTCCGATAACCGGATAGATGTAATAACAACTTGTAACCATTTGCCATATCAATGTATGTATTCATATGTATTGCTCCTAACATATATACACTAATCCTAATATGAATGAAAATATTTATATCTTAATAATACGTAACTTTTTGTAACCTTTTATATTTGACGAATTTTTAAATATAGTACCTAATCATTATCTTATAACGTATTTCTTTATTTATTTGTGATATGCTAATTTAAGAGCCCAACAACGTGCACACTAGCACCACTGCTAAAATATATAATCGTGATTATTTAAGTTAAATTTAAATTTTACACGTATTTAAAAAAGTGGCCGCTACTGACTGTATTGTGTATTTAAGTACCTTTTGAATACATCAAGCTAGTTTTTATGTTGCTGGATTCGTCAATCTATGAGCTCAAAACAAAAACGGCCGCTTTAGTTTTGAACGGGTAGGTTGACGAATCCAGTAACATAAAAATTAGTTTAATGTATTCAGCAGTGGCGCTAGTGTGCACGTTGATGGGCTCTTAAAAACCTGACCCCAACAAAAAATAAAATAATACAAAAAGAAATTCCCTCTCCGGGATTCGAACCCAGGACCATTAGCTTCCTGAACTGGATTACTGCCAATACCCGCTAGGGGCGCTAGGCTAAACGGGTTGTCAATTCTAATTACAATGGTATCCTACCGAGCGCTAGTAGTATAAACGAACTTTTGAAGGGGACATTTTTTTGTATGGAGTTATCGTTCTTCTCCTAGTGAGTATTATCCCACCAAAAACATAAATGTAAAAAAGGAGAGCCAAGTTCAATACAAAAATTATGCTTGGCTGTGGGGCTCGCCGCAAAAAGAATGGAGATCTAAATGAGTGCCACTGCCAAGTTCTATGCAAAATCCAAATATGTATTTATAGGAACAAAATAACATTATAAACAAGTATTAAACTCTATTACTTTGCTTTATTGGATACCTATGACAATTGCTGTTATTTAAAAAAATGTGAGATCTTAAAGTAGGTTAGATTTGACTTGGCCAGTTTTCATTATATCAATCATTTTATATATATTGTAATTCTGATAAAACCTGGCCAAGCCAAATCTAACCTACTTTACGATCTCACATTTTTTTAAATAACAGCAATTGTTATAGGTATCCAATAAAGCAAAGAAATAGAGTTTAATACTTGTTTATAATGTTATTTTGTTCCTATAAATACATATTTGGATTTTGCATAGAACTTGGCAGTGGCACTCATTTAGATCTCCATTCTTTTTGCGGCGAGCCCCACAGCCAAGCATAATTTTTGTATTGAACTTGGCTCTCCTTTTTTACATTTATGTTTTTGGTGGGATATCAATACTTTTTGTAAAGAAAACTAGGCAGGTATTGAGATTTAATGTTTTTTCTTGTGTTTCCGCTGTATGGTTTTTACTTCTGTTCTTTGTATAATTATGTGGTGCCGCGCGCCGCCGACGACACACCGTTGGCCGGTTGTTTAGAGCGTATTACAAGTTTTTTGTATGGGGACACCACTTATTTTTTGACTAAACTTTATTTTAATATAGCAAATATAATAATACATATATTGGGGTAGTTTCAAATATCTGCTTGTAACGGTTCCAACGCTACAATAAAAAAATATTTTTTTGTATGGGGACCCCCCCTATTTTTTAACTTTTTTTTGTTTTTAGATTTTTTCCTACGCTTACACACAATCACCGAGCTGGATTCCAAATTTCATCCTTCTAGGTCATCTGGAAGTAGGTTAGGTTTAGGTACTTATATGTCAGTCACAATAAAAAATGTTTTTTTTGTATGGGGACCCCCCCTATTTTATAACTTTTTTTTTATTTTTAGATTTTTTCCTACGCTTTCACACAATAACTGAGCTGGATTCCAAATTTCATCCTTCTAGGTCATCTGGAAGTAGGTTAGGTTTAGGTACTTATATGTCAGTCCCAATAAAAAATGGTTTTTTTGTATGGGGCCCCCCCTATTTTTAAACTTTATTTTATTTTTAGATTTTTTCCTACGGTTACACACAATAACCGAGCTGGATTCCAAATTTCATCCTTCTAGGTCATCTGGAAGTAGGTTAGGTTTAGGTACTTATATGTCAGTCCCAATAAAAAGTGGTTTTTTTGTATGGGGCCCCCCCCTATTTTTTAACTTTACATTATTTTTAGATTTTTTCCTACGGTTACACACAATAACCAAGCTGGATTCCAAATTTCATCCTTCTAGGTCATCTGGAAGTAGGTTAGGTTTAGGTACTATAAGTCATAAGTCAGTCTTAAAATTTACGACTTTTTGACCTTCATACCTTTATAACCGTTTGAGCTAGCTTCATGAAATTTGGGCTTCTAGATATCCTTATGGATATAATTAAACACACGTAGTTTTATGTGTTTACGTCAAAGATGTTTTGAGTTATAGAAGGGTCAAAAGTGGCACCAAGTGGTTCGTGTAATATTACACTTGGCGCTGGCTAGCCAGTTCCTTTGCTTGAACTTGGCTTGACACGCTGCCGCGTGTCTAGATATTCTTTGGTAGTGACACCGCCGTGACGAGCAAATAGAAATACAGCTCTATTCAGCAGTTACCATATTTTCGTACCTCGATTAAATTAAAAACGAAGCAAGTAACTTTTTTATTTGATACATGTAAAGGCTGATTTAGACGGCGCGCGAACTCGTATGCGATTTTGATTACATTGAGGACTATTGGTTACAACCAATTCAGCCGACCAATCAAATACCGCAATGTAGTGAAACTCGCATGCGAGTTCTAGCACCGTCTAAATCAGCCTTAAGAGTAGATTTCATATAGTTATCTTGGAATGTAGGTCACGAGTTATAACAAGTCTAATTTCTGTCATTTTATTAGCACTTGATGTGAAATGGGTTCAGAATAAGGTAGACCTAAGTTGGCAGTGATTTTGATAGCCTAGACTGTGAAGGACTATTTAATCGTCATAATTTCATAGAAGTTAGACATTTAAAATAACACTTGCACAGTCTATGCTATCAAAATCGCTGTTTAGTAGCAAGTCACTGTTTCAGCAACTACTTACTTATTATGTATCTTTTTGGGACTCTATGCTTTTAGTCATAGTCGTTCTCGCGTTGCCGGGAGGCTTTTTGCCACAGCACGGCTCATTGGCAACTAATCCCAAAAATTGTCGTAGGTACTAGTTTTTACGAAAGCATCTGCCATCTTACCTTCCTTCATAGAGGGGAAACTAAGGCCATATTCTTATCCTTCACCGCGAAAAACGACTAGTAAATATCAAATGATACGATGATCTTACATAATTTCCGAAAAACCCATTGGTACGAGTCGGGATTTGAACCCGCATCCTCCAAATTGAAAGTCGCACGCTCTTATCGGTAGGCTACCACTGCTACCAGTCCTCATATAATGTTTTTAGTTTATAAAAAATGATGATACTGTACAAGTGTAAAGCGAAACCTTGCGTTCCTCTATCAGACTTCCTCCTGTTGCTTCGATGCCCCAGATGACAGGTCTAAATATAGAATCTTCTCGCGAATCCCAGGTCTTAGGTCAGCGTCTATTAATAAGCTGTATAATGCATGATAAGATTGATAAGGCACTTGTACCAGGGCAATCGTTATTGCCGTACAAGTACCATCATGTGTGTACCAAATCTAAGTGCCTACCTGTACTTACAGTATATCTAACAATTTAGAGTCTAGTACTTAAATAAAGTAGAGTAGATGACATAAAATATAATACCGCGTGTTGTTTACGTCTACTTCTGTTATTGTTTATGTATTGTTTTTATATAGGTGTGCAGTGAAGAGTATTTGTATTGTATATGTCCTGGGGGCTTAGCCAAGATGCCAATCGTTTTCGCCGTATTGAACGAAACGCTAATGGCGCACTAATATGGAAGAGTGATAGGGATAGACATTAGCGTTTTGTTCGCTACGGCGCAAACAATTGGCATATCTTGGCTCGGCCTCCTGGGCATCTTTCTCTGTCACTCTAATTACGCCTTCATTGGAGTAAAAGAAAAAGATAATAACAGCAATTTACGAATTTCGGTTATCGCGGTAGGCCCTCTGGTTCCTAGGCGCCGAAATTCAAAACTCGATCGAAAAGTTGAAACAAGACGTCCACGTGAACATACATGTGACGATCGAGTTATCTCGTATTGAGAATGGAATGACCTCTGAGTTTCATACGAGATACTACTAATACGGCCCCGACACTATCATGGATACTGACATTACTTTGACGGAATGACGTTTTTAGTGATAGTGTAGGGAGTGTCATGAAGGAATGACGGCAAGTAATGAAGTTTATTTTAATAATTTCCGTCAGTATTGGAGTTATGTCAAAGTAATGATACTAGAAATGACATTATACTGACAGTGAATTGGTTAGAATGATGAAATCAGAAATGACAGAAAGAATGATGGACGATAATGAAATTATTAAACATTTTTAATATTTTTGAAGAAATGTCAAAATAATGACATTATACTGATAGTGAGTGGAGCGCATCACTCTAATCCCTCATTCCGTCATTTAAAGTACTTTAGAAGAAGGTTTTATACTAACAAGAGTCATTACTGGCATTTAAATCAATAAGTGAAGTATACCTACTCTATTATCATTGCTCTAAAGTTTATTTTCACTTGACTCTTAAGAAAAAAGGAAAACATGCAGAATACTATGCACAAAGAAATTCTGTCCCTTTCTAAAACTTTCCATACATGAAATAAAAATAAAAAACCTTTTATTTTATGTTGTTTACAACAATTTAATTATATTTTTACCGGGAAACGCGAAAATCTAAATTTAGTTATCTGCCTCTTTATCGTTCGAATATGCAAAAGTGAGGATGATGATGATGAAAAGTGATAGAGAGGTTAGATAACGAAATTTCGTGTTTCGCGGTAGACCCCCAGATTGTGATGGATTGTGGTAGTGGCGCCCCCTACGCAGAGTTTCGAGTAATATTCCCTATTCAGGGAAATCATAGAAGTAGCATCCTATAGAAGTGGTGTGCGCGTGCCTCCGTGAGGGACAAAACATACGCAATGCGACAATATTAAAAACACGTTTTAACATTCCTGACAATATACCAAAAACAATGTACGTATAGTGCGTCAAGCAAATCTTGTCAGTAGCAATGTAAAGCAAACTAAAGTAGGGCAACACTCAAAGAGTAGTATTGCGCTAAGAAAAGCAGCAATGTACAATTTACATCGAACCAAAACTTTTTTTTCCGCTAAGCGCGCCCTATTACGTACGTCAATTCAAATTGTCACTCGCGGATTTCTCTATTGAAAATGTTTGAAATTGTTATTAATAGGTATAGATGGACAATTTAAAAGCGGTGTGTGATGTTGATAAAAATATTAACTAATTTGAAGATTTCAAAATAAAATTAAAAGTGGATTATGCCGTTAAACAAGAATATATGAATAAAAACATTGTTTCAGCAGGTAGATGTCCTACTGGATTTCAATATTTTATTAGATTTCTCAGTTGGCACTGTAGGCATTGTAGGCACCTTAGCTTTGATTAACCATAATCTTATTTAATATATTGGTATTTAACAGCAGAAATATCTCTTGAAATAGAATCGATTTAGAATGTAAACAAAGATGAAGGCTGTCATTCGCGGTCCACATTCCACAGATAAAACAGAGATGACACGCGATTTTCGAATTATTCGAATACAGTGTTGCTAACCCGCGATTTTTCAAATTTGCCGCCGTTTGCTACTGACAAGATTTGCTTGACCCAGTATAATTCGGTCGGGTTATTTGTTGCCCACCATAGCCCATACTAACAAAAAGGTGGGGAACAAACAAAAAGTGAGACTGTGACAAGGACAAGCAATAGTAGGTACCGCTTTCTCTGCTACTCCTACTGAAAGTTCTATAAGTGTATCTCGTTCGGTCATTTGGCCCCTCCCCCATATCTTCTCTATATTATTGTACCTCTATGAGGGAAATATAATAATATTACGCAATACTCTGCGTAGGGGGCGCCTCTAGCACATACTGAGGGCTTACCGCGTAATTTTGTTTTCTGCCTCTTTATCACTCTTGCGTATTCGAGCGTTAGAGACTGATAACGAAATTTCGATTTTCGCATTTCGAAGTAGACCCTCTGAATTTGCTAGTGGACCCTACGCCGACCTTTGCGTAATATTCCCTTTTGCGTTTTATTTCGTGCATGGAGTTCAATATATTTTTTAAAATATGGTCAACATCCCTATTTTGTATATTCTGTATATGGCCTTATATAATAACATGTTGTAAGTATGCATCTATCCTATAAGTAAACTCTCTGGTTTATGGCATTATTTATAAACGCGTTACTGGCCTGAATTAGCTATGAATAGTTTTGATCTTCTCGTTTTGGTCTTTATCTTTCATTTTGACTTATGTATTTGTAAGAAGGATAAAACATATTAACTAAATCAGGCCTGTAAAGCTTAAAAAGTTTTATGACTAATTGAGAATGAATAGTTAGTGTTTATGGTTAAATGTTCCATATAAGACTATCCCGTTCGAACTTGCTTTATGACGGACTCTTTTTATATACCTCCTTACTTCGAACCTCCACAGATATTGTTTTTACTAAACGTCAGGTCAACCGCAGAAACCCCGACTAGTTTTAATCAGCAAAATCCTAACCACTTTTTTAATAATTAATATAATTATGTACAAGTATTAGTATTTCGGATACCCCAAAAACCTGTGTCTTAAAGTGGGCTATAATGGTTTGTACAAAATAAAACGAAAGAACATTTACATTAAATTACAATGAAACAACACAATAAATTGAATATAAACCAATCCAGTACTTACGGTGCATGGAAATCTCAACGCTACGACTACACATATTTCGTCGGCTAGAAGACTGGCGTCAACTAACAAACAAGTTGTTGTGTTGCTGTTTGCGAGCGAGAAAATTCGAATATTGGCGAGAACTTTTAAATTTTAGCAGTGTTTTAAGCTGTTATTTTATATTTTAGCGCTTTGATTCACTTTACCGGATCCGAGACCGGATCCGGTGAATTTTGCCGGATCCGGTATCTTGAAAAATGTGCCGGATCCGGCCGGATTACCGGATCCGCCGGACCGGATTGCAATCCCTACATATCAGGTAACTTTTTTCTTAACCAAATACGTATACATTCTTACATAACAGAAGAATCCAGTAGGTACAGTCAGCGTCGTATAGTAGGTAACATCCAAAGTATTCAAATAGTTCGGTACACCATATAATAGGTATAAATGGCGTACCGAACTATTTGAATACTTTGGATGTTAGGTACCTACTATATGATGCTGATTGTACTTTAAGAATAGTTTGATTTCCGGTTCGTGGTAAGAATAAAAAAAAATATTTGGATACATTTTTTAACTACCAATCTTTCACACAGTCATGGCGCACGCACGCACGAAAAGGTTGAAACAAATAAATATTATTTTTAATTAACTATTTCTTTTCTGCATTTTTCTGGCTCATCGGGCATAGAGTTGCCACAGTACATAGTTGACCGAAGCGAAGCGAAGGTCTACGTATTGACTCGGGCGTTTTGCTTTTGTATGTCCGGATGTTCTCCTCTACAGGTCGCAATTCTTAACCGATTCTCGTGAAATTTTGCAACCGAATTCTATGAACCGATAATTTTTTTTTGTCGAGCCGGTTTTTGAAAATTTTTCAAAATGGAAAAGTTGTGATAGCTCGCGCTCATACAAATAGTCGTATCGGTATCATAAGAGTGTATTCTTTTTGAGACATGTTTACAGATTAAATGTCAAAAAATTCAGAAAATTTATTTCGCTGGTTTTGGAGGAATTAAGATATTTAGTTTTGTATGTCCGGATGTTCTCCTCTACAGGTCGCAATTCTTAACCGATTCTCGTGAAATTTTGTAACCGAATTCTATGAACCGATAAAAAATTTTTGTCGAGCCGGTTTTTGAAAAATTTTCAAAATGGAAAAGTTGTAATAGCTCGCGCTCATACAAATAGTCGTATCGCTATCATAAGAGTGTATTCTTTTTGAGACATGTTTACAGATTAAATGTCAAAAAATCAGAAAATTTATATCGCTGGTTTTGGAGGTATTAAGATATTTAGTTTTTACTTGAGAATGAGTAGCTAAATTTCGTCACCTTAAGTAAGAACCATCATGGCGTATTTTGCAAACGTTCGCTTTTTTTTGTTTGCACAGAAGGTCTGGGTTCGATCCCCAGTAATTATATGCTGGGATATAACTTTTGTATTTTTTTACACTTTTCGTATTGTTTTTTTTTTATTTACTATATTTTCATCGTGCCCAATAAGATATGCTCGCGAGGTCTACAGCTCACAGAGCCACTAGTATAATTACGACAGGTTAGAAATATTTGAATAATTGAATAATGTCTTGGTTTTGTGTTCTTCAAAACGTACACTACAACATAACTAAGAACGGTTAGGAAAATAATAACTTAAAATTCCCCGTGAAAGGTAATGATGAAAATACTGATAGAAATACTGATAAGTGTGTGGGGAGATTTAGGAATGTCATGACCTGACTGGACCAAACGCTGGAGCGTTATGAAATTTCATGTCATTGCTAATGATAGTGTCGGGGCCGTAATAGATGTTTTATGGCGTGTCTGAGTGATGAGTGTTTAGGTTTGTAATTAGGCATGTAAACTGTAAATTGTTACAATATATTGTAGGTATTATGTACTTCAATAAAATTAACCTATTACATTATTAAATTATTATAAAATTAAGAGTTATTGTTAAAATACGAGAAGAGCAGTACCTTTTTTTTTTTATTATTATGAATGGGCTTACTCATGGCCACAGACTAGCCGAGGCGTAGACGTGGCCTACGATGGAGCGAGCTCGCCCAGAAGGTGCCTGTTCACTCTTGATTTGAAGGTTTCCGGGTTATAAGAACACGGAAATATAGACGCCGGCAAGGAGGTATCTCTTATCACAGGTAACAATTTACTAAAAAAGAGGTACTAAATACTATAATGTTATCATCTGTAACTTACTCTTGATTGAATAAATAATTTTGATTTGATTTGATTTTTGACATATTATAATTTATTTATTTCCTTGCAGTGGATGGAGTAGGATGTTTAGGAGACGGTAATAGGCAAAATAAAATAATATAGGTACGGTAACACGAGAGGATTCCATTCAATAGCGATAGTTTTACCCCGGTGACAGTCTTACCCCACCTTCTTAGTAAAGTAAAAATAGTACTTAAAGTAATTGGCTATGTGTGAAGTTGGTGGTGGGCAAAAAATACCAAAATACAACAAGCGACGCCGATGCACGACGCGACATGGTGAAAATATTAACTTTTGTGGGACGACATCTTCATACTATTTGGCAGCTGCCAACTGTCATATAGGCAATACAATACGTCTCGAGAGTCTCGAGCTCGAGACTGAGACTTAGAGGATTTAGTGAATTTTAACCCTTTAGTCCGTTAGCGGCAGCATACTTGCCACATACTTAAAACAAAAACGCATATCTCTACTATAAGAATTACGGTTCAAAATCGAATGACTAGAAAGGAATGTCAAATGGTTAAAGGGATGCTCTAAAGACTGAGCTAATATGATTCGTTTTGACGAGACATTTTCTTTCGGGGCATTTAGTAAGTACAGTTGGCAATAATTAAAAACATGAATTTTTCTTTTACAAAATTTTATTTCTAGTAGTTATCTCTAAAAGTTGCATAACTAAAGTTAAGTCTTAGCTAAATATTCATACAAAATAAGTACTCATTTATCAGAACCGTGTATCATGCGATGAATTGTATTTGTGTACGTGATATTACTTTACGTCAATCAATAATCATTTTATTGTTTTCGCTTGAAGTATCTCGAATGATTATGATAGAAACGTTCATTCTCCTATCTAGTAGTGCATTTACGCATTCCGATAATGAGGCATACAACATAGCATAGTCGTACGACATTTTATGCTAGTTAGGCCGTTTCTAATCCCGCCATAAACCTAAATATTTAGGTATAACGTATCTAAACCGTCTTATGTCTTTTAGTAATTTATGTAATTTAATATTTCTTATAATGTTGTACATACATGATTGCAATGATATTATACATCCATACTTATTATTATTATTAATATTAGAATCTATTAGTTACGTTAGGTGTAACCTAAACAGTGTTGTGACTATCTGAACAATAAAGTCTAGCGACTCTTTTTTCGAAACCGTATAGTGTTATTGTGTAATATTTGTAGGTAAGGGCGCACCAGAGAGTGAATCAGTTACACTCTAATAAAACGGGTTAAAAATTGCCTACTTCAGAGCATACAGTCGCTGTGGCCGAAATCGGTCAGGAGAACATCATCATCATCATTATTTGTAGGTATCACCGCGGATAGTCTCTCTCTACATACCTATACTTTACAATCAAAGATGTGAAGCAAAATTTATATAATAATTAAGTTCAGACATGTTTCATGAAGATTAGTGTTCCGCCACCCGAGACTTTTGAACTGTCCGATAAAAAGGTAAAGGCCAAGGAATCTGGATAAAACCAATTTAGTCTTGTTAATTAATAACTTAATATGAAAAAACTTGTCTTTATCACTTAAAAAACTTACAAAGCAGTGGCTTTATTTTGTTTTAACCGAGGGCGAATCGTCTCCATTTCAGCTTGAGCAATAACGCTGATATATTCGGTTGTTATTCTCCTTTCAGGGTCGCATTTGTCAACAGCTTTTAATACAATTTTGTGAGCAGGTTTTAAATTTAAGTATATGTATACAATTTTATTATCGATTTAGTTTTTGGATGTTTTTTCAAAATGCTGGAACCATGAGGCTCGCGAGGTTATAGCTCACAGGGCCACTAGTATATTAATTTGATACTTTTAAGATACCATGCAGGTCGCGTAGCCAAGATGCCGATCGCTTACGCTCCGTAGCGATCGAAACGCAACTGTCACTGTCGCACTAATATGGAAGAGTGATAGAGAGACATAATGCTTTTCGTTGTCGAAGCCATAGCGATTGTAACCTTGGCTAGGCCGGCAGTACTTACTAGCTAGTTAGACGATAGCCTAGTTAACGAACACAAGTATGTATTAGAAAATTAAATTAACGGTTTTGGCACTAGGTACTTACAAGGATTACATTAAATTAGTACCTATCTGATTACACATTTTATATAGGTACCAAACATATTTTTTTATATTAGTGACATATACGGAGCAACGGACTTCATCATCATCATCATCATCATCTCAGTCATAAGACGTCCACTGCTGAACATAATAGGCCTCCCCCTTGGACCTCCATTCGGCAACGGACTTATATTATGATAAATTATTATCCCGTTTAGACCCTGTTATAATTATATCGTTCTACAGCTGCCACACAGTATAATAGGAATACAGCTTGTTTACTGCTATTTTTTTTGATATGGGCTCTTGTACGTTAACCAGGCCAAATCTGTAAATGTAGAATATGGGTATTACGTAACTGTATGTTTTTGACTCAATTAAGCTAGCAAAATAGCAAAGCAAATTGTAATAAATAAATAATATTTTCGTATAAAGACGGCTGCACCACTCATCAATATTTACATACCACAGGTACTAATGAACGTGCGATATTAGGGTTCAACGTCCTTAAAAGGGGAGTGTCGCGTACTAAATCTCCCTCCTTTGTCTCCGATAATATCACGACAGTTTAATGTGTACAGTCAAGGATCCTGACCCTAAAATGCAAAGTACGTGCAGTATCACTAGTATCAGCTTGTGACGTCCTTAGCTTAGTGGTTCGAGTAAATATGTTATTGCCGATAACAGCGTACCAGGCGCTATATGTATATGTATATCTTATAACGCGCGTTAAAGGACCGTGGCTACCAGCTACCACCAGTTAGGCACTGCCATAAACGCTATCGAGAATGTAACTTACTCTTTATACATCTCGCTCGTACTCGCATATTAGTGCGAGCGCGATGTCGATGTATTGAAATAAATAAATAGGGTGCATTGGGGTAAATGCGAAGGCGGGATAATTCCGAAACTGGAAAATATCTACTCAACTAGATTACTAGAAACACTTTCTACTGTAGCAACAGTACGCAAGATGCCATGTACTTAAGCGTTGCAGCGGCTAAGTGTTGTTAAAGTATGAACTGTTTCTAGTTTAGTAGTTTTTGCCAGTTTCGGAATTACCCCGCCTTCGCATTTAACCCAATGCACCCTAACGTAGACATTGGCGTATATGTCAGTTTTAACACTGTCAGTGACTCATGGTACGAGTACTCAGGTATGCAAGTGTCGTTTGAAAAAGCTTAAGTTATTTTACATTCCAAACCAATTTTTTTACAGTGAAAATGAATAAACTTGAATAAAAATGAAGGAAACTTGAAAAAACCACCAAAGGAAAATTATGAAATATTTATATAACATTAACATTATATTATTTAAGTATTACATGCACAATATAATTACATCTCTGATAAGTTTATTTATTTAAAATTAAGCGGCCTTTCCGATTCTTAGTTATAAATTTTTATCACGGTTAGACCAATTATGCAGAAAATGACGATGGTGAACTTTGTAAATTGTTGACCCCAGTTTTGTATCTACCTTTAAACGAGCAATTCTTGTAGATACACAACAATATAAACATTTAATTTCGTGGCACTTTCCCCTTTTTATATGTTTCTCTGCTTGTTTAATTTTCTATTTTGTGTATACGTGCTCACGAATAATAATATTTATATTCTAATTTATCGTTTTCCTCTATAAAACCTGATGCCACCTAATACTCCATCATTGACCAGATATAGGTCCACCTACCCTATGTAGGTACCTCTACGCTATGGCCAACGTATACTTTTTGTTGACCACAGTATAGCAAGATCCTTCATCCAATCTCTTTCGTACAAACTATCAAATAGGTATCCAAAAACTTCTAAATGCCGGAAGGTGCCTTTAGCATCGAAGTTGAATGTATAAGAACTTCGCTTTCGCTTGCTCGTTTGATTGATACAAATGAGCAATAATATTTAAACTGTTTTTGCTAGGACAATGCGCAAAATAACTCGCAAACTCCGTTCCGTTGATGATCCCCATTGAATTCAATTTTGACTGAAGCATCAAAGAGTATGAGCATCATAATGTAAAAGCCTTGGAAAAATAAACGTACCTAGTTAACTGTATGATGTTTACAAAGATTCATTGTCAACTTTATCGCTAACTAACTGAGGTTAAGAGGTAAACTATGTTTACTTATACAAGTTTATCAGTTTAACGGTTGAATTCTTTGTATCGGTAAACATTTTTATAAATTAGATAATAATCGTACTTCTATCTTGCGAATTGCGAATTGCGATACACAATGGTCATGAACCATTCATGGACATAAGGAGATATGGTTATTCGCAATGACAGTTCAGCGAAAAGAAAATTAATTCGTGACTTCACTAAATTAACTTACTCCGTAAAGATAAAACAGCGTGCCTAGTAAGGTGACTATTGCTTGCGCTACGATAAAAAAACGCTTTGTGCCTCTAGAGTACTTACCAAGCGGCAGCGATTTTGGTAGCCCAGGCTGTGCAAGTGCCACTACTTTAAACGTCGAACTTCTATAAATGTCTATGTAAATGTTTGATTTAGTTACGAGTATGTTTACTTTTGAACTAAACTAGTTTCATTTTGCTATTGAACTTTGATAATTAAAATAAAATTAATAATTAAACCTATCGACGCAATTATGTGCAAGTACCTCTATAAATTACAGCAGCAAAGAACTTAAAACAGCTTACGTTTTAACATAAATATTTTAGTTTATTGTGTGCAAACTGCAAACCGAAAATGACGTTACCGTGGACATTACTATACTTTATAAAATATATGAGTTATATCGTTATATGCATGCCTATTCAACTGATCGAAATAATCATACTATACCGTAGGAACAATATAGAGCTATCAGACTGAGGATTACAGATCAGCTATGCTGTACCTATGGAATATCACCGTATTGATTAACAGAGATAAGTGAACCGTTTCCTCTAATTAACAATAGGACGCGGGAAAATTGTTGAGTCTTGTGGAAATAAACCGCTTGCTGGTGTGAGTGGTACGATGAATCATTGTTCATAGTTAGAACTATGACATGGTACTTAACACATTGAGTGCCGGAACCCGCACGGCGGGTGCTGTTTGTAGCCACTTTCCTCTACAAAGCGGGAAAACATTAGAGTCGTCTACGCGTGTAGCGCTACGAAAACGTTGGCAATGAATGCGTTAATATTTCGGCTTTACAAATGCTTTTGTAATGTGCGTAGAAAAGTTTTAAGGCAGAACGGGGTGACTTTCTAATGCAGGGGCGACTTTAAAATTCTAGGTTTCAAGCCATAATATATTTTTATGCGAGATTTTTTACAGTAGGTGAATATGAATATATAGTAATATAACTAGTTACAGGAACATTTTCAGTAAATAATGAATAATGGTAATTCTATGGCCGTTCTAAATCTATCAAAGTAACCCCAAATTTTCCAAAGTCACCCCGTTCTACGGTACTCGAGATAACTCCATCTGATATAATTTCTTTATAAACAATTTACAGCAAAACACATAAGTACTAGCTTCTGTTCGCGACTTCGTCTGCGTGCCAGGATGATTTCGTGCTATAAAAACGGTTTAAACGTGAAAAGGTTACATACAAGTTACTTGTTCGCATTCATAATAAGTAGGTATACATTGTTAAATGTACCTATAAATATTTATTATTCAACTATAGAAGCTATATACAAAATTAAAAACTAAACTAATCTAAATTAAAGTAGGTATGTACATCTAAATAAGGCCCCATCTAAACTTCGTGGTCATGTTCACATATTTTTGTCCCTTTGTAAATCTATAGGTATTTTAGAAATTTAGACCTTGAATATACAGTACCTATTGCTTTAAATTTTTAAAAGACTGACTTTTCTCTGCCTACATATAGTACAGTATCACTTTATTTAATTAAATTTGTTATCCTTTACGTACCTATATCTTTTATTTGTTTAGTTTAATTGATCTTACATAAACGCCTTCGGGATACGCTCGCGGGATGCTTGGATCAGTGTGTATTATCGTGTATATTGTTTAGTAAGTTTCTTTCTACTCGTCACTAGATGTCGCTAGTAGTATCTCAGATACTCGTATTAGTATTCGATCTCAAGCTAGTGAGTGTACAAAAATTACGAAGACTTTTCACTTCATGCACAAAGCTAAAATTTTATCTAATAAATAGGACTATCTGAATTTTTTTTTCTGAACTGAATCGAATTTTTTGAAATTTAATTATATTTACTGTGATAATACGGCACGCGTCACACTTATCTATCATTCTTGGTATATTTACTTGTCCCTGATCTCAACTCAAGTACATATTTAAATATGATAATTCCCTACTATCGAGACTGAAATTCGATATTAATGTATGTACGGTTTTACGGCCTAATAGGGCTAATAGGCTTAATATTATATATGTTTAAATGTAGGTACTTATTATATAGGTAGGTACAATACCTATGTTCTGCGAGTTTTCGAAGACTGACATCTTTGGAACATTCTTTTCCACAAGCGATTCCACTGACACCATGTCAGGATCTGATGACGGGATTTTAGAGAAATCGAGGGAAGTCTCCAAGTATAAGCGCTCGTATAGTCATATGATTTTTTTCTAAGTTAACCGTGCATATGCGCTCGGAAATCAACCGTGCATATGCAATCAATCAATCAATCAAAGCATTTATTTTCAGGCTACTAAGGCCCATAGATACATACCTCACAAACTAACATATATATACAATAAAAAAAATCTTAAATACTAAAGAATCATTTTTGTGACGCAGTTTTCTGTTACAATAAAGTGAATTGCTGATGAAGACCATGAAATGAATTCATGGTAGACTGTAGTATTGATCAAGTTTTTTATTACCTACTTATACGTACATACTCTTCCTGTTTTGTTTACACCTGCTTCTGCGATGTGACTGTCTGTGACCCATCACTTGTATATTAGTCAAGAAAAGTGATGAGTCAACCTATGACTAGTTTTGGTATTTTTTTGTAACTATTCCTTTTATTACTGAACCATAAATAATAAAACACGCTTCCTCTTCGTGATTTTAAATATTGCTGTGTACTTTTTGTAGGTGCTTAGGTAGGTACATACTATTTTATATGAATCTGCGTAGGGGATGACGATGAACCCATTTCATTTTTAACCAACTAAAAAAATTCAAATTCTGTAATTTGGTTGAATGTATTTTATTATATTTTTTAGGTAGGTGCCTACATTTTTTCTCTCTTAAAGATTATAAATATTATAATGTATAATTATAACACATTTTTGCTAGTCATGTGTATTGTATGATTATAAAATAGGTTAAGTACCTACTCTATTATCCGCAACTAAATCATAAATCAAATTTTTTTTTTTTACTTTTTTTATTTAAAAACATAAACATACCTAACTAATTGCATTTCCTGTTTATATTGTCCCATCTTCTTCTTCTTCTGCCGTGCCTTATCCCTTTATTTGGGGTCGGCCCTCCTCGTTTTACGGCGCCAAGACAGTCGGTCTTGGGTTGTCTGCTTGTCCAGTTGAGCTCGTTCTAAATCGTTAGCAACGGTTGTCCACCACGTGGCGGGCGGTCGCCCTCTACCTCTCTTTTTATCCGGGATAGCCAGGGCCTTCTTTACAGCGTTGTTTTCGTCCCGTCGCATTACATGGCCGTACCATCGCATACGACTTTCCACCATCTTATCCACTATGGGAGCAACTTTAAAAGAACCTCGGATATATTCATTCCGCACTCTGTCCAGTCTTGTTACTCCGGCTGCCCACCTTAGCATTCTCATTTCAGTCGTGTGCATCTTTTGTTCATGCTGCTTTTTGACGGTTTTATATGACGGTGTTTATATTGTCCCATAACATTTGTTAATAAAAAATCTATTTTTTTCTAGACTGTGACTGATAATTTTACTTTGAGTTGTTTATTTAGATAAATGAAATAGGTAACAACTCTCAACAACTTGATTTAGGTATTTATGTACCTATTTATTTTGCGTAAGCCATCAAGGCCAATATCTACCTCTATTTGTTAAAATAAATACCTATGTCAACATGTGTTCTAAACATAGTTGTATACACGTACACGTTATTTAAATTAAGGCATTTATAATAGAGTGCGTGATTCTTAAAGTAATTTAAATTCAGCCGTAATGTATTTATAGTAAGGCGTACCTAGTCGGATTGAAACAGTAGGTACCTAAAGTGTGAAGCGACAGTAACAAGTTTTCAATTTAGGGGGCCGATTTTTGAAATTCAAGCGCTCGATTTCGTGTATTTCGTTCAATATTAATATCTCCACTACTAGGCATTCAAATTCTACTAATTAGAATTGAAAACGAGTGGTCAATATCACTAGATTCCCAATTTCTATCGCTCGTGTTTCAAAAATTAGCATTTCGCCGTTTTCCACAGATTTTCGCGTGACGAAATCGAACCCCCGAAGGGGCCACGAAATGAAGAAAGCCTTTGCGAGCTGGTGTGGTGAAAATAAAAAATACGCCGCTTCGGTTCGGTGACTATTGTAAACAAGTACAAGTAAAAGTGAACCGGCGGGTTAGTGCACTAATTAGAAACAAGGATCTTCGTGGCATGGGAAGTGGCTGGTTGACAACTGACGAGAGCAAAACGCTAGGGTGGTGCGGCATTAGCAACAAATTTCCTTGAACATACTTACTGTCAGCGGCCTATTTTATAAAGCTACAAGTTACAATTTACAAGCGGAAGTCTCGTTCTAACACATAGGGTTAGACAGAGACTTCCGCTTGTAAATTGTAACTTGTAGCTTTATAAAATGGGCCACAGGTCACAGGCCAATTTATTAAATAGCCTAAGGATTTACATAAGTGGAAAGACTTCATTATATGTACAATATAATATTTAATCTTAGCTCAAAAAATATGTACCTTACATATTTGTGTCTGAAATGATTATTTCTTTACTGTTCATATTGTTTATGTCTGATTGGAATTGTCTGGATAAATACTACAATTAAAATTAAAACGACTGTTATTCATTAATTAAAATAAACAACACAATTAATTGCTTATTATGCGATAATTTTAGTAAGTAAGTAAGGAGGTAGGTAATTACCTAACTGGGTCAAACACAAAACTGTGTTCGCGTCTTTCCTGTAGACATACACAAAAGTTAAGGGCTATCAAGGTTAATTTTCGTATTTAATCCTTATCCACATGTAAAGGTACTCCTTATTTGGATAAATATGATTAATCGTTAAAAATCATTACCCACCCACCCAAAACATATGATTGCACATTGACATCTTACAATTAATGGACTAAATGATGAAATAAAAACTTAAAATATATCCAGCTTGTATATACAAAATAACTACAAAGCAGGCTTCGTCAGGTGGCCAAAATAGCAAATCAACAACATGCTTCGTCCAATAATTAAATCATTACCTACATGCCCACAAGCTGTTATCTATTGCCCACAGGAGAAAAATGTTGGTACAGTTCGCGCGAACACACAAGTTTTTTCTCCTTGTGTATGTTTACAGAAAAGTCTCGAACAGTTTCGTGTTTGACCCAACATGGACCTAACTCTGTTTTTACGTCAGCTGGAATCTTCCAGTTTCGCGAGAACTTTCTATGCGATAAATAATGTATAGATAGGTACTTAGTATATTCAGAAATGTGCAATTTTATAGGTGATGATGCGTCCTTCTCGTGCGCGCGGACATAAGTGAGCAAAGTACTAAATATTGATATTTATGGTATTCTACGTAATGTATGTTTCCGAATGATTCTATATGTTCGCGTAACTGGCAGCACTATGGCTGTACGGGGCGGTTATCATGAATGGAGCATCTGTATCTAAACAAGCCATGGCCGCACGTGGCGCGCGCGTGCGCGGCACGCACGGGACATGCGCCCGCGATCCACGAGGAAGCTCTATCGACGTCACTGTTCTAAACCTTAGTGCAACGAGATACGCTTCACCAACGTTCAGGAAAATAAATTGTTGTTAGTACGGAAAACGAGTAACCGCGTATAATAATGTGACTAAGCTCAGCTGATCGTAACGGGTTAATGAGGATTAGATATTTAGACGCTATATTTTTAGATCTATTGATACTCAAACAGCATTCGAGAATGGCTTAGAGACTGTTTATTTATATTTAAGTATCATAACTCTGTACAACGTGAAAAGTACTCTACTTTATTAATGCGGGATATAAGACGTCAAAATTAATTCATATCTTCTAAAAATCGTTTTGCGCATAGCAAATAGATGTGACGGAGTTTAATGTAAATATTTTTTATTTTAGTTTCGAATCTTATTTTATACGTTTGGTATGTGGGTGGTATATTATTATTGTTATAATTTTAGAAAATTAGTAAGAAATATTTACATAAGTATATTTGTGCAAAAGGAGAGTAGAGTTTCCGCCGAGTGCAGGTTTTGAGTTCCGAGCAAGTGAAATATTGAGTTTCGAGCAAGTGAAAGTGAAATATTTTGCACCACACCCGCTCGTAATATACATACCATACCATACGAAAGAGAGAAGTAGGACAATGACATTTTGACATCAACTATAAATTTTAGCAAGTAAGACAGGAAGGTAGTAGGTACTCGTAGTTACTTTTGTTACAGGTTTACTTATCCACATGTATGTACCAATTAACGATTTTTAGGCAATGTTTTTTTAAGTTATCTTCCCCATAATTGTAGGTTCACGATTAGGGTACGTCCGTACGAGGTCCGTAGTCCGTACGGTACGAACATTGTGACATTGTAATGATTGTACCTACATTTCGTCCTGGGCCCACCTCGCCTCAACGATCTTTCTGGCGTACGTACGTAAGTACGTACGTAAACATAATTACATACTTAATTAATTGTTTATAACTTTTGACACGTGACAAATGTGGTGATTTAATTGCGGTAAACCAATGTTAATTATTGTGCGGTTAGTCAATGGTTCCTTTGTATGACCTAACCGGAAAATGACGGAAAACTGATAATTGCCTTACTAGGTACAATGAGACCTTATCGTTCGTTCGTTCATTCTACCGTTCTAACAGCGAATTGACTGCAAAGCAAACGCAAACAGAAACTTCTTTATAAGTCAATCTATAAAAATATTCTTTTGTGAAAATCATCTGACAAATCCTTTTAAATATTATCTCATACGTTGAAAAGAAGTTAAGCGGTGATTTTCTAGTAACACTGAGAGAAAAATACAACAAAAATACACTTAGAATTACAAAAATAAACTTAATCCGGGGACAAGGAGAGTTAACTAATAGGAACAAATTGAATTTTGCAATTTCTATTAGTTCTTGCAATTTCTATTATCTGTTTGTTGAAATTATATTTGGGATTACTGAGCTGTTTGTAGAAATAAATAAACTTTACAGAAATAGTGAAACGTCCATAATTATTACTTAAACTTCATTTTTTTCCCCCAGTACAGAACTGTTTTTTAATTCCTGGTGATGATTTTTCTCTCAGTGAAGAGGTAGCTGATTGGGGGGACTATAATGAGGTAGGTAGATTATTATATTTTTACTAAACATAATACGAAAGGTTTCAAGCAGCCAGCCAAGCCTTCAATCAGTCTGTAGTTGACCAATTGACCAACTTCTTAACAACCACCTCAGTTAAACGGTAGACATAATAGTAGGTACTTAGGTGGTATAAAATTGACGATATTTTCCTGTAAAATTAATACTTTTAATAACCGTTATATTAGACGTTGTGTGGGTATCTGCCTATTGTATATTGTAACGACGGCCGTGACATACAGAAAGAGAGACAAACATCTGCGGGCCTATCAATGGCGGTCGCGGTGTTGTTGGTTTATCAACCTATATTTTCAGTTATATAACTATGTGGTTAGCGCACGTTAGAAAAATTAAAAGCCTGAAAATATTGAAAAAGCCAAAAACAAAAATAAAATAGGTACTCCATGAATTTACGTACCAATTACCTACCAATACTAGTGTCTACATATTTTTTACAATAAATCGACTGAATGGGATTTAAATGTGACTGAAAGATTGTGACTTTTCAGGAAATATTGGTAGCTATATAGGTAGGTATATATTACTCATAAGAAAGTGACTGAAATGTAGATACTTAACTATTTGAAGTGCATTAAATATTCATAAATTAAAAATTCACTACTGGTTATAGTCTGGTTACACCATGTCTACATGGCGCATTTCTGAACTTTACATAAACAATGAGGCAGAAGGAACGTGCACCTACAGTTTTTCCAACAAACTTCAAATCGACGCAAAAATACAAAGCATTTATATCAAGTAAGTATGGCATTGTGGAGAGTTGAGACAGCCCTCGTCCCGACGACCAGGTCAGACCGATAACCCCTCGACTGCTGCCGGACCGCCGTCGCAGAACTTCGCCCTACGAGATGCGACGCGCCAAGTCTATAAAGGCCACTGACGCACACAAAAGAAACAGTCTGCCTCCGGTCACCGTCGATGATGTATATTTAACTCAAAACATCAACGCGGGACGCATTTTCTTATCATTACAGATGTTTAGCGAAATGAACGAATATAGTGTACAGTTTTGCATTTGAATATCCCTCCGTTTTGGTGGCGCATGCGTATTACACGCCTTTCTGTGATTGGTCGTGAACAGGGACTTCCGAAAGCAATATGAGTGGAACAAACAGTGTCAGTCGGTCGGCGTGCAACAGCAAAGGCAGTATGATCGTCGTGTCAAACAGATTGCCATTTATTTTGAGGAGAAATGAGAAAACCGGTGAATTGGAAAGGAAAGCCAGGTAAAACTATGAAACCGATAATTGCTTACCCCTGGGCCACTGGCACTATTCACTAACACGGGGTTAACCGGTTAAACCTGGAGTTACCATGGATACCGGTACAATTTGACACTGGGTTAACGGTTTAACAGGTTAACTCCGGGTTAGTGGGATGGTGCAAGTGGTGCAGTGAGACATACACGTATATTGATGTTATCTATTACGTACCTACCCAATTTTTATCAATTTTCAACTGTATGTTAACTCGCCGCAAAGTTATACTTATTTAACAAAGAATAAACACCTTCCGCTGTTAAAGGGCCGAGTACAAGTATGTTTCTAGAAATAAATTAAGACCGGTTTTAATCGCTCGAATCATTAAAATATTCCCACTCCTGTTTGCTTCACAACGCAAATTGTAAATTAGCTAATAAATAACCTATAGCAACGATAATCTTAATATTTAAAAGAATTCCGTTATGGAATTAACAATTTACATACACAAACTTATACCTACAACGTGCGGCAGGGAGTCTCGCAGGGGGTCACATTTCTAGAACGCTCGGTCTTTCTATCGCCCCTTATCCCCGTAATATTTTGTTCTAGAACGTTTCCCGAACGCTCTACACAGAATTGATTATTTAGCAAAGAATGTTCGTGACATACCTACCTTTCGATTTAGGTTGTCTATACTTTGTTACGTAATTTGTACATGTTTGTATATCAACATAGTCAGCTGTTACGGAGGGAGCCGGCAATTTGATAAAAATTACCGTGTAACCCGGCTAAATTCAGAAGTATGCTCGTTTGCGATACGTATTCCTGGGTTAGTTGTTCTGTAAAAAGTGGAGTTTTGTTGTCATTTGGAAATAATGGGTAACCTTGTACTTGAGCAAGGTCGCCATGGCACCTGTCTTGTCTGTGTGTCTATTGTGATAATGAGGTCGCACTTATCGCCCTTTTTATAGTTAGGTACATATTTAGATACAACTGAAATATTATGTTTTTTCTTCTTTACTGTACTTATCTACTACCTCGTTTATCATATTATAGATGGTTACAGTACCCTATATGTATTAGATATAGTCATATAGGTACTTACCTACATTTTGCCGAAAAAATATCTACTAGTAAGTGAGTACTAACTGTGCAATATGCTATATATTTAATTATTGAAATAAATAGGTATATAGCAACAAAAACTAAATTAAACAAAATTAAGTTGTTGTTAAAATAAAAGTGCCGGTTTAAAAAAATCTGTATAACTGAAAAATTCTTGGACCCGTATCATCAGTTCAACAACTTCGTTTACACTACACATTAATAACTAGCTGGCCTTGTCCTCGCTGCTTGCACCTACATATTTTAAATCTCACGGGTCATTGACTTTGCTCCTATTTATGCCGTGTGCAGTTCAGAAATCGTTTTGATAGTAAGACCGTGACCTAATTAAGGCTCACGTGTAACAGTAACAGCTAAAATAAGATAAAAGGGCGTTAAAATACTTTTTTTACTTCGGGTTGAGTCGAGAGACTTAGATGGTACCTTACCTAGGTCTTATTAGAAAAAGCAATAAAATACCTATAAATAGGTTACGAATTGGGTACCATTCAAGTGTTTTTTTTTTTAATTTGGATATTTAGCATCGTATAGGGACTAAGATATTTTATGCCTTTTAATGTTTGTGTTTTTTCGACTTGGCGGAATTCCGCAGAAGCACTGCCGAGCCCCTAAATAACATTTTCATTAAAGTTTTAGCAATTAAGTACGTCAGTTTAATAATTTATGCATTAAATGCATAATAATTATCAGGGGTCGGACAAAAAGTGCGGATGACGTAAAAATGACGTAATCTTGCACACAGGATGATGTTTGAGTTTGTATTTAAACTTCCGTGTGACATGTAGTAACAAAGTAGTATTAATGAAGTAACAAAATAATCGTAAATAAATCCATGGAATTAATAATACAGGTGGTAGGGTGATGTAGAGAATAAAATAAATTTCACGAATAAATGTCTTTTAATATTGCTTACCTTCGTTGGTATTTGGTATATCTTGATACACCAACATAAGAGCAGTATACGTGTTTGTCACGTACCTCCAAAAACGGAAAATTGCCACAATATTCGAGTAAAGATGACATTTTAGAGCGTTTTCTTATAAATTAGTAAATATAAATTTTAGCTAAATATAATCGTGAAGATACAATAGTTAAACAATAACGAAGTCAATTTATTGTTCATCTGATTGACAATGTGTCAGTCAAAAACGTACTTACTCATTTCAAGTGGCGATATCGTTTAATAAAGAGGTTGATAAATGATAAGTGATAATTGTTTATGAAAATCAAAAATACTATTTGAAATCATCCTATAAGTGGTTTGACGTCATCCGCACTTTTTGTACGACCCCTGATAATTATCCTTTCGTGAAATACTAAATTTAAATCTTTTTAAAACGGAAAAAAATATAGAATAATTGATCTGCTACTTCACTTCCACTATATAAACTCTTCTTCTTCTTCTTCTTCCTGGCCATTATTATTCCCATCTCTAGTTGGGGTCGGCCCTCCTTATAATACAGTCATTATATGTTTTGAGACAAACAAATTAATATAGTTTTCAAACCTGTGTGACGTGATACGTCTAGGTGTACTGTTTAAAATGCACCACTCTCCCCCCCCCTCCACCTGACGCTCGACCCCCCCCCACCTTGAAATGTGTCCCCGTTGGTAGTTTTTTGGCATTCTCACGAAAACTGTAATAGATATCAAAAAAGTGTCAAGGACAGAATTAATCCTCATTAAATTTAGAACAAAAATGGTCTTATGTGTTTTATTATAAGTTGGACGGTATTCAAGCTATAAGTACTTGTATAACCTTAAAATAACAAAATAACCATACTAGTATGACGAAATGCAGAATATCTTCAAAACGGCTAGACCGATTTTAATAAAATATACCTAAAAAATCACCGCAGTGAAGCCAGCTATCAAACAAAAGAAACTACATCAAAATCGGTTCATCCGTTTCGGCGTTACGAAGTCACAGGTAAACACAGAAATACAAATTTTTTTCAACTGCACCCAATAATTTTGTAAACCGATTAATTTTGATCAATTATTTTAATGAGATCATGTCCCTTGAAGTTTTAGCTTTACGAAAAGTTAAAAAACATGGAAAACGGCCCAGTATTTTTCAAATTATCGGCATTTTCCCGATTTGTGAGTGGTTTCGTGTTATCACGCGCACGAGTTGCCCTTGACCCCTATAAAACGGGGGGTAGGGGAGGGGTTGTTATCAGTCACTTATCAGAAGTTGACCGGTACACATATCCGCATATTTTCCCGTAAAGAAGACCTGTGAAAAATGGAAACCACTGAAGCTGAAGTCCGCCAAGTCGTCCAGCTCAGCTCCTGCAAGAGGGGCGTAGCCAACGTTCAGTAGCTGCCACGCTGAATTTAAGTCAATCTACAGTTTGCAGAGTTTACCAGAGGTTCCAACGGACTGGATCCTTTACTTCAAGACCAAGAAGCGGCCGCAAAAAGTGTACATCAGAGAGGGACGACCGCTTCATTGTCACAACATCTCTCCGAGATCGACACCTGACAAGCGTTGCCATCCAGCAGCGTCTGCGTGAGATACGAGGAGTGGCTGCCAGTGAGTGGACAATAAGAAGAAGACTTAAGAAAGCGAACTTGACATCCAGGAGGCCTGCAACGGGGCCCAGATTGCTGGCGCGACACCGTACAGCCCGAAGAGAGTTTGCAGAAAATCATATGGACTGGACCATTGAGCAATGGACCGCAGTTCTCTTCTCGGACGTGTGCAGAATATGCTTGAATGGATGTGACCGAAGAGGAAGAGTCTACAGAAGGCCAGAAGAACGGTTCGCCCAATGTTGCTTCTCCGAAAGTCGCGCCACGCCAGGCACGAAAACCAGCTCTGTTCGCGCGTCGTAGGAAACGTCGTCCCAGAACATCACGGATCCACCGCCATAGGCGACCCTTTCGGAGTAGCAACATTGGGCGAACCGTTCTTCTGGCCTTCTGTAGACTCTTCCTCTTCGGTCACATCCATTCAAGCATATTCTGCACACGTCCGAGAAGAGAACTGCGGTCCATTGCTCAATGGTCCAGTCCAAATGATTTTCTGCAAACTCTCTTCGTGCTGTACGGTGTCGCGCCAGCAATCTGGGCCCCGTTGCAGGCCTCCTGGATGTCAAGTTCGCTTTCTTAAGTCTTCTTCTTATTGTCCACTCACTGGCAGCCACTCCTCGTATCTCACGCAGACGCTGCTGGATGGCAACGCTTGTCAGGTGTCGATCTCGGAGAGATGTTGTGACAATGAAGCGGTCGTCCCTCTCTGATGTACACTTTTTGCGGCCGCTTCTTGGTCTTGAAGTAAAGGATCCAGTCCGTTGGAACCTCTGGTAAACTCTGCAAACTGTAGATTGACTTAAATTCAGCGTGGCAGCTACTGAACGTTGGCTACGCCCCTCTTGCAGGAGCTGAGCTGGACGACTTGGCGGACTTCAGCTTCAGTAGTTTCCATTTTTCACAGGTCTTCTTTACGGGAAAATATGCGGATATGTGTACCGGTCAACTTCTGATAAGTGACTGATAAGAACCCCTCCCCTACCCCCCGTTTTATAGGGGTCAAGGGCAACTCGTGCGCGTGATAACACGAAACCACTCACAAATCGGGAAAATGCCGATAATTTGAAAAATACTGGGCCGTTTTCCATGTTTTTTAACTTTTCGTAAAGCTAAAACTTCAAGGGACATGATCTCATTAAAATAATTGATCAAAATTAATCGGTTTACAAAATTATTGGGTGCAGTTGAAAAAAATTTGTATTTCTGTGTTTACCTGTGACTTCGTAACGCCGAAACGGATGAACCGATTTTGATGTAGTTTCTTTTGTTTGATAGCTGGCTTCACTGCGGTGATTTTTTATGTATATTTTATTAAAATCGGTCTAGCCGTTTTGAAGATATTCTGCATTTCGTCATACTAGTATGGTTATTTTGTTATTTTAAGGTTATACAAGTACTTATAGCTTGAATACCGTCCAACTTATAATAAAACACATAAGACCATTTTTGTTCTAAATTTAATGAGGATTAATTCTGTCCTTGACACTTTTTTGATATCTATTATAGTTTTCGTGAGAATGCCAAAAAACTACCAACGGGGACACATTTCAAGGTGAGGGGGGGTCGAGCGTCAGGTGGAGGGGGGGGGAGAGTGGTGAATTTTAAACAGTACACCTAGATGTATCACGTCACACAGGTTTGAAAACTATATTAATTTGTTTCATTTTCCCATACATTGATTACATAGAATGACTCAATTATTATACCATTCCGCCACTTTATGCGGTCTGCTGTCATACTTTTATCTATGCCTGCTGCCTCCATGTCTCTTTTAACGGTGCTGCTCCAAGTTGTGAGGGGTCGTCCTCGGCCTCGGCTACCCTCCGTTATGTTTAGTACAGCTCTTGTCATGTGGCTTTCATCACGTCTCATGACGTGGCCATACCAGCGTAGGCGGCCTTCCGCCAATTTGTCGCTGACGTTAGCGACCTTAAATGTTCCTCTGATGTAGGTGTTTCGTACTTTGTCAAGTCTGGTGACGCCGCCCGCCCAGCGCAGCATCTTCATCTCAGTAGTGTGAAGTTTTTGCTCGTCAGCTTTCCTTAAACCCCAGCATTCTGATCCATATAACAACGCTGGTCTTACGGCTTGTTTATAGATCTGACCTTTAGTTCTTATAGGTATTCGGGGATCACATAAGACACCAGAGAGTGATCTCCACTGAAGCCAGGCTGATGAGATTCGGTGCTGGATGTCCTTCTCTGCGGTAGTCTGCGGTGACACTATAGATCCCAGATATTTAAACGACTCCACCTGCTTGAGTGGGACTCCTTCGATACACGGCGGTGCAGTGGTACTTAGCCCTGTATTTGTTAAGTGGCAGAACATATATTCGGTTTTCTCCCGACTGATTCTAAGTCCCTGTGTTTCTAAGGCTGTTACCCACCCATTTAATTCAGCTTGTAGGTCCTGGAGGGACTCGGCAATCAAGACTATGTCATCCGCGTATAACAGTGTCCATGGTGCGGGTTTCTGTAAATCTCTAGTTAAATAGTCCATGACTATGTTGAAGAGTAGGGGGCTTAGTGCCGAGCCTTGGTGCACACCAACCTTAACTTCGAAGTCACCCGTGACGCCTGCAGGGCTTACGACTCGGGTCGTTATGTCCCGGTACAAGTCCTGTATAGCCTCTATATAATGTTCTGGGATGTTTTGCGCTCTTAATGCCTGCCAAATGAGTTCTCGTGGTACACGGTCGAAGGCCTTCTCAAGATCAACAAATACCATGTGAAGGTCCTGTTTCTTGGATTTGTATTTCTCGATTAAGATCTTGACCGTATGGATTGCGTCTATTGTGCTCACTCCGCTACTGAATCCGCATTGGTTCGGTGTTATATTAATCAGTTTCTTAAGTCGGTCAACGAGTATACCTTCATACAGTTTCAAGGTATGCGAAGTGAGTTTAATACCCCGATAATTACCACAGTTTGCCACATCTCCCTTATTCTTGTAGAATGGTATTAGATTGCTAGATCTCCACATGTCTGGTATGTGTTTGCTAAGGAATATTGTGTTAACTAGCTTCGTGAGCCACTGTACCCCTGGTAACCCAGTTTTTTTCCACACTTCGATTGGTATTTCGTCGGGTCCGGTAGCTTTCCTGTTCTTCATTTTGGACAAGGCGATCTTAGTTTCCGTCATTGATATATCTTGGACAGGTCCCAAGATGGGTAAAAGTGGTGTAAGCTTGTTATGTGGAAATTCTTCGTTAAGCAATTGGTGATAGTACTCGAGCCATCTACCATTTATATCCCCGTCGGAGGTCAAGAGCCTTCCAGAGTTATCCTTGATATATTTGTTGTGTTTAATATCTTTAGTGGCATTGTTACGGCATTTAGCTAGCTTGAATATCTCGGTTCCGGTTGTAGCATCTTCAAGTTTTTTGTAAAAGTTATTTTGGGCACTGGCTCTTGTGGTAGCGACCATTTTCTTCGCCTTTTTCTTAAGGATGTTATATGTATCTCTGTCACAGTCCAACCCCGTGTTCTGCCAGACTTTAAATGCATGTTTTTTCTCTATAAGTGATTTCCTTACATTATCGTCCCACCATTTTGGGTCTTTATCTGTTTTTAGTAAGCCTTTCGATATTCCCAGATGGGTTTTAGCAGTAACGGTGCAGAAATTGTGAAAATTTTGCCAAATTGTGCTAGCGTTGTTAGGAGCCTCGCTTATATCGTTCTTTAGATATTCTATTATCTTACTGTTGACTATATCGCCTACGGGATTAGACAGTTCTTGCCATTTTATTCGTGGCTGGCTTTTTTGCACTTTTTGCTTAGCGAACCATTTCGGCAGAGTGAGGCAGGCCACCAAAATTCTGTGCTGCGTAGTAAGAGGTTCGCCAGGGATAACCTTACAGTCCTTTACGTATTTCAAAAAAGATCTATCGCAGAGGAAGTAGTCTATTTGGGAATGCTTTCCTCCACTCTTGTACGTGATCAAATGTTCTTCCCTTTTCTTGAAATACGTGTTTACTATGGGAAGATCGAACTGGGTCGCCAACTCCATTATGGTGGTGCCTTGGCTATTTACGGTCCCGTAGCCATAATTGCCGTGAATATTTGAATTTGGTGGTGCCTTATGGCCCACATGGCCATTTAGATCGCCAGCCACCAATCGTCCCTCCCCCTTGGGCAGAGATTGCAGGAGATCATCCAGGTCATCCCAAAACTCCTCCTTCTCGCTTGTATTACAGCCCATCTGTGGGGCATATACAGAAATGATGTTCCAAGCAGGGCCATTATCCAGGGCTAGTTTGATGCACATCAACCTGTCGCTGATTCTGTTTACGTTAATCAATCTCTGCTTAAGTGTACTGTCCAGGACAATGCCGATTCCGTTTCTCTTGGTTGTCGTTCCGTTGTATATAAGTTGGTAACCCCTACCAATGTCACGGGATTTACAGCCTTTCCACTTTAGTTCTTGGATGCAGCAAACATTGATATTTCTTCTTTGTAAGGTTTCCGCCAGTTCTTGGCTACGTCCGGTCAGGGAACCAATATTCCATGTAGCTATGCGCAGTTTATTTGTGCAGTGTCTGTCGTCGCTTACAGGGTACGCCTTAGCATTTCCATTCGCATTTGATAGCCTCTGACCGTCGCTTACGGGGGACGCCCTAACCTTTATAGCATTTAATTCTTGGTGTACTTTCATGGTATTTGGAGAGGTTTTTGTTTGGCTATGTGTTTTCCGGCCGGTTGCCACCTGACGCCAAGACTGTGGCCCTCCTGGAGGGCCATAACGCCGCCGTTGGCTCCGTGAAGCTCATCCGCCGCCGCATTTCTGTGCGCTCCAGCCCAACGCACAGCACCCAGTCCAGCCTTAACTCAGAAGATGTCTAAGCAGCCTAGACTAGGGGGAAGTATTGTCGACGGAGTTTCCTTCTCCACTATATAAACATTTAAATTAATAGGTCAAATATCCTTCAAATATTATCAGTTTCTCAGAATAGGTATTCCTTGAATATTTAGGTTATTAAGGTTCATTGAACTTCACTTTGTTTTCATTGGATATTTAAGTACTTAATTTATAATCATTTTCTATGTTTACAATTTGTAATAATAACTAAATCTTGCATCACTGTCTACGTCAAATAACCGATTACATATTTTTTCTTTGTTTACCTATTGATAAGCTTTATTGCTCCTAATAGACAACTATAGGTATAGCAAGCTGTCCTGATGTCCTCCCACCATTGAGAAATGTTAAGATTAAACAATATTATCAAGAGAAATACTTATCTTAATATTTTTGTGAACGTCTGCTGGTGTCTGATTTTCAACTAATGCAATGTCATGGTTTTGTTTTGTATTAAAAGTAGGTATTTTTAACTAGATTACTTATACATTTTACAACCGGTTTATAGTATTTCTAGCGTATCGAGCATTTGTGTGTATTGTACATTCTCGTTGTTTTCTTATCTTTGTTATTTTAATCGTTATATAATGTAACTCAATGGATGACTGTTATTGGCCTTATTTTTATGTAAGCATTAATATGTCTTAGTTATATTTACGGCTGTTGTTATCCTGAATACCAATAAAAAAAAAATACAAAGTTGACTCTCGAATAATTAGTTAATAGAGTTTAAGTACTTCACGCCGTTCAGTTCACACTAAAAAATCGTTAATATTTATGCAATTAAAATTGTAGGATAAACTACCCGATTATCGGCACCTATAGGGAAATCACCACTGCTTCTTTAAAATATGGTGGAATATACCAACCACTAGTAGAGTCGGGACACGTCAATTTTTTTGGCATCGGTAGGTATGCGCTGTTCTGATTCTCAAAATTAAATCTACGGCGTAGTATAAATAACGATGTTACGTTGGGAACACTGGTTGAAAATAATAAATACGTGCCACCATATAAACAACTGACTATCGACCGGGGCTAACGAATTTTAGTTTTACGAAATACGTTCACTCTTAAATAATAGTTTACTTATTTTTAAATAATTAATGTTGGTTGACAGTGCCGGAGGGCTGGTGACTGCGGTGGCCCCGGTGGTCATCCGCTGCAGCGGCCTATGGGTGGGCTGGCCTGGCATCCACCTAGAGGATCCCAACGAAAAGATCCCCGAGTCGGATCCCAATGACAAGACTCCTACCGCTGGACTGCTTTCAAAAAAGGTAAATTTTGTATTATGATATGTAAAATTGTACATAACATTAAATATCACACATTTCTAGAAACGGGATCTCTCTCTCTCTTCTCTGTGGTCGCGCTCTCATGACTGAGGATCGTGGTCATCGGTGGAAGCGATGAGATCTTTGATATTTTGCATAAGTACCTAATAGATTTTAGAACATGCAGAAATCTGATTAAAAAACGCAACTGTTTAGTAAGTCAACTGGCCTTGGATCACGTGCGGCGTCCGTGGTCTGCCGAATCAGCCGCCAATTTCATGATCGGGCTGACTTTATTACCTCACTCCTTTGATGGACCGGCGGAAGTCGATACACTTGTTAAACAATCGTAAGGTAGGTAGTCATAACGTCTTATCCTACCTCTATAGCTCTGCCTGTACTCAAATCTTTTTAAATACCTATCTACTTACTTTAAAATGTTTCATCAACATTTCCAGAATAGATTTCTATTTTTAGATTTTACTGTCATTGTCAAACCTACGTCGTTGTCGTAACTAAATAGCGTGATGCATTTGTCTATTGCTTGCACTAATTATAACAAATGTAGGTAATTATTTTAAGTAACACTCCTTTTACTGTCCAGTCCTGCTAATTACTGATATTGCAACACTGTTTTGTTAGAGGAAAAATATGATTGCGAGAATTTTATAAAATATATTGCGCATTGAAACCAAATAATATTATTCGTTGTAAAAGGGGGCAAAGTTGCTGTTTAACCCCTCGTGCTACTATTGATAATAGAGCAGGCGAATTTTTTTTTTAATTGAACCACGAACGTATAGAATGGTTCAAAAATGGAATCTTAAGCGTTGCAAGGGTTTCAATATTAGTAAGTACGATAGAAAAATTTTCACCACCCCAACTCGAAGAATATACAGACTGTAAAACATAGAAAAACATTACAAATCAAATCCAAATAAACGTTATTAATAATTTATCATTCAAAATCACAATTTAATAGTCAATAGTTACCTACCTAAGTACAAGAGGCAACAACTCAACATTAGCAATAACTTACTTTGCCAACTCTTGTGGATGAATGATTAATGCAACTTTCTTTTCAGCTTTTGAAGAATAAAGAAAGCCTTTACGAGCTGTAAAATAGTTATTTACGATACAAGTGTTTACAGTACAGGTACAGAGAGAACAGAGTTTTACAGTAGGTATGGCCCTTTTAACTTTTGACATACGCACGAAAAGTGCTATTTTACGCACTAGTGCGGGAAAATAGGACCATATGTAGGTACTGTAAAAGTTATTTTTAAACGAGGGCATATAGGTACAGTCAGCTGCAGAGAAAGGGTACCACCGCTACATAGAAGTTTGTATGCAGGGGTGGTACCTTTTCTCTGCAGTTAACTGTACTTACTTACGGCCAAGGAAAATTTCTACTAGGGAACAACAATACTTTTCCACTGTAAACAATGATGCAGCGGAAAAAAACAGACAGGTACCTACCTATTAATCTATGTACAAAGATAAACTTTTATAACGCTCAATATAATAATATTAGTAAGGTATATCTGATTATATTAGTTAAGTGTATGATGTTAGTTTTTATAATATTTTACATTGATTACGTATGTAAGTAATTATATCAGAGACTCGCACCTGCAGACAAACTGTGTAAACAGTTTTGCAGGGAACTGAATTAGATCATAAGGTTATTTCTTGTATTAATAATAGTAATAAATAAAAAAAAAAAAATATTTTATTACACGCCGCATAGGTAATAGCAACATCGTTATTGTAATTGAGTGTTTTATTATTTAAATTCATATAAGCCGTAAAGGTACTAAAACTTAATGAATGGATGTACACTTGTGAACTAAACTGAAGTCATAATTAATATAAGTATATCGTATGAACATCTGTGCCATCGGTTTTTGAAAGGCGCCAGGTGCCACCACTTAAGCTAACTAAGCTACACATAATAGGAGAAAGTTTTTATAATAGCCTTAACCCACCCACAACGTTGTTCTCAGATCGTACCTATCCGCGCGGAGCCGAAGCTCTTCGACAGCTACTACAATGGCTGCTGCAATGGCACCTTCTGGCCGCTGTTCCACTCCATGCCGGACCGTGCCACCTTCATCGCAGACCACTGGAGGGCTTACATCAAGTGCAACGAAGAATTCGCCGAGAAGACCGTTCATGCGCTGCGACTGCTGAAGCAGAGCAACGAGAGGAATGGTTCTCCGCCCATTGTGTGGGTTCATGACTACCATCTCATGTTGGCTGCTAATTGGATCAGACAGGTTGGTACACCGTATGTCATATTATCTTTTAGTGTAATTTTTATTACAATATATATTTGTACTATAGGTATATATTTGTACCAATAATTTTACTTGTCCTCGATATATCGTGGCCTTGGGTATTAAGAACAGTGTTTTTATTACAGCGAGCTGAAGAAGATGATCTCCCCTGCAAGTTAGCATTTTTCTTACACATACCTTTCCCTCCATGGGATATCTTCAGGCTGTTCCCATGGTCTGATGAAGTTTTACAGGGCATCTTGGGTAAGTGTGAAAAAATTCCAATATTTTCACATTCAGCCAAACTCTGGCGTGCAAACTGATGTGATGATAAAATTTACGTGATGTCATGTTTCTTTACAGGTTGCGATATGGTAGGATTTCATATAACCGACTACTGTTTAAATTTCATAGACTGTTGCCAAAGGAATTTGGGTTGTCGTGTGGACAGAAAAAATCTGCTGGTCGAATTGGGAGGCCGTACCATTTGCGTTCGCCCCCTACCCATTGGCGTGCCATTCGATAGATTCGTTCAGTTGGCCCAAAACGCAAAAGCAGTGCTCTCTACAAGTCAAAAAGTGATATTAGGAGTCGATAGACTGGATTATACCAAAGGATTAGTGCATAGACTCAAAGCCTTTGAACGGTTATTAGAGAAGCACCCCGAACACATCGAAAAGGTGGTGTTGCTACAAATCTCAGTTCCTTCAAGGACTGACGTAAAGGAATATCAAGATTTAAAGGAAGAAATGGATCAATTAGTTGGTAGAATCAACGGCAGATTTACCACGCCTAACTGGTCCCCTATTAGGTAAGTTTTTTTAGTCTGTCTCAATATAAGGAACCTGTACCTATATATATCTACTTGTCTTGTAGTACTCGTATTTATCGTGAGTCCAGGTTTCTAAACATGAAGCACTTTATTAGAAGTATACCTTCAATAGAACCGAATTAACTCTTGCGATTTTTTCATCATCAGATATATTTATGGCTGCGTTGGTCAAGATGAGCTTGCGGCTTTCTACCGCGACGCCGCTGTCGCCCTGGTCACCCCCCTGCGCGACGGCATGAACCTGGTGGCCAAGGAGTTCGTGGCCTGCCAGATCAAGAAACCCCCAGGAGTGCTGATCGTGTCGCCGTTCGCCGGCGCCGGGGAGATGATGCACGAGGCGCTGATCTGCAATCCTTACGAGTTGGATGACGCCGCCGAGGTTATTCACAGGTAAACATTGTTAATTTATTGATAAAGCCTAAAAGTAACCGGTTCGTGTTTTTAAACGGTTTTCCTTTTGTCATCATCAGTTTACGTAACCTCCACATAAAGATAAGGCCTTCACCTTTAATTAAAAAAATATTGACGTTGTGTCATGTTTGTTGCCTGTTCATGCTTAACGCTGAACTGATTTAGATGAAATTTAGAATAACGATAGTTAAAAACTCTTTTCCTGGGCCTCGGGAAGGACAGAAGACAGTTCTAGATTATGAATCATCATCATCGTTTCACGCAGACGAAGTTGTGGGTCAAAGCTAGTTTTACTTTAGATATGTAGAATGTTTCTTTACATAATTAAAATTACAATTGCCGAATTCCAGCTTTCAGTTCGAAGTTAAGATAAAGAATAAAGTTAAGACATACTATTACTTACAGAGCGTTAATAATGGATGAGGACGAACGTACAGTCCGCATGAACCACCTGCGGCACCGCGAACAGCTAAATGATGTCGACAACTGGATGAAGAACTTCCTCAAGGCCATGGACTCGCTGGAGGAGGAGGCTGATGACATCGGAGCTACCTCCATGCAACCGCTCTCCATTGACGACTTCGACGAATATCTCTCTAAGTACTTACTTTCATAATATTACCTACTATTCTTTTTCTATTCTTATTCTCTTCTTCTTAGTCGGATATTCTTGTCAGAGCAGTCGTGGTCATTGAGGTCGATGTACAGCCTTCTTTATTTCCCGCCATGCTTCTCAATTTATTGCATTCCGCACGCTACAGCTGAAGGAACTTATTTCAAATGGACATCGGAGCCACTTCCAAGCAGGCCGCCAACATTGGCGACTCCTACAAGTAGATCTCCCTTAGTCGATAACTCAATGAAGTGATTAATTCGATTGACAAGGAAGCTTTTCATATCGGAGTTACCCCTTGCAGCGTGAATGCATGTCATCGAGACAATTTTGATGGGTACGTACCTCTAAGGTGTGGTAAAAGTTAAACGAAGCTGTAGCTGGAACCTCAAAGAAGATCGAAGCCGCATTTTTGACTCCTCTTCTTTATTAATGAGCTTCCTGTTGTTTCAACCTACAGGAAAAAGTTGGTAATTTGCTCTGATGCCATAAAATCTCTTCTATGTTTCATAATTATTTTCCTCGACGTCTGAAACGGTAGGTAACATTAATTCATCATCAGCTTGGATTTGATAACAACACAGTTCTATCTAGACAATCTATTGTTAGATTATAGTGCTTTCGTAGTACTTACACCAAGAATAATTATATGATTAATTTATGACAATGTCTTTTTTTACAGATACATCGGCTACACTCAAAAACTTGCCCTTCTCCTGGATTACGACGGCACACTGGCGCCTATCGCGCCGCACCCAGACCTCGCGACCCTCCCGTTAGAAACAAAACACGTGCTGCAGAGACTATCTAACATGTCCGACGTCTACATCGCCATCGTCTCGGGCAGAAACGTGGATAACGTTAAAAATATGGTGAGTACAAGCAAAGAGAATAGATAGTATAGAGGGGTCTTGTCAATTGTCATAGTAAATTTTGTAGTCATTGTAAATTTACTGCCATCTATCGACACACGACTAAAACTCAAAATAAACATGTATAAATTTATCAAAAAAATGTATATATAAGGATAAATGATTTTATTATTTTTATATTGTTTTGACCCATGCTCATTCACTGATATCTATGTGTTAAAATTGTGAAATATGAAACGGTGTCGTCACGCCATCTAGCCGAGCATAGGCCAAAGGTGTGTGCGCCATCTATGCGAGAATGACTATTTCTTGATTTCCGAGGCACGTTTTTTCCTTAGATTTTATTCATCTTATACGAAGTTACATATGTCTTTGGTACAAGCAACTGGCTTTCCTACGGCGGTACACTGGCGCCCATCACGGCACAACTTACTTCCCGGTTTGCCGACATGGCGACTCGAGCAGCACTTGCTTCTCGTCGGCCAGCCGCTCGTTACCTACACTGACGGCTACACCTTTAGAAACAGAATAATTTTTTTTAACATACCGCATATTTGGAATAATGAATAAAAAATCAGATGACGGCCAATGTTTTGAATTCGCTATATCGCTAATTATATAATATACTGCAACTTTTAAGAAACCTACTTATCGTTTCTAACTAGATTGCCCACTTAAACTGCCTCTACCATTTACAATTACAACTATGTAGACTTACTTAGTCAATTTAAGATTTATTCCGTTTAGTTCGTTCCTCGTTCTTAGTTAGTAACTGTTCGAAGTTAGTAACTTCTAAGTTAGTAAATTGTTATACCGTTTTGGGAAGGTACTATCTTGACTAATCTGACTATCCTCAGTATGGTCAGATCAGATCTAATTAAGCCCAATACTAATCTATGTTTTAGACTCTGACTCCATAAATGACTATAGGTAGGTAACTGAATCATTTTCTTGTTTTTTTCACGTTAGCAATAATCGTTATGAGTAGTAACTAGTAGGTAGTTAAGTTTGGCTGGATAATAAGGGCGGCGGTAAACACTTAACGGTGATAAGTAGTGCTATACGAGTTAATGATCATTAAACCTATTAACTGTGTGGTAATTATAATAACCGTTCGATCAATAATGAAAATAAAATCGAACTATACACAATTATCTATCGTACTACTGAGGATAGAGGTCACAGTTTATCTTTCTAAGAACCCGCACATTCGATCGTACTGAGCAAACAAAAGTGTCGGCCTACTTAATTACCAATTAATTGCAATCATTAGCTCGTGTAATAAATATGAATTATTTTATGACGTAAATGCCATCATGTCTCCGGAGAGTGATATCACGATGCAACTTTAATGCACAAGTCAATTATAGATCGTGGCTAATCGTGTTTATCATGTGTTTATAAAATATTGTATAGTTTTGCATAACACTAGGTAAGTTATCGCGGCTTATGTTGTACTTGTACCCATACCCAAACAAATAAAATTATCAACCTAGTTGATGCAAGTACAAAAACTGTTGGATAACCTTGATGCATACCCATAAACATAGCTTGTTTCAATATTGTAAGCATTTCAATCAGCCAATATTGTTGTCCAAGTAGGTACATAATCGACAGGTTCACTAGTGCCTAAACTTAATACTGACTTTTTATGATTAGTTCAATAACTTCTGTTTATATTATACAATATATTATAAATTCGACAGAAAACAATGGATAAAAAAAAATACAAGACCTCCTGGATTTAAAATTTAAACTTTTTTTAACTTTCACACACAAACAGGAGATCAATAAAAAAATGTTTTCAATTTGACAATAATTTCGTGTAGGTACAAAAGGTACAAAATGAAATGAATGAAGGTAAATGAGTACATAATGTATAGGTACTTCTTGGGTCAGAAATGTACGATAAATTGCATTGTCAGTCAGCGTGGTGAAACAGGGGTCAGGAAATAGGAAATAGGGCGACTCAGCGAGCGAGCAAAAATAAACTTAAAAATATATTCTTAAATAAATTGTTTATCCGAACAAAGCATTCGAAGGAAAGCAAGCAACTACAACGCCAATAACAAATAAAATCACCTCGGTGTGTGTGAATGTACTTACCAACGCCTTGAGAATCTGCAAGGTCTCAATTAGATATCAGGCGAACTTTGACTCGCTTTATCATGTACTACTTTAACAAAAATATTTGTACTCTATATGTTCCCGCTTATATGTATGCTACTGCATACTATGGTAACATGGTTAAGCGTATCTAAGTTACACGTTACGTAATATTTGCGTAGTCAATAGTCAATGAAAAGGGGCCGGTCACCGATAGCATGTTTGTTCTCTAATATTCGAAGCCATTGCCCAATAGTCAATACGACGGTAAGTAAATTAGTAACGCTTGCAACAATTAGACCGATGATAAATGGTGATAACTATTTTGGCTATTATGGATGTTTATTTTCCTATTGATCATGTAAACACGAATTCTGTATGCCTTTTATTGGATAAACGTGTGGTTTATACGAGTTTTGGCACAACAAATAAGGCAATATTATGGGACAATCTTACACAAATCGACTTAGTCCACAGACTAAATAATAGTACCAGGTACAGAAGACTCACTCTCTAACAAAACGCGTCTGTTACGATCAGGACAGATATGGCCGCTAGGTGGCGATAGCGCCACGCGCGGCTTATGGCTAGCCACCAAAATTGGTGTGGAACGGATGTACTTGTAGCTACCTGTTGCAAAGCGATGAAATCGCGGAGTGAGCCACGCCTGCAGAGTCCCACAGTAAGCTAAAAAAAACAATATTATATTTTATTTACCTAAACATGCTAGAGACAGCTAACGCCATCTAGCGAGGAGTAGAATAATTTATAATAAATAGTTACAGGACTTTTCTCGACTTCCCATAATTTAGTAAGCATTTTAACAGAGTCAGTTAAAATCGAGTCCATTTTCAATTTTATGTTCATTATAAATTGTGTAGGTACCTATTTTATGTTGAGGGTAGTCAAAATAAAGACAGCATAAGTTAGTTTAACAGTATAATATCAACATTTACTTACCTATATTAAATGGCGTTCCAGGTGGGCATCGAAGGCATCACATACGCGGGTAATCACGGGCTGGAGATCCTGCACCCCGACGGCAGCAAGTTCGTCCACCCCATGCCCACGGAGATGCAGGGGAAGGTCGTCGACCTCCTCAAGTCGTTACAGGAACAGGTAATTTGGAACTAAACAACGCCACAGAATAAAAATAGTACTAGGTACAGAAGACTCGCTCTCTAACAAATCCGTCTGCTACGATCAGGACAGATTTGGCGGCTAGCTAGGTGGCGACAGCGCCACGCGCGGCTTATGGCTAGCCACCAAAATTGGTGTGGAACGGATGTACTTTTAGCTACATGTAGCAAAGCGACGAAATCGCGGAGTGAGCCACGCCTGACAACGCTTACTCCGTGATCCGTCCATAATTATAAGAAAACCTTACATATCTGGTTAAATGGAGAAAATAGAATTAAATAAGTTATAAATAGTATACCTACTTCGTGCCTAAGACGAGGCTAAAGTATAAATGTAAAGTCCCGTAATGTATAATGTTCCTCGTCGACAGGTATGCAAAGACGGCGCATGGGTGGAGAACAAGGGTGCTCTGCTGACGTTCCACTTCCGCGAGACGCCGATGAACAAGCGCGCGGCGCTGGCGGAGCGCGCTCGGGCGCTCATCATGGCGGCCGGCTTCAACGCGCACGACGCGCACTGCGCCATCGAGGCCAAGCCGCCCGTGCCCTGGAACAAAGGTCAGTGTCCCACCCCCCTGCCCCTGCCGCCGTCTGCTGACTGCTGACAAGCGTTAAGGCTGGCGTCCACTAGACTCGCCGAGTCGAGTCGAAACGCGTAGCCGCAGAAATTCGCCTGACGAGCAATACGCGCGGAGAGTCGAATCGGCGCGCCGCGGCTATTCGTGAATGGACGCAGTTGCATAGAAAATATAGGAGGCGAATTATTGCGATTCGATTCGATTCGCCTCGGCGAGTCTAGTGGACGCCAGCCTTAATGTTGTCCAATATCTACGAGTACCTAATAGAGTGCCGATCTGGGGTTCCCGAATAAAAATGAAGCGAAACCCGTATACAAATTGTTTTGAACGATAACAATCTATTAGCGCTGTCTGAATTTGCATCGAAACTTGCGGTCTACCGTCAGCAACGTATAGCGATATACCTAACCGAAACCGAGCATGTTTGATAAACAATATAAATATTTACTGGGTACATTAGGACCGGCCTTTAATTATCTACAATTTTGTTGTTGCTCGAAGCAGGGAGGGATGTATCAGAGTTATAATTAGGTGTTATTAGGTATTTATATTATAGAGTAAATTTGATTTTATTTTGGCGCCTAATTAATGCAGACAGTCGTAGGTACAAACAAGTTTTGTTAACAATTCTCGCTATTTGTCACTAGATGTCGCTAGTGGTATCCATGTATCAATGATATGAAGCCTGGTAATATGATTGTAGTTATGCGTTTATAAATATCATGTAAAACTCACTATCATATCTATTGCAGTAATGAAATAACTTAGTGTACAAATGGCGAACTTAATGCCATGAGGCATTCCCGACCAGTCAACCTTATAATGCTAATAAAAGTAATAAATCAAAAATTTAGAAATAATTTGTTAATCTACTTCTTTGTACTAGATAATTATCGCTAGTAATCGCTGATCTTCTTAGTATTGTATTTGTTTCTCAAACTTCGAGTCTGTTTTGTTGCCCGGCACTTAGAAGTAAATTTTAGTACATTAGTGGTACTGTTTGTGGTGAAACACTAGATTGTCATGTAGTAGACTTAAATCTGAATGTTTTATAATAGTTGTGTTCGTAAACAGGTCGTGCGTCCATCTATATCCTGAGGACGGCCTTCGGGCTCGACTGGAGCGAACGCATCCGCATCATCTACGCCGGTGACGACAACACCGATGAAGACGCTATGCTGGTTAGTGTTCTTGCCATTTGATTTTCAGCCGTAGGACAACAATACAAAGTCGTTTTTAAATGAGCTTGGATTAGCTTTTCTTCCAATTTCAAGCAATTTTATTTGTGTACTTCAGGAACCTTTGAACTTCATTTAGAACGTTTGTTTTGTTTGTTCAGTATGACCAATTTACACACCTCGAAGAGTACTGGGCCAAACACCCGTGTAATGGCTCCTCTACACGATTGGCCAGCGCCGGCCACTCCACCAATGACGCATTTATGCGTTAGAGGGAGCAAGTGATATTGTTATCTCATTCTACCGCATGGCTGCGTCCCTTGGAGTGGCCGGCGCTGGCCCATCGTGTAGAGCAGCCCTAATGAAAGAGTAGTACATTAATGGCCAATCATTATTAATTCCAGGCTCTGAAAGGTATGGCGGCCACATTCCGTATCGCGTCGTCGAACATCACCAAGACGTCTGCCGAGCGGCGGCTGTCGTCGCCCGACTCGGTGCTGGCGATGCTGAAGTGGGTGGAGCGGCACTTCTCCCGGCGCAAGCCGCGCGCCAACTCGCTCACCTACAAGAACGCCAGGAAGGCCCGGGACTCCTTCCACATGCACATGACGTACCAGATCCCGCCCAAGACGTCGCCGAAACCTTCGCCGCCGCACAGCCCGGACAAAAACTCCAGCGGCACGGATTCTAGTTAAATTATTTATCTATCTAGTTCACGTTCTCTGGCAACTGTTGTCCTTATTGAACTAACTACTGACAGGCAGCTTTTGCATGAGAAAGTCACTTTATACAATTATGTGTAACTCTTTAACCATCAATAACAGTGTCATGGAATATGAAAACGACCTCCTACCTACGACAAGTTTAGTTCCACTCTTACAACAGATACATTTGCAAATGTCCTTTTTTTTATTTTGACTAAAAGTCAGTGCTTAATAGGTAATGTTGCAGTAATGGCACTACTTTTGACTAAAAGTCAGTGCTTAATAGGTAATGTTGCAGTAATGGCACTACTTTTGCATTTAAGAGTGTTGCTATTGAAATGGAACATTTTGTTTAAAATTAATTCGTAGATTGGTGATCAAAAGGCTAAATTTATGTTTTTAAATACTGGCCCGTTTCTGCACTTAGCATTTTAACTTTGGTGTGTAGATGTAGAGATTGATTTATTTAATGATTCAGATACGTAGAACATGTTTACCAGTATTTAAGTATATTGTTGTTCCGTTAAGTGCAGTCCAATTTTTTTTTATAATATAATGACTACGTGTCACGATAAATGTTATATAAATTATATGATAATATGAAAAAGTATAAGCCATATCTATGTGCTTAATTGCGTCTTACTACAAGTTCTTCGTAATTTTCGCATAATATTTCTATGTGATAGGATAGTGATAAATAGGTTTAGGAAAAACAATGTAGTCAAAAGAAATTACTGCAATAAAATGGTCTAACCTATTTACCTACTGCACAAATGCAGCCTTAAAGTTATGGTTAAATTTCTTTTGTCTATATAAGTTGATATATGGTAGACTAGGTATTTATTGAGCCTGGTATTGATGTAATGTGTAAATGTCCTAAAATAAGAAATTCACATAGGTATAATGACAAAGATATACAATTTAATTGATTTGATCAACAAATATTATACTATTTACGCACTTTTGGAGGGTTCCTATTAGTGCACGCAATACAGGCAATCATGTATTTAGTACTTAGTGTTATACTATGTGTCATCCTATTGTATGTTGTGAGGAAACTAGTCTAGTTAGCAGATAGCATCTACCTGAACAATGCTGCGGCAAACCTCATTCAAAGAACTGAAAATCTCGAATTCCATATACCTATGTATTTTTAGAACCATTTTAATGTTTTACAGGATTTCAATAAAAACTAAATTTGACGGAAAATAGCCTTTTAATTTAAATGTAGGTGTACAAAAACCGCCGTTCGGCAGCAGAGTAAGTAAATTCTGAAATACATCGACTACAGTAGGCTTGGAATGTAGGTGTTCAATAAATAGTTTACATTTCATCAAAAATAATATACAGCCTTACAGCCGACTTAGTCATTGTCATCGTGCCAATATCCATATTACATTTATTTATTGAAAACTAAATTGCACAAAATGCTAAAGTTGCTTTAAGGTGGTTCGCCTAGGTTACTCAAAACTTAACTCTCGCTAGATGGCACCACTTTTGCAAAATTTCAGATTTTATTTTTTTGTGAAATGGTCTTGGTATTTGTATACTTAAAAGTATGTTTCGCGCACTTTTTAAGTAAATATTGAACTATTAGAATAAACATTGAATACTTCATTGTGCAAAAACCACCTTTTTAATTCGACGGAGTGTTGCTGTCACGCTTTTTCCTACTATTACTCACACATGCAAACAGCAGAGATATATATAACTCCGTATAAGATAAATAAAGTCTAAGAAAAAAACGTGCCTCGGATGTCAAGCAAAAGTCACTGTCGAATAGATGGCGCCATATACCTTTGGTCTATTGTCGTTTAGATGGCGTTGGCGACATCGTTTGATATTTAACAATTTTAACACGTATCAGTGAAAGAACATGGGTCATTGTGGAACAATAAAAATTAATAATCATATATCCGTAAACATATTTTAATTCATTTATACATTTTCAATTTTATTTTAAGTTTTAATCGTGTGTCGATAGATGGCAGTAAATGTACCGTGACTACAAAATTTACTTTGACAGGACCCCTCTATACTATCTATTCTTTTTGTAAACAGTGTTTCCGTGATCCTTGTAGTAGACAATTTCACACAACGTAAGTATGTTGCAATAGCGTAACGGTATGTTCGTGGAAATACGTGCAAGAGGATTGGGGTTCAAGACTGGTGCGAGTAGGTAATTTCTTTTCGTTTCTCCTTTGTGTTATCTTACCTTTAAACGAGCAATTATTATATATATAATTATTTATTTATATACATATTTGGATGGTATCAGAAACGGCTCTAACGATTTCGATGAAATTTGCTATAAGGGGTTTGATCTCTTAGCTAGTGAACGGCGAGATCATCCATCGGTGTTTGACATCACTACGATAACCGACAATGACACATCACTAGAGGTGGTCGTCCATCTTAGATTGGTTTTACGCGAGAGCGTCTTGGCATATTATTTTCAGATCTATACTCTCATATTTGTGATTCCCTAATAAATGTTGTTATAAAGTGGTGTCTGGTGTTTTTACTCTTACAGCTTCAGAAGTGCGATGTGACCTTTTCGCCTACTACGATATATTTTGTCGTAAATTGGCAATACAAAATTAACCGGGCGTAGTCCTTTCTTGTTTCATTGTTATTGAACGTTATCGTTATATAAAATAATGAAACTGATTGTAATGAGTAAACGCATCAACACCACTCATCAGTTAGGGATTAAAATATACAAGGTCTTACCGTCCAAGACCTACAAGGATAACCTAACTAACCTCCTAAACCACTGTCGGCTGCCGACGTACTTACGTACGTACGACGTACGCCTTTGCCTTTTGTTGTGTTTACTTTCAGATATCTATTTCAGTTTACTGTCCATCATCAATGAACATGTCTGGCTAAAAAAAAATACATATAGACAGTGTAATACAGCTGACTCCAAGATGATGATGATGGAGATTACAATATTCACAGCAGAAGTTTACAAGACATAGACTGACAGTATGGTGTAATGTATAACAAAATAAATCCTTGGGATTACAAAGTAAGAATTAAAGTTGACTCAGGTAAGCAGTCGTTGATCCAACACCTAAGAATGCTCCGGGGCCAAAGTGGTAAATATTCACTGCCTCTCTTATATGTTGTGTTATTTTTGTGATTCATGTGCTTTCAGATACATAACATAATGTGATTATATACACATGACATATTAACACAATGCTATGATCATTTTCTAATGGTTGTGTGCGGTGAGAAGTACATTCAAGTAAAAGTCATACAAAACAATTTTGGTAATATAAATTTACCTTGATTGATACTATGTGTATGGTGATGTTATGCTTTCACAATTAACAATGAGCGCTACTTAATACTTTCCCTTTACAGTCAAATTAAAATAGATTCCAAGTTTTCAAAACCACAAACCGGTAAGGAAAGTGAATTGTTGTTTCACATATGTGTGTGTGTAAAACATGCTTATTGCAACTGAAATAATGCTTTGTTAGTATGTTTTTGAGTTGTGTAATTTCCAGAAATTTGACAGCAATGATTCTTGAAGTGAATTACCATACCGTTGAAGGCATTAGAGCTCAGACCTCTATAATGAACCCAAATCGACATGGATAATATTTCAAAGTTAGTTGGTTATGGATGCCAGTTATATTATGTTCAAGTAATTCATTATATGCAGAAAATGTTGATAAGTGACTAATCTCTGATGTCATGGAAAATGAGGTATTTATTTAGAAATAAAATTATTGTTCATGTTTTACATGGATACTAATGGTTAGTATGTGTTACATGGACTGGGTTGGTAAAATGCACTTTGTGAATAAGCAAAAGGAATTATTGACATCTATTTGTAGCTGGTTAGTATTGTCTGTGACAGGTTTAGTCACTCCATGTTTCCGGAGCCTACTCAGGCTGAATATTTAAAAAAAGATGTTCCATATCTCATATAACCTCATACATCCTTGCAATTCATATTAAGTTGGAGACATACTGCTATAGTATCTCAGTAAAAATGGCAAGGAAAGTAACAAGGATAATTTCTGTCTGTCTGTACATATTATCTTATTAATTATGAATAAAATGTTTATCCAACCGTTCCATACAACTTATAGTATGTTGTGTTGTGATTGTTTTGTTCATAGGGATGTTGGTTTATGTTTGCATTGCAAATATTTTTCACAAAATGTCATGTTATAAAATGTACCAAAGACATATATTTAAACAGACTTACCAAACTAATGAAAATTTTATTGGCATTACATTGTCAAGTGTTTGAGTTATTGACAAAGATAATCATTTGTGTTCTAGCAGTATTTTTCAGATGCATTTCCTTATAACAAAACTTGATTGCTGGTGAAGTTTTGATCATAACTTTATAATATTTGCACCGGTGAAGTATGATTACAGGAGTTTTCAAGGTTTAAATCTTATGAAAGAGATGGACATATTGAACTAGATATTTATTTACTGAGCTGAATATGATTGGTAAAGCAGGTTGCTGCTAATGGTAAGCAAGGTGAATTCTTTCAGGAGTCAATATAGACTTTGACAGTCTACATGATGTACATGTCTTTTACATACAATTGCTACTGGACTCTAAACGTACCGGTCAGTTAAATGTTAAGTGGATGAATACTAAACGAAGGTAAATAGCTTGGTTAAAGCTTTCTAAGTAACTATTTTAACCCGTTCACTGCTGCTGAACATTGACCGAAGGATATCATGTCATCATGAGTTACTGTTTGAAGTTATTAATGGTTTTCGTCTGAACTTGTAGTGTGTTATGGTACTGTTTGCATTATAAAACAGTACACTTTTATTGCTTCTGGGTTTCATAAATCAGAAGTTGTAAAAAAAAACAATAATAATTATAATGTTTCACAAATTGTGTGGGTTCACTATAAGTATCTATTTCATTGTTTTGCAAACTGCATAAACTGTGGTTTATTATGTTATGAACTCATTTACCTTAAAATGTGTGCTTGCATGGCATTTAACAAAATTATTTAGTTTTGTGCAGGTATAAGTTAACCTGGAGAATGATGTGATGAGTTACCTACACATAAAATGCACATATACAGCTGAAGAAAATCAACTATGTCTTGGGATTGAAAGCTTGATGGTTTAAGCATATGTGCCATTGATTCGGTTGATTGATCATTATCAATACACACTTTCATGATGGTTGAAAAATACAATTTGTGAAACCTCGGTAAGGCGAACCTGGGTAACAGAGGAACCTCGATAACATGAACTTCTGTTCAGGGTCTACTGTAGTTCAACCGTGGTATAGTAAGAGTGTGGCCTTTATTTAGGGGCACGGAAGAGGCACGCCAAGTTGCACATGATCATTTACATTGGTTGCATAGTAGCAACTGCTTATTATCTTATATTTTCCATATTAACGCCAAATGCTGCTATTTCAGGTACCGTTTTCAGATTAAGAACTGACGACAAGTATATTCTCAGATTAAGAACTGAGATATAATTTTATTAGACACTCGGATTGAGAACTGAGTTATTATTTTATTTATATTACTTACTCTCGGATTAGGAACCGAGTTGTGACTTTGTTTTATTTCAGATTTAGAACTGTGTTACTGTTGTCATACTAATGTGTTTTGTTAACGGGTTTGCCGACTAATGAAGGCAAATGCTGTTATTTCAGGTACCGTTTTCAGATTAAGAACTGGCTATATTTTCAGACTAAGACTGAGTTATACTTTTATTGAACACTCAGATTAAGAACTGAGTTATTATTTATATTACATACTCTCGGATTAGGAACAGAGTTGTGATTTTGTTTTATTCCAGATTTAGAACTGGGTTACTGTTGTCATACTAATGTGTTTTGTTAACGGGTTTGCCGACAAAACCTAGAAAATAAACACATTGTGCTTGATTAAATATTGTAGTAACCATGGTAATGCTTGCGATATGTTATTTTATGCCACCTCACTGTTAACCATTTTACTCTAAAGGCTGGTTCATAATTCTACCGGTTGCTTCAATGTCTGCTATAGAGCTTTATTTATTGTGTGCTCTTTAAGAAAGGCTGTTACTTTTGTCTTGGCAAGGGATGCTATCCTTAAGAGGCTAGTTCCTGGCGCCGGTAATCGCAACAAAGGCTTGAAGGAGCGGTCTGTTGCTTGTCACTATCTGTTTTTGGTTTCTGCAGTGTAGGCCTTAAGAGGCGGTCCATTGCTGATGACAATTATGTCATAGTATTAACTATCCTTAAGAGGCTAGTTGTTTTTGGTTTCTGCAGTGTAGGCCTTAAGAGGCGGTCCATTGCTGATGACAATTATGTCATAGTATTAACTATCCTTAAGAGGCTAGTTGTTTTTGGTTTCTGCAGTGTAGGCCTTAAGAGGCGGTCCATTGCTGATGACATAATACTAACCTTAAGAGGCTAGTTGTTTTTGGTTTCTGCAGTGTAGGCCTTAAGAGGCGGTCCATTGCTGATGACAATTATGTCATAGTATTAACTATCCTTAAGAGGCTAGTTGTTTTTGGTTTCTGCAGTGTAGGCCTTAAGAGGCGGCCTATTGCTGATGACATAATACTAACCTTAAGAGGCTAGTTTTTGGTTTCTGCAGTGTAGGCCTTAAGAGGCGGTCCATTGCTGATGACAATTATGTCATAGTATTAACTATCCTTAAGAGGCTAGTTGTTTTTGGTTTCTGCAGTGTAGGCCTTAAGAGGCGGTCCATTGCTGATGACATAATACTAACCTTAAGAGGCTAGTTGTTTTTGGTTTCTGCAGTGTAGGCCTTAAGAGGCGGTCCATTGCTTATAACATAGTACTATTCTTAAGATGCTAGTTTGTCCCTGGTATCTGCAGTGTAGGCCTTAAGAGGCGGTCCATTGTATGTGATATGAGATTATCCTTAAGAGGACCATTATTTCTACTACCGATAACTGTTTTATCTATATCGTACTATTTGTTGTTGACCTTGAGAGGTTGGCTTGAGACTTTGTTTACAAAAGGATATTTAAATGACCTTAAGACTGATGATCTCAAGGTTACCTTAAAAGGGTTGCTTGCACTAATACCTTCTAGAGATCGCTGGCGCAGTTCCGGATCCAGTAGACGTTGAGGTAGTGCCTGTTCAAAATGCCCAGTAGAACGAGTGCGTGCAATGGGCTCCGTGACAGCCTTATCGTGAAGGGCTGACTTCTACGGTCGTTGCCCCTACAAGGGCAGTGGTATTCTAGCCTGCATGTGGTATTTTAACACGGTAATGTTTTCTTTTTGTCCAATAATCAAATCTGTGGTTATCTGCCATTAGTCACGATGCTAGAAAGCGGTGACATGAAGTACCTACTTGATTACGTCGCCATTAAGGGTGATTATGTAATTTATTAACAATGTTGCTAAAGAGTGCTCATGAGTTCTCTCCAATCATAACTGCATCTTTCTCATGTATTTACAGAAGTAGACCTTTTGACTGTGATGGTTATTACGGTATAATTTTATGGCTATCAAGCCGGACCTGTGATCAAAGGGTCTAACTGTGCCATTTGCGCATTAATATATCGTCGAAACCTTATCATGATTATTTTGAACAACATTGTGGTATGCTAATGCAAAGCCTATCGATGGCGCTAGGGTGAATTATAACACCTTGTTATATTAAGGAACTGAGGCTTTTCACATGTATGTTACAGAGTTTCGTGAATAAGAGTTTGTACTGTTTACATGTGCTGTATCGGAGGGCACCTATGCACATGCATGAGACGTGTCCCACGTTAGCCTCCCACCAGTTGAGGAGCCAACTCAACGGAGAAGCCAACCAGTAATGAACTGGTGGAGGCTACCGCCACCTGGTGAAGGCCCAGCTTGCTGCGACTGCGTTGGCTGCGGCAGTCTTCAGTGGCGGCCTTGATAACAGTGACCTGACGGGACGTAGGTCGGGTCAGAAGATGGCCGAGCTGAACGGCGAGATCATCCATCGGTGTTTGACATCACTACGATAACCGACAATGACACATCACTAGAGGTGGTCGTCCATCTTAGATTGGTTTTACGCGAGAGCGTCTTGGCATATTATTTTCAGATCTATACTCTCATATTTGTGATTCCCTAATAAATGTTGTTATAAAGTGGTGTCTGGTGTTTTTACTCTTACACTAGGTCTATGAGAAAACGCGCATTTTTGAGTTTTTATGTTTTCTAAGCTTTGGTCGGTCTCCCAGATATTCAATCTCCGCTTGGCAACTAATCCCAGAATTGGCATGCGCACTAGTTTTTACGAAAGCGACTGCCCTGACCTTCCAACCCAGAGAGTAAACTTATTTGGATTAGTCCGGTTTCCTCACATTGTTTTCTTTCAACGAAAAATAGGTATCGGTGTGTAAATAGGTAGGTATCAAATGCTATTTCGTACAAAAGTTCGAAAAATCATTGGTACGAACCGGGGATAGAACCCGTGACCTCCGAATTGCTTTCGGCTAGGCCAGCAGCGCTTCCCCCACATACTCAGTGTTATCAGGTTTTTTAAAAATCAAAAACGATTACTTATGAAAGCAGAAGAATATAAATGATCGTATTAGATTTATAATTGTTACATATTTGCCGTAACTAATTTTTAAAATGTGTTTTTCAATTAAAAGACACGTCAAGATTGTTTACCTTATTTCTAATGCTAAAAAAAACAAACTATAGTAATAATTGTGTTTTTCATACATAGACAAAATCCATTATTTTTAACCACAGGAAATTTTATACACTACTTTTTAGGGTTCCGTACCCAAAGGGTAAAACGGGACCCTATTACTAAGACTTCGCTGTCCGTCCGTCCGTCCGTCCGTCCGTCCGTCTGTCACCAGGCTGTATCTCACGAACCGTAATAGTCCGTAATAGACAGTTGAAATTTTCACAGATGATGTATTTCTGTTGCCGCTATAACAACAAATACTAAAAACAGAATAAAATAAAGATTTGAATGGGGCTCCCATACAACAAACGTGATTTTTGACCAAAGTTAAGCAACGTCGGGAGTGGTCAGTACTTGGATGGGTGACCGTTTTTTTTTTGCTTTTTTTTGTTTTTTTTTTTGCATTATGGCACGGAACCTTTCGTGCGCGAGTCCGACTCGCACTTGCCCGGTTTTTATTGCAGTGAAGATGTCCTGATTGTAAAAATCAGAGAGATTAGGTAGAGTATAATTACTAATTATCTTTGTAAAAATAAAACAATACGTGTAGCCCATACTTAATAATCGATTTATGATAATAAGAAAAATTAAATAAAAATAAAAAAACAATACGAAATTTAGGTGTAACAAAAATACAAAAAGTTATGTTCCAGCATACAATGACTGGGGATCGAACCGGGAATCTTCCGTTTGCAAGCAAAAAAGCGACTGTTTGCATAACACGCCATGATAGTTCTTAGCTAAGCTGACGAACTTCTCGCTTAGGTCAATTAACTACCTGTCAAATATCAGTGTCAACAAAATTGCACTAAACATGACGGCACTCCAAATTCGAGCCGTGGTCAGCCCGGCAACGTCGGAAATGGAATGGCAACGTCGCAAATGTATCTGTACACGACATTTGTGACACACACATACGTAAATTTGATGAAAAGTTAACTATGATTTTTGCATGATTTCTGTATGAAACATTGTTTTCCTGTTAATTTCGCGCAAACGAATATTCGAAAGAAGATAAATGCGAAAATATTTGTGTACTAATAGTGTGTAGTTACTTAATGAGCTTTGATTGAATTTTGTATGAAAAGCGAACCACCTTAAGGCATTCCACTGAAATTATAATAGGACAAGTCATTATGTAATTGATGACGATTACTTGACTAGCAGCGCAGCCCGCTTTTGGGGCTTACATGAAGGTTAAAAAGGACTATAGAGACCAATTAATTAGTAAGTGCCAGTTGCACCATCCGCACTTGACAGACTGATCAAGTGTCCAACATCACCCGGCGCGCCGCGGCGGTTTACTATGAAACTTTCCATACAATAAAATTTAGGGAATGCTTTAACGGTGACACGCGGTTTGGTGCAACCGACCCTAAGTCTGTTTTAATATTATATCTGCCAGCATAATATCTCAATACATTCAACAATTACGTTGTGCAAAAGAAAAAATGCTATATTTGTATTATCATAGTAAATACGTTGACCTATCTACAGATATGTTGAATACTGAAAAACATTGCATATTGGGAAGCAGAGTACCTTACGCACCCAAAAACTTTAGATAAACATCAACATAGTTGGTTCGACAACATAAACTTGTAAGGATTATTGTTACATAAATGTAAATAAGACGGATTAGAATTGATCCGATAGCATTATATTAACAGTCAATAACTATGACTTAATTTACATCAAATATTCACATAATTAACCTAGTAAATTGTCCGTATCACAATAATAAATACACAAATTCACTTATCTTAGTGTGCGTCTAGACGTTGCTGTGCGACACGACGAGCCACGACAGGATGAAGTAGAACAGGCAGATGGGGTACACCGCCAGAGCCTTCTTGCCTTCTGGTTGGCTGTCGCCTAGGAATTTTGTGGCCGCTGAAAATGCACATAAAGAACTTAAATAACATCTCTACAAAAAACTTTATAAAAAAAAACATTTGCAACATTATCTCAAAGATAACCGGTCCTCCACCTGGTGGGGCTCCAGCTAAAATAGGCTACGTTCCTACTAGTCAAATCAGGTTTTTTTTTAGAACTGTTAAAACGATTTGTTAATATGGAATTTATATGAAAACGAGTATAGTGACGTCACGGTCAACTCACCTACTTTTTATATTTCTAACCAATTTATTAAATAGTCATTGTGTTTAAAAATAACTGCTACCCATGTTTTTCTAATAATATCTGGTGCTTTATTTCGTGCATGGTGTGAAAGAATGTATTTTAAGTAGAGGAAACTTCCCTATAGGCATTGCCACTGGCGCTAACAGGTAAAAATTATAACGTATTACCATATAATCTGTGCAACTCACCAAAAGTCGCCCACATAAACCCAATCATGGATATGACGAAGCGAAGGAAGAACAAAAAGGTGTTCTGCGTGGAGAACAGTATTATCCGGCAGATGACCAGCGCCAGTGCAACGGGGAATAGGCAGTAGCCCAGTACGCACACCGACTGGAAGAATGAGCTGGAACAAAGCAATAGATTAACATGAAACAACGTCACCAAGCTATGCTTGTATGGAAAAAGGTAGAGAACATGAGAAAAATCATCCTCCCAGCTACGTAAGCTGCAATGCAAAGATGTATTTTTCTCTGCAAATGAAAGTCCAGTTCAGAAAAAAATGATACGCACAGATTTATGCTGACAAATGAATAAACTATAGACCAACCGTTTAAATGAGTCCTCGCCTGCGCGGTACGGGGGCAACGGGTAAGGACGACTAAGGGCGGCCGCACCTTCCCCGCCTTCCTTAGTCATCCTTCCGCGCACTCAAGCGGTCGGTCTAAATGTAATCATATCAGTGTTAAATATCTTTAACACCAATATAATTACCACCAGACCACTCACAGAGCAAAAAAAAATTAGGTGACATATTGGTATTATAAATATTTTGGTATTTGATGTGGAGTTTGTGGACACAATTTCAATTTGATTGGCGTTATTGGTTTTGACTTTTTTTTAAAACAATGAGACAGTAATGATGTAAAAATCCCATTGTGTACTTACATATTGCCACCCAAAAGTTTAGAGTTGATGGTTACAACGGCGGCGCCGATCCAAACGAGCACGAACACCTCAGCAAACTCGGGCCCGCCGTCGTTGGAGTTGTCCGCGCGCTCGGCGGAGCCCTGCAGGAACGTGGCCATCAGCGTGCACAGGAGCAGCGGGCCCCACAGGTCCCCTGGAAATTTACAATAAACCATGTTACAGTTTTGAATGATTCACGGTTAGTTTCACTAGACTTATATCGAACGGGATATAAGGGCCACCCCACATCTAGCGTCCCTCGAGCGTCGGCGTCTACAATTCTATCGCCGCTGCTCGACGCAACGTCGACGCAACTGCGCAGCGACGTCATTTTCCATAGCGCTGACTAGACGCCGACGCTCGAGGGACGCTAGATGTGGGGTGGCCCTAAACCATGATAACCTTTTGTATTGTTTCCGAGCTCCCAATATTTCAATAATTTAAAAGGTAATCAGGGTTCATATCCCGGTCCATATAAGTCTAATAAACCATGTTTTCTGAATGGCTGCATTAGACCAACAAAATAAATAATATCGATTCTTTTGCCAGCAAGTCAACAATGACGCATATTTCTAAATGTTGATCTTGGCTCTCATTTTATATTTGTGACGTCCCTCGGGTAAAGGTACCTTATGGCGGTTGGCCCTTACGCTATTATTAACGCCGCTTCAATATTATTGCGGCGCTATGCGACGTAAGCGCCAGCGCCCATAAGGTACCTTTTGTCATGGAACATCTCATTTATTTTTGATGGCATTACATTTTTATTTATTTTATTTTTTATTTATAGCCTTATATATTCCATATTCTTTTTAGTATGGCTTTATTTATTTAATCGTATGGCATACATGTTTTTACAAAATAGGCAATATACAATTTTACAGTTTTATCGCGAAATAATAAAACGGGTCCAGAGGAATACAATTTGTATTTTTAGAACTAGTTTTTTTTTTATTATTATATTTTTTAATTTTTTTTTAATTTATTTATTCATTATTTTTTAATTTATTTATTTATTATTTATTATTTATTTTTTTATTTGTTTATATGGATCCCTCTCTGGGTGAGAGGGCATTACATTTACTGATTTCAATTGGTAGCCGATAGGTAGTCAATGACAGTGTGACTGTTCCATTCCATTGACAAGAACCTGAATGCTATTTCAATGAGCTAGGACAGGGGTTTCCAAACTATTTGATAATTTTTTGTTGATGTAGGCATTGGTTTCCATTCACGGGCTGGGTTGACATTTGGCTCTTTTCGTATTGGTAGGCTAGGGCTCTAAGGAGAATCTTGAGCTAGAGTGTTGCTAAGGGTGCTCCTGAGGGCCCTCTGATAAAAGAAATATATAAAAAGAAACAATACTTACATTCTTTTAACAAACTGGTCTTTTCTCTGGGGATAAGGACATGGTAGAATTTGTTACCCACAGCTCTCAGGTCACGGAGCTGAAATAAATAACATTGATATCAAAGAACAGAAATAAAAACTATACTCTTAACATAAATGTAGAAAAAGGAAAGCAAATGAAACTTACAAATGTCTCTTTAATGGGCTCATCTAGGGTGTTGAAATCCATGCTGTCTCCGGAGGGCACTCCCCGTGTCGGAACATTCATTTCCCCCTCTACCACTCCCACGTCTCCTGCTGGATACATCTGAAATGTTAGGCACAATGATTTATCAAGTTTAACACCATGATGGATTCATTCTATCACTCTTGATATGATAGAGAGGAAAATAATACATTTATGTTTTCACAGTATGGCCTCAGACCTCTATTGGCTAATGCTGCCTGGGGATCTAGTCACAAATTACAATTATGATTTTATATTTCATACACATATTTTTTCTGCTGGCAAAAGACTGCTCAGTTTGCTTCCAACCACAGAACAAGAAAAAGTATTAAATCCAATTGCATTAACGCACCTGTACCGTGAATTCAAAGGGTAATTAACTAAATCAACAATCAGAAATAACGAAACAAATTACAATTTCATGCGATACAAAATAAGTTACTGCAGCAATAACATTTATGACTCATTTATTCCATATTAATAAAAGTAATTATAACATGACAAAAAAGAAGGCATTTGACAATCAGGTATATCCAAATAGTTTTACTGGAAGATCTCTGAATTTCTAATCGGATTCGCTCGTTTTACAAGATTTGTATCCTTAGAGCTACAGAACATACTGAAAAGGTCCTTTCAGGAAAATATACCAGCAATAAGCTTGTAGTAAAATAATTAAAGTACTTACATCGAATTTTGCGTCAAACGATGTCATATTCGTATTTAAGAGTCACGTATTATTTACAATGATATAAACGTGTAATAAATAAAAATATTGGAATTCCAACACATCAAACTATTCATTCCTCCTCATATTGACAATTGACATGACATTTCTTTCTAGTAAAACTGTTTGAAACAGCCTTTAAAAAGTTCAATCAACGGAAAGGATTCCGTTCGTAACATTTTAAACAATGTCTTTATCTGAGTGGCATCCATTTTGGACAAAAATCTAGTATTCAAATCAGACAAAACTTATAAAATATTAAAAAAATAATAGGAATTGTCTACCGTCGTGTCAAACCTGTCAAACAGAACAATCACAAAATCACATCAAATCACAAAAACGTAACTTTTTAGATTAAGTGATGTGTTTGTTTTTAACTTAAAATATGTTGTTTCTATATATAAATAAGTAGAATGTCAGTACGAGCAAATTCTTAGTGTAATTCACACAACTCCTTAAAGATATTGCTTACCACAGTAAAAAATGTCAAATTCATCAACAAGTATGAAAAACCACACGAAGAAAGCAAGTAGCAGCAGAGACCGGGACAGAAATAAATCTGTGGCGTCAGAATCAGGAGGCTCAAGTCAGTGTGATACTCCTCCACTCAATGAAAAGGCAAGTAATGATGCTATCTGACGTCTTTCGCAGCTTCGCGGCATAAATCGTACTGCATCCAATGTTACGTTGTTTTTTTATTTAAAAATAAATAAACTACATTAACTACATATTAATTATTGTTTACCGCTACAAAAATCTGAATATTGCTTAGTATGTACAACAATATGGCTTTTATGATTTAGGACAGTACCACATCTCAGGGCAAGTTTGCTGGAGTCAGTGCCGACTCAGTGCTGTGCATGGCTGACCAAGTTGGTGCTGAGATCAATGTTGAGGCAGCCACAAACTTGGCGGAAGACGTCAGCTACAAGTTGAGGCAGACAATATGTGTAAGTATGCAGTGCCCTGTTTATCAAAAGCTTGTAACTTGTAATACAAGTGGAAGTCCCTTTCTAACAAAAGCTGTCAAAAAGGGACTTCCACTTGTATTACAAGTTACAAGCTATTGATAAACAGGGCACAGGTCATATTAATAGGTGTGTGTCCTTTATAAATTGTACAGAGTTTTAATAAAAAAAATAATTATGGTAATCTTATCCTAACTCTCCCAAACTAAGCTATATTACACAAGTATAACTTTTTTTTTCTAGAATAACAGGTTTGAACAAGAAGTATATGATAAAATCAAAATGTTGAAGTTATGGGAGGATTAAAAAATAAAATTAAAAACATTGTCCTCCTTCATTTTATTTTTCATATGTTACAGGCCATTGCTTTACACAGTGAAATGATGAAGAAATCTCGAGTGGACACATGGGATGTGAACACAGTGCTAACACTCTCGGACACAAGCCCTGTGGTCGGAGCAAACACTGTCAAGTATGCCACAGTTGGGGACGGAAAGGTCTGCTGTGCACTCGTGAGTAAAACCCTAATCATATATATGTATATTTAGTTTTTGTTTTTATTGTTATTGACTAAATTGTAGATTTAAACATGTAGATTCAAACTATAATTACTGCCATGGAGAAATAAGTGGAATAGCTCTCACACCATACATGGCTGCCCTTACTTATAAATAATAATTTGTATGGGATGTATATTAAAATATAATATATATGGTCACCATCATATTAAAATATATTATCTCTAACTTATGCTTGCTTAATACTAATAAAGTTTAAATTTTATTACAAATCTGTATTTAAAACTTATTCGAAATGGGTTTTTTCCATGTATGGTGTGAGCACTCTAAGGATAATTTCTCTATGCTACTACTATATTAAATCTACCCATTTCTCATGCATACACTTATGCTAGTAAGAGGTAGAATGCTTGTTAATGGGGAAAAATGTATAATACTAAAACAATCAGTCTACCTCTAGTCTTTAAAGTGTGCCATGTTATATAATTTTATTAATTTACTTTACACTTTTTCTTCTTATCGTGTGAAGGGATCATAACTAAATAATATTTACACTGAAGATTGGAATAGAACAAAAAATAATATCTAGAACAAGATGAAAACAATTTAATACTGGAACAGAATCTGCTTTCAATAAATGCTACTGAAGGTCATTATTTTACAATTGAAAAGTAAATCAGAAAAAAATAATAATAAAAACAATCTTCTTTTTATGATGTTACCCTCTATCCTATGGGATTCGAATATTATTTTATAAATATTTAAAATAAATGACACAATATGATAAGAAAACAATATGATAAGAAAAACAATAAAGAAGAATAAATTTTACACTGCCTTGAGCATCTTCTAATGATAATTACGGAAACAGTATGATAACAAACACAATAAAGAAATCACGCTGCCTTTGTCATATTTTTGCATATCTGTTGCGGTTCTTCAGTTATCGCTTTCTTCTGGTTCTTCTGTTATGGGTTTCTTCTCTTTAGTGGGTCTCAACAGTGGCAATGGCAGCGAACCCATCAAATTTCTCCCCTTTCCCATGAAACTGCCGCCCAAGCTGAATATCTTTTGTGGGTCCATAACACCCATTAATGCTTCAAACTGAGGCGCTGACATACTAAAAACTGCTAAACACAGTATTAAAAGTGTTTTGAAGATTTTCATTGTTATTTTTGTTTTCTTTTTTCTTATTATGACTTGAAGACCAAAATGTATGTGTGTATTTTTGCGAAGCTGGAGGTTTTTATATCAGTGCTAAAGGGCCATTTTATATTTAGTAATTGAACTTGTATGTTTAATAGTGCATGAAATTAATATGTTACATATTTTATTAACCATTTTGTTTACATAAAATAATAATTTCACAGTAGTATATCATTATTATCGTAATTTCTTCACGGTTCTAGTTTAATAGTAACATGTTATTTAAGTATTTTTTTTTTTACATTGAAGCTGACAAGTGGCAGACTGTGTGCTGCTGAATCCCTTACATAGGATTCACAAAAAACCGGGCAAGTGCGAGTCGGACTCGCGCACGAAGGGTTCCGTACCATAATGCAAAAAAAAAAAAGCAAAAAAAAACGGTCACCCATCCAAGTACTGACCCCTCCCGACGTTGCTTAACTTTGGTCAAAAATCACGTTTGTTGTATGGGAGCCCCATTTAAATCTTTATTTTATTCTGTTTTTAGTATTTGTTATAGCGGCAACAGAAATACATCATCTGTGAAAATTTCAACTGTCTACCTATCACGGTTCGTGAGATACAGCCTGGTGACAGACGGACGGACGGACGGACGGACGGACGGACAGCAAAGTCTTAGTAATAGGGTCCCGTTTTACCCTTTGGGTACGGAACCCTAAAAAAGCAAGAGGCATTCGAGAAAAAATATTTAATCACATCATATTACACAACACATGATTCATACTTTAAAAAAACTTAATATAGAGTGACAAATGATCCATAATCAACAAGCCGATTAAAAATAAATAATCAAATATAATACATGTTAAAATAATGCCAGTGGCTTATTCTATGTTCCTAACATAATTTAATCTTAGAAGATTTTTGGTTAATATTTGTATACATATTTTTAGGAGCCCGTGATGAATGTGACTGAATATGCGATGACGTCACAGAGCTATGTGTACTCCACAACCCCCACCGTGTCCGTGGAATGGATCACAGACGAGAAGAGCTTAAACAACAACACGAACATCAGTGCTGCTTTACAGAATTATTACACTAAAGTAGCAAGAGGTAAACAATATACACCATTATCACCTGTCTATATCTAATTACGTCAAAGTTTAATCATAAATTATATTATAAAAATATTCATTCGTTATTTGAAACATAAAAATACTTATTCCATCCTTTACTGTTAAGGTTTATACTGTAAATTTTAAGAATGTTTTAAAGTTTTAAAGATAAACCATCTACATAATTTTACCTCTCATGAATCATGATTCATATAAAATACTAGATATAATAATCTCAGCAGCCTATGAGCAAATATTAAAATACTTAGCGGTTTTAAACCACCTGTCTTCACATTGTCTTTCAGATAAAATAGGCACATGTAACTACATGTGCCCATGTGTACATAAATAAATAATAATAATAAATAAATAAATAAATATTACAGGACATTATTACACAAATTGACTGAGCCTCACGGTAAGCTCAAGAAAGCTTGTGTTGTGGGTACTCAGACAACGATGTATATAATATATGACATACTTAAATACATAGAAAACAACCATGACTCAGGAACAAATATCTGTATCATCATACAAATAAATGCCCTTACCAGGATTCGAACCCGGGACCATCGGCTTCATAGGCAGGGTCACTACCCACTAGGCCAGACCGGTCGTCAGGCCAATGTACATGTCTAACTAGACACAATAATTATCATGTTACTAAACGTCAAGAAAGCCAGGCCTTTTTTGATCAAATACCTATCACTAAGGGAATTGCAGATCGTATAATAACATCGTTTAATTTAAGTTTTATGGTGTAGATTGGAAATTTTTAAACACGATGAATTTTTAATTGTAAAATAAATTTCAGCAATATTAAACCTCAGAAAGAAACCTAAAGAATTAGCAGTGGAGGACCTCACAACGAACACCCGGATCGGGCCGATATTCCCGAACCTGTTCAACCTGGCGGTGCTGGTTCTGAACGACGACAATCTGAACGCGCTCAACGTGCCGGCCAAGAAGCCGCTGCAGGCCAATGTGCTTGATATGGTTGACGCGCTTTGTTCAAACCCTTGCAGTCTGGATACCAACATACAGCAGCAGGTTAGTTTAGGTTTAGGTTAGTTTCTTAGCAGTGGAAGACCTCACAACGAACACCCGGATCGGGCCGATATTCCCGAACTTATTCAACCTGGCGGTGCTGGTTCTGAACGACGACAATCTGAACGCGCTCAACGTGCCGGCCAAGAAGCCGCTGCAGGCCAATGTGCTTGATATGGTTGACGCGCTGTGTTCTAACCCTTGCAGTTTGGATACCAACATACAGCAGCAGGTTAGTTTAGGTTTAGGTTAGTATCTTAGCAGTGGAAGACCTCACAACGAACACTCGGATCGGGCCGATATTCCCGAACCTGTTCAACCTGGCGGTGCTGGTTCAGAACGACGACAATCTGAACGCGCTCAACGTGCCGGCCAAGAAGCCGCTGCAGGCCAATGTGCTTGATATGGTTGACGCGCTGTGTTCAAACCCTTGCAGTTTGGATACCAACATACAGCAGCAGGTTAGTTTAGGTTTCACACCATGGTTATCAATTCGAAGACACAAAAATACCAAAAAAATAAAGCCGTATACAGGTGCAGTATATATCATTGTTTTCCACCGTATTTTCTCGGAAACGTTCGTATCTGCAGTCAACATCAGTACTTTTTCTACCGAGACTGACTGAAATAGCAAGACATGTTCGTACGTTTCCGTGAAAATACGATGGAAAATAATTATGCCCTACATCTGTAACTAACATTATCGTATACTTCAGTTTCAGCGATTGTTTCCTGTCATGGTGTCCAATATCCTCGGCAACGGCTCTCTAGCAGATAAGATGGTTCTAATACTCACCAAAATCACAAGGACATGGCCTTCCTTTATCACAATAGGTATGTACTACGTTTTCTTTATTACACAAAAAAAAAAACGATATATCTTCCGCTTTCTGCTTTTAATTTATGATCATAATCACGTATCTGCTTTTATAATCTAGCATGCTCTTTTTACGTCAAATAATTACGTTATTAAAAAAAAAGTGAGTGAGAACATGTGTGTGAACATACCAATAATAGCCAGACTACCCTAGAACATTTTAATCATTAACTTTATTTATTTTGGTGAGTGATGATTTTTGATTTTTCACAAATGTAAGTATACGAGTAGGTACATATTACGTTAGTAGGTAATGCATAAATAAGATTGTTAGTCTCGTTGAACATCAATGAACATCTCATCTCCTTCGTGTCTCTTATACTTAGGGCATACTGAAAATTCATGGACTGGCCACTTAGAAAAAATAAGTCTTCTCATATATCAGAATCCAGAAACTTTCAGTATGGCCCACGTATGACACAATAATGAAACCAGTAATAAAACATTAGACTTACGCTTTCGATAAGAACCTTATTTCCTTTTCCATAAACTATTTACTAGTCAAATCTATTACTCTTTATGAACCACCAGAACTATATGCTAATTTAAAACTAGGTACTTAAACATAAAAAAACTTTAACTATACAGTGTGGAAAGATAAGTCGGGCCCTGGAGGGAAACTACCTTAAATCCTTAAGCTGGCTCATTTTACTTAAAGGAGACATTCCTTTATTTTTAAAAAGAAACAAAACTGCATTCAAAGATTTTCTAAAACTCGCTTGCCTCGCCCGGGACTCGAACCGACTAAAAATTCCAAAAAATAAAAACTCGCAATTTTATTGTACTATTCGATACAGTTAATGTTAATGATAACATTTCTCCAAGAAACATTAGGTCTTACACTCGTCTGTCGTACAAAATATCCATAAAATCTAATATTTAGTACTCAAGATTTTTTTAGACAAGCGAATTTGAAGAAAAAAGATAAAATCTTTGAATGCAGTTTTGTTTCTTTTTAAAAATAAAGGAATGTTTCCTTTAAGTAAAATGAGCCAGCTTAAGGATTTAAGGTAGTTACCCTCCAGAGCCCGACTTATCTTTCCACCCTGTATACTATAGTAGCTGGCGGGTTTAAAAAGCCGTACACATTTGACTATTTTAAAATGATTGCAGGCAAAGGCATCCTGTTCGACTACCTCTCCCAAGGCACGTGCGAGCGGCTGACGGCGCCGATGATCCGCTGCGTGGTGGCGCTGGGCCGGCGCGCGCTCGTGCAGTGCCTCGGCGACCACCTCGACCACCTGGACGCGAGGGCGCACGCGCCGAGGAAGGATCATGCCGGGGTCGGCCTCCGGGAGGCTTTGCTGGTGTGTATATTGTACCATACTCTAGGCTGCTGCAGGTTTCGGCGACCACCTGGACGCGCGGGTTCATGCACCAAGGAAGGCCGGCCGCGACGGGGTCGGCATCATTCTGTTGGCGCATCCCACACTAGTCATTCATACTGTAGATATAAATAGATAGACGCTGCCAGAATATTGAGTTTGGCAAGCATTGTCTTTGCATTGGAATATAGAATTACTGCCATATCGTGTTTCGGAAAAAATACTATGTCACTCATTTTACAAAGGCTTGGAATTATTCGTACAGGACGTGTCGACGTGCCTGCTCAGGTCGGAGCGGACGACGTTCTTGGAAGACTTCGTCATGACTGACTACACCCTGTACGAGATGCTGGGCGACTCGATCTTGCCGCGACGGACACTGTTTCATTATAAAGGTTAGATCAAATAGTCCCCTTTATAATTGCACTTACATTGTACAATCCTCATCTTAGATGCATTCCCCTATTCACTTAGAGCAGCGGTCGGCAACCTTTTAATGGAGGTGACGCGGGCCGTACTTTGTTAATATTTATGACTTTATGAGACACTAGCTGTGCCCGCGGCTCCGCCCGCGTGGAATTCAGTCTGTGTCAGTAAGCGGCTTTGGTAGGCGTACACTGCGTACAGCGTGGCACGTACCGTACGTCGGTCTATACCCGACTCTTTTAGTATATGAGGGCGCCGAAGGCGCCTGGCTTTGGAACGCGTGCAGCGAGCCACGTACGTCGGATTACGCCCGACGCTTTGAGTATGAGGGCGCCGAAGGCGCCCGGCTTTGGTAGGCGTTCAGCGTGGCACGTACGTCGGTCTACTCCCGACTCTTTTAGTATGAGGGCGCCGAAGGCGCCCGGCTTTGGAAAGCGAACAGCGCGCCACGTACGTCGGGCTACGCCCGACGCTTTGGGTATGAGGGCGCCGAAGGCGCTACAGCGCGCCACGTACGTCGGGCTACGACCGCCTCTTTGAGTATGAGGGCGCCGAAGACGCCCGGCTTTGGAACACGTACAGCGAGCCACGTACGTCGGATTACGCCTGACGCTTTGAGTATGAGGGCGCCGGAGGCCCCCGGCTTTGGTAGGCGTACAGCGTGGCACGTACGTCGGTCTACGACCGACTCTTTTAGTATGTGGGCGCCGAAGGCGCCCGGCTTTGGAAAGCGTACAGCGCGCCACGTACGTCGGGCTACGCCCGACGCTTTGGGTATGAGGGCGCCGAAGGCGCCTGGTTTTGGGACGCGTACAGCGCGCCACGTACGTCGGGCTACGACCGCCGCTTTGAGAATGAGGGCGCCGAAGGCGCCCGGCTTTGGAACGCGTACAGCGAGCCACGTACGTACGTCGGATTACGCCCGACGCTTTGAGTATGAGGGCGCCGAAGGCGCCCGGCTTTGGTAGGCGTACAGCGTGGCACGTACGTCGGTCTACGCCCGACTCTTTTAGAATATGAGGGCGCCGAAGGCGCCCTGCTTTGGAACGCGTACAGCGAGCCACGTACGTCGGATTACGCCCGACGCTTTGAGTATGAGGGCGCCGAAGGCGCCCGGCTTTGGCAGGCGTTCAGCGTGGCACGTACATCGGTCTACTCCCGACTCTTTTAGTATGAGGGCGCCGAAGGCGCCCGGCTTTGGAAAGCGAACAGCGCGCCACGTACGTCGGGCTACGCCCGACGCTTTGGGTATGAGGGCGCCTAAGACGCCCGGCTATGGAACGCGTACAGCGAGCCACGTACGTCGGATTACGCCCGACGCTTTGAGTATGAGGGCGCCGAAGGCGCCCGGCTTTGGTAGGCGTTCAGCGTGGCACGTACATCGGTCTACTCCCGACTCTTTTAGTATGAGGGCGCCGAAGGCGCCCGGCTTTGGAAAGCGAACAGCGCGCCACGTACGTCGGGCTAAGCCCGACGCTTTGGGTATGAGGGCGCCGAAGGCGCCCGGCTATGGGACGCGTACAGCGCGCCACGTACGTCGGGCTACGACCGCCGCTTTGAGAATGAGGGCGCCGAAGGCGCCCGGCTATGGGACGCGTACAGCGCGCCACGTACGTCGGGCTACGACCGCCGCTTTGAAAATGAGGGCGCCGAAGGCGCCCGGCTTTGGAACGCGTACAGCGAGCCACGTACGTCGGATTACGCCCGTCGCTTTGAGTATGAGGGCGCCGAAGGCGCCCGGCTTTGGTAGGCATTCAGCGTGGCACGTACGTCGGTCTACTCCCGACCGTTTTAGTATGAGGGCGCCGAAGGCGCCCGGCTTTGGAAAGCGAACAGCGCGCCACGTACGTCGGGCTACGCCCGACGCTTTGGGTATGAGGGCGCCGAAGGCGCCCGGCTATGGGACGCGTACAGCGCGCCACGTACGTCGGACTACGATCGCCGCTTTGAGTATAAGGGCGCCGAAGGCGCCCGGCTTTGATAAGCGTACAGCGTAACACGTACGTCGGGCTACGCTTGACAGTTTTAGTATGAGAAAGTCGTAGTCGCTTGGCTTTGGTCCGCTTCCAGCGCGCCACATACATCGGGCCACGCCCGACTCATTTAGTATGAGGGCACTTAAGGCGCCCGTCTTTGGAACTGGTACAGCGCGCCACGTGCGTCGAGTTACGCCCGATGCTTTGAGTATGAGGGCGCCGACGACGCCCGGATTTGGTAAGCGTACAGCGTGGCACGTACGTCGGTCTACGCCCGACTCTTTTAGTATGAGGGCGCCGAAGGCGCCCGGCTATGGAACGTCAGGCTACGCCCGCCGCTTTGAGTATGAGTGCATCGGGCTACGCCCGACTCTTTTAGTATGAGGGCTCAGAAGGCTCCCAGCTTTGAAACTGGTACAGCGCGCCACGTGCGTCGGGTCACGCCCGATGCTTTGAGTATGAGGGCGCCGAAGGCGCCCGGATTAGTTAAGCGTATAGCGTGGCACGTACGTCGGTCTACGCCCGACTCTTTGAGTATGAGTGCATCGGGCTATGCCCGACTCTCTTAGTATGAGGGCGCCGAAGGCGCCCGGCTTTGGAACTGGCACAGCGCGCCGTGTGCTTCGGGTTACGCCCGACGCCCGATGCTTTGAGTATGAGGGCGCCGACGGCGCCCGGCTTTGGTAAGCGTTCAGCGTGACACGTACGTTGGGCTACGCCTGACACTTTTAGTATGAGGGCGCCTAAGGCGCCCGGCTTTGGAACTGGTACAGCGCGCCACGTGCGTCGGGTTACGCCCGATGCTTCGAGTATGAGGGCGCTGAAAGCGTAACGGCGGACGTAAGTACTCTTTTGTACGTCTAAATCGGTTAAGGCATTCAGAAGTTAAGGCGGAATAAAGAAACTCACATAAATAAATATATACCTACATACACTCGTCTTTCTTTTGGGCAGTCGTGAAGTGTAAAAAGACGGCACTGTGCAATTAGGGGCAATTAATTTGTTTAATTTTGTTGTATTATTAAATCAACATAATTATTCAATTAAATTTGTTGATACCCGGTCTTCTAAACATAGAGTTAATTTGGCAAAATCCTTCCTCGGTGGCTTATTCGTGTCACTACGTATTAAATTCAGCGCCATCTGTTAGTTTTCCAGGGTACTCAATAGTGGTAGCACATATTTGGAAAAAGTTTGCCCCTCCTTCCTAAGTAGCGCCATAAGATTCAGGGGCAAACTTAAATCAAGCGGGTGTTGTGGCTACCCCCCCTTTTAGGGGTTGAATTTTTATAGCCTATAACCTGGCCGGAGATTTTCTCGACAGATTAGTAAAGTTTGCATCAGAATCTGTTCAGCCGTTTTCACGTGATGCGCGTTCAAATAAACAGACAAACAGATAAACAGATAAACAGACAAAAATTCTAAAAACTGTTGGAACGTGTTCTGTTATCGATTCTAAGTATCCCCAGCCAACTTTTTTTCAAATATCTTCCATGTACAGACTTTCGACCCTCTACAGCTTTATTTATGTATAGAAGATAGATAGATAGATAGATAGATAGATAGATTGTCGTTTGTCACTATTACATACAAAATAGCCAAGGCGGCACTCGGGCCGCAAGTGGCAGATTCACGAGCCGCATGCGGCCCGCGGGCTGCAGGTTGCCGACCGCTGACTTAGAGGGTTTCGGAAACTCGAATTCCCCCCAATGTTTTCTTTCTCCAAATATTTTGGATAAATATATAAACGCATTTCGTTCTTAAGTTCTATGAAACATTGTCGCTGGGTTCGAACTTACGTCTTCCTGTTTAGTTAAGCTCACATTTAACCGCTAGGTCACCAGCGCTTGATTAGCTGATTTGCTTACTAAATACATTTAATAATGAATATCCTGTTCTTTGCTAGATGAAAAACCGGTACACACAACGAACGCTGACAAAACATCTGAAGAAGAATTCCCATACGTACTACCCGTTAGACCTGTCGCGCGGCGCCCTAGAATCCGATCCATACCCTTCATGAAGCAATTCAACGGTATCCACAGAGAAGCAGTCTTCGAACCCACCAAGTACTCCACCAAAAGTATACACATAAAGTTAAAAAGTTGCCGGACAAGAGAAATCCCGCTAAAGTTAACCAGAGTGCAAATAACTAGGGCCCAAATGAACATGAACACAAGTGCGTCGTGTGTGCGAAGTGCGCCGAGCGGCGGCGTGGTGGTGGCCTGCGGCCGCCTGACTAGGTTTAAGTATAAACTCAGTAACAGTGATACATTTCCAATGTTTGGAGCTTTAACATTGTAGGTTAAGTAAATAAATTATTCATTTTAAACTGCTTTTTATTTTCTTTGGGTATTGATAGCTGAACTTCGATATCAAAAAAGCAAGTAAATTACTAGAAACACAATACATTTATCACAGACGTATTGCACCTAACTTTTAAAATCCCTGTTACCGCTGTTGTAAAATTTTACCCTTCCATAGAAAATGGACCAGCCGAAATGTATTAAACAGCCAAATTGTTTTTTTTTTCGCGATTTCGGGGTTGGTCCCTTATTAAAAGTTGCTCAGTTTATCACAAAACCTCCCTGGCAACGGGAATGCAGTTATTTTTTAGCCACCCTGTATGGAAACACCGGAATTTCATAACAATAGTTAAAAGTTAAAAAAAAAATCAACTCGAAAACTACGAAAAATCGGCTAACATACATGGGCATGGGGTATATTCTGATAGCCCACGACGTGCGGAATCAAAAAAAGGGTGCAGTTTTTGACAAATTGTTGAAATTGTCTACGGAATCCAAAGAACAGCGTGTGAGACCTTTTTGAACACCCTTAATAGTCCGCTTGAAACGAGAACAGAGTAACATCGGCAAATGTTTTTCGACTACATTCGGAAGTTGGCAAGTCGCGGAGTACCTAATCATCTGATCCTGTTACTCCATAGTCGCGCGAGTCCAATTCTTGAGCGATCAAATGTATCATGATCCGGAGTGAATAACACTAAAGTGTTTTACTTTTAGGTACTTACAGCAATCTGGACCGTGATTAGGTTCCTACGAGTATAATGCACTAGGTACGGGTTTACCCGTAGGTTAGTTACTAGCTATGATACCTATATCTCCCTTAATAATACCTAATAATCCTAATGAAATACATAAATAATCCGCAGGTAGAGTTAGGTTCTAAGGTTTGTATAATTATTTTACGATCGGATAACTTAATCAGATAGCTGCTCCTATCCTATTTAACCTGACCCCTGACCCTATCTGACGTTAAATTGAGTTCATTGTTGTCACGTCTAATACCACATTATACTGGTTCCCTAAAGCGATCAACTCTTCCACGTGCTTATAATCACTACTCCGTTTACGAAAATGTGCCGCCGCCGTCGCGACTGCTACCTGCTGCCTAGTTCACTATAGTACATTGTCTAGCCCGCGGCCTAAATCCTAAGTTGACTTCAAGATTTGTAACAATTAAGCGTCTTTGAGGGTCAGACTTTGCTGGTCTCGAAGACGGACGGTGCATTGTGAATAAAAATTTGGCGGCCGACAGCCGGGCGTCTTCCTCGTACTTACCGTGTACTTCCCAATATCCTAAAACGCTTGTATTTGACAAAGCCATGTGTTTTACCTGTATATAGTCTGTCCGCTTTTCTAAGATCAAGGGCGCCATAGTAAATTTGTACACATACGTTCTTCGAAATATTTCCAAGGTATCACAGCACATCAAGTACTGATAATCTGGAAAGGTTGATGCTAGGCGACCAAGAGGACCCAGACCCACGCGATGGTCAGACCAGGTCTCCAAAGAACTGTAGATGCCGATGTCACAAGCTCTCCATCAAGCTGAAGACCGCAATAAATGGAGAAGTCTATAGCAACGTTTCCGTCGAAGCCACGATCCTCAGCAATGAGGGAACGACTTAAGGAGGAGGATCACAGCACTGGTTTTACGGAAACGTTGGATCACAATCTAGAATACATACGTACCGTATAGTTACTTACGTGATTAGCTGATGAGCTCTACCACAGAGAAATATGTAGTTCCCTGAGTTTACTTATTTCTCGGTCTCTTAACTACCTGGCCAATAATTTACTTGATGTTTGAGAGTTTTCGCGCGAGCGAGTCGCGCGATTGTCAATTAGGAAACCTCGTTCACTCGAGTAGGTGAAATTCGCGCGATCTTGCGATAATCGCGTAGTCGCGTTGTTTTAGTACGACTCCCTTATATTGCAGATCTGAGGTGTCGTCGATTCTATTCACTTCATTCATTATCAATATAATGCATTTTAGTATAAGGGGGCCAGTTATTGAAACCTTATACTAAAATGAATTCTGTTTATAGGATAATAGAATTCGTTTTTGGTTTAGGGCGGCCAGTTACTAAAAGTAGCCAGTTACTGGCGAATTACTCTAGTAGTAGTAGTAGTAAACTCTTTATTGTACAAAAAGACATATTAAAAATAACATACAATTAGCAAGAAGTACAAAGGCGAACTTATCCCTTTGAGGGATCTCTTCCAGTTAACCTTTGAGTAGATGAGAGGAGAGAGTGAAAAGAGGGTGACAAATGCAGCAAAATGTACAACAAGGTACCAGAAAGATAAAGGATATAAATACATACAAAATTTATAGGATAAACATACATATATTACACAAAAAGGAAAGGGGAAAATACACTAAAAATTGGAAAGAATTAGAACGATATAAAGCAACTATACAATAGAAATATAGACAAATCTCTATACGAGTACATACTTATTAAAATATTTTAATTTTACTGTAGGTACTATTTAACTTACTGTATAAATGTATACTTCATTATTCAGTCAAAAATAAGCGTTACACCTACAATTGTAGCCGGCCAAATAATTCATGCTAATGTGACAAATTGCAAGATGTAGCCACGGACAAAAAAATATTCTTGCATTTTAAAATGATATGTGATGATGGAGGGAGATATTGTCTCGCGATACTTTTTGTCGCGTGGGTTTTGCTGACAAAACTAAATGGGTATGTACATAGGCACCTATTATATCCGTTACATATTTATTGTGTTGCTACCCAGTGAATTTATACAAAACACTGAATGAAAATTAAGCGGGTGAGGTGAAGTCATCAAAGTAAACACAAACAAATATTGGATATTCTGGTAATAGTCCGTTAGGTATAGGGTTGCCATATGGAAGAATTAAATGTCCTGATAAAAATCCGGATATCACCCTAATAATCCGGACATTTCTTGTAGTGCGCAGAGATTTGGCGTAACTTGAACGTCGCCCCGGCGTCGCGCTGCTCTCTGTGGTGTACTGTATCGTGGATCTACTTTTTCCTTTCCCTTCGCCCGATCCCGTAGCCCCCTCCCCGGGCGCGCATTTTATTTTTATTAGGTCATTCCTAAAAATCCGGACACATGTCAAGTCCGGCCGCAATCCGCACAAATGGTAAAAAATCCGGATATGTTCGGACAAATCCGGACGTATGGCAACCCTAGTTAGGTACCTATACCTACCTACTCTTTATTCTTTTTTATTTTCATGCTCTTACATTTATACGTTTCTTCCCTAGAGCGTTTTACTTTCCAAGTACCTACTTACGTTTTTTTTTCATTTTTTAAAGATAAGCCATCAAAACTCAGTTCTTAACCGTTGTATATTATTCCCATTCTGAAATTTAACTCCCGATTCTATAAATAACGAACATTTAATTAAAAATGTTGAACATACCCTCAAAATAAGATATCTACCGAATTCTTAACCTGGTATTATTAAAATCAGAATACGCCTATTAGTCATGTTTTGTAATTTACACATGTATTTTACTTTCCTCGTATTCGTTTTTAATTCGGGTGAAAAGCACCCATTCTCACTCCGTTTGCGCCAAAGTAGGCACTCGTATCTCGTCAGAAATGGGTGCCTTCACTATAAGTACCTAGGTAGATATTTCGTCAAGTTAGCATCAGCAAGCACGTAAATTATTTTCGTACCTATCTTTAGTAACGTGTCTTGGGGTCATACGTCGCAAGTAGGTAACTTACATTACAAGCGGATGTGCAAATATCCCCTACATAATTCATAATGCATATTTCAAGTCACGGTGTAGCCAGGGCCATTGGGCGCGAGTAATTGTTTATAAATATCCTTTACTAATCACTGAATAATTAATACATAGTCAATTATGTATTGATGCGCATTTATTGGCAAGCGATATGCTTTAAGGGGGTGATAGACGGGCGAGTAAGTTCGCTGATTTATAGCCGAACAAGTTTGTCGACTACCCAATATGTTGGAAATTTTACGCGTAGAGTTAGACCAGGCTAAGCTGGCAGCGATTTCGATAACCCGAAATGTGCTAGTGTTATTTAAACATCATAATTTCATAGAAGTTTGGCGTTTAAAATAACACTTGCACAGTCTGGGCTATCAAAATCGATGCTAACTTAGCTCGGTTTATCTCTACGTCTGTCACTACCGCCAATCGCGAGTCGCCATTTTGTTCGGGCAATCTGGATGCCAATCGCTTGTGGCATTTGTGGTTTGGGTTTATTTTTATTTCGGTTGTTTTGTTCACGAAAGCGAATTTTTAATTCACAGTTTTGTAGCTCGTATTAGCGTATGTACGACGATTGTTGATCCATTAGCACCACTTGAACCATCCAACTCACCCGGGATTAACCGGTCAAAACTGGAGCTACCATGGTTACCAGTACAATTTGACACTGATTTAACTGGTTAACTCCGGGTCAGTAAGATTGTGCAAGTGGCCCTTAGGGTTCTAGCTAAACTGGACATTCCATAACGTAAGTATTGAACAACCGATTTAGCTAGGACCCTATATGACTTAACAATCAGAGCAAGACTGTTATCGTCTTCAACGTCGAGCCAAGTAAGTTCGCGAATCTATAATGAACAATTTCATAGCTCGTGTACGTATGTCACCTCCTTTAGTTATACTCGTACAATATACTTCGCGGTTTATACCCTACTATCGAGTTGCGCTGCTTGTTGCATTTCTTTCCTTAAAATATTACACGGCAGACGTTCAACGCAACAGCAAATCACGAAGCGACATTAAGTTACTTATTATGTTTGTTTTATAGAAGGCAAAAAACGAGTAGAGCGGTAGGAATCGATAAACTGCAAAACATTGAGTGTAAGATTGGTAAAACTCAAGATTCCTTGACTGCGGAATTCAAAATAAGGTGCGAATTTGAATCTTAATCTACAACACGCGGTTCATCACATCAGTCGCCTAGAAAATATAATTCGATCATATTAAATTTAATCATAATTTGTAACAAAATAAATCCGCCATATACTAGATTGTGGATTTGATTTGTTTACGCCCGATGATAATCTATTAAAAATGTCGGGGGAAGACATCACAAATTACACAAATTCAAACCCATCACTAATTATAAATTATCGCCACGCTGATGTGTTTTTTGTGAACGATTTACAAGGACGGAAGGATAACATTTATGTGTAACACAGAGATAGGCTAAGGCTTTCAATAAAATAAAATAAAACGTTTTTAAGGTAAATCATCATTACTGGTTGGTCACCCTGGAGTTTTCATATTGCGGTGCGTACTCGTATTCGCAAGCGTGCGTCATACTTGCATACCGCAAACCATTTAATACTGTTCCCTCAGACGGGAACGACATTATGTAATATGTGACCAGGATTCGCTTGAGTGGTACATTTTAAGGACGCGTGCGAAGACTCGACAGACGTGTGAAACTTTAGTTCCAAAGAAAACCTCTGGAGACTGCGCCTAGCTCAAGAAACTGCATCAGCTCTGCTAATGAGTGCCGCTTCACCAGAGCGCATAATGGCCATAATTAACGGAATCATGTTGTATATTAACATTACCAAATCTAGAAATATTGTAAACTTTTTCGTCAAGGATCGAAACTTTGCCGAAGCCGACCATTATATGTATTCTATATTTGTCTTTTTATCGAACGAGCAAGTTTTGCGTGTCCAAGATTTTATGTCCATTACTTTAACATGCTCTATAGCTCAAAGAGTTTGACGGGTTTCACGGATGTTTTTCTCAGTTGCAAGAGTGTTAGTTTATAATTTTGTGTGTGTTTACTCTTTCGTTTTTAAGGTTTCCTTTGGATCGATGGTTCCTTTGGGGATAAACCTATCTCGCCGCCGAGACGCTAGCCGAAGGAGATGATATTTTGCGGTCAGAGTAAAAATAGAGAAAGCACCGTGCGAACAGCGCCTGCCGCTCACACACACGGCATCGATGCCTGATGCACGCATTGCGTTGATTGATTACTAATGGAACTGACTGGGAACAAGCCCGTGTTGAAATGTACAATTGTACAGTTTCAGAATATCCTCAGAAATCTGGTTAGAGTAGTAACGGTTAATCATGAAAATTTAAATTTAGAGAGATTCCCATTGTAAATATGTATGAGTGCGTACAGTGGATTCAGTTGTCATATTCTTTCAAGTGCCAGTGGGCCAGATACATTGCTTGTAAAACCTGCCGTTGGGCAAAAAGGTTCTTGAATGGTGTCCACGAACCGGAGGACTCGCCTGTGAATGTCCAACAAGATAAATCTACTATATAGTAACGGTAGCGGGGATTCATAGGTGAGAGTACACACGCACGACTGGTTGTGGAAATCCTTAAGGGAATCCTTGAATCCATGCAGCAGTTCTGCAGCTAGTTTAGTCTTTCGGCTTATATGAACGCAGTGAATCGAGGTCAATGACAAAAACAACACGCCCACCTGACAAAGGGCTATCACCGAACACACGTATCGAACGTCTAATTTCCGCAGTTCATCAGCACCTACGTGGCGATGACGCCACGTGGGCCGCCGGCGCCGGCGCCGCGGAACGTATTACTCAATCAGCCAGGTTCATCGATATCGAACTAAAAGCTATATTGTTTGTGGGCAGCTCTTTTTCGTCACATAATTAAATAAAAGTTCTTGAGATAACCCGCTGATAGACTGACGGTTAAATGGACAGACGGAAAGCGGAGGATTGGTTTTGCATATCACTCTTCGAGGAATATGATAAAAATACATTTCTTGACTTAGTCTGCAGTCTGCACGCATAACAATTAAGCACCAAACTAGTCTCCCATGTTGTATACGGTTGTTTTGCGTTGCTTGTCTAACGTCTATAACACAACCTTTAAGATGACCATGTGACCTTTAAGATGACGATCTGCCATTTAGGCCAAGCAATAATCATCCTTTAAAGTTGTGAAATGGAGTATGGGGGGAATTCAACTTCGTCGACGAAACTGAATTCCTGAGGTTAATATTGCTCAAGGTAAGGTTTGAAGTCATGTTTGGTATCATTTTCATCTAAATCACAGATGTATTCCGTCCTAAATTTCATCTAAACCGGTTCAGCGGTTATTGACTCCCCATACAAACTTCCACCCCACTTTTCACACCCTCAAAAGATGCTTTTGGTTATTAAATCTATCCTATGTTCTGTGTCGAGACTGAAACTATTTCTATACCAAATTTCAACGAAATTGGTTCAGCAGTTTAAGCGTGAAGAGGGATTTAAAAAACATATATTTTTTTAAATTTTGGTTTTACTTCGGAATAGTGTCAATGTGATACCATAAATGAATTCAGCGCCCCCGATTTATACGAAAATGATACCAAACATGGCCTAACAGCTTCACTAACGTAGATATCAAGATAACATTAAAATCCCTAAATAAACTTTCAAGAGCGGGTATCTCAAAAACTATTCATGATATTGAAAAACTTGACTGAATAAAACTTGTAACTAATTTTATCAGCTTTCGGTTTGTCTTAGTAGTTATGTCGCTAAGACGCAAAGTTTCCAAGATATCAATGAAAAACCGAAAAATTCGACCTTCTTACCCCCCTCTACCCCCCAGCAGCGGGGCTACAGCCGGGGACTTTTGATATGTTCACCTCCTAACTAGTCCAAATAAAGTTACGGAGTCAAAAATTGTGTTCCTAGCATTTCCCTCTACAACGTTTTTTGAGCATTCATTTCCTGACCTAATTAAATTAAGTCGAATTTGCCTTTTATTGAATAGGATAAATTGGAATCTGTTGAACGGGCGCTACACAATACATTGTTATTTTCATTGACATCGCAGGTCAATCATGTTTTGCGGTAATCTCTACCTACGTACATATGTTCTAGGAATAAGTATAAGGCGAGCTATGTTAGCGCGAGTTAGGGCGTTGAAAAATAAACAGGGAGGTATCCTATATGCTTTTAGGCCCTACTACATCAGTGCAATACATATGATACGTCAATTTTGTATTCATCATTTCAGCCTATATACGTCCAGTGCTGAGCACATGCCTCCTCTCATGCGCGAGAGAGCAATTTTGTATTCACCTAATTAAAATTCGAACAGGAACCTTTTTCATAAACTACTCGTAACCCCGTGTTATCATCTAAATAATATCTTTAAACAGTACCTAGGTGCTTTAGTAAATAATACATATGTCTGCCAAAACCGTTCGGAGACGTCTGTTGTAGTACCCAGGATAGTGTTCAGTTCATCCATTGCCCAAACCGGTCGTCTGCCTGTACTGAGCGCGCACCCTTCCGTGAAAATTGACTAAAACTGAAAAACCTTTTTAATTGTGCTTCGTAGTGACGCCTGTTGGGAAATGATCCGCTGTTCATGAAAGGTATATTTTTCTATTACTTAACTTTTAATAAAAACTACTTAAAAAGCACTTAGTAATCATTGAAATCTCTTTACTCGTGAGATTGGTTAAGATTTAAAGATTATTTTGTATTTTTTTAAATAGGTTTTTGGTATATTTGCCTCAGAAGTAACTCAAGTAACTCCATAGGGAGTTTCTGAATAATACAATTTAAAAATTGTATTAATTACTAAATAGTATCCGACTGAGATATGATGGCATCAACTCAACAGTCTTCTTTTCTGAGTGCGCAGAAACTTATCAAACAGATTAATTCAGAGCCAATATACGTAATTAAGAGCCAACAGGAGTGGTCATTTCTCCATACAAAGGTACTCGACTGTTTCCTCCGTGGGTTTTGATGCTAGAGCAATGATTTTTTCAACACAGATTAATATTGTCAATATCTGTGTCGGACCGTTTTGCTTTTTTTGATATTTTGGTTTTTTATTTCGCTAGAGCCATTCAAAAATGGCCAAAATGGCCTAATTGACTATGCCGCAATGAAAGGCGTAGTATTCAAAACTGATATCAATTAGCCAAAAAAGCAAAACGGTCCGACACAGATAATTTCATAATTATTTAGATTTCCAAGTTTGGCTAGGATTGCTTAAGTTTTGGAGGAGGAAACAGTCGAGTACGAAACCTCGATTATTGAGATTTTTACGCAGGATTTTCACCTTGTCCTTATCGCACTAGTTTTAGGAGCCGCTTCCGTTAGCCAGACGGGTATATTTACCTAAAATATTTAAAACTCAGCTCCTGTTTCGTCTTAATTATGTGTTGTTCGGCTTAAAGTATAGTTATATTTATTTAAGCTACCCATTAATTAACCATATAGGTATGTCTAATCAATTGATGTGACTAAATAATTAACGTATTAATTACCTGTCGTCGCGGCTCGTTAGGTAAATCGTATTAATCTTCTCGGTTGAAATATTGCTTACATTATTCATTACCGCTCAACATCAACAATCATTGTTTTCATGTAGTAAGTACATAATATGTATTTAAGTCCAATGAATTTATTAGCACATATGTCTAGTCATTAACTTTAGATGAGTGGGAATACTAAAAAGCATATTTAACAATGTAGCATAGCGACGCTAACACGACACTTCGGCCGTGACTATCACGCGTATTCGGGAAACGAGATAATCACAAGATCTAGAAACGATATAGAGATCAACTAGATTTACATTAGATATCGACTAGATGTGACTTGGATATCTAAGTCATAACTTGTCGAAATCGTTCAAGAGGACCTCCAGAATCGCGGAAACGTCAAATTTGACATATCTATCTTGTCGAAATCGTTCAAGAGGACCTCCAGAATCGGGGAAACGTCAAAATTATCCATATCGTAACTTGCTGAGGTCTAGTAGAGATCTAATACATTTTCAGAATCGAGCCGATTGTATCTTTCTTGATAACCATAGATGTAGCCATAAGTATAGCAGTTACATTCAAACACACATTCTGCTACTTTCTCTGGTCAAATATTTTCTTTTATTTATGTAATTTTTGTCATACACATAAATAGATGCCATTGATTGTTACAGATATTTAAATCATACTGAAAATGTATTAATTTTAAATGAATACAATTTATAAAAATAAGGAACATAAACAACTGATTCAATGGTGACGGTTGCTTTATTACCTATTTGTTTTATTCCTGTTCTGAAAAATTAAACTTATATTACTGTAACTACGCCTCGTATATTTTAAGTGATCATGTGATATGTGATCAATAATCATAAATCCAACGCTATGTAGTCTAAGAGCGTTTTCACGTCATCACATCCGATATCGTATATCGGGTACAACCACAAAGAAATAAAAATTAAAAACGTGCCTTTTTAAGGTTAGTAGGAACCCTGATAGTTTCGCCATGTCCGTATGTCTGTTTGTCCGTCCGCTATGCTGCGTGACCGTTAGTGCTAGAACAATGTAAGGTAGAAGTACTAGTGCTCGACGCTGCACTAGTATTCGACATGGGCACTTTATGTCAAAGTGACAAGGATTAAATTTGAATACAGAAAAATCTTCGCCGTTCAAATTTAACCTATATTACTTTGACATATGTGGAGCGTCGAGCACTAGTACTTCTACCTTATAGTAAGTAGTCGACAAAAGTATACAATTTTTTTTGGGGTACCTTATCCGTAAAAGTGGGGATAATTTTTTTTTCGCTTCATCCCTATAGTGTTGGGTGTTGTAGGTCTTTCAAAACGAATAGGTCTCCAAAAATGAAAAGTAAATATGTTAGGAAATAGTTGCTCCGAAAGAAAAAAAATGTCTTTTCTTTACTTTTCACTGCAAGCGAGTTAGACCAGCAACTGGACGAAGTTGCAAAAATATTATAGGTACCTATAAAGAAGTTAAAATTGGAAAATATGCTATCGCGCGTTTATTTTTTAGTAGGCAGGCAACGAAACCTTTTTAAAAGGAGTGTTGTAGGAAATTGAAGTTATCTTAAACTAATCGATATTCCCACGATCTCGCTATCGGCACGATCTTGACGTCTTTCACAAAGATTGGCCTAATATTGCCATAGAACGAGACGCGTGGAAGAAACAGAGAGAGGCCTTTGACCAGCAGTGGGACACAAATAAAATAATCGTAACTGCGCCGTGTAAAGCACAAACTACCATTCCCAATTAAGAATACATAAAACCATCAGGAGCAATTATCAAGGCGTAACCGTTTGCCGAGATTGTGCTATCACAGATATTTCTAATTAGTACTTATGTTTATTGAAATGAGACAATAATAAATAGGCAGTTATAGGTTAAAACATCGTAAAGACACATTGTAGGATGGCGCCAAGGAAGTTACGCGAACGGTTTACGGCCGTCTGAGTGACCAAATAACAACTATACGCGTCATACGGTACAATTTATACGAGTCCGAAATAGGCCTAGGCGACGGGAATTATTTCGAGACGGCTTATTAAATTGCAAACATTTCATCCTTGTTTTATTGGAAAACAACTTATGATGATTGGTAAAAAGTTATGTTTCCTGAAATTATCTTTCGTAATCGTAAATGATGAAGATTTGTTACAGAGGTAATTTGATTTTCAAGTTTTATTGTAAATCTAATCCTACTGAATTTTCCATATTTACTTGTGTTACAGCTACTAATTCTGCCATTATTTTTAGATTTCAGGAATGTGATCTAGCCTCGGGAAAACCCCAGAGAGACGAAAATGTACCAACACAAAAGTGTCATCACCCTCATAACTTATGCATATTCACACTATTATAGATTTTATAGAGTTTTTATTGCAATTTAAAAATTGAGATACTTTGAAGTTCTTATAGCATAATTTACGGGGTACTTTCCCGTAGTTAAAGTGTAATTTATACTCAGAAATATTTGGCATGATATACCTAGACCTAGACAAAAAAATTATAAAGGTTAAAGAATAAATATTGCTTAGGGTCTCGTTAAAATAAAATATAAAATTTTGTAACTACTGGGTTCATCAGCTAACAAGTCTTGTTAAAAAGCTTTTGGAGAAGCTTTACGTCTTATAATTTATGCTACATGCCACGCGCTGTGATCGACCAGGCATTCGCGCATAGCCTGATAAAGATGATGATGAAGACATGCATCTGAAATGAATGTATGAAGAATCTCTTATAATTAATAATAATCCTATATTCCACGTTTTTTTTGGGACGTTAGGTACCTATATTATTTGGTATTCCTCGTGACATGGACATGACTAACGAGGAAGTAGCGCCGGGTAATTAGCTGTGGTCATTCCGATTCTATTATTAATTGTGAGGCAATGGACAGTATGGACACACCTATGGCGTCTAATGCTTTGTCATATCAATGTACCTCAGCAACTTATCACTGTGCAAAGTATCAAGGTGGGTCCAAAATTGCGTGTGAAACTATAAATTACAATTTAACAAGCCAGCCAGCATGCAAGCAATTTTTCATGTGCGAATAATGTGATCCAATATGATCAATTTTAACAGTTTAAATATAACTTAACTTATTAAATTGGGACCCTGGGGGCCTGGGGCCTATTTGAGCCGCAAAAGTAGGATAATAAGGTGATATATTATGATGGCCCAACGGATTTTTTCAAATAGGCGCAAGTATAGAGAGTTTAATATGTAAGCTTTTTAGTTTAATTGTATAGGGTCATTCATGGTCAACATTTAAATTCTAAGACAAGTTTTTTGAAGCGCGAACTTTTGATAGCTAATTTAGATGGCGCTGTACGGCTCCATACATTAAGCGGTAACTGGTTGTCGAAAGTGGAAATTTGATAATTCTTTAGCCCATCCAACCTGAGTCGGGGAAGACTTTTTCTTATATTAGACTATACATGTTATCAAGAAATTTTGATATAATATGTACTTATGCAATATGTAATAAAATATTTTTAAACGGCTGTTAATTTTAGAAAATTCAGTCTAACATGATGATGACGTAAGTCCTTGTAGGTTCTATTTATTAGCACCGACTGTAAATCACAATGTCGGTTTAGAAACAGATTTATACCGAACTAATCCGTAATAAAGTTGTTTAATACTACACCTACCTGTCACAGTTGTCGTGTAGTCACGAATTGTGTCATGTATTGTGACGTTGTACACGATACTAGTGAATACAAGTAGACTGCTAACTGACTGTAGGTATGATCAATGATGATGGATGCTGTAATCGACGTGACAGATCAGCAGCAACTGTTTCTCATTCTTACAAGTCACACATAAAACATAACAATAAGAATCAACCGTCACTCAGGCATATCATTTCCGGTTGTTCTCATCTTGCTAACGGCGAGTACTTGTACAGACATAATCTCGTAGCCAGGATTATTCACCAGCAACTTGCTCTTCTATATGGCCTTGTGGACCGCGAAGTCCCGTACTACAAGTACTCACCTGCGCCTGTTCTCGAGAATGGTCGTGCCACGCTCTATTGGGATCGATCTATCATCACTGACAGGACTATTGTAGCCAATAAGCCTGATATTGTGATAGTAGATCGTTCGCAACGTCGGGCCGCGCTCGTTGACATCACCATCCCCCATGATGAGAATGTCGTGAAGGCCGAGAAGGACAAGTCCAGTAAGTACCTAGACTTGGCTCACGAGATAACCGCCATGTGGGATGTTGATACGACGATCATTGTCCCGATAGTCGTTTCAGTGAACGGTTTAATAGCGAAGAGTCTCGACCAACATCTCGAGAGACTCTCGCTAGGTGGTTGGGTCAAGGGACAGATGCAGAAGGCGGTTATCTTGGACACGGCGCGGATAGTACGTCGGTTCCTCTCTCTGCAGCCCTGACCACCGGTAGCTTGGGCCCTGCCCCGCTGCTGGCGGCACCCTAGGTTAGGTTTTTTATAATGTGTTTATATGTATTTTTTATTGTTTTGTAAATGTTTTTATATTTTACTTTTATATTCATATTATAACAAACCTAACTTAAGACGAAAGATAAATAAAGAGAATCAACCTTATAACAATAAGTACCTATTTAAAGTTAACCATGGGGTTCGAGACGCGTCTCATGCCTCGCCACTTAGGAGCAGTATTAATTTCGCCCAATGGCCTATTTACTTTTAGTATCAACCTATTTACAACAAATCGAGCAAATCGTTTATTAATTTTTAGGTGTCCAATATATCGTACGTTTGCACTGTTTGTAGCGCGAATAAGGGTAAATCGAGGTTTCGAGAAAATCAGAACAACGTGCTCTTGATAGGTACCCACAACAAGTAAGTAGGTATGCGTAATCGGAGAGTACATTTCACTAGTTCACTTGAACTTTCGACTCGCCCGTGTTTGCCAAGTTACTGGAACGGCACGTAGAACACGACCGCCTTGTTTATTGATTTATTTTATTGACTCGGCTCAAATCTGCCAATTAGTTTGCCACTAACACATGCTAATAGCCATACTGTGTTATTCCCAGTCATACGCTCCCAAAAACTAATATATGTGCACTCTCCGATTACCCGTGATTGATAGTTTTCATGTTCATGGTAACATTGGCTCTTTAAAACGTTCGACTTCCCAAAGATCTATTCACGGGTATTCCCTGCATTCGCGACGATATGTTTAATCTTTCCACAGTAGGTAGTGAAAGTTGTATACAGGAGCGACCGGGAAAATTCCTCTGAAACCGAACAATGCGTGATTTATTAGGCCAGGGTAGGAGAAAGAAAAAAAAAGCCCTGCGTTCAGTGGAAAAAGGTGCAGTAAAAATAAAAATAACGAAAAATCCACCGGACAGAAAGTCAGAGCCCTAGTCTAGGCCTCGCCACTAATATACAGATTCTGTAATTAATGTGATAAGTAAGTGGCTTCTTAATTAAACCCGTAAACATGTCTAGAATAATAGACCTTAAACGATTTAGGTCACATATATGCGTCAGCTTCAAAAACTTTGCTTTAGATTCTAATAACTGCGCGTGTAACAATCAAGGCATCTATCAATTTAGCCCTATTATCTCCTATTAGTCTGCAACTGAAAATAGGAATTCCCCTTAGTCACCGTGTCGGTATCTTCCATTAAAACACTGCCATCCCGTCTGACGAGTACCTCCTATTTGTATAAATCATTCTAGTCAAGACGAATCGAATACTTACAATTATGAGTAAATTTTAATTTGTGTGGTTATTATGTTCATACATTAAACATAATTTGCGCCTACCGCCTGCTTCGTCTCTACTCGTTTATAATCGTTAATCGCGATTTATCTAAAACTACTGCGTTGTGATTAGCATGCTTTAAAAACTACTGTGCTTTAATCTATAAATTGTAAATACAGTATTTAATCTATAAATTGTAAATGTCTTTATTTTTTTTTATAAAGCGATCTAAGAATTATTTTCACTCTGGGTTTTATAAATTGTCATGCACATTGCACTTCGGGGCTGACTAAACCTTTTGTTAAAGTACCTATATCTACGTAAGTACCAGATTTTTTTTGATGTACAATAAATAGGCAGTTTAAACATAAATAATTTCATTAATCTGAGTTCTATGTAGGTAAACATCATTTTGACTGTGTCGGTAATAGTACTGTCTCATATTTACATCTTGTTTGTTAGTTTGAATGCTTAGTACCTACAATACCAGAAAAGCTGCATAACTACGAATTAACGTGTATTATTGTGTCTACGTTTGTATATTTTCCCGTCACGGGACCCTATTATTGGAAATATGCAATACGTGACCGGCGACTATCGTTCACCATCTTAAGGCGACTTCAATAACTCGGCCGACGTAAGTTTTTGCTCGGTGAAGTCATAAGTGATAACATCTCGTCATGTGCTGGCGGGACTTTTGCCCGGGCAATCAGAAAACGACAAATGCATTGGGAAGTATACTAACCAGTCAAATCAATACATACTTGCTTCATTTAAATTTAATTCAAAGTGCTAATACCTACATTTTAGTTCTTGTTTTCCTTTGTATTTCTGTTTTGATTTCATGATCAGGCCGCGTAGCCAACATGCCAATGCTTACGCTCCGTAGCGGTCGAAACGCAACGGTCACTGTCGCACTAATATACAAGAGTGATAGAGAGACACAAAGCGTTTCGTTGTCGAAGAGATAGCGATTGACACCTTGGCTAGGCCGGCAGGATCACTGTGAAGGAATTTAATTGATGAAATTATTTCTACTTACTTGGTCTACAATTCTACATTTAAAGAATTGTAGACCAAACTAATATGTAGATCAAAATATGTTGAATTACGACCGAATCATGTTAAGGAATACTTTCTTAGAAAGGAAATTATTAGATTAATAACTGAGTGTACAGCTGGATAGCCCTTTTCTAATGCACGAGAGGGAATGGAATAAAGTAACTATGCTACTCTAGTGCCTTCATACGAGCTATGGGTATGTTGATAACTACTGTAGAATTTTATATTAAACAATGTTTTACTGCGCCAAAGTTTTGGGTGAGCCAGTGTTCGGTCCAGTTCAGTGTAAAACTGGGTGTGGTGGTGGTGGTGCCGTAGCATACCTCCACTTAATTTAAATTAGGGTAAACATATATATTTACGGCATAGACAAGAGTAGTATAGATTTAAGTAAATAATATATATTGTTACAGGTAGGTATTTATGATTCAAAGGTAAATAATTTTGTATCTAGGATACGAAGTCCTCAATGAGTGGAGTATTATATCCTAGATGGCAAATGCGGCAATATACCTACATAAATAGCGAGATTGAAAGGGGGCGCGTAAAAACATGTTTAAGTAGTTACATAATAGGTAGGTATATGAATTCTTAGGTTTTTGAAAAGTAAAAAAAAACTTTGAAAACTTTTTCAAAGACTGCAGGAGTAACCAGTTGTCACTTAGCTACAATCCTTTTGAGTAGTCGTGAAATAGCATCTAATAGCATTTCATTAAGTTTAAAATAGTGATGTTATATTTAGTAAGTTTAACTTTGATTGTTTCGTCTTATGCTACCCAAAATAAAGTATCTTTAATGATGAGACCAATGTACCAAAAATGGTCCAACAACGAAAACTACGTCGCTTAAGTGGTAACTTATGTAAATTATGAAACTATAGCTTAGTATTATATTCATAAAGTCATACCCGAGACTCTTTGGCCGTCGTATTCCGTAGATGACATCATGTCATGGTTTTTCACCATAAATGACGCGATCATAAATAAAAAAATATAACGCGACCATACGTGGACCAATTAAAAAGAGAGCACGGCTTTTTGTTACGTGACAAAAAGTATTTCACCTCATTTGGGTGACGACCCGTTGGATAACATGACGTAAGCTTTGTACTATAAAGGAAGTTGGGAGACACAAAAAAAAACTTGGAAGCGGCTTAAGTTTCCGTAAGGGTCACCAGCGTCTCTTGGGCCTCGGCGTCTAGTCAGCGCTATGGAAAATAACGTCGTTGTGCAGTTACGTTAATGTTGCGTCGAGCAGCAGCTATAGAGTTGACTAGACGCCGACGCTCGGGAGACGCAAGTGTGGGGTACCCCTATAGAAATACAACGAAAATGTACTTACTGCATTCACAATGACAAAAATCTAATTCAATTTCAATATGATCAGAACACAATACAGAATGCCTCAACCGATACCTTTTCAGTCAAATTCGTATACCTACTCCTGATACTCATATTGTCACCATTGAATTGAATTAAGGGGAATTACAAATTTATTAAAACACTTGGATCATACACAGCCCATTGTTTTATTTAATTATTCTAGCATGTTAAGATTATGTTTTATTTTTATTTGGAATAAATTTCAGTTGCATTGTTTTTGTATAAGTAAACAGTATCATTGAGTAAAATTGTTTTTGGTAATTGCACTTTTTATTACAGCCTTTACTAGTGTAACCGGCTCTTTTACAAATGAAGCCATTGATTTTATCCTATAATTACTTTGAAATTATAAATCCAACAACATTCCAGGAATTTATAACTACGCAAACTACGTGTTTGTAAAATTTATTCGTTGCTTAATTGAGGTACAACCTACATAAATAGTAACAATTTATGAGGTAAGGCACCTGCGACATGGCAGTAAACCTCTCGATACATACAGTCAGCAGATAATATCAGTTGGATTATAAATCATACCATCATTTACTCTTTAAAATAATGTCTTTGCTTTTTTTCACCGCATAAGTGGATACATTGCGTTAATAGCTTACGCACTTACCAGACATATAATTTAGCCAAAATCTCCAGAAATTCTACATTTAGATCATATTTTTAATGTGTTAATAATGCTTTTATATTGCCCGCCTTTAATTAAATAGCCAATTTAGTCACAACTATCTTAAGAAACGAAACAATCAATTCAATTTTTAAACCCCTTTATGGTTAGGTCAGTCACATTTTCAGGTGATTCTTATTAGTTATTGACATCTCTTGCCAAAGATATAAGGAAAACTACTACCTACATATTGCCTACCTTTATAAGTTTTTCTTTGACTAGGCCAGTAAATAAATAATTAAGTAATACTATTAAAGGGTCCTGCTTAAACTTGTACCTAATCAAACCCTGCGGGTTACCAAGTTCCGCGGATATAAAGAGATTTTTATATTTATTTAACAAAACATTTAATAATAATACTTATTAATATATAAACCCTCTTTGACCGATTCAATGTTAAACCCTTAAATCTAATCAAAACAAAAAGAGAACGATAAATCCATACATGATCTCATTGTCGTTATCTCCGCCGGTTATCTATTCACCACCGTCGGCTCGCAATATATTGGTCAAATGTACCAGAGATGTGATTCCAATAACTTACAGAGTACAGGTGAGTCGAAGGTTCAGACAAACCAGAAAAAGAGAAACCTCGGCTTAAAGTACAGCATATATATACACAGTTTTTTAAGATGCTTTAAACTGGGTCTCCCGAGTTTTCGACTACAGCCAATGGGAATACGACATACTGCACATACAACACTGTGGCTCTGAGGCATAGAGTAGCGACTCGCGGCAGACATGGCTAGATAATCATTATAAACCAATCACAATCAGTCATCCTGTTCCGATCCTGCCTCAATGAGTTCAATAGCGTGAGGCTAGGTTACGTCAGCTGGTGGACTTGCGGACTTAAAGATATTTGAAATGGCTTTTAAATTGATACATGTACAATAACTAGTTTAAATATTTATTTAACTGAAATTGAAAAAATATTTGAAAAATGAAAAAATATTTATACAGTTTACAAAGTACTTATAGAGTTGTAAGTGTTGGCGCCTCTTTTTAAGTAAGTAATAAATACCTGTGTTAAGAGGCACCGCTCTTCCTTGTTATGTATATTTTAAAATTAACATAGATATTAAATGAAATAAAATTTCACACGATAGAATAACAAAAAACAAAAATAATTACTTATAAGTAAGTTTAACTATCCCAAAAGAGAAAGTAGTAAAAAATGTACCTCATAAGAAATATAATTCATGTTTTTTTTAAGAGTTCTATATAGCCGTGCCTGGATGGCGGTGGCCTTTATGAGGGGCTCATAAAGTAATATTAAGTATACTAGTTAATAATTTAAAGATAGAAAATACGTTAATACATATATATCAGAATTTATTTAGGGTTTTCATTTCCAGAATCGTCAGCACTTTCGATTCAGATTCCAGTGAGTTTTTATTTGTATGTGTGAAGTAACGTAAACTTAATTTTCATTTTAAAATATTTTTTACAGTAGGTACCTATTTAGATTTTAATGTTCTTTTTTTAACTTTCTAACTCTACCCCATCCAGTTATCATGAGGATCCGTGGGTTCTGATAAAATCAACACCGCGCCTTTAAGGCACGCGCTACTGAGCCTGCCACCTTGCAACTAATTGAACACCGAAACATAAATGCAAGCTTTACTATATGCATCTGGGCTTTTCAGTACCTATTCTATTATTACTAACACATAGATTCTATGAGTCAAATGTATATTATGTAAAATATATCAGAACATTTTTATTTTTTTAAAACAGTAGGTAAAGTAATTGAGCTTGCAACACGTTAAATTAAAATAGCACGTTTATGCGTGTACCTAGTTCTAATTTCTGGTACTACTTATAATGATATTTATTTAAGTAATACGTGTCTAGTGTCCATGTCCACGGAATATATACCTATGGCACTGCAGGTAGGTACTAATAATTAAACAACTGCAGAAATGCATGAGCTGCAAATAACTAACTGCATGAATTTAGGAATTACTATATTTTTTTTTATCTTGAATCGGATTTGTCGAGTAGTAGGCACTTAGGTAAATAATTTTAACGTGAATTAAACTACTGTTTGATACAATAGTTCGATTCAAACTGTTTCGACCGTGAAGCTGCCAATATCTTCGAGTGCATTCACAAAGCTGCCAAGTTCACTCCACTGACCATAAACCTAGCTTTTACTGATCATGATTGATTATTGTTATACCAAGTATTTAAGCTAAGTGGCATTCGGAATTTCGGATGACTGAGCGGCGTTCGTCAGCGTTACTGATGCCGTTACTACTGCGAGCACTGTGACATAGGCGTGGGAGATGTTACTGTCAATTTCCTTGTTAAATCCTTGATAAATTGTGATCGATATTCGTTACAACAGTAGAACTATTAATCCGTTACTCATTTTAAGGTAAGTACCCCTATTAACGACCCCATTAAAATAGGCATTAATTACCGCGGTATGTACAAAATAGCTTTTAATAAGAAAGCTTATTAACTTTCTTTGAATCTAAGAACACAGAAATAAAGCCTTACCTTTTGACTGTCGAATAAGTATAACACTACTACGGAAACATCACACAAACAAGTCGAAAAACGTAAACTAGCGTATCAAGAGCGCAAGATTTGGTTGCTCCATACTAACACGCAACACCTCAAGTAAGTAAACGCTTATTCTATTTAGTAATTAGCGTAATAATGATAAATATTATGGAAAGACTAAGACTTGAGATTGATTCTTAGTTATTATCTTTATGATTCCCAAATACTTTATTTGCGATATTTGCTCGCCAAAAGGGGAAAAAATAGGAAATTAAAAACCTCGGTGTTAGGTTCCATTTTCTTTGTGTGACACCTAATTTCGAGGTATACCTCGGTAATAACGGAAACGGTATTTTAGATTCAAGCGATCTTATTTTCATATATAAATGCACATTTCTTTGACTTTTGATGTTATTGAATTATTTAACCTCCTATAAAACTAAAGAGCTATTAGCGTGGTATGAAATCTATGCAAGAACTCTTAATTTTGATTACAATTTTAGACACCTTCTCAGACGTTTTCTTAGAAACCCTTATATGAGAAACTCGTTCAAGTATTGATATAAAAACAGAAGTATGGTTATAAAGTTTATTTTAACCATTGTTTTGTAATATTTGGAATCATCCATATTGATCGTATTAAAAAAATACAAGATAACTATTTATTTTGATTAGTCGTAAATGAGTTTTAAAATTATTTGAATTGAACCGTTTAACGATGGGTAGAAAAGACATCACTCGGTAATAAGCTGTATGAGAACCTAATACAGACCCACCTAAAACTTTCATGGCTTCAAAATTAATAGGTTCTTAAAATACCTAATACTTTTGATATTCTTTGGTATACCAGGTACACAATAAAAGGGTTTTTAAAATTCAAGGGCCGAAGAAAGGCCTGTGAATTTTCAGACCTAATGTTGTACCGTTGCACATAGGGTTTGCACGACGGATCCGAAATGTATGGGAAGATCCGCGGATCCGGATCCAGATCCGGATAATTTCATACATTTCGGATCCGGATTGCAAACCCTAGTTGCACATAATATTTTTTATAAGGCAGCAAACATAAAATGATATATAAAGTCAAAGTAAATATTGGTTTTTAGATCTTTGCCTAGAAAATAGTTTTTTTTTAATACAGTCAGTTATACAACTTTTCGCTATTGTGATATTAGTGATCATATAGACAAAGGACACGGCCCCCTACGCACCGCGCTTCAAATGTAGCTGGTTTAGAAATCACTGGCAGTCATTTAATCGACAAATAGAAGTGCTGGAGTAGAAAAATGTATTCTATGTTAAAATAGACACACAACACAAACATACAACATTAACATTAATTTACACAGATCTTGTATATGTATTGTGTAGAATATAATTGTGATAGCTTGAACGTTTAGGCGCATTTTGCCCTCCACGTCCGGTTGAAATAATTAAGTATGTACCTATTTATTTAACGTAGATAGGTATTAAATTAAACAAGAATTTCGACAGCATCACACTTGCTCGTAAAGGGTACCCCACGATGTTTTTAGCGTTAAAGGAACCAACTAAGTACATATTTCTATTTAAAATTCAATAATTAAAATAAGTCTTATAATATGAAAAGCGTATGTATTGAATAATGAATATACCATATTTTATCCATTATTGTCAAATAAATAATATTTATTATAATTATGGAACTAAAAATGCAACGAGTTATCTACCATCGTAAAAAGGAACCCACATCCGCGGTATTTGGGTAACAGCGGTCCAGTACCACGGTAATAGGCGATTTCGACATTTTGGTTTTGATAATTATTTTTTCCTTTATAATTTTCTAAAACAAGGCCAGAAACTAAAATAGTATAAACTTTAATTATCAAACTAACATAAAAAAATATGTCTTGGTCAATACACCGCCGGTTTATGCTTCATTTTTGGCTCTTTTTGGGAAACTTGCTTAACCCCCTCGTTAATAGGGGTACTTACCTTATAAAGGAAATTGACAGTGATATCTCTCGTGTAGGGCAGACCGACGTGAGTTGTGACAGAGGAGAGTTGTGACATCGTCGATTTTTTGGAATCTATTATCTAGAAACTAGGTTGCAATAGCGCGCATTTGTTAGTTCAAGTTACGAGCTAACAAACGCACCTAGTTTCTAGTTAATAGACTCCAAAAAATCGACGATGTCACAACTCTCCTCTGTCACAACTCACCTTGGTCTCCCCTACCTACTCGTATCTGTAAAGATATCAATCATTGCCGACTTCAAACATTAAGTAACATTTATATTTTAAACATTACTATTTTGTGTGTGTCTAGCGTGGGGACTATAGCCCAAGCCCTCTCGCGCTCGAGAGGAGGCCTGTGCCCAGCAGTGGGACGTATATAGGCTGAGATGATGAGATGATGATGAATATTTTGTGGCATTTTTTAATCAGGTAATTAGCATTTATTTGTATGCTATCCGCGTGAACTTAGTCGGTTCCTTTGGCTCGTTAATTCAATGGGTATTCACCGGGTGATTGACGTGATCGACGGAGGTGGCGCCAATTGTACTGAAATTCCACTGCGTGCTTCCTTTTATTGCTATACCTACGTGCAGAGATTTGTCCTACCTTCCCGTGATGGTGCTTCGCATGCATATTTTTGTTTGCATAATGAAAATTGTGTATTGTTATTTAGAAATATTTTTATCTGAATCTGATGCTATTGAATAATGTCCAAATTTTGCGGTTTGGAATTTTCTGTTACTATTATCAGAGAGGATATAGATATATGTCTCTGCTATTATCATACTTATCTTTTTTAGTTATAAAGGTACCGTAAAACCACCCAACTATAGTACAAAAGCTCCCAACTATGGTGCAAAATGAACTTGAATAATACCTATTATAGTTCAGGTGTGACTATTATTTCAACAAAATATTATTATAAATAAAAAGAAAAACTCGTACAAAACAACAAAAAAAAAGCCATGTTATCCATAGTTACTTAATTACGTATTAAACTTGTGTGCTAAAATTGCAGTATTGGACTGTTGGGTAGAATCTACTTTGTAAATGATACATTTTGGCTTTATTTTTATTTATTTACTTATATACGTAGGTACCTACTTGTAGTTTGATCGTGGCAGGTATATGTAGTCGATTTAGCATCGACACGAGTCGTTAATCATTTCGTACACTTGTGCTCACGTATCGACATTGTATGGTTGGATTCGATGACTCACCGTGTTTATATTCGATTATCAATCGTTTGGAGCAAATCGGCGTCTGCCCGACTGATGGACAGGAAACTAATGTATCCGACCAAAATATAATATATACTTCACCTTGATTCATTTCTGTAGGAAACTATAGCAATTCCCGAACCAGTTCATTTACTGAAGCAGTGCAGTTTGAGCTTAAGGAACTCAAAAAAACGAGCATCTCATTTAGATACGTAAAATAAAGGCATAACTGGGTCAACACGTATTAGTATTTGTATCCAGATAGGTAGATTAAAACTTAGTTTTAATAGATATAGAAGCTCAATTTCCATTACCATCTCAATCCACCGCATGTAAACCTAAGTGTGTCCTGCCAGCGTATTATGGATGGCTTTATCCATGTTTATCCACGTGATAAAATAACTGTCACTTTTTAACACCGTGGGATAGAAAGTGACGGATACCGTTTTATCACGCTGTCACGTAGACAAAGAACGACCATCATATCCGTACTGTAGATAAAGTCCGAGATGAGTTGGAGTGAGACTTGCACTGGATGCACACACAGTTTGTTTACCATCCAGCAACATTCCGCCTAGCACATTAATGCGTAGAAGAATGTCACATGTCTATTATTTGTTATGCTAAACCGCAACAAGTATACATTAAAACTCGTCTTTAATGACAGTGTACTGGTAACGCCTGTACAAATTACAGCTGTAATTCAATGTTATTTGACTGAGAATTGTTTAGAAATTAATGTAAACGACAACAGGCGCAAATTATGCAGATTTTATGACTACTCTACGCCTGAGCGTGCTATAGTGACATCTAACAGCTCTGAATGGCTTAAACGTGCGTTGTTTGCCTTTTGATTTACGTCTTAATAAGTTATTAATAATAAATCAATTTAGAAGTATTGATTATAGTCTTGACGGGGTAAAATTGGCTTTAATTAATTGCCAAGCAAATTGTTTGTTGGTTATGATAATGTATGTCATACATTTAATGTAATGGGTTTAGATAAAGTGTTACCTACAGGATGGATAATACTCGTAATATCGGGGGTTATTTATTAAGTGTCATTTTATAATAACGATATGATTGTAATTAGCAAATCATGGTAATATTACCAATATTACCATGACCAATATACTAGAATCTAGATCGATGCCTAACATACGTTGTGACATAAAATATTGTAATATTTATAACGTTTACGTACAGGATTTGTTAGCGGCTATTTATTTTTTGAACCTATTTAGGTATTTAGTGGCCATAAATAGGAACCCTGTTATGCAAAAATATGAAACCTAGAATATGAAGTTACGGTTAAATTTAGACTTTTCTTTACAATAACTTGACTTGGGCGAAAAGCTTCATACAATAAGACATTTCCCGATTTCTAACTACTTAGTGAAATGGTAAACCATGTCCAAAAAATTATAATAATTATAATAATCTTTTCATATATTCACTAATTGCTTTGCACATAAGTTGTTTCGACTCTAAAATGACGATCCGATTTTTAATTCTTCAGAGTGCGTTAGTATTTAGGTTAAATTGCTATTGCTAAGTTTGTAACACTAACACCGAATGAAATGGGTCAGAATAATGAATACAGGTTTAAGTAAAGTAAGGCGCCACCCTGTAGCAATGTTTTGTATTGCACTCACGTCCGTGAGAAACAGGAACTATAATCTAACTATTATTGTATTAAAACCGTATCTGACAGGAATTCATAAGTAAATAATTTGTGGCACGGAAAAATACTCAATTTAATGCTAATAAAGCTTCACCGGTTTTCCTTATCGTAAGGTGTATTTTCCCAAGTAAAACTGCAATACCGAATACTGGAATCGATTCGATTCTAAGGTGGTTTTCAAAAAAGTTTGTGTTTGATCCAATAAATTTGTATCGATTCCCTAGCTTTCTTATTTCATGTACATAATACGTAATATTATAATGGGTAATAGGTGCATAATTTTTACCACAAGGCCAATTTCGGGCATGTCTGTAATTATACATTTGCCTAATAATAGCAATACATAAGTTTTTATAGGGCAAAAATTTTAATGACTTCACTGGGAATTACACTTGAAGATATTTATATGTATTCAATTTATACCAATCATCGTAACCACAAATACGTCTGTATTGTCAATTAAAATACCCATTATATGGTCGATTGAAATAACTGCTTTCCAACTAATGAAGTTTATAAAGCTCTTTTGATTTTTTTCTGATTTGATTTGATTCTGATTTCTTGTTTTTTATTCATATTTATTACGTTCGGTTCAGAAGTTATTTAGAGGGGAACGGAAAGGCCAAGATAATGTCCTCCTCGGAAATTATTTTGGACTTTCAAACGATAGTCATACCTACATATGTTCCAAATTTCATTAAAACATAGGTACCGATAGCTTTTAAGAAAATTGGCTGTATCAAATGCCCATTTTTCCTGCAATACCATACAATGCAAGTCAATAATACTGCATTTTGTTACAGCAAATGTCAGTAGGTAATTTCTTTCTTTCTGCTTATCCTCATGATGTCATATTAGACGTCAATGAATGAGATAGTAGGAAGACAACAATACTCAATTAATAATTACGTCACGGGGCTATGTAAGTTTGGTGCGTCATAGCTTGTTTACTTTTATCCAGTCCAACTGTTCAATTAAAAATTCATAATTCATTAGGTATTCTGTGAGTGTATTAAGTGGTCGCAAGGGTTCTTTCAACATGCCAATAAAATTCTGATGTTTCATTTGTTTAGCCATGCTCAAGTAATTTAATATTTAGTCATTTGTTTTACAACAGGGTCCCAGCAGGGCTAGTGATAATTGATATAATTCGGTATAAAGTCTCCAGGATAACGACGCTCGAAAGACGCTAGATGTGGGGGGGCCCTAAATGTTAGCGTGACATGTTATGCCTTGGGACAATTTTTATCAGTCAACCATTGATTTAAAAATATTTATTTAAGAGGCATATCGATGACTTTCAGGCACTAAGACATTTGGTTTCTTGCTACAGAGTTACTCGTAATACATGTGACATATCTATTATACTAATTAAACTTACAATACAAAATACGAGTTATTACTTACTATTGTAAATGTTTATAAATGTAATCATTGTTGCAGCTCTAACATGACTAGCATTAGTGTAGGTGTGACTTATTAAGATGCGCCTACGATTTATTTCCATAGCAAATGCCAAATTTAGCAGATTGTGACAGGATGGTTTTGATTGGCCAACTTGATTGACTGAAAATAAATAAATTATTTAGGATCATCAGTTACTTATTGTTAGTTATATCTTTAATATTTTGCACATTTTTATTTTGTCATCTGCATCTATTGATGAAAAGTAAGAACATTTTTAAAGTATTTATAGTAATCTAACCTATGCCTAATACGTGACACTGCTGGTCACAGGCTTACTCTCGCGTAGGCACGAGAAGGGAATTACACAATCAAAAATGACCGTATAGAGTAAGTACCTTATGCTTTTCTTTAGTGTACGTTTTTGATGGCCTTCGCCATGGCCACCCTTAGTTCAAAGTGTTGTAAGGTCTATATGTCATTTACCTAAAAACATAAAAAAGAAGAAATTCCTGTAACAACAGGTACCTAAAAAGGTAGTGCTACTTCAATTGAATTATACAGGGTGTGGCCTATAACACGAGCAAAGAATTAAAACATAGATTGTTCTCCTCAAACCGTGACACTTTTGTTCAACAACTTTTAAAAATTATTCTTCTCTTCTTCTTCTTCTCTCGTGTCGAGGTTCCTCTTAAATTTAAACAGTGGATGCCCAGAAAGCAGCGGTGCTGACAGCCCTGACCGTCGCGTCCCTCAGGTCAGATTCCGAGCAGGAGTACGGGCACGCGGGGCACGCCAGCAGGTGCGCCATAGTTTGCGGTGCTGTGTTGCAGGTGCAATGAGTCGAATGGCCGCGAAGCAGTCCCCAAACGGCCATGTTTTGTTTACAACGGCCGACCTGGGACCTGAGCCTGTTCAGCGCCTTCCAGATGGGCCATGGTTCCTTGTGGCCGGGTGGTAGTTGTTCTGACACTGGTACATATATGTCTGGTGGCGGGCACCGGCTCCGCCAAAGTGAACAGCGAGCGTCGGAGTGTTCGCCCAGCAGCGGGCTGGTACACCTGACAAAACTTTTGCGGCTTTTAAGGCGGCCAGGCGGCGGGTTATGGCCGTGGAGCGGATGGCGTGGGTCAGTCTGTTGTTTCCGCATTTCGATAGCACATGCCACCTCTCTGCGAATGTCTGGTGGGGCCACACCCGCAAGCGGGTACAACTTGTTGAGCGGGGTCGGCTGTAGGCAACCAGTTATGGTGCGGCAGGTATCGTTGAGTGCGGCGGTTACCAGGCCTGCGTGTGCGGACCGGTGCCAGACTGGACAAGCAAACTCACCGACAGAAAAACATAGTGCCAGTCCAGTGGTGCGCACAGTATGTGCAGTCGCACCCCAACTTGTAGATGTCAGCCTCCGCAGCAGGTTATTACGCGCGCTGACCTTCATACGGGTGTTGGCACAATGGTTCTTAAAAGTCAGTGCCCTATCTAGCGTGATTCCCAGGTACCTTGGTTGGGAGCAATGCTCTATTGCCTCTCCGTCCCACATTACGATTAGGGGCCTGTGCGCTTGTTTATTGCGAAGATGAAATGCGCAGGTCTGCGTTTTACTCGGATTCGGCCGAAGGCAATTGGCCTTATAATATGTCCCGAGCTGTTCCAGCCCTTCCGACAAGATCTCCTCGATCCTTTCAAACGATTGGCACTATGCTGCTAGGGTCAGATCATCAGCATATAGAAATCGCTTTGTTTCTGGCGGGCAGGGCTGGTCGTTTGTATAGATGTTGAAGAGGGTCGGAGCCAGTACGCTTCCTTGGGGGAGACCATTTTTTTGCCGTCGCCACCGACTCTTTTCCGCATTGAGTTGGACCTGAAAGCAGCGGTTACGAAGCAGCTCACTGAGAATCCTGACAAAACCCCTGTCCCGCGTGATGCTAGCAACTTTATGTAGCAGGATCCTGATGTTGACAGTGTCATAAGCCGCTGATAGGTCAACAAACGCGACTCCAGTAACCATGCCGAGTTCAAAACCATCCTCGATGTGCTGCGTTAGCTTTAGTGTCTGGCTTGTGCATGACTTTCCAGCTCGGAATCCCGCTTGTTCTGTTATAAGCTGAGGCTCCACAACGTGTATCAGTCGATTTAGCAGCAAACGCTCAAACAGCTTGTATGTATGGCACAGCAAAGAGATAGGGCGGTAACTTTTGGCGTTATCGGGGGATTTTCCTGGCTTCAGCAGCGCGACTACCTTAGATTTTCTCCATGCTTTTGGTATGTTGAGCGTTATCAGGCAGCTGTTGAAGAGGTTGAGAAGCCATGACATTGCCGCCGGACCGAGGTGTTTAATTTGCTCCACCGTGAGGTCATCCACTCCCGACGCTTTCCCATTTTTCAGGTTTTTAACCGCAGTGGAAAGTTCGCTTAGCGAGAATGGCCTACTTAAAGCGTTGTTGTCTTCCTGGTCTTCTGGAATAGGAGGAGGTCGAGGTATTATTCGGTGGGGTGGTTTTCCGTTCAGCAGCAGCTGGCTCGCAATTTGGTTGGCCTTGATTAGTCCTGGGCGCACTGCAGTAGGCGCGTCACCGGTGAGTTTGTGCAGGGTTGACCAAGCTTTTTTACTGTTGTGCGTCATGTCGATGTTGGCAACAGTATCTTCCCATTTTTTTCTTTAAAAATTATGAAGTATTTAGACTCCCTATTTTTCATACAAAATAAATATTATCTTCAATGGACGCCATCGCCACGCCATATCATTGTGATTGACGTTGCTTGTCACGCCTTAATCATAACAGAATTCGTAATACATTGCGTCTTAGAACAAACTTTAAAGTGTATTAAAAATCAAACCACAAGTTATTTTTAAAAGTCGCTGAACAAATGTTGGTCAGTATGAGGAGTACAGCCTAAAGTTTAATTTTTTGCTCATGTTACAGGCCACACCCGGTATGTATGATTGATACCGATTCCTTCTTGTGTATGTAGCGTGAATTCACAAAATATGAATTTAATCAAGTTTCTTTCTTAAGTTCATTTTATAGGTATCTGTCAGTCGATTCACATCCGTTTCTAATCGGGCGGACAAAACGAATTAAAAAGTTTTAATTCCATAACAATGATCGCAGCAGAGACGTAGACTGTAGCAGGGTTCCTCTGAGCTTATAAACTATATATCTATATTAATATTATTGGTAGTTTAAAGTAAAAAAAAATCATAATATGTCGACTTTTAAGGACTTTAGGCGATGAGGCTTAAATAGTATATTTTTTTCAATCTGGGCCATTGAAAAAAACACATAAATCAAAATACATAAATAAATAAATATTATAGGACAATTTTACACAGATCAACCTAGTCCCACAGTAAGCTCAATAAAAGGCTTGTGTTGTGGGTACTAGACGACGATATATATAATATACAATGTATATAATACGTATATACATAGAAAACGTCCATAACTCAGGAACAAATATTTGTGATGAACACACAAATAAATGCCCTTACCAGGATTCGAACCCGGGATCTCCTGCTTCGTAGGCAGGGTCACTACCGACTAGGCTAGGAGGCCGTTAAACATACATACATACATATTCAATTTAATTAGGTATTTGATTTGTGCCCAAAGTTGTACATATGTATTTGTATGTTTATCTCTGTAGTGGCAGCCGCTATAAATTATACTAAATTGGGTAGAGCAATCAGTAATACCCATGAAGAAGCAGCGTTTGCATTAGGTAATTCCATGAACATTCTCATATATATATGTACAATTACTACTATTTCGATGGGAACTGCAGTTTCCATCCAAATCGCAAAGATAGTTAATCATTTACCCACTTGTCACTGAACCCTTTACATCGGCATGACATTTTTTAATATGCACATATAACAAAGCGTTTTCATGTCAGGAGGTGTTAGAGCCCCCGGTTTGATTTATACGTCTCGTGCATGTACCTGGCGTTTGGAGTTCTTTACGTTTTTCTGTCATTTTTTGCTCGACAACATTACGTATCGTGCGCCGGCGCCGAGTCGGGGTACTATTCTGATTTTCAATAAAGAGAAAAAAAATAATGCCATAAAATTCTTAGTTGTATTTATGCCAGAATGTCAGAAAATCAGCCTTCCGTCTAATGGTAAGCGGATACCGCAGCCCAGAGATCTGTTATATATATAGGTATACACGTTGTTGAATGTTGGCTTTTTATGTTGACATGTTAATAAAAGATCAATATCGTACACATACCGTTCATTACATTTATGTAATGTAGGTATGTCTTATAGTCTATTTTTTTTACTTTAGCATGTAAGTATGAGCGGCACCTTCAGAGCCCATGAAAATAATGAAAAATGTGAGGTCCTGCTAGAAACTCAAATACCTACTTAGTACAGTGTGGTATAGTAATACGTTGGACTAATCGAAATAATCTGAAATTAATTTAAGCACTGCCACATTTTAAAAGTTAGCCGCCTCTGCTTTATGTGTCCTTAGTTTCTGGACAAAGCCCAAAATGCTCTGATGTCATTATATTTATAATTAGAATTAAAAAAAAACAATTTTCATAGAAAGCTTACCTAAACCTAATAATCGCCAATAAATAGTAATATACTGTACGAGTATATACCACGTTTTTTATGACAACTCACTCAATCTGTAAATTCTTAATGCGAATTTGGTATTTTGATTGTAATTTCTCACAATAACGATTCCATTTTTATAATGATAACATTGATAACACATCATAATGTCAAAGTCCGTATGTAATGTCATAATTAAAAAGAAAATCAAACATTACAAAGGAAATTTCATCCTATTCAATGAGGGCGCCTTTAAATAAATACAGCTCCGAAGCAATTAATCGTAATTTGTTAATTTATTCGTAGCTACTACTGTGTACCTAAGATTCAGCTTTGTTTACCTATAGCACAGAATAATAATAGTACTAGGTACAGAAGACTCACTCTCTAACAAAACGCGTCTGTCACGATCAGCACAGATATGGCCGCTAGGTAGCGACAGCGCCACGCGCGGCTTATGGCAAACCCCAAAATTGGGGTCGAACGGATGAAGTTTTAACTAGCTACCTGTAGCAAAGCGACGAAATCGCGGGGTGAGCCACGCCTGCCTATAGGCAAAGGACATCCTGTCCATATAATACTTAGGAATTTCCTAAGCCTAAGATATCGTATTTCTAAGTTCAAAGCAAAGCAAAAGGGATGTTTGTCATTAACTCTGAATTCTCTAGATTCGTCACGTATTTTCCTAGAAACCCGCATACTACGACTACCCGACTATTATAAAAAGTTTTCTATTGAATTACACCAACATCCTTCTTAATTACTAACAATAGGTAGGCAACAATAATTCACTGTTAGCCACGGAATAGACGCGGCATAGAAATATTTAACGCGCTCAGAATAGCGATCGAAACGATTGGGCACGATTGTCGCAGAGAGCGATCCCGCGAGGGCACACACACAGCTATCTCAAGGGATGTATTCACTGAATATACCTAAGTACCTCGTTTAGGATTAGAACAGTAATGGTCAAATTCGCCTATCCTTACTGAACATTAAGTTTTTATATTGTGATTGAGAATTATAGATAGTTTGACATTAGACCAAATAATTGACTTTAAATATTTTAAATAAGATTTCCTTCGAAATTTCAACATACGCCTTTACTACAAACTTTAAAATATGTATCATAGTTTGCTGTGCAGGCATTGCTGATATTTATATTCCTTGCTCATCACATATAGACTGTAGTTAGGTATTTAAATAAAATTAAACAAAATCTATCCTCAAATGGCTCCTTGAGCCAGTCGAAAACACGACATGATCAAATAATGTAGGTTAAAGTCAGGTCGTTCATTGACAGATCCAGATGGTTTTGTATTTGGTTGTTTAACCAATAAATGTAAAAACTACCCGAAAATATACAAATTGTTTGTTTATATTTATTTAAATACCGAAAGATACAGACTACCTATAGCTACTGCTATCCGGAACGTTTATAATAAAATGTTTATTCGTTTACACAATAAAAACGTACTCTCTCGGATACCGCGTGGGCTCTGATCTGAGCTTGATGTATAGGAGGTTTACAATAGGCCTGGCGCCTCGGCGTCGCCTGCATTTCGAGACGCATGCATTCATCAAATCATGATAAAACGCATTTGTATCGTAAAATGCTTTCATTTTTTGCTTACTCTGTGCAAATCGCTCGCATAATAGCCTAAGCACATCGAGGCTAGTCGCCAGTTTTTTGTACAGATAGGTAAAAGAACTACCACTCTCCGGTGTCGAGCTTTTTGTGTTTAATCCAGTATGGCAACGAATTATTTATTTTATGTAAAAATGCACATATAAATCAAGTTGAGTGCGGTGATCCTAGATCTTTTAAAACTGAAGTTTCGATATTTTTTATCCAGTACCTACGTGGCAAAGTAAAAAGTACCTACTTACCTACATGTTTTTCCATGTCAACTCGATTTAACACTTTTACGTACAGTCATGACGCATGACGTATAAGTGCCGTATTAAATCATATGATGAGAATTATTAATATCGACACATAATGGTACCTGACAACGAGTTTTACAAACAACTTAACGTGACAAGGTAGTAATGGAATAGTTTTGAGTTTGTTGCATTTTTTGTAGTGTCTGACCGAAATCAGTTTTTTTGCCGAAAAGTGAGTGAGTAAAATTAGGCCTAATGGAGATAATAGTAACGATATAAAAAAACTAAATCTGATGGCTTTTACTTCGCTGTATGCCTGACATAATCCACATAACATACTTTATTCTAAATTACAAGTATTACATACTTCATAACATTGAATCTGAACCAAGCCGAACCGCGAACGATATATATCAGGCTTACATACCAAATCAATAAATTCAAAATGAACTTTGCCTTTGTGTCATTTATTGTTATTTAACAGATTAGCCATGAAATTAATATAAGCCGGAGGTGAGGCTATAAAAAGTTAATCTATATCAGGGAACGTGTCAAACGGTAATTCGAACGTTTGTATCGTTCTGAGAAGGTCGGCATTCTTGACCGAATACCATCAGATTTTGACTTTATTTGAGATATAATACTCGGATTAGGATTGGTGTGTTTACGGGATGTTTAAAATTATCCTTAACTATACTATAACTATTAAAAGCAAAGCTTGTTTCCAGCACCATCCGCTGTGACCAGTGCTTTTGTTTCTATGCCATTAAATAAGAAATTGCGCTGGATAAAAAGATATTTCTATAAACTTTTTACCAGAAAAATTGCCTTCTTCCCCAAAGTAATTAAGTTCACATTAATATTATGTACCACGTTCGTAAGTACTTACATATGCCATCCTTAAATCTTTGTAGAGTGATATTTACCTATGCAGCAGTAGATTTTTCGCAACTGCTACTTAACTGCAAGTAATGAATTGAATTGTTATCTGTGCTTTATATAGAATACAGGTTGAGTATTGTTTCTTATTTGCAGACATCGAACATTTGTTACAAAATTTGACACCGAAAAAACTCAAAGGCGCCCGCCACCTACCGAATGGGGTTGTCAAAAACACCACCCGTAGATAATCGCCATTTATGTGCGCTATGCAGACGGCCTGTCTCTAAGGGCTTTTTTTTTCACAAACAAAGCAATGAATGAGGGTCCATGAATGAAATTCCTACGCTAAGCGGACGGTTGTAAAAAAACTATCGATTTAGAACCACTTCCTCCCTATTCAGAGATTCCAGGCTTGCGCTAAGGAATTTAAGGTGGTGTGACATATTTGTATTATTTGTACAGTCAGGACCGAAATAGTTATTTGTTTTAGAAGGGGTCAAAATAGCTGGACTAGGAAATTTGTTAATTTAAAGTACCTACTACTTATGCATACATATGTTTTAATTTATTTCAAAATAGGGTATTTAGAGCTGACATATGTAAGTAGTAGTCCCTATAAATTTTAATTTTTATTATAGGTGGCTTGATTTTGCTGCCAGTTTATTAATAATACGATGCGTATATTTAAGACTAATATAAAATTTATTGGCGCTAAAATATCAATACACAGCCAAATTATATTATTATATGTCAAATGAAAGTTCCTGTTTAAACTTTAGATTAAATAAACTCATATTAAAACTACGCAATAATTAAAAAAATGCTAGTTATTATTAACAAAATATTTTTTCCTATTTTGTTATTGTTTTGTTCGATTATTATAAATAAATAATTATCTTCGTACTTAAAAAACTAATTTAATAGCATTGTCAACAATATCAATGATTGATAAATGTTAAGAAAATAGGAAACTTGATTTTTTCAAAGTATGTCAAGTTAATTTTGTACAATGTTTTTCATAAATGCCAAATCCAGTAGGTTTTGGTGACGACAGTACAGTAGCATTGGTATAGCTATAGCGCCATGTCTGCTGTAGGTCTCTACATCTTTAAATGTGGAGATGTAACTATTTCATATTTATTTCATATTTATTTATTTCGTAAATGCACGGATACATTACACGTCAAAACATTTTAAAGATAAGATTAGCACTTATTATTAATTACATTTCCATCATTGATAATGGGCAAAAGGAAAACATTCAAATCATACAATGTCAGATTAAATAGAATAATAAATAACAATATTTTTTTTTTACTAAAGTCTGTAAATTCAAATTAAATGTCACAGAATTCGCGAATAACTATGAGAAAGACGTATAGTTTGTCAAAGGACTGTCTCATTTCAATCATAGACAGAGAGAATCATACTATCTTTGTCTTACACTAGTACTAGCACACAAAAGAAAAGGATGAGTACCTATAGTTTTCCTGATTCCTACTGACTGATAAGTTGGTTTGACCAACTAAATATGTACCTATATCTACGATAAGTCTACAAATTCGTACTACTACAAAAACTCTTGGGATTGAGTAGCAAAACTTTTTTTTCAAAATTAATCATTAGGATTATTAATTAATCTTAGTTTTGCATATAACTATGATTAAAGTATATTTGTAATTTGTTTTATAGGTTTCGCTGAAACTGCTGGATTTTAGTAATTGTTTCTTGTCGCACCAATAAAAGTCTGCAGCGGATTTGATAGCTCACGCATTGTCTTATGTATACGTCATTATTTCATAGAAGTTTGAGGTTTAAAATGACACTTGCACTGCGTGGGCTATCAAAATCACTGCAGACTTTTTACGGTCTGTATATAGCGATGTTCTTTTCCTCTCATCATGGCTGATTGTTGATAAGGCGCTTATTACCTTCTCGTACTGTTGCTGTACAGCAATCCTGTTCGTTCTATATTTAAGCTTCCTCACTTTATTTAGTCTTGATTGACCTAAATCGACAGGTCGCGAAAATGATGACGTATGTAGGTATTTGAAACGACTCAAGAGTAAAGGATGACTCACGTTAGACCGGGCCGTGTCCGGGCCGGAGCTTCCGGCACACCGTTTTCTATGGAAGGCATCACGTGATCGCCTGTCATGTCAAAGAAAAGTAAGCGCCGAAAGCTCCGGCCCGGACACGGTCCGGTCTAACGTGAGTCATCCTTAAAATGGTAGTGGCTGAATAAACTACAGATGTAGATAGTGCATAATTATTTTCCGGCGTATTTTCACGGAAAAGTACGAAGCTGTAGCTATTTCAGTCAGCCTCGGTACAAAAGTACCTACTGAGGTTGACTGAAGTAGCATGACAAATACGAACGTTTCCGAGAAAATACGATGGAAAGTTATATGTAACGACGCTTGACTTTCAATCCACTTTTCAAAAACGATCCATACAAAATGGAACGTGCTGAAAAATCACCGTGCCACAAGGGTTCTATATAATTGGGTCAAGCACATTTTAGAAAAAGGTCACTTCTGTGGACAATATCATAAAGGTTAACGACTTTGGTACATATGGGCAATTTAATTTTAACTTGTAATTTAAACGCAACTAAAGTCGTGTTTCAGTAACGTCTGCTTAGCCGTCACATTCCTGACACAATGTATGCGATTTGACATTGACCGTCAGTTTTGTGACGATTAATGGTTCACAGTTAAGTAAGTGAAAATGCCCACATGTATCCCGCCCCTACATATAGAATAAGAATAAGAATAAGAATAAATTTTATTATCAATAAAAACACATAACAGAATGTTGCAGGGGTCTCCGCACTAGGCTACGCCTGTATCGCGGGGAACCAGTTACAATTAAAATTATTGAATTAGTTACATAATAAAGTTACATTTACAAGTAACAAATTTTAAGAAAGACACTTAAATACAAGTGAGAGAAAAAAAATACAGTCTTATTGCAAGGCATGGAAACTAAACTTAAAGTATTTTAACTATAATATCTTCTGTCTCGGCATAAGTAAGTGAATGTAAAAATTTAAATAAGAGTATTTTAGCTTCTACGTTGGTACAATCTTTAAGGTTGCAGTGTTTAAGCAAAGCGTTGTAAGTAGTTACTCTGACTCTTTCCCCAAAACGTTTCCCAAAGGCGGAACGGACTTCTGGAATTGGTAAGTTAAAGACGCGTTTATTGATTAAAGAACTATAGCAAGGCAACAATTTTGAGAATTTGTGTGTGTGTAAAGCGATTTTTATTAAAAATAGCTGACGTACAGTTAAGACCTTGGCTTGGGCATAAAGGGCATATATATGCATATCTAGCGTAAAAAATAATTTTTAGATGCCTTTAACTTTACCATGTCTACAGGAAAGACGGGAACGAGTTAACCATACTATAAAATGTGTATGACCCAAATATCTCCAAGTAAAACTAGGTATTTAAGTTGACATCTCTTATTCCTGTTTGTTGCAACCAGACAATTGCTACATCTTCTTCAATATATTACGTCGATTTTAACGATACTTTGTTAAAAATATAATTGAACCTATGCCCACGCAGCGCCTACATTTCTGAGAAGGCTCCGGTTGCTCGTCTCTATGGCATTGTGGGAAGCAATGGGCGGAAACGTATTGATCAAAAGGGCCAGCATGCTCTAGGAGCCTATGAAAACATAGAGCGAAAAATAATGACGTCAGCTGCGAACATTTTGGCTTTCCTTGAAACTTTTTTGGCTTTCCTTGAAACAGTTGAAACATATATTTCGTTTTTTTGACAATGCGAAGAAACATCGTTTATTTAGGTACATAATAGATATATACAGAATGACTACAGTAACTTTACAATCTGTTATCTGGCACCACAAATACTAAACGACAATCGAATATGTTTGCGGTTTTTTTTCAAATTTAATAAATTTGGATCTTCATGACATGAATGGCACGGAATTGAGATTACATGTCCTATTTTGGTTCCGGTAACAAAATGTACTTTCCGAAAGCGCTAGTGCGCGGCGCTTATATCGTTCAAGATAAAAGACGAAACGAAGCTGAGTTTTTGCTGAAATAAAATAGCTAAATTAGTCGCTAATAATACATGATTGCCGATGGCGCCGGCTACCGGGTCCGGCGCATGCTAGCGCCAGCGATTACACTTACTATGTTTTGACTTAACCAATAGCTTATCGTAAGCTAATTCTTTTGAAGTAAAGTAATTTGAAGCTAAGAGAGAATTTGATTTTTTCGGAGGCACTTAAGTACCTAATAAGAAACGGTGCTTATTATTTTTGGGACCTATTGGGTTATGGATCTTGTAAAGCTTTGTTGCCTTGTGATAGCACCTTTTATTGCCATATGATCTAGCAGTAAAAGGTGATCTATATAAACTAATACCATTGGTAGGTAAACTAATCCCTGTATCGGATATTCCTATAATATGCTATAAATAATGCAATTAATGGTAGACCAAAATCAATGTTTACATATATAAAACATATTCATTGAAAATATTTCGATGCAACGAAATTAAAAATATTCTTAGTCAAAAAGTCGGTACCAAAGTACTTATGTAAATAATAGAGCGACAGAAGGCGGGCGCATGCTAGCGTGCATCTGCCCGGCGCTTGCGCCTCCGTCGCATCACCGGGCGCGCTGGCGCCGCCGAAGTGAGAAAATCTCTCCGGGCTCTCCACAGATTACCGACATGCCTCATCGCTCCGATAATGCCTATGCGGCGTCGTCTCAGGAAGATTTAAAATACAGTTCAGTCAGTAGGTACCATTACAATTTGTAACTATGTATTTATAAACATCAAAACCTATTACAAAGGATTAGGTTTGGTTAGGATCGTTAAACATTCCAGGTACCTACGTTTAATCCCAGTATTTATAATAGCTTGTAAACGAATTTTGTTATCTTTGTAAAATACACCTTTGTTTACAAATAAATAAGTAGTCCCTGTTAGTGTTCATCAATGGCGAGATTAAGATTACGTAGTTTTGTTAATCCGAAACAGATGCTAATCAGACAGGTGTTGGGTCTGCGGAAATGTTTCGTAGTAACGGTTCTGTGGCGGTGTGCGTGAGTCATCTCGTCCATTGAGCGGCGGCGGCAACGGCGGTCCATTGAGCGCCTCATTACCGCTCCGCCGGCCGGCCCAGCGCACACGCATCTCGCGCCGCTCGCCGTCTCCGACGCACTGCCTACGATGTTCGCTCCTAACGCTCGATGCAACGTGAGTCTCGCCTACGACTTCCTTTCCACCGGAACCTATTTTAAAACGAATGCAGCCTTGCGTCAATGACCTCGATCGAAATCACTTGGAGCACTCGAACTGATTTAGATATTTTTTGTTGCAGATGGAGAACTTCTCCAAATCACACATTTGGCTCGCCGCCGCGGCACTGCTAGCGGCATGTGGAGGGTGCACCGGCGCGGGCGTCGGCGGCAGGAGGCCGTTCACTCCCACCGACTCTATCCTTGACATTATAGACACGGAGCAGGTTGAGAGGATCCTGGCGGCGCGCCGTCGTGCCGAGCAGGCCACCGCCACCTCGCCTTCATACGTTCAGAGGAACGAGCTAGGGGAAGGCACTTCTGACACTATGATTGTTTCGATGCCAGATCAAGAGGACAGTACGGAATTGCCCCCGGGAGTTGATTTCCGCAAAATTCTAAAATCTTCAAGAAATGCCCTCGTTGTTACAAAGAAAGAATACTTGAAGCAGGATTGGTGTAAAACGGAGCCTTTGGTGCAGAAAATTAGAGAAAACGGCTGTTTACCGGCGACCGTCATTAATAACTTTTGTTATGGACAGTGCAACTCATTTTACATTCCAAAAGGACCGCGCCGCCGAGACGGAAGCGACGACCGACCGGCGCCCGCCTTCAAGTCCTGTTCTTTCTGCAAGCCTAAGAAGTTTACTTGGATCACGGTCACACTTAAATGTCCGGGGCAGAGGTCGCTTTACAAGCGTAAGCGGCTGCAGAAAATAAAACAGTGCAAGTGTTTACCGGTAGGAGTAGTGAATTGATCATGAACTTGTGCAGAACCCTCAGCCGAGGCGGTGCAACCGTCAGAGCGGCGCCGCCGCGCCGCGCCCCCGGCCGCGGGAGCGACGAACGGGGTGTAACTCCGAGGAAAGCGAATTCAGCTCTCACGAGGTTTTGTACAAAACGAATTGTTACCCATTGTTTTGATAAGTATTACTTGTGCATTTCAATTGTAACTCGGAGAAAACTGGTTAAATAGTTCGTATCGCGTGCTCTCATACGTCAATAGGCATGACGTCATGTGACGCATTTATATGGAATAATAGTGTAGTTTGTTAGAGCGGCTTCGATTGCAAGTCGTAAGCGAAAGCTTTAAATTATTAGCGAAGACGATTTAATGGTACCGTAGTGTAGGTAGTGCAACTCCAGACTCTAGAACAGTTTCAAATGTATATCTGAATGGAAATTCGGTAGGTACTCAAAAAACTGAAGTAATTATCATATATAAATCATTAAAGTACGAAATAATTAGGAATTGAAAAGTGTGATATTAGTCATAGCGTTTCTATATTTTACCCAGTGCACTGCGTTTAATGCCTATGTACAATTTGTCGGCGTAGAATTATTTATTTATTAAAGTAGATTTAAGTAGATACTAATAATTGTTGCTGAAACGTAATACGCTTATAATAGATATACTACATAATTGATAAATAAATCGGCAACAAACTTAACATAATTTTGCGTTAACGAAGGATATTTCATATCTCTGTATGCTCTCGAAATTTATTTATAAAGAAGGAAAAAAAATATTTAAAACATGCAGCAGTTAGTCATAACAGTGATCGTCTTGATTCAATCAATATCATAAAATTGTAATACAATAAATGTCATAACGCAAGCTAATTGTGACTATTGCGATTGCGTAATGTGATTTGTGTTTTTGTATTGAGTTTGATTTAGAGCCTAAGAGTGACATTCCATTTCCAACTGCAGCTGCAATACTGTTCATTTTACTATGGAAATTGACAGTGACAGCGACGCGTTTCCATAGTAAAATGAACAGTATTGCAGCTGTAGTTGGAAATGGAATGTCACTTTAATTGTTTCAACACATTGACGCCAAACTGACATTTCAACCCAATGTATGTTTTGAATAGAATATTATTTTGAGTTATAAGTTCTTATCTTGCCATTCTACTACATACTAGTATTATGACTATTATGAGCATTTCTAAAAAAATATTATTTGTATTTAATTATCCAAAATTAGAGCTTTATTTTTTTAATAATTATCAATACTGTTTATAAGTATGTACCTACATGTCTATTTGTTACTAATGACAAACATTCAACAACAGTTTTGTTAGTAATTTAAAAAAAGGTCACATTAATGGGAAAATAATGGTTAAAACCATAAACATTTTGAGAAATGTTTAAATAATGCGTGTTTCGATTTTGATGAAATTTGGATGGATCCATCCAGTTTTGTTCCTGGAGTTAGTTTAGATACTTTGTTTGCGGGTACTGCTATTACCTAATGGCATAAACCTAACTATTGTAGTATGTATCTCTGTACGCTTTTGGCAATAAAAATGTACAAGAGAATTTTTTATATGTTCCAAAAATTAAACACAACATGTATTTTTGGCAAACCCAAAAGTTGATCTGTTGTTATTGTCTCAATAAATTGTTGTCACTCCTGTACATTTATTTTTATTTTTTGTAAACGTTCAATCCTGATATTCCCAGCAATCATTTTCCTGATTAAAAAAAATCTAAATCTTATATTTAACATATATATATTATCACATTAAATACATTAAGAAGTAAGAATATTGGTTACTATTTATTAATCCCGCTGCAGTAATTATGGCTTAATATGATCCGACGGCATCCTTGGAGATGCTCTCTTCTTAATTGATTTTAAAGTTTCCGTACCCAAAGAGGAAAACTATATTGCTAAGGCCCGGTTTATACATTGACGGGTGTTAAGTGCGAGTTCATATCATATCATATCATATCATATCATATCATATCATATCATTTATTCAGTAATGGTCATACATTGTCATTTATATATACAATTCACTTAATGAACTAAGGAATCTAAGGATAGTAGAATTAACTAAAAAATTTACATGTCAATTTGCATAATAAAATATACATATTTGCTACTAAATGCAAGTAGGTAATGTATGAAATCACACTAAATACTAGTCAATGTGTAAACAGTCCCTAAGCTTACATTATCCGTCCGTATGTCTGTCAACGGGCTCATCACAATAACCGTTATAGATAGACGGTTGAAATTATCTTGCGCTGTATTCGAACACTACTTCTAAGAGATCAGTAGGAATGGTACGATAGCGATCGGTCAGTATCAAAAGTGAGCATTCTTCAACCAAAAAATCACTTTAACACTGTCAGATCAGTATCGTACCGCAGTGATCTCTTAGAAGGATTATTCTAATTGGCAGTCAGCAACACTATTAGCATAACAACGATGCAGCATGCAGCAAGATGTGACATCTTGCAATACGATAGGTACTGATCTGTCACTAGGTATCAAAAGTGAGGTTTTGGGTTGTAAAATTGTCACTTTTGACACTGATAGTACGTGACGTGACGTACGTATCACTGTGACATCTTAATAAAAATTGTTCGAATTGGGCCGAAAGAGTCCCTCACGCTACATCATCACTCACACCTCCGTTCCGCTGTAGATTATAAGATTTAGCACAAATAAAAGACAAATTTACATCAATTGTTTAGTAATACGATTAAGTTTCACTGCAATAAGTATAGAACATTAATATTAACATTGCGCTGCAACCTCATTTACCTTGCACTTTATCTAGCATAATAACTAATAGAAGTTAGATAGTAACATATAGAAATAGACTCAACCACAAAACATGTTCATGAAATAATAAATAAAATAGAAATATGTCAGTAATCAAACTATAGCTAGTCTGTCCAAGCTAAGTCTGTAGCAATATAATTCTTCACTTCTTCATGAAATACCTTCATATACTTAGTTACTTTTCTCCATTAAATGATCTCTTCTTTATCATCCAAAAATAAGATAAATGATTGAAGCTTACCAAAAGTTAACTACTCGTATATACATAAGTATTAAATTAGTTAACTTTTGTTAATTATCTTATAAAGCTAATACATAATATTTAATCGTCTACGATTTGATAAATTAAATTTTTAAATAAGTAATAATTATTCTACATGATCAAATGTCAAACATAATTATTTAAATGTGAAAATTTATCATTACTTAGTTTAATTAAATTTACGAGATAAATAGTGTTTCTTTTTGTTATTCCTTAATTAATTTTCAAACTTTTTTTAACTTTTATTAATTATTATATTATATTACTACTTTCTAAACTATATAAGTAAAAGGTTTACTATGTAAGTATCTTTGAGTCCTATTGTACCAACACTCATTCACTACCAGGCGCGAGCGACGTGCTACGGTTGCAGCTGAATAACACGTTTTTTGCGCTTTGTGGCGAAACTCGCCTAGGAACAAGGAACCCGTCTGGCAGTGTATGAGTTAATACATATCATAATTACGAATAAACATTAATATATTATTTATTATGATATACTGTGATTTTATGTAAGTGAAATTATTTTGATTGAAGATCCCTCTATACAAACAAATTTAATGGTAAATAATTAAAAAATATATTTAATTGAAACAGGTAGAACACTTTTTGTCAGCGAACTGTCAGCCATTCGGCTTCCAAATCTTTGGTTGTTGATAGTTATTGTACCGACTCGATTCGAGTTTTACATATAAACGGTATTTATTACCAGTTGATCATAAGGAGGTAAACAACGTAAGAGTACCAGACTAATACCAGGAGGAATGAAAGGTCCGATTTCCAAAAAAACATAATGCGTGCGCCATATCTTGGTTTTAGGGCGCCAAGCCCCGACTCGACTATCGGAACTCTTTAAGGTTGTAATTGGGAAATCACTAAGATCTAAAAAGGCCCAAAAAGTTAAATGGGAACGCGATGTACACATTCTTTTCATTTCAGTTGTAGGTAATGAAAAATATATTTCCACACTATGGCCTGAAATACTTCTGACCACCGTCTTACATATGTACCTATCTACTACATATATGTATGTGTAGTCCCAACACTCCCAATTAAGTTGAGACTTTACTCTATAAAATTTACAAAAAAATACAAAAATTTGACAGAGTAAAGTTTAAATCGATAAATTATGTTCAGTTTTCGTATGTTATTTTGTTTTCAATACCTAACTATAAATTGTTTTGTATGCACATGGCCGCATTTCATGATATCTAGTAATATTATATAACTACGAGTATAATGTTGACATTATTCTGTATATAATGTATATCACTAAATGTAATGTAGTATATATAATACATGTGTAGTATAATACTATACTTAATCAATACAAACAACGAGGGATGAAAGACATCATATACAAAAAGTACAGCTCTTATTTTCTAAGGCTTGCCAAGCAAATTAGTAAATGAATAATGTGATTAAATAGGTAGACCACAAAAGGTTAACATAACTTACATATAATGAGTACATATTAATTATACAAATTAATAAGGTAATATGAGATAAGATCTTCTCTTAGCCGGAAGCCCACGTTTTATTCCGTTCGTTTTCGTGCGAAACCTCTACAAAGTTATTTTAGGGATTAATTAATAATAATTCTTAATAAATAAGGTTTACACAAAAATACTCGACACAACAAATATTTTTAAAAATTAATTAGAACCCTACTTACTTGTTCTCATACCGCACCAAGACGAGAAAATAAAACAAAAGTACGTACAATGTAGACGTAAAAATAATGTGATTTGATTACTTTTATAGGTTGGCTAATAAATATAGTGTTAAATTGACTTTATTATAGCATGTCGAAATTCTATTCGATGTAATAATAAGATCACCACCAGTTTGCTCGGATCTGTATTTGAAATATGTTTAAAAGTGCGGTATTTCCGACATATTTACTCGTAAAAGCTACCAAAAAGGACAATGGACAACACAAATAAAAAAGTTGACAGTAAAAATTATAAGAGATATACTTTCCTTCGTTCAACCCTCGCAAATAAATGTCTTTGGTCTTTGCTGTACGGTGTGCCGTTCATTGGCAAATTTACAAATTATTACTATATTACCGTAGCTATTATTTTTTATATATGTATAACCTTAACTTATTACTTTAACTCGTAAAGCTTGGAATAATAATGATACCTACATATTTATATTGTATTTGATTAACATTATGACACTTATTAATAAAGTAATATTTCATACCTAGGTAATCCTTAACTTATGATTTCAATTATAGCCAATAAAATAATTAAGTATCATCAGAAGAACAGTGTTTTCTTTTTTGTACATATGTCGTAATATTTCTATACACACATAATCGAACACTGATTATTAACGATTAAAAAAAAATGGATTGTATAAGATTAAGAAATGCTATATTTAAATAAACTAACACATTTTGACGTTTTATTACCTAAAGTTACTATTGTTATTAACTACTTACATTAAATACCAATTATAAACGACTCTGACTATTGTACACGTTTGCCTAGGTAATTATGGGTGACGGCTAGTACCTTTAGCTAACCAAAAGCCTGATAAGTATACTTATTTCACTAATACAGAAAGTTCGATAAAAATACAAGTGATCAATTAAATTAAATAATGCTTTTATCAGATCTTAACCCAGCTCCATGCCAATAAAACAATTAAGATAACGTTAATAAATTAAATTTAGTCTAATTACGTAAGATAATCTAGTCATTCGGCTCGTATGTGTGGGATTAAACTTTTTTATTCAAGTCAATATATTGAAATACAGTTCGTTATATGGTTATTGTATTATGAATAATTAAATAGCAGCTTGAAATCATTACTTTTCTTAATTTATTTCCTAATTATTCGGCATTTAAATTAAAACCTACATTTTCACAATATTTTTGACAGGTGCTACTTGTTATAATACACATACGTTTATTCATTTAATAGGAAGTCTGTGTAGCACGTATTCATATACAATTTTTTTGAAATATTTAATAACTACGGAGACTACTATTTTTAGTTGTACTTGTTTATGACATCTATTAATCATATGGTACTATGTAATGCATTGGTTTAATTTACATATTTATTTGACTTACAAGCAGTCCCGAGAGTACACACAGGAAACCATGAGAGGCAGCTAGACCGATTTTATATTTCACCGTACTCAAATTATACCTAAACCACATTTAAGAATAATTACTATCGTAGTATTTTTATATAATATTTTCAATGATAATTACTTTAAATAAAGGGTTTTAACCTGAAATGATATGGTGTTTTTAAATGGGATGTCTTAAGATAGTATCGATCGCTTAGTAATATAAACAGGTTATTTAAGTAATTCCAGTAAGTTTTGTAAAGAGGTATGTCGGTTAGCTATATTTCTTGTAGGAATATGTAATTTATACATAAACCATAATCATTTTTGGCTAGGACATAAATGTAACAATCTATTATTCACTTAAATAACACAAAACACGAAGTAAAAAATAACAGTTACACATAATTATATGCTAATTAAGGTTGTCTTATTTAATCAATATTAAGTATAAATGATATAACTAGACAATAAAATAAATCCCACGTACAATTTGACAAGAAATATACACAATTAAAGACAACAATGAAATTGCATAACATTAAATACAAATAAAACCTAATTTTGCTTTAAGCATCCCTTTCTTTTCTATTTTTTTTTGGAGATACGACTTAAGTAAGAACAGTAGGAACTAGGTGACTCTGAAACTGAACAGTTCTGGTACTGATTATTATCCTAAATTATAAATTTATTTGTTTTACTGAATTTTTCGATACACACCTCTGTAAAGTGCGTAATCGCAAAATGATTTCTTCATTTTAAAGTTGAGATTTGAAACCGATATTTTGTTTAAATCTGATCTCTTTGTAATTGCAAAAAAATTTCTTTCAGATTATTTTGCAAATTGAAAGTCGTATCCCAATCCCAATTTACATTCATTTTCTTAAAAAAATATATATCATTACTTTGTACTAATTATTTACATCTACTCGTTTGACTAGAGCGACTCGTCTGCATGCACTTGGCATTTTACAGGGTTACTTATATTATAGACACTAGTGACTGTTGTGACAGTACTTTTTTAGGAATATTTAACTTACGACTACGTATTTGTTTCAATGCTCGTAGAGTATAATACCCTTGCTATAGCCTTGATGCCGTCGACTTAGTCTAATGTACCTAGATGTAAGATTGTTAACACGCACCTACTCGTCTCAATATAATCTAAAGCCTCCTCCACACTCGTGCGCGAATCGCGGCGCGAAGCCGCGAACGCGAGTGTGGCGTCGATTTTCGCAGACAGCGAAATCGACTCCACACTCGCGTTCGCGGCTTCGCCCGCGATTCACGCGCATAGTCTGGAGGGGGCTTAAGGCGTTGCGGTATTATTCGAATATGATTAGCAGGACTATTAGTTACAGTCACATTTTGCAATAAAAATAACTCGTACTTTACTATAGGTGCTTACGGCGTGTGAACTGGCCTATAACCGCGAAAGTCGAAGTTTGTCAATTGCGGGCATTTTTCTCTGTCACTCTAATTACGTCTTAATGAGAGTAAAAGAGAAAGTTCCCCGCAATTTGTGAATTTCGGTTTTCGCGGTAGAGGCGCTGTCTTACGCCGCGTGACCAAATACATATTTTTGTTTTGTTTTGTGAATATCTAATAAAGTCGAGAAAATATTTTGTGTGTATTTCTGATGTAGGTAAGTAGCTACCTACTTATGTGATTTTGTATTTTTTATTTTAGTTAAATATTCTGGCGATATCTGGAAATAAACTTATACTTACATCGTCATCAGTCAGCCCTGACCGGACGAACCTGTACACTGTGACACAATGCAATAAAAACAGATTGTTACAACTTACCAACTATGGTCCATTAATGTAACTATTCAATTATGACCAAAATAAAAAAAATAACAATGCGTTTTGAGGAAATAATACTGATGGAAACAAATTACTTTAATTTTGGAGCACAGTTGGGAGTTTTGAGTTCTACAACCTAATTCATTAGACTTATTTCCATTCTATTGGTGAGGTAACCATCGTTTTACAACTAGAAACCTATTGTGAATACATCGATTACATCAAGTGAGGTACCGCTGGGCTGGACTAGCATACCTACATACAATCAAATAAATAATTATATATATAATTATTATACCTACCGTTTCAAACTACAGAAACACTAAGGAAGACGTATTTTCGGGGACGTCTACGTATTTACAACTACTTTCTTTTAATGGTTTCTGTTCTCATAGTTGTCAATATAAACAGATATTGGTAAAGGTATTCTGACTTCTAAAGACCGACCGCTTAAATGAGTCCTCGCCTGCGCGGTACGGGGGCGACGGGGAGAGACGACTAAGGGCGGCGGGGAAGGTGCGGGCGCAGTACGCCTGCCGCTCATTTAAGCCTCATTCATTTAGGACTCATTTAAGCGGTCGGACTATAATTCATAACCTGTTATTAAAATCAGAATACGCCTGACATTTTACTTTGTGACCTTAGAGAGAATAGATTACAGGTGTAGGAACTGTACCAATCTGTAGGGCTTTTTTTTTGTCAGAGGTAATGATGGTTGCCTCGGTGCCTTGTTGTACAAAATGGACTTTACAATACTTCCTGAAATATTTTCTTTATTACACAATCAAGTCAATCCAGTCATTGTAGATATAAAGTAGTTACTTGCGTGACCAAATGGCAAGATTTTGCCGTGTAGGTTGCCGTGTACCTTTATAGTTAATACGATAGTTATAGTACTTATAGTATATAAATATTTTAGAGATTTCACAAGATTTTTTCAGGTATAATTTAGAATTATAATGTGTATTGTTGGATTAGTATAATTCCTTCCTTCTCATTCTAAGGTCACGCTGCAGGTTTTGTCATTCTTCATACAAGTTGGTGGTGAAAATTAGCAGTTGCGGCACTTCATTGATTGTAATGTACAAGAACCGCAACCCACCACGCTGGTCCAGTGCGGGTTGGCGGGTATATAATCTAATTGTACTTAACTCAATAATTATACATAGGTTTATACCTCCTCTAAAATGTAAAAATGCTAAATGCAATTAAAAAGACAAAACCCAATAAAGTTAGTTATACTTATATACATCTAATAAAGTTCACAGCATCGTCAACGTTACACTTAGCACAATAAAAGCCTTATTAAGAGGAAAGGGGACGGCCGTTTCTCCATACAAACGTATTCCATCTCCATTTTCCTCTCTGGAAATGGACAGTATGGAAAATATAGTTTTAGATAATTGGATGTTAACTATGGTTATGCCTTACTTTAGACTTTTTTCGAGATTTTGATTACTGTAAAAATTAGGAGCGAGCGTTATGAACACAGATTTCATAAAAAAATGCTCCTAAGTGTTATAATACTTGAAATTCGAAAACAACCAATCTTAGCTGTGGTTGATGTAAAACAAATTGTGTCAAAATGTTTTCATTAATTTTAATTTCCAGAGAGAAAAATGAGGACTACGTTTGTATGAAAAGGCGATTTTGTGCGGGCCCTCCACTTTCGTCTTAAGAATATAAAATTAGCACTTTATAGTTAAGTATGTTCATAATAATTAATTACTTAATTAATGTCAGAAACGTAACTGTATAAAACGGTAATTTAATGTTATACATATGCGATGACTATGCAAATACCTACAGTTTTCATCCGATATAGAGTTTACGGCAACATTTGTACATTTTAAACTTTTAACTCTAAGATTAAGCTTACGGGAACATGTATTGTTGCTTCTTTCACAATTTACATAAGGTAAACGTACTAGTGCTCGACATGCTAATGCTCAATAGATGACACCTTGCTGTCATCTCTATTGGCAATGACTTAAGTTTCAAGATGACATGTACTGGGACCGCGTCGAGCACCAGTACGTTTACCTTACCTACATTACGTTATTAGTCAAACTTGGCAATGTTTTTTCAAAATCAAGCTATTAGTAAAACAGAAATAATAAAATCTAACGCAAATAATTTCAAAACAAAGTTCGTTTAATGCTTATGGATTAAAACTCGTAAATTTCAATAGGTAAGTTAAGAATAAATAAGTTGACTAGAATATTATCTATGGTTTTACCATTGACATCCTATGAGGTTGCAGCGCATACTGCATGAATACAATACAATAAAATATCGTCTTATAGACGCTGTGGTTTTTATCCAAACGATTTTTTAGAAACAGTAGTTGCTTAGCTTTCAAAACTATAATTTTGCTTAAAAATTGTCTGAAATATATCTAATTAGAATCAGCAAGTTAATGGACACACTTAGTAAAACACTTTTAATCTGACATTCAACTAACGGATACTGGTATAAGACCCGTCTAAGATGTTGTAATAATTAACAATTCAGTAAGTATATTAATAAGAATTCACATCGAAACCTTTTTTGGCTGCGATCGGAAGGCGCTCGCCCATGAGATACGGGTTTTCTACCTGAAAAAAAAATAAAGAAATAAAATTATATACCTACTCTTACTATTTCATATTTACGATACGGCAGGCGAAAGAAAGAGTAAACAATAAGTACCTATTTTCAAGGAATACTAAGGGTCGGTTGCACCAAACTGTTCGTATCGTTAAAGAGGTCGCAAAATTTTTATGTATGGAAAGTTTCATATTAAAGCGCCGGGGCGCGCCGGCTGATGTTGATCAGTCTGTCAAATGTGGTTGGTGCAACTGGCCCTAAGAAGAGTAACCGTCTCAAACTCGTTGAGGACTTACATCGGGCTTATACTTCTTAGCGACGAGGTTCTTGTGTTCAGGAAACCTGAGCTCCAGGTCGGACTGGGGCTCGGGGCAGCCGAACATGTGCTCCGCGTCGCACATGCAGCGCTGCGACAGCTGGTACTCGCGGCTGAACGCCGCCGTGTTCTCGAACTCGATCAGACAACCTTGGTCTTCTGCAATACAAATGTACGTTATTATTATTTACGTCAGAATATATGAATCGATGCTTTAGAGAACGTTGCGAAGTTTGCTCAATGATAATAGCTCGAGATTGTAGCGATCATTAGAGAAGCCATACGTGCAGCGTTTGATATAAGGGGCCATTCAAATATTACGTAAGCAGATTTATTACAATTATTTACCCCCCCATCCCCCTTGTCAGCAAAAGTAAGCAAAGCTCTTATCCCCTCCCCCCATGCTTACGTAAACGTTTTTCAATTATAAATGTATTTTTTTATATTATAATTATAATTTTTCTGTATTATATATTTTCATTCATTATTTTTTCTTTATTTTGTATAATTTTTCTCTTAGATACAATAATATCTAGTTCCTTGTCGGACTTTGCTTGTAATTTATAATTTCGCTACACTTCGTTAGCTAACTTTTGTACATTTCGTACTTTCGTACTTGTATGAAATTTTTTAAAACTTTCAAACAATTTTTGGTAGGTATAACTTGGATTTGTCTATTTGAAACGACATCTTATATAAACATTAAACTTTGGCTAATGGAATTAACCGTAACAATAATGTTAACTTGCTTTCCTATGCTTACAAATCTTACAATACGTCTACTCGCTAGGAAATTTAGACAAGTGAATAGCGTGCGGTAATTCCCCTACTCGGTTCTAAAGCGAGTGACTGAACGTATGCATTATTTGCGGGAATCCGCGAAAAAGCGTTTCGTTTTCAAGCATAGACAATGTGAGGGTTGCCATTCGTGTAAAAAAGTAAATAACTACCGATGACGTAATCATCATCTACCCCCCATGTCATCCAAAATAAGCAAAACAAAGAAACAGTGCTTACGTAATACTTGAACGGCCCCTAACGGACTGTGATGTATCGTACCTATTAAAAGTATTAAAAAATATTTTTTTCTGTCAAAAGATTTTCCTTCTACTTTTTCCTAATCAAAACACTATAGGTACTGAATTTTGTTACACCTTGTTATATCTGTCCCACAGTTGCCCATATTAACGGAGAGCTCACCAGTATATCCGACGGGGCAGGGATTGGGCGGATTGCAGTAGGCGGGCAGCACAGCATCGGTCTTGACCATCTGACGGTTGGGGACCAACCCCGACGGCTGCAGCCGCTGTTGGCCCTCGCCAGCGCCGCCGGTGACGTACTGGTGGCCCCAGAGGGAGCTAAACAGAATTTAAAAGTGTTAATACAGTTTAGGTAGGTATTTACTATAAATGGTTGGTACTCTACTCAATCAACGTTTTTAATCTTCATATAGAAAAACCACTCGCAAAGCCTTACGTATTTTTTCTATGTAACATATTTTACATTATTTTTGCGCTATCAAGAACATCGGGATGTTCTCGTTTTTTCCAGATTAATTAAACAATTCCTGCACGCGTTAACTCGAGCTAGGGTGGAATTAGGATCACAGGAACCTTAGTTACTATTTCAGATTTTCGAAGGAGCACGATTAGCGCATGATGGTGCCAGTAAATAACGCAGCCGACAGCTGCCAACTTGCTTTGGCAGACTATAAACTGTAATATTAACCTGTGCTGCAGATACTCCTGGTCGCGCAAGCTCGGGCTAGGGTCGCCATTGATCAGCGAGTCGTAGTCCAGCTGCTCATTCTCCAGGTCCTTGGAGGCGCGCGCCATGAGCGCCAAGTGGCGTTCGCTCTGAGGGAACTCCAGGTATCCTGACGCCGCCTCGTTGAACTCCTTGCCCATGCGCTCCACCACTTCACGAAGTAAAGCTTCGGTTAACATAGGCTCCTGTGGAAAGAGAAGTAGTGAAGATTTTTTTACGTTCTGTTTGATCATGGTGTACTTTTCTAGGACCCTACGAGGATTTACAAAATAATTATTAGATTAAAACGATCTAGTTATAAAGCGGTTGACTTGTTAATTTAATTGTAGTTAAATTTGCTGTTTTTCCAACCGTGTTCAGCAAAAAAGCAGCATAAGTTTATAGGCAATCTTGTGACGAGACTTGATTTGGCATATGATTTTAAAATAATACCTAAGTAGTTTGCTAGTGAAATTAGATATTACTTAAAAACCTGTACATACCTTTTCCCCAATAGAACCATGGGGGATAAACCCCATTGCCCCGACGATGCTTATCGCCAAAACCAGAGTTTCTTGGGGGCCCATTCCGAACCTGAAATCAAAGATGGGATTGTTCAGGTACCTATATCCATAAATAAATGCTTGCCGACACGTTTAATTGTCATGAGGTCATTGATTATATGCCACTATCTGTCGTCACAATAAAAATATGAAACAGTTTTATATCAACCAATTTTTGTAGAAAACGTCGTGTGCGCCTTTGGGACAACACAGCGTAGCAGGCTGCGATTGCTGCGTCTTCCGGTGTTCCAGTGCTTGGGTTCCATACCCTTTCTGAGCTCATTTTATTTACTCGTATAGTTATCGCTTTTCACTTTTCTTTTTTCGTCTAGGTGACGAATACATTTCAATAATTAAGGTGTGCAAGGTGGTAGAAGTTTGCAAACACTTATGAAAATTAGGTAATATGATATTTTTAACCAACTTCAAAATTCCCAACGGAGGAGGTTTTTGATTCGGTTTTAACTACTTATGGTTTTTTCTGATGTCTGAGACCTCAGAACTCCATCGTTTTTGATGAAAACATACCTATATACATATATACCTCTACTTGCAGATTGGTTCCATTTTTGTTAAAATCTACATAAGGAATCGAGGGAACTCCTCTTTTGAACGAACAACCAAATGAACATATACATATACCTCGTTATTTTTGTATTTTCGTCAACAAATCAAGCATTAAACTGAGCTATTTGGTGAAATGAAACTGCACTTGAAGACCAGAATGGAACTCCTCCACGACAAGTATTTTAGGTTTTGGGGCTAATTGTAATTGTTATGACATGCACTTGTAAATAATATTCATAACATTTCAAACTGTTGTGTGAAGTCGGTTTTATTGTATAAAATATTATATGTGGGCCGTGCCGTCCATATCTCTATAAAAAATGTGTAATCGTCACAATCTTGTTTAAGCATTGGTCCCAATAATTTGATCGTATTCCGCCAAATCTTACATCACGCCCGAGACACATCAATCATAATTAATTGGTTACAGTTCATCAAAAACATAAATTAGTCATCGGTTGCCGAGCGAATCTTGCAGGATTGTCTCAGACATATTAGATTCATAGTTTTTTTAACACTGGATGAAATTGTATGAGTCACAGTATGATCGTAGATAAAATAAGTGCGGAGATGATACGAGTAGATGCTTAATAATTGTGTACAGAATCTACATTAATGAGTAAGAACGTTCAGCAATAAGAAAAAGTATGGATGCAGATATTATAATGGCTGTAAATTTCTACTTGGTTTCATATACGTATATTGTTGGCATAAAAAAAAAGACGTGTGTCCCTATTTCTGCCACTAATGGAACATAACAATCAATGATCACCGGCGTATTCTGGGTATCCCATAAATAGTTGCCAAGTTTTCTTTAGCTTGTGCTTTGCTTGGTAACAACAAATGGCCAACAGAAAACGGCGGCGGTGGTTGACAACCTTCTAATCTAGTCGGTATCGGTAGTGACCCTGCCTACGAAGTAGGAGGTCCCGGATTCAAATCCTGGTATGGGCTTTTTTTGCAGTTTCAAATATTTGTTCCTGAGCTAAGGATATTTTGTATGTATTTATCTATATCTATCTTATAAAAACCGTTGTCTAGGACCACAAGCCTTATTAAGTTTATACTGTGGGGCTAAGACGATTTGTGTAGATGGTTTTTTTCATTTATTTATTTAACTAGGTCGTCTAGCATCGTATAGCGAGCAGCAACATACTCGTAACATCATGGACATTGTGAAAATAATTCATTCATAAAGAGGATATGCAATTTTGCAGGTGTATACATGATGCGGTATGGTTTCTTCAGCTAGTTATTTCGGAAACATCTCTGCCTCGTGTCCAAAGCAGATATGACGTAAATCAATCAAACGATACACGGATTAACATGCATAACATCATTGTTTGATGTTTTTATAACGAAAAAAAAAACGGTCCCGATCCCCATTGTAGCGCGGCCTGTGGGTGTTGGCGATTAAGATGCTATCAACAGTTGTGTCCATCGGAATCCTTTGAATTATGTTTTTATAATTATTTAATTGATTCCCTTCACTTTTCACAATACAAACTATTAGTCAAATGTGCAATATGATTATCAAGGTTATAATTAAGCTTTAAACCGTCATACTCTATTATTACGATTATCAGATTTATGGATCTTATGATTAAGCGTATTTTGATCTAGTCATCTAGTTCAGTTGACAAAAAAGAGGACAAGAGTTGTAACCAAAATATTGATATTATTGAAAAAGTTAAGTATAGGTAGTTTCAAATATCACAAAACTCTGTCAAATTCAAAATAATTGTATTAAATTACAAAAAAAATGGTAGATTCCATTACCAATATATATTTCTTAGTAAGTCTTACATTTTTCATCTATGTACTTATATTTTCGTTCTAAACCAGATCGGTTAAACATTTAAACTAACTAGCACAACAACTACGAGTATACCTTGCAGTACATATTATGGTGATGTCCACGCATTAAACTATCAACTATCAGAAATCGAAATACGACTCGGACTGTAGCGCAAGTAAATACCGGTTTGCGAGCCTAGTCCAAACGTGCCATAAACAAGGGCCAGACATCGCATAGGCTCCAATCAGGTTGTTAGGACGGCTGCATACTTATTGGAAGAAAGTCTTAGAAGTGAACATTTCCCTTACATTTTTGTATAGTACAATAGTGAATTTCACCATATATAACTAGAAGGTACCTATAGAATCATATTTCTAGAAGGAAAGTCGGTAAGTAGGTACAAACTTCTATGCAGGGATGGTATCTACCTTTAAACAGATCAGTATGTACTTATCGACTTACCGCTTAAAATTATAATAGATGTTCTAATTAGTTTAGATTCAAGAGAATGGTCAGGATTGACTTTGGATAAAAATAAAAATATTTAAGCAGATGAGGTCATAGGATATATTAATTAAAACTTGTGGGAAGACATTTCGACCGTAGACTAGAATTGAAATGCTACAAACTGTTCTAATTTTGATATCTAAAAATGTGTTACTAATGATAAATAAAATGATATGATCAGAATAACCTGTGGATATGATTCGATTGGCACAGGAAGACAAAAATGACAAGAGAATCTAGAAAAAAGTCACGACATAGGTACCCAAAACTAGATACTAGCACAAATAGGACGTGATGTGTGTAGGTAGGTACCTACAGTACTTATACATTTTATACTAGCTGATGTCAGCGGTCAGGATCTGGAATGAATAACTTTTTCCATAGAAAAGAAAGAACTTTCCATAGAAAATTTCTAGAGCAGGAACTTTTTTCGTGATTTTCATATAGGTATATTGGTATCTTTTTAAGCGTGACTCCTGAATCACCTAGTACTTATACACATTTTTAAATTTGAAACTTGTTTATGTTTAAACATTTAATTACAGGCTGTAACTTGTTCAATAACGTTGTATGTTGGTTGGTTGGTTCTACATAAGTAGTTTGCAGACATTGTACATTAAAATACAGCTCATGTGTGCTCGCAAATTTGTCACCGTAGTCTACTAAAGGAAATGTGCAGCTGGCCTTAAGCTCGACATACAAACGACATGTAATATAGCACCGTCCATTCACCGGCGCTCATTCAAGCTTTCTACGGAGCCTACGCTACGATGTAAAGATTTGATTGCTAATATTAGCATATACATTTACAGCGACACGATTGTATGGCGCCTAATGCTAATTATTTTTAGAATCTACGGATAGGTTCCATTCTACAGGTCATTATAACTTATAACTAGCTTACAAAACGATATCTCACATATTGTATTGGCTGTAGAGAAATGTCGTTTATGCTACCTGAAACATAAAAAAATATAAAAATCATAATATACTAAAATGAAAAAAAAGCATATTCTGGAAAAAAATATGCCTACGCCTGATCGTCGGCATTACTACTAGACCAATTTTTTCAGCTATAGTTGTTGGATACATCAGTTACGCCGAACAGTAGGTAGCTGCTATTCGAAATTTTGAGACTAGTACGAGTAACTAAGAATAATATGTCTTGCACTTAAAAAAAGACTAAATAAAAACTTAAACATTACTTTCCTCCCTTTTTTAATGGCCGGATAAAAAAAATAAGAAGCCGTTGAAAAGTGATTACCAAATTGAATAGGCGTTTTATTGTATGGCGGTGTTTGTTAACCGACTTCCAAATCCCAAAGGAGGAGGTTATCAATTCGGTTGTATGTTTTTTTTATTATTTTTTTTATTTTTTATGTTTGTTACTCCATATCTCCGTCATTACTGGACCGATTTTGAAAATTCTTTTTTTGATTGAATGTATATGCATACAGATTGGTCCCGTTTCTGTCAAAACCCAGTTCTGATGATGGGTTCCATGAGGAATCGAGGGAACTCCTCAAATCTTAAAGGCATACATATAGTGATTTTTGGGTTTTTATCATCAAATCAAGCATATACATCCAAAAAAGTGACATTTGATGAAGTGGAACTGCTGATGATGATCAGAACGGGACTCCTCAACGACGCATAGTTCACGGTTGGCGATTTGTCCTCTTCGTTATGTTTGTTAAGCAAGTTCAGTTTTTAAGCTACATTTTTGTCAAGCTCGAGTTCTGATGATGGGATCCATGAGGAATCGAGAGAACTCCTCAAATCTTAAAGGCATGCGTATAGAGATTTTTGTAATTACATCAAAAAATCAAGCATTTTTATTAAAAACTGTCGCATTTGATGAAGTGGAACTGCTGATGATGATCAGAACAGAACTCTTCAACGACGCATAGTTCATGTTTCGCGATTTTTCCTCTTCGTTATGTTTGTTAAGCAAGTTAAGTTTTTAATGCACATTTTTGTCAAGCTCGAGTTCTGATGATGGAATCCATAAGGAATCGAGGGAACTCCTCAAATATTAAAGGTATACGCATAGAAATTTTTGTATTTACATCAGAAAATTAAGCATTTTCATTAAAAACTGTCGCATTTGATGAAGTGGAACTGCTGATGATGATCAGAACAGAACTCTTCAACGACGCATAGTTCACGTTTGGCGATTTTTCCTCTTCGTTATGTTTGTTAAGCAAGTTAAGTTTTTAAGCCACATTTTTGTCAAGCTCGAGTTCTGATGATGGGATCCATAAGGAATCGAGGGAACTCCTCAAATATTAAAGGCATACGCATAGATTTTTTTGTGTATCCATCATAAAATCAAGCATTTACATTAAAGACTGTCGCATTTGATGAAATGGAACTGCTGATGATGACCAGAATAGAACTCTTCAACAACGCATAGTACACATTTGATGATTACGAATTTCGATTTTGACTTGGACTGGGACCCGGACTCGGACCCAGAACCGGACTCATACCCGGATCCGGTTCGGACCCGGACCCGGACCTGGACTCGGACCCGGGCTCGGACCCGGATTCGGACCCGGACTCGGACCCGGACTCGGACCCGGACTCAGACCCGGACTCGGACCCGGACCTTGACCCGGAAAACCACTATGATACCTTAACTAAATAAACCACTATGATTACCTACCATAAAATGTGTAAGTATATAAGTATGATGATGCCAATCTTACTAGCCCCTCCCGCTTAAACCCCCGTACACCGCACCGTATGCGCCGTTAAGTGGGTTAGGTTAGGTTTGAACTGCGATCCTCACAGAACCGAACTGCTATCAGAGAAGTGGGTTAGGTTAGGCTAGAACTACGACCCTAGTAGAAAAGTGAGTGGTTTTACCTCCTTTTCTACATAGTATACCATCTACAATAATCTTTCACCGGCCCCCATAGAAGTCGGTTTTTTTTTCTTAAAAATTATATAATATGGCGTGGCGGGCACCTGCGCCCGCGCCGCCCGTGGGCGGGCGATCGGTCCGCTCGAGATCGTCCTCCGCCCGCGCGGATTAATCGTGCCCCTAGTCTATCGACATCGATAATATAATATAATATCGATAATAGTAACTGGTACACAGCAATCATGAAATTAAACTATGTATATTAAAAAAATAATGTCAAACTTGTTTACTTATACGCTTTCATTTTAAAATTTCCAATATAAAGATACAATGTAAGTGGATTCATAGTCTTATTGCAATTTTATTGATTAGATAGCTTTATAATCGGTAAATTAAGTCATGTTCTTTTACTTAATTTCATATTAGAAGCAAATGTTTTATATCTTGAATTTTAAAGTTACAACAGATATTAATTTATAAAGAAGGCCATAAAGTTTAAAGCTGATATTATGTTATATACATACCTATCGAATTATTTGGAAGGAATCGGATGACCATGGAGATCAGAGAGATCAGATTCACGTGTATAATAAACTCATTCACACATCCTGTATTTAACATTTAACAATTTCATATTTTAATTTTTATAATTGCGAGACATCTAGGTATGATAAAAAATAAATCCAATATAAAACATGGGTATCGACAGAGTTCATCACTATAACGACCTAAGCAACCAGTTTGTGTGCGGGGGCGCCTAGATAGTGAAACGTAACTTTTATTCCATACTTATCTGAACCGAACACGCATCGCATGCGCACTACTGTTAATGTCTTCGACTTATAAGTTGAGGTATCACAAAAGTTTAAAGGATGACTCACGTTAGACCGGGCCGTGTCCGGGCCGGAGCTTCCGGGCATCGTTTTCTATGGAAAGCATCACGTGATCGCCTGTCATGTCATCGAAAAGTAAGCGCCGGAAGCTCCGGGCCGGACACGGTCCGGTCTAACGTGAGTCATCCTTTATCCGGCCAATAAAATATGCTCTCAGTATTTTTTTATTTACTTTTTTGACAGTTTTATAAACGTTTGAACATACTGCCGGGGCAGAGGCAGATCAAAAAAGAGATGGCGGGGTGGCCTCGCCGGTTTTTGCAGGGACTGGCGGGAGCATGCACCAAACCGTGATGAGTAGCGGAAGAAAGGGGAGGCATTTGCCCAGCAGTGGGACACAAGATAGGCTAGGTATTCAAAAAATAGTGTCTAACTTAATCATCTGTAACACTACTATGTCTTTCTCAAGGTTGAGATACCTAGTTAATAGGATTTGTATCTCTTAAGAGTTGGTTTATCAAGAATTTTAAGAACCTATACTCGGCCTGAAAAAAAGTTGCCTCGATATATCAATCAGAATTAGGTACGTAATTGCTCGAACCAATAGATTTGCTTTTAATTTTTGGAGTAGTATTTTTTTTTTATATTTTCAAGAGACAGACAACGTCTAATCATATTTATCTGCAACTTATCGCGTAGTGCAGATTGTGTAGGACTTCGCTAGATCCTGTTGATCCAATAAATGTAATTGAACTGTCGATTAATGTACTGCTATCTTCAAAAGTTTTAACCTAACTATTAACATTTTTTCTGATTCTATATGTACTGTAACAAAAAAAGTGCATAATATTTCGTAATTTTCTTGCCTAAAATATATGAACCCACTAAGTAAAAGTGTGCATATTTTAATCTAATACCTACCTTTAAACGAGCACATCTTTTATATTTTTATTTATATATATATATTTCGGGGATCTCGGAAACGGTTCAAACGATTTCATTGAAATTGGCTATATTTGCTATTGGGGTTTTCGGGGGCGAAAAATCGATCTAGCTAGTATCTCTGGAAAAACGCGCATTTTTGAGTTGATATATTTTTTTCGAGCAAAGCTCTCGGAAATAACGAACTCAAAATTTTATTTGTTGCACTCAAACATATGTCTCTCCCCGGCCCTTAATAACATAATATGTATCAAAAACCAGTATTCAATATAGTAGGTACCGACTTAGGTAGAAAATTTTAAGTCGATACAGATACTATTTAGGCTTTGACTCGTACTCCTTAACTCGTATTGCTACGAATTTAGTGTCAGGTTTACTATATGAAGTATGATTGGATTTCTTTTTACAGATTTTTATCGAACAGATCCTTTTCTTATCGATTGTACCCCACAGCATATTAAAACAAATGACCCGCTAAATGATGTCACTGATCGTGGTTTCGCTAGTAAAATACAGTCTATTTACGTAGTTGATACGTGGTGGTAAGTTTGCACATTTCGGTCACGTACTCAGGTCCGGGTGTGATCGATTCTCGGTCTACGTATATATTTTAGGGTTCAGTATTCGAGAGAGCCAACGTATAGGGATTGCAATCCGGTCCGGCGGATCCGGTAATCCGGCTGGATCCGGCACATTTTTCATGATACCGGATCCGGCAAAATTCACCGGATCCGGTCCCGGATCCGGTAAAGTGAAATAAAGCGCTAAAATATAAAATAACAGCTTAAAACACTGCTAAAATTTAAAAGTTCTCGCCTGTATTCGAATTTTCTCGCTCGCAAACAGCAACACAACAACTTGTTTGTTAGTTGACGCCTGTCTTCTCATCATCATCATCATCATTTCAGCCTATATACGTCCCACTGCTGAGTACAGGCCTCCTCTCATGCGCGAGAGGGCTTGGGCTATAGTCCCCACGCTAGCCCAATGCGGATTGGGGACTTCACATACACCTTTGAATTTCTTCGCAGATGTATGCAGGTTTCCTCACGATGTTTTCCTTCACCGAAAAGCGACTGGTAAATATCACATGATATTTCGTACATAAGTTCCGAAAAACTTATTGGTACGAGCCGGGGTTTGAACCCGCGACCTCCGGATTGAAAGTCGCACGCTCTTACCGCTAGGCCACCAGCGCTTTTTTTTAGCCGACGAAATATGTGACGTGAGATTTCCGTGCACCGTAAGTACTGGATTGGTTTATATTCAGTTTATTGTGTTGTTACATTGTAATTTAATGTACATGTTCGTTTTATTTTGTACAAACCATTTTAGCCCACTTATAATAAGTGTTACCTGCATTTAAAATATAATGAATAAATATTTATAAAATTAAATAGAGAAATATATGTTGACTTTTGACGACCGGTCTGACCTAGCCAGTGGGTAGTGATCCTGCCTGTGGAGCCGCGATCCTGGGTTTTCGAATCCCGGTAAGGACAATTATTTGTGTGATGAGCACAGATATTTGTTCCTGAGTCATGGTTGCTTTCTATGTATTTAATTTTAAGTATTTGTATATTATATATCGTTGTCTGAGTACCAACAACACAAGCTTTCTTGAGCTTACCGTGGGGCTTAGTCAATTTGTGTAAAAATGTCCTATAATATTTATTTATTATTATTATTTATATGTTATTTTGTTATTATTATGCTACTAAATGTACTTGTATAGGTATACACGTTTATTGATTTTGTTTGCTAAAACTAAAATGGTTGAATTGAGAGCACCTTTTTGTTGGAAATGTGGGTTGGGCTATAGATAGTTTAAGAGAAAAAGAAGATTTTATTTGTGGTTAAGTAATGAAAACGTTGTTTTTTGAAACTTAAAACAGCCGTCATCGAATTAAACTGTTGTGAGACATACTAACATTGAATAATTTACGGTTTAGACTCACTTGTTTTTAGTCACTCGCGCGACATGTTTCGGAGAGCCTATAGGTCTCCTGTTAAGACACCCGTTTTATTAATCCATTAAAAAATATCCTTAACTTCGCATATAACGCTAAAAACATGATAAAATACATGACTTGATGAATTTTTTATCCGCAATACCAATCCGGCCGGATCCGGCCGGATCCGCCGGATTGAGGCCAAAATCCGGCCGGATCCGGCCGGATTCAAAACCAGTCCGGATTGCAATCCCTACCAACGTATCATAAGAATCACAATAACTTAGTCGTCGATAGATATTACGCTCTCATTTTAAAACGAAATGGTGAATTCAAAGAATATTAAAAGTTCCCAGCAATTTCGGCCAAATTTCACTTTCCCATACAAACGGAGTTTCGCACTCATTTTAAAACCACGCGTTGAATTGTTATTTGAAGCTACAAAAACGAATTACAGGACTAGATGTACCTTATCCTATTGTTAGTACCTATGTACAAAGTTTCAGAGCAATCTAGCTAGTCATTTTAAAATGAGACCATTAACTACGTTTGTATGAAGAACCGAGCTTGCTGGGGACTCTTAAACTTCATCCGTTTGGCTCTTAACGGACGGTACCTGTATCATGAATCGTACCGTAAAATAGGGTGAGTAGTCAAAACTGAAATTCAAACCTCGATAACATTTTATTTTTACATATGAAAACTGAATGGTGCATATAATAAGTGTTCCGGACGTTTGTATTTTAGTTTTTATTTTATTTTGGGTAGTTCCATTTCTATATAACTTTGACGATAAAGAGGAAAACCCACCTCACCCTGTAGTGCCTCGTATTTGGGGTGAGAGGGGTTTTCATAGTAGGTGATTTTGGAAGATTGTTGGATCGATTTTTTTTATTATGCGTATTACTATAGCTCCATTTTAAATTGGAATACATTATTTTTGTAGCAGTAGCCTTAAAATCCCTTCTCACCCCCCTCTCAAACCTTCTCTCCCCATTCATAAAAACTCACCTCCCCTCCCCCGCGAAACCTACTCAGCTACTCACCCCGTTTTACGGTACCTAAAAGACAATTGAGATATTCACAGTGACTGGGTATTTCTATTCAGTTTTTTTTTGGTAGTTTTTTAGTTTTGTTCATGGTATTTAATATGTATATGCTACATGAAAATCGACAAATTGGGTGTGATTGTTATTACTTATTTGTTTTTATGCGATAGAATACGATACAATTGGATGTAAGATAGGATTGATCATGTGACAATAATTATCGTAAGATAAGACACTACGGAACCTTGCGCGTGCAAATCTGACACGCGTCTGATGGTTGTTTTTTAATAAGTATTATAACATGTCAAATGACTCATTAGTCATACTTTGCCTAATGAATCATATACCGACCGCCAAAGGATTAGCCAACACTGCAATTTATTTTTTATTTATTTATTTACTATCGTGTATATGTAAATGATCAATATGTTTTTTGTAAGTTTAACTTGTTGTCCAAAAACTTTTTTTTATTTTTGATGGTTACAAAATAAAGTAAGTAGGTACTGAAGTTTAAGAAAAAAAAGTAAGCGATAGGTAAGTAATTTGATTAAGTATTAATTTTTGTTTAATAACATTATGGAGCAAAAAAACAAAGAAATTGCCCAAGGAAACATCAATTTCTCTCGAAAATAATGCACGTCAATAGAACTTCGCCCGTCAGCCGCGTCCGATAATTTGTTTCCAGCTTCATTCCTCATGCCACACTGATAACGAACCTCGTGAAGCACGCTAGTAGGTATTGCAGGTTTCTCCCAATTTTGTAACTTTTGCCCCCTTTTGAGTACCTACAGTTTCATTTATTTAGTAATTAAATAACTTTCTTTTGTAAAATTAGGGGTAGGTTCCAGTGTTGTAGCATATTGCAGAAGTTTTAAGCACAATCTATCCGCTCTTCCCGGTGTAACAGCGCGAGTCGACGCAACAGGCGATAAGATTCAAACTAAAGGTCTGTACACACCAGAACACCGCCCTGCCTCAGCGTGTCTACACTACACAGTTAGTGTAGCCGCGTGTGTATATTCTGGTAGTAAAGTTCTATATCTCTATGTTATCGCTTTCCTTTTGCTTTCTACGCAACGTTATGTTAAAAAGTAAGATCAAGCAACAAAGCAAAAGCTTTCAACGGAAAGTAAACTAGGTGCACTTAAATAAATAAGAAAATCGCGTCGAGCGGCGGTCTCATGCCTCACTTTCGCACAATTACCTACATACTTGTTAGAACGTACCAAGCATGATGACAGATGATAATATAAAAAACAACCATGTTAGCCCTACAGGACGCAACAGGTAGTCTCTCTGGTCTAAATTATTTATACACGTCTGATTCATCGATACTCTATCGATAAGCTCTGTGTATTCACATTGCTTGCGCGAGTACGGACAACTCGGGTCTTCGTACAAACCAGAGATTCTACCGTAAACATCTATTTATCTCTCTATACCTCGAATACGCAAGAGCGATAGAGAGAGAAAGTGTTTAAAACATTCAGAACAACATATAAGGATCATAAAATCGGATCACCCGTGTTTGGATAATGATTGCAATGACATAGGAGGTGCAGCGCGCAGGCTCGAGTGCATCTCACAGATACCTAATATGGGTTTATCGATTTCAGTAACTACGCATTTAAATACTGAATAACAAATGTCAGAACGAAGACCTCGGTAAAAAGGACTTGACGCAAGGATTTCCTGTTATTAATGCATATATTAGGCTAAAGTACCAACTCATAATTATTCTAGACTAGCTGTGCCCGCGGCTCCGCCCGCGTGGTATTCGGTTTGTGTCAGTAAGCTGCTAAATATATAAAAAATTGTAAATTACATAACGCTGTATTTTTTTATTCAAAAAATTATAACATTTATAATTTCCTGCATGATAATCTTATTGTTTCATACTTTTTAGAGCGCAACTTGTAGTAGTCCGACTACGCCCGACTCTTTTAGTATGAGAAAGTCGAAGTCGCTTTGGACCGCGTGCAGTGCGCCACATACGTCGGGCAATTCCCGACTCTTTTAGTATGAGGACGCCGAAGGAGCCTGGCTTTGGAACGCATTCAGCGCGCCACGTGCGTCGGGCTTAGCCCGACGCTTTGAGTATGAGGGTGCCTTCGGCTCCCAACATTGGCAAGCGTACAGCGTGTCACGTACGTCGGGTTACGCCCGACGCTTTAAATATGAGGGAGGCGCCCGGCTTTGGAACGCGTACAGCGTATCACGTACGTCGGTCTACGCCCGACACTTTTAGTATGAGGGCGCCGAAGGCGCCCGGCTTTGGAACGCGTACAGCGTGTCACGTACGTCGGTCTACGCCCGAGTCTTTTAGTATGAGGGCTCCGAAGACGCCCAGCTTTGAAACGCGTACATTACGCCCGACGCTCTTAGTATGAGGGCGCCGGAGGCGCCCGGCTTTGGAATGCGTACAGCGTGTCACGTACGTTGGTCTACGCCCGACACTTTTAGTATGAGGGTGCCGTAGGCGCCCGGCTTTGGAACGCGTACAGCGCGCCACGTACGTCGGGCTACTCCCGACGCTTTGAGTATGAGGGCGCCGAAGGCGCCCGGCTTTGGAACGCGTACAGCGCGATACGTAAGTCGGGTTAAGTCCGAAGCAGTGCCGGATTAAGATATTTTGATGCCCTAAGCATTTCTAGACCATGGTGCCTCCTCTCCCTAGGGTCATTCAGATTACATTATTTTTTTTAGTAAATTGAGTGAAGTTCATTGCAACATTACAGCTGAGAATGGAAATCAGTCATTTTATCACGAAAATTGACAGTGCCGCAGCAGTAATGTTGCAACAGAGTACCTAATGCTGCTGCATTCGCCACCCGAATGTCACCTTTATCATATCTTAGGTGAGAATGTAATTGAAAACGCGAGCGAAGCGAGCGGGAAAATTTTTCGATATAAAAACGCAATTTGATAGACAGCTGTACATTTTTACTTTTAGTATGGAAATCAGTCACATCATTTTATCACGAAAATTGACAGTGCTGCAGCAGTAACGTTGTAACAGAGTAATGCTGCTGTAGTCGGCAACCGAATGTCCCCTTTATCATATCTTAGAAAGTGACTGAAAACGCGAGCGAAGCGAGCGCGAAAATTTTTCGATATAAAAACGCAATATGATAGACAGTTGTACATTTTTACTTTTAGTATGGAAATCAGTCACATCATTTTATGACAAAAATGGACAGTACCGCAGCAGTAACGTTGCAACAGAGTAATGCTGCTGCAGTCGCCATCCGAATGTCACCTTTATCATACCTCAGAAAGTGATTGAAAACGCGAACGAAGCGAGCGCGAAAATTTTTCGATATAAAAAACGCAATTTTACTTTTAGTCCCAACCAGGCGCGAATCCAGGATTTCATACAAAGAAGGGATGGGACAGTTTTCTATCAGCCTAGCTTCGCATATGCAAGAAAGCAGAGCTTGGAATTGACCAAGTGAATTGAATTGGCGAAGTGTGAGCAAAGCAGTAGGCCCAGCTGCGAAAGAGGAAAGCTTGGATTTGGATCCACGCCCAAGTGTAATTAAGGCAGAAGATCAACTTTGCCGTAAAGCAGAAGGCCTCGCATAAGACCTAACGCCGAACCGCAAAAGAGTGGGTTGAAATCGAATCTATGCATGTAATCACGACTCTTCTGCTACCGATTGTTTCCCAAAGAATTACGCGCCATTAGTTTTGCAAATTAGCTTTTGGACAGCTAAAAAAAAATCGTGTGGTAAAAATGATGTGTCTGTCCCTAATTATAAAATTTGTTCTACTTTTTCAACCTGGCATTTTGGTGCCCCCCCCTGAACGATGGTGCCCTAAGCACGTGCTTGTTTTGCTTATTGGTTAATCCTGCACTGGTCCGAATGTTTGACTATGGCTACGGCTTTGGTAAGCGTACAGCGTGTCACGTACGTCGGGCTAAGGTTAAGGCATTCAGAAGTTAAGGTGTAATAAAGAAACTCAGATAAATAAATATATTATACCTACATACAAACACGAACGCTGAAAACACAATACACTCTCTCTCTCTTTTTTTCGGGTAGTCGCGAAAAAGATGGCACTGTGCAATGAGGGGTAATTAATTTACTGTCGTTTAATTTTGTTGTATATTATTAAATGGACATAACTATTCAGTTAAATTTATTGATGTCCGTACCCCCTCATCTAAACTTAGAGTTAATTTGGCAAAAACCTTCCTCGGTGGCTATTCATGTTACTACGTATTAAATTTAGCGCCATCTGTTAGTTTACCAGGGTACTCAATAGTGGTAGCACATATTTGAAAAAAGTTTGCCCCTCCTTCCTATGTAGCGCCATAAGATTCAGGGGCAAACTTAAATCAAGCCAGTGTTGTGGCTACCCCCCCTTTTAAGGGTTGAATTTTTGTAGCCTATAACCTGGCCGGAGATTTTCTCGACAGATTAGTAAAGTTTGCATCAAAATCCGTTCAGCCGTTTTCACGTGATGCGCGTTCAAATAAACAGACAAACAGATAAACAGATAAACAGACAAACAGACAAAAATTCTAAAAACTGTTGGAACGTGTTCTGTTATCGATTCTAAGTATCCCCAGCCAACTTTTTTTCAAATATCTTCCATGTACAGACTTTCGACCCTCTACAGCTTTATTATATGTATAGAAGATGACGAGAAAGGTGCAGCACCTAGTCGTAGTATATTTTGTAACCATAATTAGATTGCAACTACTATTTTGTCATGACATGACAAGCAAAGGTAGGTACTTACATTTTATGTAAAGAGCTATATTTACATACATATTTGAGAGATTTGCATAATAATAATACTCCAATACGTATGATGCCTTCTACAGTTATTTTGATTGGTGCGCAGTGCGCATAATATTTTGATTGGAGCCCTATTTCGTTTTGTAGTTTCCTAGTTGGTTATACCTACCTATAATTTAAGCAGTAAATACGTACACTGTAACACATACCTATAAAAAATAACCTATCCAAATCAATTAAAGTATGTAGTTCATTGTAACATTAGGTAATAGACAATTTACTAGCAAATCTGTCATTATACTTTATGAAATATCGTACCTACTGAATATATTTACTATATCGAATCAAATACATACTGAGATACGTACGAGCTTGTAAATTTATAAAATTGTATGTGTGCGTGTGTAAGTAAATTAATGTAGGTAAGTATAAATATTTAAATATTTTAATGAAATTATATGAAATGAATATTAAGTATTAAAAACAATACTCACGCACAAATTGCACAATATAACCAGTATGGCAACTATTATTATCACCGCTACCGTTAAATGCATACAACTACTTTATTTTTCAGACTTCAGAATTGGTTTGCGCGCTCTGTATAGCGCAAAAGCTTACACATGGACACTATCTTTAATAATAGAATTAGCTTAAAGTATACTCGTAGCTAAGAAAGTTGTTGACGTGTGTGTTGACTACTTTGTTATCACAGGTATACTGCGCCGTAGGTAGTGCATTAAAGGGATGCAGGTAGTGATGTGCCGTGGGAATTTCCCGGGAACAAGGAATATTCCCATATGGGAAATTCCTGGGAAATTTCCCGGTGTTCCCGGGAATATTCCCCAAACAGGGGAATATTGAAATAGATTAAGTGTATTACAATTTTCATTAAAGCTAGCTGTAACGACAAGTGCGTTTGCGTTTAGTAAAATAAAGTAGCCAAAAACCGTAAAATGCAAAGTGGCTTTCCAAAAAACACTTGGAAAGTGGATTTGCTTACAACATTCGACACTTGAGATGTTTCAAAAAAAATATATGGCATCACTTTAAGCCCCCGATGTACCTGAATGCGAAGTCAGATCATTTCGAAATTTTCTCCGTAGAAATAGATACATATAAAAAAAAAATCTCCAAAAAATTATGGCTACAGATTATTTTATTGGATATTTTGATAATGTAATGCAAAAACATTCACAAGAACCCGTCCTTAACACTCGTATGTAGAAGAGTTTCTTGGTAAAAAGTTTACGGAACTCCACCATTCTTATTAGTACCTAACTTATTTTGACCCTGATTAAACAGTGATGATTTGTATTGATTTTGTTGAATAATGGCGTATTATTTAAAAAAATGTATTTTGGCCGAGTAATCATTCCCAGCAACTATGGGAAAATTCCCAGGAAGAATGGGAAATTTCCCGGGAAGAAAGGGAAAATTTCCCGGGAGTATAGGGAATTTACGTAGGCGAATGAGATACAGTTTATAATGTTTTTTTTCAAAGTTTAAGATGCTAAGTGTTGACTGAATTTCTGATAATAAAATAGTATATCTATGCGCCATTTCAAAATTCCCCTACTTTCCCTTCATATGGGAATTTTCCCGGGAACGTTTCCGGGAATTTTCCCACCAAGGGAATTTTCCCGGGAACGGCACATCACTAAAAATGCCACGACAAAAGAAAATAGCCACTCTATTAGTTTAATTTAAACCTTCAAGTGCTTAATTTTAATCGAATTTAAACTACCGTGAGACATACTAACTTTAAGCTAATTTACGGTATTTTTAGTCACTCGCGCGACATGTTTAGTGCTTGAAAATGGAGACCTAACGTGTCTCTCCGAAACATGTCGGGCGAGTGACACCGTAAATTAGTTTAAAACTTACTTAATTTTATATTAGAAGTTAGGAGTTAAGGCATAAAACAGTACCTAAATTTAAAGATCTATTATAAACGTGTTTATCGTGTGATAAATGAATATTTATTATTAAAAGCCTTCAGTATTCTCTGTTAAATAGCGGCATAAAGTGTCGCAAAGGCAGGTAAGTAATCACTGGCTGTAAACCTACGTATAGGTACCTAAGAATAATGAAGCAGGAATCAAGCAGTGTCAGCGAAAACACAGGTGCGTATCGAATATCAGGTTATGTAACAAAACAAGAAAGGCATAAATTGCGTTGAAATAAAGTCAAAAAGTGGTCAAAGCTTAGAACGAGACAAAAAGAGACGTGCTCACGTCACGTATAGTTCTACTAAGATTGGTTAGGGGAATTATAATTAAATCAACTTACGTGCAGTTTGACCAAACTCGCAACAATAATGATCAACGCCACCGCAAGGTACATGCACTTGTTTTTGACTTTACTACCGAAAAGTTCAAATTTTGAAAAGAAATCTGATTTGATGCGCACTTGGTGGAAATTTTGGAAATGTACTCACCAATTAAATAACGCCGGGCGAATGATGGCTTGTCCTCGAGTAGGGGATCGATGGGGTCGCGCTTGCGCGCGGCTCTTCTACGCAGTCGGGGTTGGCGACGTGCTCACGACAGCGATACGATTTGGAAATAGTCGTCATGTCAAAATTCGTTCTGAACCTTAAGAATGGATGGTAAGAGGCAGAAGTTGCGGTAGATTTTACAACCAGGGGTCGTAAGTTCAAATGTCTTGTATTGATCACGATCAGTTTTTATATATTCACACGGACTGTAACAAAGTTCAAAACAATATACCAGAAAAACGGAAAATTATATTTCTTTATCTGTCTCTCTGTCGTTCTTATTGGTATTCGTATCTGATGTGTCTACAGGTGTAAATTCTTCGCATTTTGTATATGTACCTACATTCCTTCAGATCTAAAGAAGCCTCCTCCCATATACTATGTAAAACAGGTTTCTCCTGTATGTTTAAGTACCATTACATGTGCCAACTTTGCTCCCCACTGGGTAATTGTGCTTAATTTTTAGTGTTCCGTACAAAACTTTGTTCACGGAACACTTATGGGATCACTTCGGTCTTGCAAATCAGTTAAATGCGTTTTTCTCAGAAACCGTTTGACGTAGATACCTAAAATTTGGAACAGTTATAGCAATTACCACCACTCATATTGTAAATAAGTCAACACTGCTTATTTCTTATTTAAGGGGGAACTTTAGGGGGTTGAGAGGGGTAGGCTGATTTTTTTTTCATTTGTAAGAATCGTGTGGGGTACCATTAGAAAGCTTGCAAAAAATTTAGTCGATGGACTGATTTTGACTTCATTTTAGACTGCAATAGTTTCGTCAAAAAATGCATTTAAAGTTGCAAGTTTTCATACAAAAATTTTCACCTCTGTCCTGGCGATTTTCGCGAAAACTATAGCTAACAGGCAGCTGACCAGTCAATACCCAACTTAAAAAAGCATGGAGACGGCGGGAAAATTATCAGCTTAACTCTATCTTTATTAGTTTTTCAACTGCAGCCTGGTCTTTGGTTGCTTAGGGCTAGCTAACTGATGCTTACACTGGTTATTTCATATTACGCAGTAGTTTTAACGAAAAAGATCCTTAGTTAAAACTTTGGCATTTAAATTTATGACTTATGTCTTTGACACAAAGTTTAATTCTGCTTGCTTATTTTTGTGGGATATTTAATTTTATCTGAATAGCCTACTATAAGTATGAGAGAGATCTACAAAATACAACCTTATTATATTGTAAATAAGTTTAAATTTCGAACGGGCTTTGCCAATGGACTAGGTATCTCAAAAATCAGAAAAATTCAAATTAAGAATTCCGTTCTTCACTGTCGTTGTGTTTTTTTTATTTCAGAATAGGACACATAGAGATAGTAAGGCGTATAGAGATAATAAAGTTATTTTATATTTATTAACAGCTATGGCTTCATCTACAGATTTTATTATATATATATATAACAATATACACAATATTCCTTTTCATTAAGTACCATTACATTTATGTATTAATTGTATATAATATAGATATATAGTCAGACCGTAAAAAGTCTGCAGCGATTTTGATAGCCCACGCAGTGCAAGTGTCATTTTAAACGTCAAACTTCTATGAAATTATGACGTTTACATAACACTTACACTGCGTGGGCTATCAAATCTGCTGCAGACTTTGTTTGGTGCAACTATATTAATTATATTCAGTACTTATGTATATTTTTGAACGGATCGGTAAGCAACAAGATCCAGGGCTATAACCGCGAAAATAGAAGTTCGCAAATTGCGGGCATTTTTCTCTGTCACTCTAATTACGCCTTCATTGGAGTAAAAGAGAAAGATCCCCGCAAATTGCGAATTTCGGTTTTCGCGGTAGCGCCTGAGTCCTGTTACGAGAAAATAATTTTGGAAGAAATTAATAGTATATGACAGTTAAATATCACAGTTTTTGGAAAGAAAGGTAAAATTGACGAAATATTTAAAGTAAGCCGATCTTGTTCAAACTTGTTTGAGAGATATTTCGTCAACCTTACAGCCAGCGCAGAGACAAAAATATCAGTTAAGATTTGGTACTCATGAATCCCAGTTCTACTAAAATATTTTTTCTTTTAAATACTGTAATCGCAAAGATTTTCTTTTTTAAATTCTTTGAAAAACACATTTCCTCGGCCAAAATTCAAGACGTGCAGAAAATATTAATAACTGACTCATATTCATAACTTATATTTTTTGTCAGCTTAAGTAGAGTAATAACACTAAATAACCTATTAATGCGGTTTATATTGCATTAGAAGTACTTAAGTACATTATAAAAACTTTAAGTTAGACCAAGAAAACTCTGCAGCGATTCGATTTTGATAGCCTACGCAGTGCAAGTGTTATTTATACGTCATCATTTCAAAGAAGTATGATGTTTAAAATAACGCTTGCACTGCGAGTGCTATCAAAATCGCTGCAGACTTTTCTTGGTCTATCTCTAATTATATAAACTCGGACTGAGTTTAGTATCAATTGAACGTAGCTAAGCGAAAAGGATTCATCCATAAACTACTTCATTTAAATTAATGGCTTTTGTTTTTGAATTTTATTTACCAGATTATCGTGGATTAAGTATACCCTTTTCCCTAAACTACGTTCAATTATTGATAGAATCGGACCAAGCTAACTCTGTATGGAATTTGCAATGACAAAGTGTAACTGTGTCATCATTAATGTCAATTTTCTTTGAAAATATGACTTTTATCTCACTCTTACACTCTCCTCTACTCTACATTTTTTAGCAGTTCTAAATAATATTAAAGTCTATATATATGACATGGAACTATAAACAAAATCAAATAAAAAAATAATGAGTTCTAAATTCAAATTGAAGGAGTATACATTTAAGATATTATAGGCCAAACCCGCACCACGATTTTAATTTTTGCGACACGATTTTAGAATCGCGCTGTAATATATCGCAGAAAATTCATTGCGCGCACTGCGATGAAAAAGTCGACGATTTGTTCATTGTCAACATGGATTTCGTACCAGTCGCTTGTCATGAAACGTGTCTTTAATATGCGATTGCTGTATGACTTTGAGCATTTATAGCACAAAGGTGATCCCCGTCTATTTCCATAATTAAATGGTCAACATCTAGCGTCTCATTTTGAGACTCCATTGGAGATGCAGGTGCCGAGATGTTGAGGCTTGGAGTGCGAAATGCCGACTGAGGTCCGGCCGGGGTGCGATTTTATTATCGCAGTGCGCGCGGGGCCATACAACTCCGCATGCTGCAATTCACTTTGCGACAATCGCGTCGCGAGCAATCGCGGAAAACTGTGACAAATCACAATTTTAAAATCGCTGCGATTTTTTTGTCGCTTATGCACGCACTGACTTATAAAAACACATACGTTGCATTTCTGCGACAAAATTATCGCACGACAAAAAATCGTGGTGCGCGCTTGGCCTTACTCTAAATTATTATAATACATCAAGCATTCGCGAGATGCTCGACTTCGGTATTCAAACACATCATCATCATCATCATAACTTAAGAGCTTTGCTCTTGTCGGTGGAGCAATCGCCAATCATTTCTTTCTTGTGTCAGTCTTTTAATTTCCACATACGCATAATTTACTCATTCAAACACAAAGCAATAGTAATAGTAAATGCGAAGGCCGAAGGCTGAGCTCTGCGTAGGACCGATTCGAAGATCCGAAGCGTCCGACCGACGCGCGCCTCCCGTAACTTTTCCAAGTATTTTACAATACAAGTGTCTAAATCGCAAGATCCAAAGGCTGAAGTCGCATTGGGCCGAAAGCCCGAAGCATCCAGGAGGTCAGTTCTAAACACAGGTTATTAATACAAGTGTCTAAATGCGAAGGCCGAAGGCCGAGCTCCGTGTAGGGCCGAAGGCCCGAAGCCTGCAAGATATCAGTGGTTAAACACCGAACTGACAGCCTGGACGCCGCGGCCCTACGCGGAGCTCTGCCGTTGGCCTTCGCATTTAGACACTTATACTAATTGTTCTGTGTTTAAGTACTAACATCCTGGACGATTCGGGCCTTCGGGCTACGCGGAGCTCGGACTTTAGCCTTCACATTTAGACACTTGTACTATTGCTGTGTGCTAAAGCACTGACATTTTGCTAAAGTTCGGCCTTCGGCCTTCGCTCTTAGACACTTGTACTATTGTTCTGTGTTTAAGCACAGACATCCTGGACGCTTCGGGCCTTCGGCCCTACGCGGAGCTCGAGCTTCGGCTTCCGCATTAGCTGTCAACACCACGTTTCACGTCACGTTTATGTCACTGCCAAACTGATGGTAGCCCAGGTAGCCGTACGGAACACTAAATGCCTCGAGCTATCTCGGGCTTGGCCAAATTATTTATATATGAAAACTATACTTACCAAAACCTCATTTAAGTGTTAAAATATCATCAGGTGACTACCAAAACTCACTAATTACTAAAAAAATATTAAACAAAAATAAACCTTATATTGCTAAATACGGTTTACTAAGGCTAAGAACTTGTAGTGGTCATTATGTAGTAAGTGTTGGTTGGTCACCTGACGACAGGATGGTAGTGATGGTCTACTTTAAATAGGCATATATCTCAATATACCTAACGTAATATACTGTTCTGTTTATATTTAAAATTTAAATTAAATTTCCAATTTTGGGGCCAAATCGGCACATTTTACGGTAGTTATGTAGGTACCTACTATTATTATGTATGTACGGTAAACTGCTCCATTTTCGGTATACTTCACACACGGCAAGCACTTTCGAATTTATTTTAATGCAACAGTCGTGACTTTCCTATAATAATACAACTCAATTATTAGGTTATATCATTTTATATTAATTAATCTACCTATACTAAAATTATTATGAAGTTAATGGTTGAGACCTTATTGCCATCTAGCGGAATGCACTTGAACTAAGTGAGAATACATTTCAGTAGGACTTCCATGGTCTACCATCGCCTATAGTTTGACAAGTGTTCAACAGAGGGAGCTTAAAATGTGTATTAACAAAATGGTCACACACTTGCATAGCTGACGCTCAGAGGGAAATTATATGGAAATACTTCATACTATTTTTAACCGACAACGTAAAAAGATGGGTCTTATTTATATTGTTTGACGCCAATGTCTTGTCAGTCTATCTGTGGCATCGTAGCTCTTCAACTGATGGACCAATTTTGTTGTGGTTTTTTACGTGAAAGCGAGTTTCCTTACGGTGTTTCTTCACTTAGGTATGTTTGATAGAAATCAATCCAGAAGTTTGATGAGTAGGTATCAGCTTTTTTCCAAACTGATGTAAGGCATTTTTGGCATAAAATATGTTTTTTAGCGTATATTGTAGGGAATTAAAAAAATAAAAATTCAATGGTAATTTTATTCAACACGTATACATACAGCGAGCATAGTAAAATTAACACTGATTATTACTAGATGCAAAAAAAAGTTAGGTAAGTAGGTACTGTTAATGCGCGCAGTACCGACCTAAGTCTGCGAGATGTGTAACACTCGCGGTTTTTTCCAAAACATAACTCCTCGTCCGTATGACTTAGGTACATGAAGTTGTATACATAGTTAGTAGTATTTATATTCAATAAGAATAAGAATCCCACTACCGTTTAACTTGAGCTAAAACATTTTGACTTGAATATCCCATACAACCATTTCCAGTCGCCGTTACGACGCGGTGTAGACACATCTTGTGTCGACACCGTCTGTTTCGGTCACAATTCCAGTCGCAGAGTCGTCGCCGTGTCGACACAGTTACCAGAAATGGGGAAGGGTCGACACATGACACAAAGTGACATAAAGTGTGGTCGCCGTGTGCACACATTGTTTCGGGTTTGCGACTACTTTATGCCAAAATCATTCGTTCATTCGTTCATTTTGTTCCTGTCAAATGGAAACTGTCAGATGGAAAAATACTTAAATAAAAATAAGTGACATTAATACGCCATCTCTAAAACGGATTACAAGACGTAATTATATATTGTTTGCATTTATATTACAATAGGACTTAAATTATTATGGGGAATTAAACTGCTCGAGTGATTTGATAAACTAAGTGTAATATAATCAACGCGCCACCACATTGTTTTAGTTTAGCCGGAAATGAAATTGTTTACTTCTCAGTGCCTGTGTTCCTAACTATATTATTCGATGCATTTTTAGTACTTCGATGCGTATACTATACTTAAATAACAGAAATAACGCTTTACATACTACGAAACTTGTTAATTATGATGTATAAATATGGTTTAAGACTGAGAAATATTGCAGTCACAAAGTAGTCGCAAATGTTTCGACTTTGTGTCGACTCTGTGTTGACACATGACACGCGCTGTCAAAAGTAATAACAAAGTTACTGGATTTGCAAAATGGCTCCTTGTGTTCATTCGTTTTCAGATATTCTCAAAGTGTAAGAGCCATGCCGTGGGCAGAGATGAGGGCATTAATCGACTAACTGTTTATTCGACTAATTAATAGAATAAAAAAAGTTAATCCTCATATTTTAATCGCGATTAGTTTGGTCGACCTAACATAGATTGAAATTGCATTAATCTGAATATTGATCGAATAAATTATCGATTAAATCTCGATTGAAAGTTGACAGGGGGACATTTTTGTACGTAAATGGAATAGGATTTGCATGTAAATATTTCCCACCTTTTCGGGGCGGGGACAAATGGGAACACACAATTTTTGGATGTATTCCTATTTATTCCCGCAGGGAGCAGATGGAATAGAATTTGAAAGTAAATATTTCCCATTTTTTCCCACCTTTTCGGGGTGGGGACAAATGGGAACACAATCGTCAGATGTAATTCCATTTATCCCCGCAGGGAACAGATGGAATAGTATTTGCATGTAAATATTTCCCATTTTTTCCCACCTTATTGGGGGTGAGAACAAATGGGAACACACAATTTTCGGATGTATTCCCATTTATCCCCGTAGGGAACAGATGGAATAGGATTTGCATGTAAATATTTCCCAATTTTCCCACCTTTTCGGGGTGGGGACAAATGGGAACACACAATTTTCAGATGTAATCCCATTTATCTCCGCAGGGAACAGATGGAATAGGATTTGCATGTAAATATTTCCCAATTTTCCCACCTTTTCGGGGTGGGGACAAATGGGAACACACAATTTTCAGATGTAATCCCATTTATCTCCGCAGGGAACAGATGGAATAGGATTTGCATGTAAATATTTCCCAATTTTCCCACCTTTTCGGGGTGGGGCAAATGGGAACACACAATTTTCGGATGTAATCCCATTTATCCTCGCAGGGAACAGATGGAATAGGATTTGCATGTAAATATTTTCCATTTTTTCCCCCTTATCGGGATAGGGACAAATGGGAACACACAATTTTCGGATGTATTCCCATTTATCCCCGTAGGGAACAGATGGAATAGGATTTGCATGTAAATATTTCCCAATTTTCCCACCTTTTCGGAGTGGGGACAAATGGGAACACACAATTTTCAGATGTAATCCCATTTATCTCCGCAGGGAACAGATGGAATAGGATTTGCATGTAAATATTTCCCATTTTTTCCCACCTTATCGGGGTGGGGACAAATGGGAACACACAATTTTCGGATGTAATCCCATTTATCCTCGCAGGGAACGGATGGAATAGGATTTGCATGTAAATATTTCCCATTTTTTCCACCTTATCGGGGTGGGGACAAATGGGAACACACAGTTTTCGGATATATTCCCATTTATCCCCGTAGGGAACAGATGGAATAGGATTTGCATGTAAATATTTCCCAATTTTCCCACCTTTTCGGGGTGGGGACAAATGGGAACCCACAATTTTCAGATGTAATCCCATTTATCCCCGCAGGGAACAGATGGAATAGTATTTGCATGTAAATATTTCCCATTTTTTCCCACCTTATCGGGGTGGGGACAAATGGGAACACACAATTTTCGGATGTAATCCCATTTATCCTCGCAGGGAACAGATGGAATAGGATTTGCATGTAAATATTTCCCATTTTTTCCACCTTATCGGGGTGGGGACAAATGGGAACACACAATTTTCGGATGTATTCCCATTTATCTCCGCAGGGAACAGATGGAATAGGATTTGCATGTAAATATTTCCCATTTTTTCCCACCTTATCGGGATGGGGACAAATGGGAACACACAATTTTCAGATGTATTCCCTGGCGTGACAATGTGACGTAACGTGACAGGTGCGACATTTCGACAAGTCTCATTGTTGCTGACGTCACAGGCATCCATGGGCTACGGTTATCGCTTACCATCGGGGGGGGCCGTATTCCTGTTTGGCACCATCATTGTATTATTTTTAAAAACTTTATTATATCGGCAAAAAACAGGTATTTCTCTTGCGATGTTTATGGTGATAATGATGAAAATTGTCACAAAATTTCAAAGAACTTTCGGTAGGTAATTCTTCAGTTCTGTGTCGGAATTTCGTGACAATTGTCGTATTTCTTGTGACAATTGTGACAAATGTCATTAGCTTCGCAAAATAAGTACTTATTAACTGGCGATATAGTGGAGTTTTTTTTTAATTAACATGTTGGTGGCAAACAATCACACCGCCCGTCTGATGGTAAGCGATTACCGTAGCCCATGGAGGCCTGTGACGTCAATTACAGTGATGTAGACAATTGTTGGACCTGTCACGTCCTGAAACCTATAAAACGATATTCATGACGACTTTTATGACAAAATGCGTAGCCGCCATCTTGGATTATAAAATGGTCATCATTTTCGAATTCTGCACTCCCTAAAACCTATAAATCGACATCCGTGACGATGCAAGTTATCTTTATTTTCAGATCTAACCAATTGCTACAGAATACAAAGGACAAAAAAAGAAGCAAGGAGGTAATGAAACAAGCAAAAATACTGATGATTCCTCGACGCAATTGGATGATTCTTAAATTATGTCCAGATTTTTTTGTCATAAAAGTTTTTATTTTTCACATATAACTCACACAAGCTCCGTGACATTTCGACCTTGTAATTTTTTTAATGTTTTTGTTTATCTATGCGTATCTCACTAGAATAATATAATCAAGGTATGTTTATGTTTGATGATTGAAATAGTAACTCTAAAAATTATATTTGTGTCTTATATTCCTGCCGAAGACTTTTATTTTTCCTTTTCCTTCTACACAAGTTAGGCCAAGTAATAAGAATTTAGGGCTCTCAATTTTATCTTGACTTCTACATCAGTAAAGCTATGAGGCCATGTTTGGTATCGTTTTCGTATAAATTCACAGTACCAAATTTAGTTATGGTATCACATTGACACCATTCCGAAGTAAAAACATATAAACTTATTAAAATACTTTCTTTTAAACTCCTCTTCACGCTTAAACTGCTGAACAGTTTTAATTTAAAGGTACACATATATTTTGATTCCCGAGACAGGACATAATAAGTTATCTCAAAAATCATCCTTTAAAGGTGTGAAATGTGGTGCAGGGGGGAATTCAGAATTGAATTCTTGAAGTTAATACTTACTGTTTAAGTTTAGGTTTGAAGTCATGTTTTTTATCATTTTCAATTAAATCAAAGATGTAGAATTGTAGACCATCCCAAATTTAATATAAATCGGTTCAGCGGTTATTGATTTTCCGTACAAATTTTCACGCCACTTTTCACACCTTCAAAAGATGATTTTGGTTATAAGATCTATCCTATGTCCTGTTCCGGGACGCAAACTATTTCTATACCAAATTTCAACGAAATCGGTTCAGCGGTTAAGCGTCAAGAGGAGTTTAAAAAATACCGGCCAAGTGCGAGCCGGACTCGCGTATTAAGGGTTCCGTACAATAAGTCTGCCTCGCGCTTGGCTGCACATTTCTAATAGGTTTTCTTGTCATCTTAATAATCGTGATAGGTAAAGGACTATTTTGTGTATTTTTCTCAAAATTTAAGACGTAGTAGTTTCGGAGATAAAGGGGGGGGGGGGCAATGGTCATTTTTTGGATATAAAATCAATTTGTTTACGTTACATGTCCATCTTTGGGTCCCTAATTTACATATATGTACCAAATTTCAACTTAATTGGTCCAGTCGTTTCCGAGAAAATAGGTTGTGACAGACGGACAAACATACAGACGCACGAGTGATCCTATAAGGGTTCCATTTTTTCCTTTTAAGGTACGGAACCCTAAAAAATTGTTTTTAAATTTTGTGGAACACGGCCTAGCACCTTCACTGATGTAGAGATCAAGATAAAATTGAGAGCCCTAATTAAAGTTTCAAGAGCGGATATCTCAAAAACTATTCAATATATGGAAAAAATTGACTAAATAAACTTGTAACAAATTAAATTAACTTTCATTTTGTATAAGTGGCCATGTCGCTAAGATGCATAGTTTCCGAGATATAATCGAAAAACCGGAAAATGGGATCTTCAAAGCCCCCTCTCTCCCCCCCCGCTCAAGGGCTACGGCCGAGGACTTTTGATATGTTCACCTCCTAACTTGTCCAAACCAAGTTACGGAGTCAAAAATTGTGTTCCGAGCATTTCCCTCTACAACTTTTTTGAGCCTTCGTTGCCTGACCTAGTAGCGTATTGCATTTCTTTAAAAACTTTTCTGTAAAAGGTTGACGGGTGTTGGGTGTTTATATCGTTTTGGTCGATTTTTATCATTCGCATCGCCCATGATGACTTACTAGAATTACGAGCACACAAGACAATAATAGTAGTTTGACAAACCTTGGTTTTCAAGAGGTATTTTATATTGACATTTGCTGTCACAAATTTGCTGTCAGATTTAGTCGCAAACCGCACGCAAAGTGCACACAAATGTGTCGACACCTTGTTACGGAAAAGTGTACACACGGCGACGACACTTTGTTTCGAAACAGTTCTAGACACATTGTGTGGACTCTGTTACGACACATTTGACATTTAGTTACCACTTTGATGATTCTGCGACTGGAATGGTTATATGGGATGAACTTAACCCTACAGGGGGCCGATTTTTGAAATTCGACCACTCGATTTCGTGTATTTCGTTAAATGATATCTCCACTACTAGGCGTTTAAATTCTACTAATAGAATTGAAATCGAGTGGTCAATACCAATAGATTCCAAATTTCGATCGTTCGTATTTCAAAAATTAGCATTTCGCCGTTTTCCACCGATTTTCGAGTGACGAAATCGAGTGATCGAAATTCAAAAATCGGTCCCCTGGAGCTTAAGCTCCTGTAATTAGTGTGAAATCGGAGATCATACGCGATACCGTTTAGCGCCACTTATACCATCCCGCTAACCTGGGGTTAAGCGGTTAAAGCGTTAAACTAGTGTCAAATTGTACTGGTAACCATGCCATGGTAGCTCCAGGTTTAACCGGTTAACCCCGGTTAGTGCAAGTAGATTAAATTACATATCGTCGGTGCGAATAAAAAAATCGCCATGTATTTTTAAGCTACTTTTCAGGAGACAAAAATAACTGTTTATTTTCCTGTTTGTAATATATTTGTTGAGCCTGTATTTTTTTTCTGATAGATCAATGATTTTTACATGATACTCAAGAAGAAGATAAACAGATTTATATGTAATTTTTTAAAATATTATTATTTTAACCAAATTTTGCTACATAGCGACTTAACTTTGGTTCATTAAAATCGTCATGTGTGAAGTTTGTACACGTAGCGATTTGTTGCCAAAGTAACATAGTACGAGAGATGATACATAGCGGATTTTAGGGTCTATGTCGGGTAATCCATTCTACAATAAATGTGCAACATTATCGCCATCACCCTCGTCGGAAAACAAGGCATTTAATCGTTATGTGCTAAAAAATCACATAGCTATTTTTTTGTTTCTGTTCTGTTATTTTTTTTTGACAAATGTTGTTCTGTGTTCACATAGCGGAATATTTATTTTCGAAACTAATAAAGACATAACAAAAATATTTATGTGGGTCAACGGGAAATTTAAAAAGGAATTCAAATACATATGCCAAAATCAAAAAATCGTAAAAAAAAGACAGCGATTTTTTTATTCGCACCGACGATATAACGATTTAAGAACTTTTATGAATTCCCACTTAATTTAACACACATGCCAAAGAAATACATTGCAATATACATCAAAATAAAATCTGGTTATTCGTTATGCTCAAAATTATCTAGACGGAACTTGCAGTAATTACGATAAATTGTCATAGCAATTATATTTTAAATTGTTAGTGCTATATTGTTCTTTCATACTAATTCAGGTTGATATTACGTATAAAGTGGATATACATATATTAATTTGTTTATTTTTGAAAACCTCTTTACCACATTATAGGTCGCCACTCGAGCTCCTAATTGCCTGGTGACCTGGTGAGGTACGTATAGAAATAATGATTATTTAATTATTTATTCAATGGCCTAATATCTAAAAATAACAATGCTCAATTAACTTGATTGCCACCGTCGACGTTACTAACTAAAAAATATCGCCGAAAGTTTTATTAAATGTACATAAATATATGTAATAATTAGTTACAATAGGTTGGGTTGCTCAGCAAGCTGCTAAATTGCATGGACACATTATGGACGGTATTCATTCATAAAGTGGCTATGCACTTTTGCAGCTGGGTGTAGGTACAGTCAGCATAAAATAGATAGTGACTATCAAAGTGCCTAATAGCGGAAGCAGTTATAAAGTTGACCCAAATTTTTTTTATTAAGCTATGAGCTTCATCACATATGTTCCTTGAGTAATTCTATGCATTTCAAGCCTGGGACGCAATAAGAAATGTGTGTCTACTCGGATTTGTAATGGATTCAAACTTTCAACCTATTTTTAACCCTGTTAGGGGATGAATTTTACAAAACGCTGAAATTACTTTTCCTGTCTTTTAATAATATCCCCAAATACAACATTTCAAGTCCCGCGTTCGAATTTTTTTTTTATATCCATACAAACTTTCAACCCCTTTTTCACCACCTTAGGGGATGAATTTTCAAAAACGCTGAAATTAGTTTTCTTGTATTTTAATAATATATCGTTTTACGAAGTTTCAAATTCCTAGCTTAAAATAAAACTTGAACCCCATACAAACTTTCATCCCCTTTTTAACCCCCTTAGGGGTTGAATTTCTCAAAATCGCTTCTTATCTCTTGTACACTTTATAAATGTAATCTAGTGTGCAAATTTCAACTTTCTATCTTTTGTAGTTTCGGCTCCGCGTAGCAAAAATCTCCAACCAAATTTTTCACCTTTTTACGTTTTTCTTGTAAAATTACTATGAAACTGAAAAAAACAAATATCAGCAATAAATTCTACGTCTTTGGTTTATACGAAAATGATACCAAACTTGCCCCAGTACCCACCAGGATCAGAATAGATTTTTTTTAAAGATGACGGGTGGCGGCCGTCTTTGTACCCCACCCTCCCCCCACCCCAGGCTAGAAATGCTTAGAATTACTCAAATATCAGATGTGATGAAGCTTAATAAAAAATTTTTGGGTCATGTATGGCAGCGTTACATAACTGATTCCAGTATAAATATGCAACGTAGTACTATTTATCTGACTTTGACTAGCTGACCAAGTAGGAAACCTAGTTAGTGGAGCTGTTAGTATGCAGAACAGAGAAGAATAGCAGTCTCCAACCCGGAGGTTAACTGTACCTTCCTTTTTAAATCAACATAATTATAAATTTAAAAGTGGAAAAATTACTGTCTTGGGTTGTTGTTGGGTTGGTGGCTCAGATGGCAGAGCGCTAGAGTATCGATCCAGAGGCCGTGAGTTCAAGTCTCACCCAAGACAGTAATTTTTCCACTTTTAAATTTATTCTAAGCTTAATAGCATCGTTCGCAGACGTTTCTGCTTGTTAAAAATTAAAATTAGTATGGGTAGCACATCGTAACTGGTGAATTTCCAATATGACTTGGAACTCCGGTAGCCGTTTAAGAAGTATAACACTCTTACGGTAGATGTCGCTAAGGGTCCCCTTGACCTATAATATGGTGGAAAGATTTGCTGGCTAGGGATGAGGTCTTGGTGGCTCAGATGGCAGAGCGCTGGAGTATCGATCCAGAGGCCGTGAGTTCAAGTCTCACCCAAGACAGTAATTTTTCCACTTTTAAATTTATTCTAAGCTTAATAGCATCGTTCGCAGACGTTTCTGCTTGTTAAAAATTAAAACATAATTATAACTTTACTTACTACACTAAGTACTACTTATATTAAGTACGTAAATATTAAGAGTCTACCTATAGGATACAGTACTATTACATTACCATAAGTACCATTACCTCGACCTAATCGTGTTATGTATACGCTGTAGGTAGATTTAACTTTGCTAAGTTCTTGTTTTGTCTCATAAAAAAGCTTCTAGGCAAACAATGATACGTATTTTAGTTCAAGGTTTTTTCTGGATTGTAAGTTTTAGACAAAGGTAATGTAAACAGCATTATCGTTTATCCACTTGTAGTATTTGTCTAACGTCCCATCTGGAGATAAAATGTTTACGGGTTACGGGAGTATTTGTATTGGCGCCGACTTGCGGCCGTTGACTTAGTGTGAAATATTTATGTGACAACAAAAGTTGTGTATTGTCAGTTGACATGTATCTACAATAGTTTACTCTGTTTAGAGTCATTTACTATTTACTAAAATCCAAGATGACTGCAAGGGACAGTCACTTGACTAGTCATAAGTCATAACTTATTTCATGATAGTTGTTATCGGACACTTTGTCATATTACCAGAAAAATCTATGTACATGTACCTACTTAGATGTATATATGTATTATGTACGGGATTTATAGTAACTAGGTATACCTGTTCTTCTTTGACTTTGACTAAGGCGCTTTCTAGTTCTTTTGAAAATGAAATCCAGTATGTAACACTATAGATTTCACAAGGGCCCATTAAGTATTTGTATCACTGTACGAAATATCATTTATATCCCGAGAATTAAAACCGGGATTGGTAATTAATAAGCTTACTGGGATAGACAACAAAGAATATTAACAGAATATTAAAAACAAATTTCAAAGCAAAAAATCTGCTCTTGATAACTATTTATATTTTATGCTCTGTGAACGTTATTTGATTACTGAATAATTTCCTAAACGGTTATTAGCACGTTATAAAGAATCCTCGACGGAAATTACAAGCTTGCTGGATTAAGTCCTCGCTTCTGCGCTATTAGAGGATTTCTCAGCGCCGGAACATGCTCAGATAGCGTGTAGGATACATTCATGTACCTACCTATACAATAATAAATATATAATAATAATAATAAAAAGCTTTATTTATTCCATAAAAATAATAAGTTACAATTGAGACAATTAAAAATAAATCATTAACATAAGATAAATATTAGTACATTTGAATGTCGTGCAGAAGTTGAATTTTAACAATAGATTTTCATGCAATAATTGAATTAGTTAACTAATATTAATTACAAAAATTAGGTAGGTAACTTATATTATATGGACCCCCTTCGGGTAAAAGCCTCCTCCAAAGAATTCCATTTGTCTCTATTTTTTGCCGCATTTATCCAATTTTGGCCCGCAATTGAGACTATTTCATCCTGCCACCTGTTATTTGGCCGAGTCCGTAGTCAATTCACAATTAAAAATATTAAAAGTGTTTTTACCGTATATAGAAGTGTGAAAATAAACTCTAAAGACAATGTGCAACCGAAGTAAAATGAAAACCACCAAACTGGACTAATAAAAACAGTGATTTTTCAAAAATACGAAAATAACGACCAGTGACATTTACGGAACATTCACTCAAAAATACAACACGCCGGACATAGTGTAACAGTGAACCCAAAGGACAAATGTGTTACAAGCGAATCTGTGCTGTGCATCAAGTGCATCCTCAACAAGAACAATAATATATTATCTTTTAAGGTTATGTTATTGACTGCAATTCAAAGGATGACATGTATTATCGATAAATGTTTTGATTTAAACGCCATCTAGCGATCATCTGCAACAACTAAAGGCCTAACGACTAACTAAACCAATCGCGAACATCACCTACCGAGCGGCTACGAGATACGAGCCTGTATTTAACCTTTGAAAATAGAGGGCGCTAGCGGTTCAAGAAACATGGAGGAATTAAAACAGCTATTAGAATCGATGCAATCAGATCTACGACAGCAAAAAATCGATATGATAGAAATGAAAGAGGACATAAAGAAAACTATTAATAGCAATATAAATGAAAAATTTCAAATTTTGGAGAAGAAAAATACTATTCTAGAGGAAAAAATCGAGGAACAAAGCGTAGCCATATCGAGGTTCGAAAAACATATTAGACGTAAAAACTTGATCATTTTCGGAGTAGAGGAGACAGAAAAATCTTACCACCAACTAGAAAACAAAATAATCACAATAATAAACACGCACTTGAACTTACAGTACGACACCCACAGTATTGAATGCGTCAGGAGAATGGGGCGGAAAAGCGAATCAAAAATAAGACCCATAATTATAACGTTTAGTACAGTTGGCCAAATGATAAATATCGTTAGAAACAAAAAACAACTGGATAATACTCCATATTATATTAAGCAGGACTTTCCTCCAGATGTCCTAACTAAACGCAAGGAGCTACAAACTGAGCTAAAAAAAGAGAGAGACCAAGGAAAAACGGCGTACCTCAGATACGATAAATTAATAATACTTAACGAGAAAAACCGAGCAGTTCCCGAAACCATTCAAACAAACGAAATCTGTCTGAATCACCTGAACATAACAACCAAAAAAATCACACAACACAACATTATAAAAATCAACCATGGAAGAAAAATAAAACAACTAACATGGAGGATTTCGTCATAAAGCAGCCTAGATTCGCTCACACCTCTAAAGAAAACTCCGAGCCAAATGAAATAAACACGCACGAAAGCACGACATAGCAATCACAGTTGGCCCCCTTATCTCAAGATCTCCCCGTTCGGCTGGTGACCGGGGGAGAGCTCCACCACAACCCTCCAAAGAATACTGCTAAGAAAAAAACAAGAAATATCTATATTTGCTCACTTAATGTCAGAACATTATCTTCGACTGAAAAACTATTAGAATTAAAAACCGCTCTACAAAATACTAACTGCGACATATTAGGACTGTGCGAGGTCCGACGATTTGGAGAAAATATTATAGAAGATAATGAGCACATATTGTACCATATAGGACAAACCAAGGGATTGCACGGCGTAGGCTTTCTTATCAAAAAGCAATATAAAGACAATATAATCAACTTTACTGGCCTATCGGAAAGAGTCTGCTTTTTAGAAATAGAACTAGAAAATAAACAGTTTGCTATAATACAAGCTTACGCGCCAACCGAGCAATCCTCGCAGGACGATATAGACGGCTTCTACAAAGACCTAGAGACTGCACATGACATGATAAATACAGATTATGTTGTCACGATGGGTGACTTTAATGCCCAAGTAGGGAAACCTTTGAACTATGAAAGCAAATTTATTGGAAAATACGGCTACGGTCAAAGGAGTAACCGAGGGGAGAGACTAGTACAGTTTGCCTACGAAAGGAACCTGACAATACTAAACACCATGTTTAAATCTAAAATAAAGGACAGATGGACTTGGATCTCGCCGGACAAGAATACAAAGAACGAAATCGATTATATATTGACTACAACACCAAAATTATTTTCTAAGTACGAAGTTTTAAGATCGTTTCAGTTCGGCTCAGACCATAGACTAATAAGAGCAACGTTAAATCTTAGTACTAATAAGAAAAGTCGGCACCACTATAGAAACGCAAATGCAAAACTTACTAGTATGGAAGACCAAGAAACATATTGTAAAGAGCTCCAAGAGCGCATAAAAAGCTTAATAACTACACACGAAGCTTACACAATAGACGACTATTACCAAAACATAATATTGTGCATAAAGGAAAGTTTAACAAATATTAAAGGAAAACAAAAAAAGAAAATCCTATCTGACAAGGCTTTAAATCTCATCAAAGAAAGAAGCGCACTGCAAAGTAAAGAAAAATTGACGAAAGATGACAAAACTACACTAAAGAGACTCTACAAAGAGTCAAATAAGGAAATAAAAAAAATGTTATGAAACTTACAGAATGGAGACATTACAAAGGCATCTTGAAAACTCGAGGAGCGCGAAAAGGGCCTTCAATGAACTAGATAGATCAAAAAAATGGATCCCGTCTCTACAATCTGGCTCTAGGAAAACTAAATCACGCACAGACATTATGGACATAGCGACAGATTTCTACACAAAGCTCTATAGCCAACCGAATACAGTACAAGAGCCAACAAATACAATACTATCAACTAATCCCTCACCGCCTGTAGAAAAGTTTAGCGAACACGAAGTTTTAAAACAAATAAAAAATCTAAAACTAGAGAAAAGTCCGGGGCCGGATGGGATTTCGAATGAGCACCTCAAACACGCTAAAGCTCTACTATTAACGCCACTTACTATTTTATTCAATAAAGTACTGGACTCCGAACAGGTTCCCCGGAGCTGGACCGAGTCAGAGATTGTATTGCTTTATAAGAAAGGAGACCCATCAGATATAGGAAACTATCGCCCTATAAGTCTCATGCCAAGTCTATACAAGCTATTTGCTTCCTGTTTACTTCATAGAATATCTCCAGTCATAGATATGCACCAACCGTGTGAACAAGCCGGCTTTAGAAGAGGATTTAGCACGATGGATCATATTCAAGCGGTCGAACAAGTAATCGAAAAATATGTAGAGTATCGCAAATGTCTCTACATAGCATTTGTAGATTATAAGAAAGCATTCGACTGCATTTCACATAACAGCATCTGGGAGGCTTTGAGAGAACAAGATATTAACAGGAAATATATCAACATTTTAAAAGACATTTACTCAAATAGCAAAAGTAGAGTCAGGTTGGAGAAAACGGGACCCTGCATCAACATAGAACGGGGAGTACGACAGGGCGACCCAATCTCGCCAAAGCTATTTATAGCGGTCCTACAAAATATCATGAAAGACCTGCCTTGGTCTAGAAAAGGAATTTACCTAAATGGCAGATACCTAAGCAATTTAAGGTTCGCAGACGATATAGTGCTGTTTTCCGAAAACCCTACTCAACTAAATGCAATGATAAATGAACTCGAAATAACGAGCAAAAAAGCAGGCCTTGAAATGAATCTCGAGAAAACTAAAGTAATGACCAATCATAACCCGTCTACTATCCTAGTTAATAACACACCGCTGGAATATGTTAATGATTATATCTATCTCGGAAAACTAATATCATTTAAATCTGAAAGAAACACAGAGGAAGTGAATCGTAGGATAGCTATCACATGGAAGAAGTTTTGGGCACACAAGGAAATACTGAAAGCACGAAAATTACCTACTACAACAAAGAAAGTTGTAATGGATACTTCCATCCTTCCTTGCCTGACTTATGGCTGTCAAACCTGGATATTTGACCACAAAACTAAAGCACAAATCCAAATTACACAAAGAAAAATGGAAAGAAGTTGTTTAGGCATCAAGCTCAGAGATAGAATAAGAAACACCGAAATACGTAAAAGAACTAACTTTAAAGATGCTCTACATTTTTCTCAAAGCTTGAAGTGGAAATGGGCCGGCCATATTGCAAGATATAGCGATGACAGGTGGACATCAACTGCAACAAAATGGGCAGGACCTCATGGCTCTAGGGGCAAAGGACCTATACAATACCATACAGTATATTCGATGATGGTAATGGGAAGGTATTTTTATATGAATTATGTATCATGAAGCACTAACAATTATTTGAGGCAAAATCAGTCACAATTTGGTATATAACGCATGAGCAGTGAGTCCCATTCAGTACTTAGTATTTTTTCATTACTTGCGTACAAATTGCAAATATGTTAGTAGTTCTCAGTTACGTTTTGTGCGTCACAGTTTTCTTCCTTTTTTAATGACATGTTAAATCGTAAACCTCATAATAAGTTTTCTTGTGATTTATTCCCGTGAAGCGCTAAACATAAATTGCCACCGACGTTAATCAATTATGAGTGAACCGTTTAAGTAGGTAAATTCATTACTCTTAAACATAATTTGATGGAATAAATTTCAATTTTCCACGGTTTCTGAAAGTGTATCAACTGTTTGGATCAGGAAAACGCAAACGGAGTGGTTATACCCGTAACAGTTCAAATAGCCTAGTGAATGAAGTGTTCAAAATTATCTAGACGGCACTAGTTCAAGTTGTGGACACACGTTCTCGTATTGATTTGAAACACATACTAACTTACATGGGTGTTTACCTATACCTGCTTTTATACGTAATTTAAGTTCGGTCGACATACGCGTAAAAGATAAAACCAGGATTAATTAGTCACTGGCCAGAGTACAGTCGACGTCAAAGAAATCTCTTATCTTTGACATCGACTGTACTCCGGTTGAAACTGTCTACTGTCGTTTGTGTTTGTTGCATTTTGTAAAATGTTGTACTGAATGAATATTGTGTTTTATTATTATCCCATTATTATCAGCCAAAGTTCAAAAGATAATTTCGAGTTTTAAGATTAGTAGTAGTAGGAAATTAATTTAATTTCTAATAAAATACATACAATACATACTTATGTCATGTCAAAACCAAACCAAAATAAACGTAAATAAGTGTATTTAATGTACTTAAACAAATAGTTGGAAATAGACTTATTTAATAGATGTTCAGAATATTTCAACCAAATATTAAGAGAAAAGTTTGAAAGAAGTTAAAGTTTGATTAGATTTATGTGTCCTGCTGTCTGCATGTTTTTAATCAAATCTAAAATCTAATTAAATAAGTGAATAAAAAATTGCAAGCTAAATTAAACCCATATCTCATTATTCGATTGATTTGAAACTTCACTTAAAAGGTAACTTGTTGGGTGACAATGCACTATTAAGATATGATGATGGATGATGCTGATCTGATGATGGAGACCGGAGGTAGTAAGGAAATTTGTGATAAAACAACGCAAACTCAGAATTGTCTCTATGAGTACGTAAACGCTGACATTTGAAAGAAAGGTATCTTCTTAAATTAGTCCTATTCTGCTTTTGTCACTCATGCTACATTCGTCACATTCGTCAGTGGCTTTCAATGTAGAATGACTGACGAAAGGAGAATAGGACTAATTTAAGAACTTGACGAAAAACGAATGGGACGACCCAAGACGATACCGAAAGAAAAGTTCAGTCAACGATAAAAACTTGTATCATTTGTTCAATGCTTTTTGACATATATTTTTTTTAGATAGTCTACTGACCTACTTTACAATTTTCTTCGATTGTAAATAACACACTTTACTTACGTAACTTTAACGTAGGTACTATGTGCCAATTATACATTCCAACTTCTTAAAATAAACTAGCTTTAGCTTTACTTAAAGTACCTACATACCTAAGTAAGTTCGCTAAAGTGATTACATTTATTTAAACAGTGTTAAAAACTTAAGTGAGTCGAGTCATAATTACCTCTGTCTCAAATAAATCCCCAAAGTTTCACAGTAAATCAACAGAGCCTGAAATTATTTTTTGAGCCGGCAATAAGTCACGGAGACGGTTTTTGTTTTAATGAAACAACCAATTTGTCACGCGGAATATGGTGGTGATAAAGGTTAAGACACCAGTGTAAAGGCGAAATTAATGCTTACGTGGGTTACGCATGTACATTGCTACCCAGTTATAGTTAAATAAAAATCACAAGCAAAGGTATCATGGTAGCTAATAACAATATACCTAATTATGATAATATGTGGGAACACAATTTATAAGCTCTGCTTAACTATGTATGTGGTACTTACCTATATAACGTGGCGGAGCGTCCATAGAACTGGATTCCCATTGACTTGTCTGATAACTATTCAGGCTCTTGGGCCATTTTCTTTAAACTTATCTAATATGAAGAAAAGGAAGGGCAACTCAGCTACGGCTTGACTGCGAACAATCTAGACGCGCCGCCACTGCTATACAGTGTGGAAAGATAAGTCGGGCCCTGGAGGGAAACTACCTTAAATCCTTAAGCTGGCTTATTTTACTTAAAGGAGACATTCCTTTATTTTTAAAAAGAAACAGAACTGCATTCAAAGATTTTCTAAAACTCGCTTGCCTCGCCCGGGACTCGAACCGACTAAAAATTCCAAAAAATAAAAACTCGCAATTTTATTCTACTAGTCGATACAGTTAATGTTAATGATAACATTTCTCCAAGAAACATTAGGTCTTACACTCGTCTGTTGTACAAAATATCCATAAAATCTAATATTTAGTACTCAAGAGTTTTTTAGACAAGCCAAATTGAAGAAAAAAATAAAAATTCTTTGAATGCAGTTTTGTTTCTTTTTAAAAATAAAGGAATGTCTCCTTTGAGTAAAATGAGCCAGCTTAAGGATTTAAGGTAGTTTCCCTCCAGGGCCCGACTTATCTTTTCACACTGTATAATATCTTACATCATTTCGTCATTTCGGCCTATATACGTCCCACTGCTGAGCTCAGGCCTCCTCTCATGCGCGAGAGGGCTTGGGCTATAGTCCCCACGCTAGCCCAATGCGGATTGGGGACTTCACATACACCTTTGAATTTCTTCGCAGATGTATGCGGGTTTCCTCACGATGTTTTCCTTCACCGAAAAGCTAGTGGTAAATATCAAATGATATTTCGTACATAAGTTCCGAAAAACTCATTGGTACGAGCCAGGATTTGAACCTTCGACCTTCGGATTGAAAGTCAGACGTCATATCCACTCGGCCACCACTGCTCTTATATCTTACATACCTAATCTATAATCAATAATAATATAAGTCATAGATAACATCCACAAAGAATCCCCGGAGTCATACCAATGGAGGAAAACGAAGAAAATTGGATGAATCAACTTAGCTTTCGCTGGGACAGTGTAATGATAATAATTTTCCGCGAATATTGTTCCACGCGAAGGAGGCTTTGAATTCCATAATAAGGTGGGCGCCTTGCCCTATTCATTTGTTTTTAATAAGAAATTACATAAAGTTTTGCCCTCAGGTTAATTTGCTGGGATAAAATAATATTTGTGAGCAAAGCCTTAGGAGCTGGTCCAGGTTACTCTTGGATCGATGCCAACCCTTTTCATGAACTTGCAAAATACCTGCCAAAATACAGTAAAAGAAGTGATATCCAAATCAGGCAATTCGATTTTCAACCAAACGGGGAGATGGCCATGTCAAAAAAATTGAGATGTTACGAACTGTTTAGCCAGTAAAAAGTTTAAAAACCGTACACCGACATATTTTTTGAGAATCACTGAAACCTAACGGTATAGTAGTAATAAAAAATGTGACGAGAATTCTTAACTGAGTTAAAAAAATTATAGGCAGACTCAATCCAAACCAATTTCAGTCTGTAAAAACTAGTCTAGTTCAAGGGTCACAGTTGGTCCTATTGGCATGGCATCAGGTCAGGATCTGATGCAGGGTTCTTTGAGAAATCGGAAGAATTCTTCAACTAAGTATTATGTATAAGCACACATTCTGTTTTACTTAGGTATTTGAACTTTCCACTCGAGACCACAGGCACATATCTATATCTACGAAACAAGTTATTTGGCAGGTACAGTCTGGTATCATCGTGCGCTTTTAATTAAAATTTTGTGGTTTAGGTACCCACCGCACTGTCTATCTGCCAATTTTAATTTTGAAATTTCCATTCTGCGTTGTTATTTAGTGGTTCCTGAATAAATGATGTTTATTATTGTTTTGTATTCAGGTTACACTTTAGCTCATTTATAATTTAATTGATAATAATGGAATAAAATTATCCACAGATCTTAATTTTTTAATTTTAGTGTGTATTATTTAGGGCACATTAAAATAAAATGCTTAGAGTTAGACCAAGATAAGTCTGTAACGATTTTAATAGCACACGAAGTCCAAGTGTTATTTATACGTCATAATTTCGTAGAAGTTTGACGTTTAAAATAACACTTGCACTGCGGGTGCTATTAAAATCGTTGCAGTCTTGTCATTGTCTAACTCTCAAAGCGCTACATATATTATTTTTACCCGACTGCGCGACGCAAAGGAGGGTAATGTGTTTATCAGCCTATATATGTATGTATGTATGTATGTATGTATGTATGTATGTATGTATGTATGTATGTATGTATGTATGTATGTATGTATGTATGTATGTATGTATGTATGTATGTATGTATGTATGTTTGTTCCTATGTGGCACTCCAGAGACCAAACGCGTGAACCGATTTTGATAATTCTTACGTCAATCGAACCGTCTTATTTTGTATTATTTTATACGAGTAGGTACATATGTACGGAAGATAGTATTACTACATAATAATATTACAAAACAAACTCCCCCGCCGCGTCCGTCTGTTTGTCTGCATGTTCGCGATAAACTCGAAAACAACTGGATGTATTTTCATGCGGTTCTTCCTTATCAATAAAGTGATTCTTGAGGAAGGTTTACGTGTATAATTTGTTAAGGTTATGTGTGTGTGACCAGGCCCCTATTTCACCAACGTGACAGGTGCGACAATTCGACAAGTCTCATTGTTGCTGACGTCACAGGCATCCATGGGCTACGGTTATCGCTTACCATAGGGCGGGCCGTATTCCTGTTTGTCACCATCATTGTAATATTTAACAAGACCGAAGTGATCCCATAAGTGTTCCGTAAACAAAGTTTTGTACGGAACACTAATAAAAAAACTTTATTATATCGGCAAAAAACAGGTATTTCTATAATGATGACAATTGTCACAAGATTTCAAAGAACTTTCGGTAATTCTTGACAGCAAATGAGTTCTGTGTCGGAATTTCGTGACAATTGTCGTATTTCTTGTGACAATTGTCATTAGCTTCGCAAAATAAGTACTTATTTACTGGCGATATAGTGGAGTTTTTTTTTAAATTAACATGTTGGTGGCAAACAACCACACTGCCCGTCTGATGGTAAGCGGTTACCGTAGCCTATGGAGGCCTGTGACGTCAGTAACAGTGATGTCGACAAATGCGACATTTGTCACGTTGGTGAAATAGGGCCCAGTGCGAAGCCGAGCCGGGGCAGGTCGCTAGTGATTTATATTTCAATGTCAAAGTCATGCTTCTCTTCTCATCTGCGCATGATCGTCCATCCAAACAATACGTAATAAAAAATGAACCACAGTTGTGACTTTTTTGAGATTAACCTTATATTAAAAGTTTCACTAGTAACAGAAATTGTCCGATTTCCGACCATTGGAAAAGTTGTTTAATTTAATTAGTCTTGGTACTTAATTAAAAAATATATAACATGCTAAAAGTTATTGAATTATGGATACTTTTCTAATATTATAAAATTAATTAGGGTTATTAAAGATATAAAGGTAAGTACCGGCTCTGCTACCATCATTAATGGACCCTCATAATTCCCAGAGCAAAATGGAAAAAAAAGAAGTTCACATTTCAGGAACCTTTAATTAACAAATTAGCGTCTTGAAATTATATTTTGATGAAAGTAATTAACTAAAATAAAATATTTATTTTTGATTAATGTTAGGTGTAGTGCTGATGACTACTAAAAGTAGTTAAGCGGGCGAAGTGTTCAAATTGATCTTCATACGCTTGTATTTGATTAGCTACTTTTGCCGATCTTGACGAGATCGCGAAGCGAATTTGATAATAGAAAGATCACCTTATTTGATTGTGTGCTACAGCAAATATGTATTGTGCTATTTATTCTTCACGTGTCGTTTTTTTTTTCTTTTGGGGGACTATATATACAAACCAGTGGCGGGCAATTAATAGAACTTTATTCCCACTGGCTTGTTTATACTTATTCTACAGGTAGCCATCGAGGAAAAATCACGAATAGTTCAAATTTTCCTTGTCAAAAATTAAATAAAAATGACTAAAATAGTTTTTTGCCAAAATATAACAAAAAAACCTATTGATCAAGGGGCGTAAAGCCAAATTAGAAGGAAACTAAAGCGCAATTTTCTCTTCCGCGCCGCGCCTTTGATACTTAAGGAAGTGTCCTACCGTAGGGTAGGACACTTCCTTAAGTATCAAAGGTTTGTTTCTGCAGCGTCGCTTCGCGTTTGCATCTCGATCGCTCACGGAGGACACCGTGTAAGTGTGGCGTTGATGGACCATGAGTGCCAAGAGAGCAAAAACAAAAAAAAGTTATTAGGAACTCTTGTAATGCAAGTACAAGAAATAACTTGTTTCATCTATTTGCGAGTTCCTGTAATTGGCTCTATATATCTATTTATGATTCCATTGTCATTTAGTTAGCTGTTGGATCTCCTTATGTAAATAAATAAATAAATAAATAAATAAATAAATATTACGCGAAAATAAGTATTTGTTAGGACGTCCTCAGAATGTCAGAAACAATAATTTCGTAATCATTAATCAAAGATAATTATGTTCGACGTGCACGTTCTATAAATGACGTACGAGTAGCCATATCCATCAATTACTGGGGTTGCAGCAGGAACAAGCCAGTCGGATTCTCTATATTTGCAATGTAAAGGTAATTCGCAAGTATGCCAAGTATAGACAGACAGCTAACTAAAATATACATTTATTCGGATTCGTTTGGCGACAGCACCACAGTGAAGAAAAGTTGGCTTGTCCAACCAGACTTGGTTTAAAGTACAAGTTAATTTCGATCCACCCGGACAGAAAAATTTGGGCCTCGTCGTCCCAGACGGTAAAGAATACAGTGTCTGTCACAATATAATGTCAAAGCTAGTTTTTCATTTCATGTTCCCACTTTCATCAAACTGTTGACGACAATGAATGAATGAAAGGTTTCCACGGAAGACCAGCGTCAAGGTATTCATAAGGTACCTCGACACCAAGCTGAGTGGAAACCCTTTCAGTGACGTTTGAAATAGTTATTGTGACATTTTTTTGTAAAGTTTTTATTGTTTAAACGTACTGAATAAATACTATTTTATTCTATTCAATGATGAAGCACCTTGATCTATCGCACGATACGAGGCGTTTATTAATCTAATAAAAATAATTATAAAGGCGGTGATCTTGGACACGGCGCGGATAGTCCGCCGGTTCCTCTCTCTGCAGCCCTGACCACCGGTAGCTTGGGCCTTGCCCCGCTGCTGGCGGCACCCTAGGTTAGGTTTTTTATAATGTGTTTATATGTATTTTTTATTGTTTTGTAAGTGTTTTTATATTTTACTTTTATATTCATATTATAAAAACCTAGTCTAAGAAGAATGATGAATAAAGGATTATAATAATCCAGGGAAGACCGATACTTATTAGCAATACCTATTATGTATTAAGAACCCTTATTCTTACACTAAAATGTACATATACATAATTAAAAACATAATATTTGTTCCTTGCATAGAGACATGAAGAAATCATAAACGATATTTTGGCCACCTAACCCTAAAAACGCGCGTCGTTTCTAATATCCGTAAACGGTGATAGTTTCCTCCAAGTTCTATATTAATTCAATCAAAACGTAGTTTCTTCAAACTTTTTATTTTATTTAAATTCTTAAATAGAGTTTTCCAGATCGCTGAGTTTAAATAGGAAAGGAAAACATGAGACGCTGCAGTTTCCATATGTTTCCTTTTCCTTCCTTTAATGTTTTGTGATTTAATCGACATCCCTATATGAACATAGGTATCTGCTAACACGATCTGCAATGCGACTTATAGTTCGTTTTTTTTAGCATTCGAAATAAGGTAAAAAATCTTGATGTGTCTTTTAATTCGAAAACACATTTTAAAATTAAGTTACGGCAAATATGTAACAATTATGAATCTAATACGATCATTTATATTCTTCTGCTTTCATAAATAATAGTTATCGATTTTTAAAAAGCGTTTTTGAATTAAAAGACTTGTCAAAATCGCTTACCTTCTTCCAAGTTCTTTCTAATGCTAAAAAAACGAACTATAGTTGCTTCAGGACTTTTTATCATTTCAAGTTCAAGTTCTTTCTAATGCTAAAAAAACGAACTATAGGTAATATTGAAGAACCTTTACAATATTAATATATTCTATAGATACACCATTATTCCCTCACTCACGAATCCTGGGTTGGAAGGGGTTTGAAATACACAACGTCAGAGAAACAAGATGTAAATTCAGAGAGCACAGACGGCGGTCAGAACAACACAAATTAGCATAAAGGCCAAGTCTATTATTGCCATCTTACCGAGCACGTCGACTCTGGGCAAACCATTTAAGAGGCAGTGCCCGAGGTACTCCTCTAAAAGCTAGTCACAAAATACATATTTCCATGGTGTGGAAGTTCTCTTACTCTGGCACGGTACATGTAACGCTAGCGATAGGAATCACAGGGCTGTACCGTGAGCGTAAGTCGCGCGGTGAAGGAATCACTGACTCGTATTAGAGGTTTACTTGATATAGTAGAAGTTTTTGATATGGTAATATTTAAGTTCTAATTTGTTTTAACTGGAATCGGGAAATTAATGTCCACGCTCCACTGTCCTTGATTTTAGGGAACAGCTAACACAAGTTAGAATTTATATCGGAACGACCCGGAAGGTGGTCAATAGGTACCATATAGAAAAATTGTTTACCACCTATTTGGCAAGGATATAAAATGTGAGGGGTACCTAAAGGTATTTGAGGGTTCGGTGGGTTGAGGTTTGAAAGTGAGGGGTGGAGGTTTGGAAGTTAAGGGGACGGGAGGGTTAAGGGTCGGGATTTGGAGGTTGAGAAATTGGGGGTTCAGGGTCAATATGTTCAGCAGTCAGGGGTTGAGGGATTGCGAGGTTGAGGATAAAGGGGTTGACAGATAGGTTCAGAGGTCAGCGGTCGGAGGTTATTAAATTCTATACTCAGTGAAAATAATGATTAACCAGACGGAGTCCAGAAAATCCCGAATATTAAGAAAAGTTTACGAATTCAGATGTAGATTGATTGTGTCCCGCGTGTACAAACAAAATTGACTTAAAAAAGAATCCTATTTAAGTATATGTACTCGTAGGTATACTAAAAATAAAAGTACATTAGTATAAGTTCAGAAAAGGCTCTGACTAGATGAGAACATACTCGTATCATATGCGTCGAAGCTAGTCTGCGTTATCTTATCAACTAGGTACCTATTATAAGTATGTATGAAGTCATAATCTTAATGAAATTGACAGGCTAGCTTAGTTATATTCTGATGGACCGCTTGAACAACAAAACAAGTTTGTACACAAAAAAGGCAAATAATGACGCGCCCTCAGTGTACTGATGAAACTCCACAAACGAAGTTTTAAACTCGATTTGCATTTGAAATAGAAATAAAAAATAGTCAATTGTGCACAAAGGCGGTGACAGGAATTCGGGGGGAGTTAACGAGATGGCAAATATTTAATAATCGCGGATTGGTGGGAAGCAAAAATGTTCGGCGCTTCTTCCACGAGATAAGTGGTTTTGGGGTTTTATTGACGGTGGTGAATGCATTACCTATTGGTTTGATTATTTAACCTTGCAAATTGAGATTCGACTGACAAAATAATGAAAATCCTGAAAAGCCCGTGCATAATTATAACATTCATAAATGTCTATAGTAAACGTACCTACATTAACATCATCGCTTAAAAATGGGATGTACCTATGTAATGTTTTTGTAGCGCTTCATGGTTATGTAGAAAATGTTAGAATGACGCTGTTTTTAAAATTATTTATATGAGCAGTCCCTATGTGTCTACTTGAAACTATGGCCGACCACCATCTAAACACGTTTTAATTTCCGAGCTTCACTACCTATTTTTTAAAAGATTTGATACTGAAACTGATTTATTTAACACAAATTAATTCTGTATATATTCGACTGTTGTGTTTTTTGTTTTCGGTAAGCACGTCATTTAATTTAGTATTAGGGTCTTATTTGCCCACATAAACACACAATATATCATCCCAGCGTTTCCGCACTTGTTGCCAGGCAGAGCCATGCATATCCTCTTTCGAACGGCATGTCATGGCGCTTACGTAAATGAAAATCTTGCTTGCGAAGCGAAAGGCGCTCTTTCAATAAACAGTAGGGCGAACTTCACACAACTTTGGAGGAAATTGCATTTTGTTGGAAGTCTGTAATAGTGTGAAAATGCTTAGCAAGCAATGACACCGACTAGAGAATCTAAAACAGTTTCTTGTATGGTGTTTGTGCACAAACAAGAATAGTTTACCAGTTTAGAAGTACAACTAGGTACTTCAGGGCTTTTTGTCAGTCAAAATCACAACTTAAACGTCAATTTTATCAGCCAAATATGAGGACACAACTCAAAGTGTCCATCTGATTAATTTGCCATTCTTGTGGATAATACTTATGCAACTTTCTCATTAACTTTAAAGATAGCCCTTACGACCGGTGAAACAATAGGTATTTAATAGTGTTCACTTGGATTTGATTTCTAATGTTCTATAGTTTTACTTAGTATATACCTACCTTTTTTCCTCTAGTTTACATGGTAAAACATCGTATCGTATCGTATCGTTTGCTCAGAAGCAAAGTTGTTAACCCTCGTGCCTTGAATCCTTAGCAACGCTCGGATTACACTTTTCGAACCACTTGCTAAGCTCGTGGTTCAATTTTTGGTTCTTTCACTTGCTCGGACGTTAATAGTATTACGAGGGGTTAAATTATAACTTTGCCCCCTTGAACCCTTAACTATTCCCAGTAAGGGTAGGTACCTATTACGAATCAATTGTATTAATAAGCAGTTCATAATTTAATTAATTATTGACTGACTCGTATTTTTTTATCTGCATGCTTATTGCTTTTGTAACTTTATGTAAAACACCGAAGTACATTCCTCATTTCCGTATAAACGCTTCCTAAGAGCGCGCATACGTTCTCTTTGTACCAGAAACAATGCCACCTTTTACACTAAGTACGTATCTCAGTACTGAATCACACACTTGCGACTACAGAAGGAAAAACATCTCCCGGCCAGACATGTTTCAGATTACTCGAGTCTATATTTTGCGTTTAGAGATATTATCATACAGACAATTAAGTCATTGTAGCGCAGCATCAAAATAGGCGGTTCGTAAGTTATAATAAGGATTAAACGTTTGGCTGATGGGAGGTGATTTGTATTACCTCCCACAACTCAGCTACTACTATTGATATTGGTAGAAAATTACCGTGCGACTTCATAATAACCGCATGAGATACTTAACCTTTTCAACGCTAAGAACACCTAAAGGTTTCGTCACAAGTCGTACCACTCGTGCCCACAGCGCCAGGACAACTATAGGTGTGATGGCGGACGCTGTCAAAGTATCCTTCACAGTCATACTTTCGAGTAAGTTTTCCATTAGCTCTCTTGCGCCCGGGATCTTGGTGTTTGCCTTAAAGCGTTCAAAGGTTTAATGGAGAACCTGTGGAGAAGCGGTTGTCCACTATCCTCTTAACAAACAACTGGATGCAGCTCTTTTCATTTGAAGTGTTTCAGGAGGCTTATTAGATTTGGTTCAAATCTGAAACGACACTTTCAAACTTTAGTGATCATTGTTGTTGAAACAAATAAAAGTTAAGACCCGTGAAATAATGACAGTAAAGTTAGTAAATAAAAACCGGCCAAGTGCGAATCGGACTCATGCACGGGTTCCTATAACCACCACACATTTTTTTAAATTTTGATTTTACCTACATGTATTAATTGGGACTCACGCTCGACCGTTTGTTTGGATGGTAGTTCATTGTTAAATTCAAGTACCTATCACCAATTTCTTTTTTATGTATGGAGCTTACGTAGTTGTTAGTTGTTGTTTGTTTGTTAATTTTGTTATTACAGCAAGAATAGGCATTTAGCGAAGATTTTAACTGTCTACCTATTACGGTACCTACAACGTTTGAAGTGATATGGCTCGCTGACCGACAGACGGATAGACAGACAGCAAGGGTTCCGTTTGTTACTATTTTGGGTACGGAACCCTAAAAATAATACGCCCAACTAACGGCCCCGGGGAGATGAAGGCCGAGACGCCTTCTGAACTTAGATAATAACGTCTAAACTGTGAAGTCGGTTCGACTTTGTGGCTTCGAAAGCAATGCATTTTCAACCTTATCGCTTATTACATTAGGTCCATCTGGAGCCCTAACAGTAAAAGTCGGGTTGAGAGTTGTTGGTGAGCGATCAACGAAATTGGTCAACTTCTGCAATAAAAGGAAGCAAGATGAATAGAATTAGCATTTTATTAAGTGCATTATTGAATATTATGCCTTCTCATAGTCTGGTTGCATATTAAATGCTTATTAGTTATTATAAATTTAATATAATAGGTAGACCATATTTCCCTTCACGGAAAGAAAATGGTAAGCGGGTAATATGTGTAGGTAACTACTTAAGTTCAGAGACGTACAAGACAGAAGAACCCATAATCTATGGTTTAATTAAAAAGATACAGAACGAGGCCAAACATGCTTGGACGCAAGCCTGCCCGGAAAATCCAATCCCAGCCTTCGTTCAGTCACAAAAACTTTGGGATGAGCCCCTCTGCAGAGCCACCCTAAAAGCACTTATTGATAATTCTCAAACTTCTGCAGAGCGCGCTCGTCTCCTAGCCGTATCGGAGCCAGAGTCAGGGCTCTGGCTTCATGCATTGCCATCCCCCAACATAGGCACCCTCCTAGAGAAAACGACCCTCACACTCGCTACCAGTCTGCGATTGGGGGTCAAAACCAATGAACCTCACCGCTGCCGCTGTGGCTCCAATGTTGACGAGCTGGGCCACCACGGCTTGTCTTGCCAGAGAAGCGCGGGCCGCATCTCTCGCCATGCCTCCCTGAATGATGTCATCCGGAGGGCGCTTGCTTCCGTTAGCGTGCCGGCCATACTTGAGCCGAACGGTATCGCACGTGACGACGGCAAGCGGCCCGACGGAATGACACTTATTCCGTGGAGGCTGGGGAGGACGCTTGTGTGGGACGCCACCTGCGTTGACACGCTCGCAACCCACCTACAGGCGACCTCCGTCAGGGCGGGAGCTGCGGCTACAACCGCAGAACAGAACAAGCGGCGCAAACATGCTGTCCTCGGTGAGGGATACATATTTCCGCCATTTGGCGTAGAGACTCTGGGACCGTGGGGGGCTAGCGCAAAAGCCTTATTTAAGGAAATGTCCCAGCGTCTCATCGACACCACAGGTGACCAGAGGGCTGGCAGCTACCTCGGCTAGAGAATAAGCCTGGCCATCCAAAAAGGAAACGCTGCCAGCCTCGACCTGGGGAGCATTTTTTACCTATAGTTAATTTAAGATATGTTAAATTTTAGTTTTATTTTAATGTTGTTTTTATTATCATTTTGTTGGTATTGGTAAATAAACATTAAAAAGTAAGTTCATGGCTCTGAGAATAAATTACCTAATTCGATCAAGATTTTATCTTTACTAAATAAATGTAATTGCTATATTTTACGTGACAGTTAAATTTATCGGACGAATGAAATTAGGTTTAATCCACTCTACAAAATTAAAACGTGTCTATCCATCGCGTGAGTAATTTATCCACTGACACTGCCTAAAGCACTGATTCAATAATTATTTTTTAAATTCCATAAAAAAAATTCACACTTCGTTGATATCAGGAAGGATATAAGGAAGGACCAGTAGGTACCTATAACGTTTTCTCAAATATACGCGCAGCCGGCGTATTATGGATGGTTTTATCCATCTTTATCCACGTGATAAAACAACCGTCACTTATTAACACCGTGGATTAGAAAGTGACGGACACCGTTTTATCATGCTGTTACGTAGACAAGAATGACCATCATATCCGTACAGGTAAGTATATCAGTTTTATTATAAAATAAAGGTTACAATCGGATTATGCGTTGCAGCAGCAGGTAACGGTTGTTGGAACGATCAAGTAGGTACATAACTCATTTTATCATGGAGATTAACCGCTGTTTTAATGCTACACCGCAATGGTTTGGCAACTGGAATGTAACCTTAATACACGCCGAAATATCGCTCAAGGGCTTGCAGGTCGTTAATGGCATTAGAATGTTTCAAATATAACTCCCTTTTCGAAAGTCAGCAAAACCGCAAAGCAAAGCTAACAACCATCCATAAATGATAAAAAATCTGTAAGGATTGATTTGATGTTTTATACATACCTATATGCCGCCTACTGCCCACATTACATGTCGCACATACCAAGAGGATATGATAGATTATATCTACAAGCCATGTGGTATAATGTAATCATAAGTACCTATTGAAATGTACCATCAGAAAGAAATCTAAGTACAAAAAAGTCGATTTTCTTAAGAATGAAGTTCGATTTTATGTCTTCATAAGTCTTTTTTAGGGTTCCGTACCTCAAAAGGAAAAAACGGAACCCTTATAGGATCACTCGTGCGTCTGTCTGTCCGTCCGTCTGTCACAGCTAATTTGCTCCGAAACTACTGGGCCAATTAAGCTGAAATTTGGTACAGATATGTAAGTCTGTGACCCAAAGACGGATATGTAACGTCAACAAATGAATTTTAAACATAAGGGCTACTTTTGGGGGGTAAAAGATAAAATTTAAAAACAAAGTTTTGCAAACTATATCGTGTTACATATCAAATGAAAGAGCTCATTGTGGGAATTTCAAATATATTTTTTTATAAATTTACGATATAAAGTTTAGAAGTTATTCAAGAAAATAGACAAAAAATGACCATTCCCCCCCCTCTATTTCCGAAACTACAGGGTCTAAAATTCTGAAAAAAATACACAAAATAGTCCTTTACCTAAAGATGACAGGAAAACCTATGAGAAATCTACAGTCAAGCGTGAGTCGGATTTAAGAACAAAAATGCTTTTTTGGTTTTTTAGGGACACAGCCGCAATGGTTTAAGTGAAACGGGATGTAGACAGCTATTGCGAAGGCCCTAGGCCGATATCCGCATAAGGCCGAAGGCCCGAAGCGTCCCGAAGAGGCGTGCCTTTAGCTTCAAGCGTGAGTCGGAATGACGACAAAAATGCGATTAGGCTCTATCTGGCACACAGCCGGCGCATTGGTACTTGTAGTACTGATTGATTAGGTTACTATTGTTACGTGTTTTAAAAAGCACTATACAGGTTGGCCAAAAAATTAACTATGTGTATTCCCGTTGCCAACGTGCAACCCCGAAATTGCGAGGAAAAATTTGGCTGTTTCATACATTTTGGCTGGTCCATTTTCTATGGGAGGATACATTTTTTTTTCGCGATTTCGGGGTTGGTCCCATAATAAAAGTTGTAAAGCTCAGTATAATCCGAAAACCTCCCCGGCTACGGGAATGCACTTATTTTTTGGCCACCCTGTAGGTATTATCTCTCTTCGGCCTTCGCTTTTAAAACACTTGCGGAAGTTGTAGGAAGCGCGAACCCGTCGGACGCTCCGAGCTATCAGCCCTACGCGGAGCTCGGTCTTCAGTCTTCGCATTTGGACACTTATACTACTGTTCGGTATTTAATCTTCCTATATACCTAAGAAGCTACTTTGCATAGTTGCAGAGATATAAGCCATCACGCCAGAAAACTTCATGTTACATCTGGTTTGTGACTGACCCATTCGGGTTTTTCAAGACGTTTCACTCACGTCACGTTTCATGTACTTACAAAAAAAAATTTTTGAAAATTGTGTGATGTACGGAACCCTTGAAACGCGAGTCCGGACTCGCACTTGAACAGTTTTTTTTTAAATAGCCTATATTGTGTCCCACTTTTTTTAAATTATTTAATTATATTAGTTAACAAGAACTATTGGTACCTATATAGGTAGTACCATTGAATACCTACTAGATATATAAATATAAAAAGTGCACGAATTTATTCATCGAAAGGTCGTATAATTAGCAACGGTTTTTTTCTATAGGCGTCGAACTATACCAAACACAAGAAAGTCAACCGTTGAAATGGTAAAATTGTATGTTCCCAATCGCTTAGAGGCAAATGGAACTTAAAAGTCCGATACTAGTATCAAACGCGGTTCTTAAAAAAGTCGTAAAAAGTGTTTCGACCGGAGATGAATCGGCAATTTCCGAGATATGCCGTCCTCTGCGGAAAGTGTTTGCAAAGAGATAAAGTTTTGTAGGTTTTAAAGTTCTGACAAATTCTAGTGACTGGTACGAACTAAGTATTTTATCTTAAAAGCTGATATAAGAATACGCATTGGTGTTCGATTGATTTTCTTAGAACCATAAACTTACTTTTAAATGTCTTTTTAGGCCAAGCGTACGTAGGATGTAGTAAGTTAAGTACTTCATTTGATTAAAATGTTTAAATTGGGAAGGCAAGTTTCAACTCGTCCTAATGGTGTGTTTACTTTACTACTAATGTGTACCGCGTTAAAGCTCGGTCGAGGCCAGCTTAGTACAATCTGTCTCAAGGGACACTTAATTTTTAAAGTAGCAAATTTTGTTCACTAAAGCTGCCGTCAACAAGTTGAGCGTTTTTTTAAAATAGGTAGTGTTTTATGAACAAATTTACAAAACGTAAACATTAACCTTGGAAATCGTTATCAATTAAATTTTGCCTCTTCAAGTACGTACGTACGCTCGTAAAAAATACAAATTATGTTTTATGTGACAATACTGTAACTTTTTGATTCTAAGTATATTACATTATTATATTGTACGCAAAACCTATTTTTTAAAGTTATTTAAGTTATTTATGAAATATATTATTATAATTATGTATTCTCTTTGAATGTTGTAGTTGTCTACGTTGGTTTCGGCCGGTCAAAATTCAATTGTAGAGAATGATAAGTAACTGGATTAGTAGGTTTTCACGGAGTTAATGATTATACTTGATAAGACAACCATATAACATAGATAGACAATAAAAATAATTAGAAATATCGAAATATCAAATGGCATTAAATAGGAAACGTTTTATCAAGTCTAATTCTAATTTAGTCTCAAGTCTAAGTCTAATTTAATTATTAATTAAGGCATCTAGGATTAGGGGTCTGGAACTCGGGCGGAGCTGAAATAGAAATCCCCGCGGACCAGACAAAGCGTAGACAAGATTAACTTCTGGCTATGTTTCACGAACACGATCTTTTCAATGAACTTTTCTAGAGGTAGAAACGACAATTTTCTCAGTATGATAAGTTCGTGTCATATATGTAGGAACATGTGAGGTCTAACATATGGGAGGGCATTAATTTTAGAACTTAGTATATATTTGATACAATGTGTACTCTGCACAGTACGTGTTGAGGTGGATGATGACCACATCCACATGATGTACCTGGTAAAAAAAATTAGAAGTACTTTTATCGACTATCTATATAATGCGCGACCTGTCTCAAGAGGCACCTTCATAAAGAAAAAAAATATTATCTGTAGTTCCACGATGACTGCCATAGAATTAAAAGGCTAGGTACAATCCTGACCACCACATCAGTAACTAACCGATAATGACCATCGACTAATGTTCGCTGCGACCAATCAATGAGCTCCATGTCTGTAACTTCGACCGCAGTCTCGTAGTTTGAAGCATGTTGCAACCAGTAATTAAATCACCACATTTTGGATTTTCATAACCCAAAAACACATTTACTTAACCACAAAATCACATAGATGAACACGAAGAGATGGACTGATATTTCATTGTGCCATCGCCCACACTGCTAACTGTCCATCGGTGGACGTTATGCCTTTTGTAAGGTCCGCCGATGGACAGTTAAAGAGTGTTGCCGTTTGTACACAAAAAGTGAAATGACAATATCATTTTTCACTTAAGTAAGGTAGAAAAAGTTCGGTACCAATAATAAAGACTCGGAGAAGCTCTTAATATCAAATATGGGAGAATCAGGAGAACGGTACAAGTCAGTCGTCAATTTGATGTTTTTATGTGTGCAAATTTTTTACGAGTATGAGTAGGTAAGGCATGTTTAATAAACGTGTTTGATAATTTACGTTTAGTGTTTAGTTGTTTACAAACGATAGTGTTTTTCCATAAAAACTAACTGTGCGTGTGTTCTGTTTACCCCGCGACGCTGAAAGGACGTCGCGTGGTATGTATGTATTTTTCAAGAGGTTCAGCAGAACAGTATACCTGCCGTAAATCCTTGCAGGCGTTTATGTTCTCATCTGGAGGCCAACTTACATTTTGACATCAAAATGATGTCTGTTTGTCGAAATGTACGCACGAGTTATTACAAACCGACATAATTTATATATCTAAAATTAAAATAACAAATGTAAAATGTAAATGTAATGTAACAGAAAATGTGGAAAAAGTAAGGGCAGATCGCCTAGCGTGGTACGGGTATGTGATGCGGAGGGATGAAAGTCATGTGACGGGAAAGGTATTACGAATAAATGTAGAAGGAAGTACGAGGAAACGAAAACCAATGAAAAGGTGATGGACTGTCTGAAAGATGATATGAAACGAACGCAAGTGAATGATGAGATGACGGGTGACGGAGAGGTGTGCATGGAAGAGCTGACATGCTGCGCCGATCCCAAGTGAGAAAAGGGCAAGAGGATGATGATCTAAAATGTACATTCGAATTGGCCTTCTGGAGTTGGAGATTTTTAAACAAATCATATGTTTTTATTCGTACATGTTTTTACAATCAGCATCAAACTTATTTACTTACAAAAATAACTTATATTATGTCTTAGTTTCAGTTACATTTTGTTCGTAAAATAATTATTTAGGTCGATTAATTATTTCTGGTCTGGTTTCTGGTGAAATGCCCCGTCGTCAGAAGACAATTGTTTGATACAGTAGAAAAATTGTTTTAATCAGGGACACGTTTTAACACGTGCTGTTAACAAAGCTTAAATTAAGGTACCTACCTTCTTATTGCGCAAACATAAACAAGACATATGCATATTGCGGATTAAATAGATAGTTTATACATATAGTTAGTTTGCAGCGATAATTTAGCTTTGAAAATGAGTCTTATTACGTCTTATTTTATATTAATATACCTATTAAAAGTGTTTTGAACGTCATAAAATTCATAGTCGTAGGTGTATACGTTTTTCCATTTAAAATATAAATCCGTAGCACGCGCGTGGACGGCCGTAAGCCGCGTGACAGCTGGGTCCATTCAAACATTATTCAAATCCTTTTTCCGACTGCATTTCCTAGTACACTTTCACGGTGTTGGTGAATGGGGAAAGTTTTATTTTTCTCCGGTGTCATTTGACCGTAATCCGTATACTGTCGATTTTACTTGATTTTTACTGCTCATTTAAACGATTGGAATAATATGTCACAATTGTACCTACTAACCTACTATACTACAGTCAACGTCAAAACTGACTCTTTTGAATAGTCGTTAGTACTCTTTATTATACTGTGGTATTATAGTTGATGAAATATAATTTGCACCGATTGGTCATAAAACTTGATCTTTACCAGTAAAAAAGGACAAAATAGGTGTAAAGTGATTTGCCGCACGCTCCATTTATATTGTTATATATAATTATGATAAAATACAAGAAAATATTACAACGACCTAATAATGATGCGAAAATAAGGACGTGGCGTGTGGGTGTAAAGTGAAACCGTGTAGGCGGTAAGCTTTTCTAAATATACGAGTCCTCCTTACCTACCCATTACCTAATTTTATTTATGCAAGCTTTTTTGTTCCCTTTTATATTTATTTATATATAAGTACCTATGTATGTATTGTTTGTAAAATAATTTCTACGATTATTATTGATCTTCCAGTTATTATGTAAGACTTGAAATTAGGCATGTAAAAGCTTGTAAGTACCTAGTATACGTACATTTTACATACAATAAGTACCTACCTGAGTAGGAGAAAATGTTTACTTAATGTTACACATTTAAATATTAACAAAACAACAAACAAGTTCAACATAATAAGATGCAGTAATATCCGTACAGAGGGCCTACCGCAAACCACGTTCGATGTGTTGCCTCTCAGTCGCACTTGTAAATTCGTACGTAAGTGTGACAAGGAGGCAACACATTGAACGCGGTCTGCGGTAGGTCCTCGTATTAGGTCCACGTTGATTCATGATGGGGTTCTGGGTAGGGTTAGGTATAGCTATTAAAGTAAGATTATGTTTAGTTTGTCAACCTGTTTGTAAAACTTGCATACGAGCGAGTATACTTAGTTACGCGGAATATTCCACACGTTCTATATGGAAATTCAGGACACCCGCCTAACTTTAGTGCTGTATTTATTTCGTATTCTGGAAAACATTGCTAATGCATAACTATAACAGAACAAAGTTCCCTCACTTGGAAATAAGTTAGGTAGACTTCATAAATACGGGCGTACCTATATCAACGTGGTTTCGGGTTTTTTTTTGTGTTCTGTAGCCAAAATGGCAACATGGACACCCTTTTATATATGTATAGATGACAAGTCAGTCTGACCGTTCACATGTCAGTATGTCATGTCTATATAAAATATGTGCCCGCTTCAAATTTGTTTAGGGAAAGCGTAAAAAGCGTTTTCAGTAGGTTTTATAAATCAATGTGCAATTCCCTGATTCAGGCTCTATTCTATACAATAAAGTGAAAGACTTTTACGTTGCAACTTCTTGAGCAGGTAAAAATAAAATCAAAGTCTATTTTATTCTCCGGTAGAGCCGGATGTAGTTAGTTTAAACTTGCTCAGGGAGTTAATTAACTTGAAGGCTGCCAGGACTAAGTAGACTGGTATGACTACCTAGTTTATTTTACACTAAACCAACGGATTATAAACATGTTGAAAATTCATCTGAGTTAGCGCATGATCTGGATATTTTCGTGAAAACTAAAATACTGGTTCAATACATTGCTATATTTGTTAGGTATATACTGTACATAATTGATTTCTAAATAGATTCCAAATAATATAGCTGACTTTTGTATCAAAATCGAAACTAAATTTGTGTCGATTGAACGCCTAAATACAAGAAATATTGCTCTTTTGACTTGAGCACTCAAGGGTTCGTGAAAATAGACGAGAAATCGTCGATGCCGTGCGGCCGACGGACGGCACTTGGAATGGGCCTTTTAAACAGCTCCAATAAAAGCTTTGAGCCAAACCAGATGCTTTTATTGAAAAAAAAAACGAATTTTCGTTATCGGTTTTTATCTGAAGTGGAATATAACGGAGACCGTAATAATTACCGTGCATTTAAAAATAATCTTTGTGTGATATCGTAAGTTAGAGAGTTTGGGTTTGGTTAAAATTTGATAAATAAGATTCTTATGGGATGCAAATTGCTGCCTACTATAGAGGTATTTTAACGCTTATACATACCTACTTACTACCACATTTAGTAATTGGATCTCTGAATCAATAAATGTTTTTTTTAGTTAGGTAGGTTAATGCTTTAAAAGATGCTAACATAGGAACTGAATTTCTAAGAATTTAGGTAAGTACCTAATTTGCCAAATCGCTCGGTACTTACATGACAAGCTCTTAGCGAACAGGGCCACTCCGGCCACTTCTAAGCCTCCTGAATTTTTCATGCCGAAATCCTGCCTGATGTACGATTGGGTTTCTCAATGCCGAATACCCGACTAAGTATTTGTCAGAATAACGGTCAAATGTTTTAAGTTTCCGGTGTTGTTTGTTTGTTGGTTTTGATATTTATGAAAATGTAGTTTGTTACCGTGACTTCGCCTGCGTTGGGATGATGGTCTAAAATTACCACATCGATAGTACGTCTGCAATACGAGCATATCATTGGAGTCGACTCTGAAGAGCTGCCTGGCAAGTAGTTTGTACAGACAAGTCTGTCATGTTTTTTATAAACATACCTATACATATAAAACTTTCATCAGTGAGAACCATAATTCGAGCAAAGTCACATGATAAATTGAAATTTCGGAAAACACTCTAATATTTAGTCTCATATGCAATTATGCCCGTGCCCGCTTGTCGGAAAAAGGCTCTGCGATTTGTGTTATGATAGCCATTATTAATGGGTTATGAAATTGATGTAGATTTGTCACGGACATGGATATGATCTGTCTGCTGACGACAGACTTTCTTTAACCAAAAATATAATATATCACTACAAATCCAGATCAAATTTATAACCCGTCATTGCAATCAGAAATAGTCTCTGTCGGTAGGCAAATCCAGCCTGCGGGTTCACAACACAATAGCCGTTTAGTACGGGAGCGGGCTGCATTTTGCGATTCACTTTTAGTGCAATTGACTTGCTTTGAAGTTTTAATCAAACGGATGATTTTGGTAGTCAATGTTCAATTTTTAAGAGACTTCCTTTTCGGTTCGGTTGTGGCTATACTTTTTTTATGTACGAGTATGTTCAGTGGTCACCGATTAGGTCCTCCGACACCCGTGGTACGATTTGAGTACCTAATTATTTTTTTTGTTTGTAAGGAGTTACCTACAAAATGGACCTATATTCATTTGGTTTTTATCTGATGATGGGATCCATGAGGAATTGAGGGAAATCCTCAATTTTAAAAAGGATGTGCATGGTGATTTGAATTGAGTTGAAGCAACTCGAGCATTTTCTTTTACAAACCATCAATTTGATTAAGTGGACCTGATGATGATGAATGTTTTGATGATAATGGTGATTGTTTTTTATGTAAGTAGGTAGGTACGTAGTTTTCTATGTTCGGTGTTTCGGTGTGAAAACCGTGGTATCAAAACTACTCGGTTTATTGTAATGTATAAGTGTTAATAGTTCGAAAACCAGGTTGTTTAAGGATTCAAATTTCACTAACTGCTTAGTTTGGGGCTAGGTTGGTCTGTGTAAGATGTCCCCAATATTAATCTATTTATTTATTTTCATAATGTACCATAAACTCGTTTAATGCTTGCGATTCCATACATTGTTTAGCTAAAAGCACAGCTGTGTATACCTAGTTCCTAATAATAGTAATAATGGTTTTCTCTGTTTGCCGGCTGAGTGCAGCGAGCGAGAGAGGTGAGACCGTTTAGCACACGGGTAACTTTTGGTACCTTTTGCCGTGGAACGTCACATATCTTTACTATTTCATATCTAGTGAATCTCTAAATCATTTCCCAAATCGAGCCGTAACTCTTATTTTCAGCAGACGTAGGCGCTGGACATAGGTATGTTTAAAGATCTAAAACTTAAAACTTAAGTACAAGTAGGGTACGGCGCGGCACATGACATGCGGCTCAAGTCCCCTTCACAAGTCTAGACTTAATTTATGATGTAAGAAAATCCATTACAGACGTCTCAACACGTCATATCCTAAACATGATGCTTTATTGATGCTTCATAGTGTAGTAAATGAAGTAAGTTGTTGTATGGAGACCCATGCATTAATTTCTCAGTCGATGAAATTTAGCTTGGTTATTGTATAGTATGAGCCGAGACTAACATATAAATATCCAAAAAAAAAACACTCCTAAGTTAGGTTTAAACACAAATCTGATTATATATTGAACCGAGTAATTCCTCAGTCCAAAATTATTTTACAAAATAAGTTATTTGTATATCAGTATGTGATACTAGAAAAAAATCTACAAGTTTTGTCAAACATGAGAATATTTTTTTATGATAATTCCTTTTTTTGACGCTCATTTTCATCGGAAAATTGCTCTGTCATTTTTTCTTCTTTATATTCTTCTTTTCCTTTTTTCGCGTACCTATGTAAAAAAACTTTAAATACATTAGAAAGTAAATGCCCTTGGTATGAATCGGCCGCTTTTTTATTTGATATACCTATCTGAAATAAGTAAATGTTACAATGTAAAAGTGACTGAAGAAAATATGAGATTTTATTAAGACAAAAATGTGATACATATTCTTGAAAATCGTATTTTATAAGTATCTACTTATCGCTTTATAAGAAGCAGAACATCCAATTACGAAAATTTAAATTAACACGTTGAAAGCCTTAACTACATGTGTATGATACTTATGATGTATACGTGTATGGGGTTGGTCTAAGTATTAAGTAAAACTATACTAGTAAGTATAAGCTAAGCACGTCAGCAGCCTACCAATTGTATTTTTCAATGAACCATGTTAAATTACACATAATTATTACACGTGCCATCGTTGCCGTTGTTAAGGTCGCTTATTTAGCCCAGTTATTTTTAAACAGGAAAGGTTGACAATAGCTGTTTCTTTTTACCCTTAATAGGTATGCGAAGTTTTTTAGGGTTCCGTAGGTACCTCAAAAAGAAAATAAAAAAGGGGCCAAGTGCGAGTCGGATTCGCCCATGAAGGGTTCCGTAGCAGCAAGTAACATAATCATAAAATTGCGGTTTACGATTTATGACGTATTAAAAAAAACTATTCAGAGAAAAAAAATGATATTAGAAACCTCAATATCATTTTTTAAGACCTATCCATAGATACCCCACACGTATGGGTTTGATGAAAAAAATTTTTGAGTTTCAGATTTTTTTCTATTTTTGTGTGAAAATCTTAATGTGGTTCACAGAATACATCTAATTACTAAGTTTCAACAGTATAGTTCTTATAGTTTCGGAAAAAGTGGCTGTGACATAGGGACGGACAGACAGTCAGACAGACATACAGACATGACGAATCCATAAGGGTTCCGTTTTTTGCCATTTGACTAGGTACGGAACTGTAAAAAACGGAACCCTTATAGGATCTGTCTGTCCGTCCGTCACAGCTTATTTCCTCCGAAACTACTGTAAGTTTGTGACCCAAAGATGGACATGGAACGTAAACACATAAATTTTAAACATTTTAGGGGATACAAGTGAAAAAAAAACCGACAGAAGTGAAACCTTAATGACTAGTCCAAAATGTCTGCAGCACTATGTATAATTGACCCGTCCTCCTTTCTATTGAAAAACTTTAGTTCCGAAATTGATGGCCAGTGAGCTTTAATTTGTAGCGTTAATTGTTTAAAATTCGAATAGAAATTGTAAAGTTACCTTGCAGACCTCGCATCTAAATATATTTGGTCATGATATTTTGAGTTTTATTCACCAGTACTAGAGTTCACTTTTATTAGCGATTTCATCAAGATGTAGCTTTATTGAATTATATTGGAGTGATATAAAGTTAGAATGTAACTGTGAGATCCTCGTATTTCAGCCCGTACAAGATTAGAACATTGAGCTTTATTGCTTAATATAAAAGTCCAGTTTTAAATAATTGACCTGATTATGATACGTTATGACTAAAGTTCTTTGGTGAATAAAAACAAAACAGAGGGTTACGCGTGATGCGTTACGCTGTCTCGAGTTTAACATTTTTTCCCTACCTCAAAAAGTGCACAGCGCCGCTAAAGAAGTTTTCACTTCAAAAATAAGTTTTTGAAACTATAACATTTGATATGTAAGTAATAACTTACTTATAGGTACAGGATGTCACGTTCAGTACGGATCGAATGAAGTCCAATCATAGAGAACCCTGGAGCCCTTGCATACAGAGAGAGTTCTGGTGTTCTGCGTTCCGCGGCCAGAGTTCTGCGTTTTTCGCAATTCAGGTAGGCGGTCAGATAAAACGTCTAAACGTCTTCGATAAACGTCTTCGTTCTAGCTAGAGTTCTTTGCCTGCAGAGGCAATTAAAAAATAGAGCTAGTCTGAAAACAGCATATTCTGTATAATTTAAGGGTAACATTCCATTTCTGACCGTAGCTGCACTACTAGTACGAACGCGTAGGTGTTATGGTAACATTCCATTTCCAACCGCAGCTGCACTACTGGTACCGATCGCGTCGGTGTTATTGTCAATTTCCATAGTAAAATGAATGGCGATGCAGCTGTCGTTGGAAATGGACTGTCACCTTTACTGTCAATTTCCATAGTAAGATGAATGGTAGTACTGCTGTCGTTGGAAATGGACTGTCACCTTAAGTCATAATGAATGACTACAAGAAATTTTATAAATTAGTTTTATGATTAATTAGAGCTGTCGTGGGATTAGGATACTTATCTTAAGTATTATGTACGAATGCTGTTCGGATATGATGGTCGTATTTGTCTTCGTGACAGCGTGATAAAACGGTGTTCGTCTCTTTCTATCCCGCAGAGTTGACATTTGTTTTATCACGTGGATAAATGTGGATAAAGCGATCCATAATAGGCTTGCTGGTTCGCTTACGAACTTAAACTTCGGCACTTCCGCTAACTAGAGGAATACGGGGCCTCGAGCCCGTTAAAGCTTGTAACTAGTAGATACAGCAAGCACGGAAGTCACTTTGGAACTCCTATTAATTCCACTAAGTTACTAGATTTCATGCAGGTACAGCGAGCTGCAAAAGACCATAGTTACCGACTATGAATGGAATTAATTCATATAGTGGGCATATAAAGACTGTATCGTTAAGTATAGGGACAGATAAAACCTGGTCTAACTGTTGGCATGTGTATTATTTTGTATTACTATGTTCTAAGAATTTAATCTGGGGGTATTTTTAAGCTATATCTGATTTAAGAAGGTATGACATTTTTTTTATTTTAGGTAATTTATGATGCTTTTAATACCGTATAGCAAATACAGTCCGGACAAGCCTATCGAGCTGTATTTGAGACTATTTCACCGACTCTTTGGTACGATTTAAAGTAACAACCGGTTAATAGGCTGCCAAAACATGTTATCTAAGTGTCCTCTTCATGACTGTTCAATTGAGCAGCTGCGGAATAAAATATGTGGTAAATTTTTATTTTTACATAAAAACGATTTTTCACCATACGTTTTGGAATCCCTTCGATTTCTGATGCAAGCGTAATGACGGAGACAGCTAGAAGAATAATCTTAAAACCAAAGCCTAACGGACATTCATGGCGTTGATCCATCGCTAGAGCGGGTCGATAGAAACGCTCCATGATAGTTATATTAGATGTCAAAGTCATGGTTGTCGTAAGTAGCATGCCATATTCTCTAAAAGGCCACCATGCACAGATCCTAAACTTTTTTTAAACGAAAAGAAATGCTTAGACTATGTCCAGATGTTTCGCTATACGAATCATGTGTAATTGCTGTTTACATAGTACAATGTTTTTTTGTATGATATTGTCTTGTTCGCAAACCGCAAAATTTCTTCTAGGATTTGTCCGCACTCGCTATTGTTACTCGAGAGGATTGGGTAAATTTCGTGCAAACCATATGCTTTACGTCGAGCTCTCAGGACGAAATGTGTACTAAAAATAAAAATATTATACCAAAAAAAAACAGCTAAGTAAAGTTGTCCGTATAATTAACGATACAGTCTTTATATGCACTTTTGCAGTTGGATGTCAGGTGGGTAAGTAAAAACCACGTAAACTGCATAAATCATAACCCTTTTTATTGCCCTTTTCACTGTCTAGTATCTAATGAATAATATAAAGCTGTAATAATTACTATGTAAATGTCTACGAAAGGAAGTGACTAATTTCTGCGAGCTTCCCTTTATGTATTCTATCATCCTTTTGCCTCAGCTCGAAACTGCCCTCGAGCTGTACCGCGTATTACACCCGACGACCCCGACGACGTGGGAGCATCTTATTACTTACATGCAAAATCAATATCAACATACACAGGGATTATACTTTTTATGAGTTGTTCATTACCAAGTAAATATAATATGTATATTTCAAAGAAAAATCTATACGGTTACAATGTGTGCTAACCCTCGCACAAATAGCCTTACCACGAATGCCTTAGCAGTATCAAACTGACATAATCGCTAACGTCTGCGTAACTTTCTCGCTCGCTTTTTTTTATGTAAAGTAAGTTACGCACGCACTAGCGAATGTGTCAGTGTCAAACTGGTGGTAGGTTTTTTTTTTTTTTACTATTATTGTAGTTGTAGGTCCTCGCTTTCAATACGGGCGGCCTATAACTATTATTACTTCGTTTCATTAGTTTTTATGAATGTATTATTATGCAGTTTATTTAGGTATATAAAATATTATATATAATTATATATGTATATATATTGGGCACTTTATTTACGTATATAACATATTATATATGTTAGGTGGTAGGTACTTAGCCGTGGTGATACCTTTCCCGCTGTTATGGCGTTTAAAGGTGGATACAGATTTGTCAAGATGGTCTCACTTCTAAGCAAATATCATATTAGAGACTAGCTGTTGCCCGCGACTTCGTCCGCGTGGAATCTTATCTTCAACATTTTACATCTTTATTTAGTCCCTATAATTTTCATATCCAAGCAATGTTGAAATTAAGTACTTTTCTTTTTTAGCAAGTTGTATGAAGTTTTAAGTCAAGTGGATTTTGATGTTGGTTGCTGAAATTACTTTTCTTGTATTCTCATAATATGTACCTATGCCCTTACACAGATTCAGATTCAGATTAGTTTTCATGTTTATTAATTTATTACCTTTTTTTATCTAAAAAGTTAAAATTCCTAGCTTAAAATTAAATTTACACCCCAAGACGAATTTTCATCCCCTTTTTAGCCCCCTTAGGGATTGAATTTCCAAAAACGTTGCAATTACTTTTTTTTGTAATCGGCTATTATGTCTTTCTAAGAAGTTTCAAAGCATTTGTAATGGATTCAAACTTTGAACCCCATTTTAACCCTGTTAGGGGATGAATTTCACAAATCGCTGAAATTTTTTTTATTGTCTTCTAATAATATCCCCAAATACAAAGATTCAAATCCCGCGCTCGAAAAAATGTTTGATATCCATACAAACTTTCAACCCCTTTTTCACCACCTTAGAGGTGAATTTTCAAAAAAGCTGAAATAAGTTTTCTTGTATTTTAATTTAAAACGTTTTAAAAAAGTTTCAAGTTCCTTGCTTAAAATAAAATTTGCATCCGCAGACGAACTTCCATCCCCTTTTTAACCCGTTAGGGGTTGAAATTCCAAAAACGTTGCAATCACTTTTTTTTTGCAATCGGCTATTATGCCTTTCTAAGAAGTTTCAAAACCATTTGTAATGGATTCAAACTTTCAACCCCTTTTTAACCCTGTTAGTGGATGAATTTTACAAAACGCTGAAATTACTTTTCCTGTCTTCTAATAATATCCCTCAATACTAAGATTCAAGTCCCACACTCGAAAAAATGTGTGATATCCATACAAACTTTCAACCCCTTTTTCACCACCTTAGGGGTCGAATTTTCAAAAACGCTGAAATCAGTTTTCTTGTATTTTAATAATACATATTTTAACGAAGTTTCAAATTCGTAGCTCAAAAGAAAACTTTAACCCCATACAAACTTTCATCCCCTTTTGAACCCTGTTAGGGGATGAATTTTACAAAACGCTGAAATCACTTTTATTGTCTTCTAATAATATCGCCAAATACAAAGATTCAAGTCCCGCGCTCGAAAAATGTTTTGATATCCATACAAACTTTCAACCCCTTTTTCACCACCTTGGGGGATGAATTTTCTAAAACGCTGAAATTAGTTTTCTTGTATTTGAATTTGATAGTTATTTACAAAGTTTCAAGTTCGTAGCTAAAAATAAAATTTTCACCCGAAGACGAACTTTCATCCCCTTTTTAACCCCCTTAGGGGTTGAATTTCCAAAAACGTTGCAATCACTTTTTTGTAATCGGCTATTATGCCTTTCTACGAAGTTTCAAAGCATTTGTAATGGATTAAAATTTTCAACCCCTTTTTAACCCTGTTAGGGGATGAATTTTACAAAACGCTGAAATTACTTTTCCTGTCTTCTAATAATATCCCTAAATACAAAGATTCAAGTCCACCACTTGAAATTTTTTTTGATATCTTTTTTTAGGGGATGAATTTTCAAAAACGCTGAAATTAGTTTTCTTGTATTTTAATAATATATCTTTTAACGAAATTTCAAATTCCGAGCTTAAAAAAAAACTTTAACCCCATACAAACTTTCATCCCCTTTTTAACCCCCTTAGGGGTTGAATTTCTCAAAATCGCTTCTTATCTCTTGTACACTTTGTAAATGCAATCTGGTGTGCAAATTTCAACTTTCTGGCTTTTGTAGTTTCGGCTCTGCGTTGATGAATCAGTCAGTCAGTCAGTCAGTCAGTCTGGCCGCGTAGCCAAAATGCCAATCGCTTACGCTCCGTAGCGATCGAAACGCAACTGTCACTGTCGCGCTAATATGGAAGAGTGATAGAGAGACATAATGCTTTTCGTTGTCGAAGCGATAGCGATTGTGACCTTGGCTAGGCCGGCAGGACACTTGCATTTATATATATAGATTTCGGATACCTACATTAATACTTTTTGTTATGTCATTTATATTTACAATAAATGAATTAAAATTGTATCGTGTCTGTTAATAATTTCTAATCATATTACATATATAATTTGATCGGCTTTGGCAACGTGTGTTAAAGTAAGAAACGTCTTGGAGAAAACTAGGTAGGTAGGTACCCAAGTATACATACTGGCAGGCGTATCTCACTCCGCGATTTCGTCGCTTTGCTACAGGTAGGTAAAAGTACATCCGCTCGACCCCAATTTTGGGGTTTGCCATAAACCGCGCGTGGCGCTGTCGCCACCTAGCGGCCATATCTGTCCTGATCGTAACAGACGCGTTTTGTTAGAGAGTGAGTCTTCTGTACCTAGTACTATTATTTATTCTGTGATACTGGTAAAAAAGCGTTCTTTTCATAATATGTAAGTGTGCACCTAAGTTGTCTTACAACTGAACGTGTTAATGACGCTACCAACACATTTCAGCGCGATCGCTGTATACTTGTTTGTAGTGACATCAAAGCCACATTTCACTGCAGCGTAATTACTGAACGAAGTAATTCTGTTCAGTCGTCCCATTGTGTTCAGGGTAATACGGCTTAAAATAGAATGAATGATTAATTTAGTGGTTTTATGAATATGTTTATGTTTTCTGCTATTTTTCAAATGATATATTTTTTAGGCAGAGTGGAAAAATCAATCTGTTGAATGATGTGCAGTAGGTAGGAAGTGTAGGAACAGTTGATGACCTTCCTGATAGATGATCCTGTAACATACAATGCCATCAATAACAGAGTCGGGTTCGTCTACGTTAATAAGCAACAATAAATTAGCTGAGCCTATGCTCAGTTGGTTGGTTTCAATCAATTTAGTACCTTTAAGTTTATAGTCCGACAAGAAATTGTAGAAATTAAATATTTAATGAGGGCCCCACTTCCTACGTACCTAACTGTCATATTTTTGACGTGAAATGCTTAGAAAAGGCAACAATTTAGTACGGTTTATTTTTAGTTCCATGTTATTTTCTTTCTACTATTTTATGTCGCACTATAAGTAATGATATTTTAGGTAATTAATCCAATTTAGTCAGTAGGTACAAAGTATGCTGCCATAGTGATACCGCCACCATTAGGCAACTTCGTATTCAAATTACCTTAAACTGGTCAATTTTAAGTGTTGCTAGTCCAAATCTGCCTTATCCTTGACTTATCAGATAATAAATCTCCCAAATACACGCGAACGCTATCACGGAAGCAGAGAGTGAGCCCGAAATGGCCGCCGTCACGGCACTTTGAATATTTTATGAATACCACAAATATTTTCTACAGTAAATAAGGCATAAATAAATATTACAGGACAATTTCGACCTAGTCTCACAGTAAGCTCAGTAAGGCTTGTGTTGTATGCGACGAAATATATAATACGTAGTTTATTTATTTGAATACGTCTATACTTGCAGCTATCAGAACAAAAATATTCATAACTCTGGAACAAATAGTTGTGATAAACACACAAAAAAATGCCCTTACCAGGATTCGAACCCGGGACATAATTGCTTCGTCGCTATCGACTAGGCTAGGATGCCGGTCAAATCTATTATTATAAATTATTTCTAACTGTTAGTTGTTTCTGCTCTAAACTTCATTTGTCGAGCATGATACAAAGGAATAAAAAATATAAAGTCCTCCATTGTAGGATTAAAATATTATAGGATCATCGTATTTTGGAATTTGTAATATGTCTCATAAATATTCCTATTGATTTTGAAACGAGTCTCTTCTCTCGATATGTTTATGTAAACATAGACAGAAACCTATTATTCGGTACCTATTTATTTTCGTTTACAACAACAGATATAACTATAACAACGAAGTTGGGCGAATTTATCCTCCTCAAATTCCAGCCACGGAGCTTATTTTCGTTAGGAACAACATAATTTATATTCCGTTCATCAAGGCAACTTTAAATAGCTTTTGATTTCTTAACTAATATAAACTAACAGAGATTTCCCAAGCTTGGTTTCAAAAGGTTACCCTACCAAAATATCTGAACATATAAATTTAATACTACCTTACGTATTTTTGTCAGGATATTGGTACTTAGTCAAGGGTACGGGTACGGGTCTAAATCTCTGAAATATGCTTAAAAATAAACTCTAATATGTTACTTGCCTAGTTATATTTTGCAGTATTCTTGTAGCTTTTGTATTATTTCAACTCGATACAACCCGACTTTGAGCGCAGTGTGTTTGTTTACTATTATGATTCGAGCAAACGTTTCCCTCGTAGTATTCGCTGCTCACCTGTTGGATCTCGCTAGGAGCTCCCAATCCGAATGTAAACAAGTTCATAACTTCCGAATAACAAGGTTCCCATAATAAACGGGTAAAAACAAGCCGAGAAGAGCCTCGCGGGCGTCTCGCTTTTTACTGCATCGTAATTTTCCCGCCAGGCTTTGTATTCCCATTTCCCATTGGTTACCAAGGGCAAAAGAGGTAAACTCAGTCAGATCTGTGACGAGACGTGGCCCCAAGAACCATAAGCACGTTACATAATCAAAGATCATACTAATATTGGTTCACTAGACTCATCTGCGATGAGAATGATACCTCAGACCTCTTTGACGGAATAATCCAGAAAAGGGTAGAGCTGTTTTGCACAATCGACTTCCTTTATGTGGTAGGTACCTGCAAATCTCCTTTGACACTAAACACATCAACACACATATCGTTGTTCAATTGAGCATGACAGTATGTCTATCGTTTCTCCACATAAAACAATGGTTTATTTTAATCGAAATTCGAATAAGAACGCTGTTGTCAGTCATGTGATAATACGAAAAATAATAGTATTCAATCAAATGTTGGATAAATGAACTACGTGAAATGATCCCTTAAAAAACCTAAAAGATAATCCAAAATTCATAGAATAAAAATAAAATGATTCGCAGATAATATTATGGACTCAATTTTCCTCTGGGAAGCTTATAAATAAAATAAGGAAGCACAAGTACGTGTACAAAAATTAATCATTTACCTGACTAAAACTCCAATCTTTAGTCTATTTATTTTATTGTCCTACGATACTTACTTTTATTAAGATAAATTTGCCTGTAGAGCAACAGTTTGCTCATAGAAACAGTTAGGTAGTTAGGGAAGGTGGTAGGTATATTTATAGGGATTGGACTATGAACATTCTCAGAACACGTGCGTAGAGGTCATAATGGGAGCGTAGATTATATTTTCGAGACTTACGTACGGTCAATTGAATTATTGTCTACCGCAGAACCATCATTTATGAAATAGCTCATGACTGCCAAAATAATTTAAATTGTCACCGCTTTATATAAAACACTATAAAACACAGTAAATGACTAGTAAGTATTTCGAAGTTCATATAATAAAGATACATACTTAACTTTAATTTCACTTAACGCAAAGCCGAAGGTATTGGTTTACCTGAAAAGTACTTTTTTGAAATAACCTTTTTAACCCCGTCACCGTCACCTGTTGCCCATTTGCGGACCGCAATCCGCCACGACCGCCTCTACATCATTTTTTCATCTACAAGCCGCGAGCAATATCCATATCCGAAGACCATGCCGGGCGTTCGCAGTGAATACAAACAAGTTCATAACACTGGCAGTAACAAGATTTTCCCCAAGACGAGCTCAGGGATAAAAACAAAGGGGGCAATTTAGGCTCCCGACCGTGCTTGACTGATCCACAAGGTTATCCTATTGAGCAAATCCCGAACGAAATACGAGCGTTTATATCACTCTGAATCTGCTGGGACGATCTTCAAGGGTCGAGGGTCGAACTTGTAACGATACGGTGGAACAACTTTAGTTTGGCACTTTATTAAGTTTAACTGAAGTGACGTCACCGGAGAAGCTTAATACGGCCTCAGAGTCGGAAGTCGAAGATTAGGCCGAAAGTTATGTGCCGAGGAAACGTATCGCTTAATAAAAATAAATGGTCGTTTACATTACATTCACCGATTATCGTATAAAGTAAATTTGCTTTCACACGATCCCGTAATTTACTTTAATCGTTGCGAAGACTTTAATTTTCACTAAAGCTTTAAGGCTGATTTAGACGGCGCGAACTCGCATGCGATTTCAGTTACATTGCGGACTGTTGGTTACGTCCAATTCAACCGATCGATCAAAACCCGCAATGGTATGAAATTCGCATGCGAGTTCTCGCATCGTCTAAATCAGCCCCTATGCAGTATTTAGCAGTATGGCTACGTAGCTTATCTTAGGCTCCAGAAGGATTATTAAAAATAACTATATCAACCAATAATCTTGCCTGCATAATGTGTCACACTCACCTAGGTACTCGTACTGAAATTCTTTGCAAGGAGTGCAAGGACGATAGCAAGAACCCTTCAACGATAATTCCCAATTCGGATAGGAATAAACCAGAATAATCGATGTCTCTTCGACGTATTGATCAACTGAAGGCTGGATTTAGTTTGGCGTGGGTGCTACTTTAGAATTGGGTCAGGTACATGGTATCTTACATGTACGTAATAATGAAGTAATTTAAGTTAACTTTTGCGTCAATATTGCACGCCGTAACTGTAAACTCTTAATGGAATTATAGATCTTGCATTCTCTTGAGGCGACAACTTTTGTCGCTAATGAGAAGGGTGCGGCTGATACTTACATAAATACCTATAAGTACTTTGATTAAATGTACAAAATCGTAGAACATCTTAATACTTTAGAAATTAAAGCTAGCTAGTTAACTTATATAACAACTACCTACTATTATACTGGCAGAAACCGTACCTGACTAAGATTTTTAGTGAAATGCTCCTATTATGGTTTTCCTTGTTGGGTATCAAAGAGGAATAAAACAAAAATATTCATGTGTAAATCGAACGCGTTATACATTTATATTATAAAGAGATAAAATTCCACATCTTGTAAATACGTAGACAATTTATGGGTACAAACATACACAATGTAACACGTAAAATAACATTTAGGCTATGCAAACGGATATCCTTTGTCTCTGTTTGAAACTAAATTGAAAGATAAAATACATTTTAAATAAATCAGAGGATACTTCAAGAAGTTATTCTTAAACATCAAACACTGTTACTCAGTAGTGCCTGTATGTATAAGTTTAGTATGTCTAACAATGCGTTTGGGGCGTTCGTTACACAATGTAGCCGTATGCATATGACTTACTTATACACTAGACATGAACTTTCTAAGTATTTGATGTGATCAGATTTTTATCTATTTAGTTTAAATCTCGTTCAGTTTATCAGACTTAATAAATACTAATTACCTAGGCTCTGTAAGTATAAACGTTGGCTTTCATTTTGAGTTGTAGGTATTTTCAACGTAAAATTGTGTTTTGAATATTCCATGTTTATTTTAATATGTAAGTGGGTGCGAATAAATGTTTGATTAACTACATAATATTTATAAATTTAATTTAAAACCAAGTGGGTATTTTTTTAAAGATCTTTTACATTTACCTAAAAAATAATACAATTTTAACACGACCAATAAACATCTATATTTTATTCACACCAACAATTTTGGTTTCATAACGACAAATTATACCTACCTACTCAATTTTCCAATACTATCTTTGCCATGTTTTTAAAATAGATACGTATAGATTAAACGAATCTTCCACTTCATAGGCATTCATTAAAGTTGTTCCAATTATTTTAATTGGAAATAAAAATTGAAAAAGTATATATATTTGTTATATTTTCACGTATAAAATTTTCCATAAGTTACCGGTTTTTATAAGTGATAATAACTTATATATGATGTTTTATTTTAGTGCAGAATGTCAAAAATAGTAGCAAATTTCATGGAGTTACTTTACCATGATTATTTAAATATTTTTGTACAGGAAAAGTAATTAAAATTAATTAAGAAGAGTTCTCATTTGCATAGAGCAAGATTTTAATTATGTACTACTAAATAAATATAAAAATATTTTAAATAATACGAATGATATTCATATTAAGACTCCATTTTACCAAATATATAATTGGAGCATAAACATTCGTAAGCTCTCTTGCCACTGTTGAGAAATCTGCGGGACGATTTCACTCATCAAAATGACAGTATGCTAGATATATGTGTACTACATATTATTATGCCTAATTGTTAACTTTCCTTATAAATTTATTTGAAAGTATACGGTGGTGCGCATATCACACCTGCAACTTTAATGAGTCAAATTCACATATATTTCACATCCAGTGGAGGGCTGTTTGAGTCGGGATTTGATTGACTCGATTAAACATTCCAACATCGGCCCAGTTTTCTGGATTTTACAAAAAAAAAATGAATTTAAACTTCAAATATAGCGGTCAGTTACCAACTCTTTGTAGGTACCTACCTATATGTAATTGACATTAATAGTCTAAAATATAACAACGCTATTAAATAAGCATTGATGTCCATGTAGTACATAATTTAAAATATTTTTATCATATCCATTTGTAATTCACAGTTCTAATCATTATACAATCTAACTTACAGTATACTTAAAATTTATAAAAAGAGTGTATAGCAATAAGGAAGACATCGATAGCCTGCATGAATTTCTTCATCAATATAGAAATACAGTACATACAGCCACGTGATTCTCTAAGGAAACATCAGCGCGAACATTATTACTAACGCCACCGGCTTTTATTTTGACCCGTTTGTAATAATTACGTATAAAAGCAATATTCGTATAGCATTATGTTCAAATTAGCCGTTGTGGAGCACATTACTGTCAAATTATTGATTAAATGTAAGGTATGTTTATATTTAAGCTTAATTTTTAGGGGAATTTTAGTAATAAATACGGTGTAACGTGGTGATTAAAACGGCAATTATATATACACTTGTAGATACCTACTTAGGTATGTTTAGGTTTCACGTAGGCACATACCTACTTTTTGTCTGAATCGCTAAGTATTTGGTTTCTATGGATTGAATATGTAGTGACTCAAGCTTTGCTAAATATAAATAAGTATAAAACGTAAAACATTCATTGTTTGAAAGAAACCGTTTTTGTTGAATATCATTATGTAATTGTCATTAAACTATTGTTACTAAAGTTTAAAAAACTTTAATTTTGTGGCGTCGTAGTTAATTATTTAAAAAATGGCATCTAAGGTATAAGCATTACAATTTATCTTTGATTGTAAATATATTCAGCATTATAATATAAATGAAGGTAGCAAGCAGGAGCCGTAACATACCTATTTCATAATGCCTACATGTGAGTTTAATAAAATTTGAGAATTTCTTAATATTCATTTGCCTTTCTATACAAACAGAACACGTACAATTGAATTTCTTTCACTTATTAGACATTAGTGTTAACTCCACGATGACATGCTTTTTATTGTATCATTTTCATTTTTGTAGCATAAAGCCTTATTTATTTGTCGTAAATATGCATTACGAAATTTTTTTTTCAGTGGCGAGGTGTCCAAAAAAGTTGATTTCCACGGTCATGATATATCATTATCGATCAATAATATACCTACTTAATCACTTTAATGACACATTCAGCATCGGCCTTTCATTGTTTTATGCAAAAATATCTACATGAGAAAGCTGGCAACAGCTTACGCGGTCTGGGCGTGATAGATATCTTATCTAAATTTCTAATGTTGTTTTAGCACATTCACTGCCATCGTTTTTGTAGCGTTACGTTCGTAGCCGATCCCAGAGTTTTCCCGCTTTGTAGAGCAAAGCGACTACGAACAGAGAACCCGCCGAGCGGGTTCCCGGCACTCAATGTGTACTCAAACGTAAGGGCAGCTTCACTAAGGCAAAACAGTAAGTAAACAGGTGTAACCAACGGAACAGTAATTAGCGTTCTATTACGTTCTTAGTGACATTTGCGTAGTTGTGGGTTAAATTTTCAAAAATGCCCTAATTCGCATACAAAACAAATGCACAAATGTAGAATTGCTCATAATCTTTACAGTAACATTTGTTGACAAACACTTATTTAGTGCCTATCAAGAAGCATTTATCTATAATTATCTCATTTGTTTCCATTTTCACCCCACAACACATATAAATTTGATACAAATTACTCACTCCTAGTCATGATATGTTTTTGTTACACGATTGCTCCTAGATCTCACTTAAAATAGCTAAGCTGATATAAACATTCAATTAAAAAATGTATCATAATAATCGGCAACAAAGTTAAACAAAACTTACAATTCATTATCCTACATATGGTTTATTATGATTAACAGCGAACACCCATATTATGACATCAAAAGACAAACATATAATGAATCAATATTACAACCATAAAAAATAAGAGGCTCAGTAATGAAGGAGCGAGTGGTTATGCATTGCCATTATTTTATACCAGATTTATATTGCGTTTATACAGTTTTTCTTAATGAAATTGATACATTTTATTTTTTGCTTAAAATATGATTTGTGTTCGGCATTTATATCTAGATATAACATGGCTTTTGCCACAATACTATTCTATAAGGTAAGTAAGGACATGTATAGGGACTTCTAGCTTTTGGGATAGGGCTGGTTAGGTCATTTTAAAATCGCTAACTTCCTAATTCAGTCTCATAATTGCGTAAGAAAGTGAAAATTTTAAATTTACAAAAGATATCATGAAGCTCCCCATCAAAAGTGACGAGCAAACAGAGTGATTCAGTAAACCAAATAGTCACAAGTACCATTTCTTGGTGCTTGATAGCTTTATGATGATGCTATTAATAAGCTCAATTTAAATAGAAATACATTAGGTACGTAGTCATTTCACAACACTGTTTTTCAATACTAATTTAATTGCATTTTTGAGTAATTGTCCATAATATTATTTAGTATCTCAAAGTATTTGCCTCTTTAGATATAATAGAGTAAAATAGATATATCTATAATAAAAAATAAATTAATATACCAATGAAAACACATTGCTTCCGACAATACATTCAATTCCTACCACAGTTATTTCTATGTATTCACTACAGCGATGAAGTGTTACAAGTTAGATAAGATACACCAAGAACATAAAGACGATTATTATACGGGCGGCGTGCCTTCGGGACGAGGAGTTCTCGGGGCTCACGATCATCACAGGCAGCTGCGTGGGCGCAGGCTCGATGCGAAACACGTTCACTGAAAAACGACGCTCAATACAATAACTGCCTAGTGCCTACTATAGTTCGTTTTTTAGAATTAACGACTTGGCGTGTCTTTTAATTGATTAACGATTTTTGAAAATCAGTAACTCTGATTCATGATTGTTACATATTTGCCGTGACTTATTTTTCAAGAATTTTTTTAATAAAATAACGAACTACAACTATTTAATAGGGTGGTCCTTCTTTCGTCGATTTTCTGTGGGGCACCCAAACCCGCTTAATGTAAAATGTACCAATAAAAAAACAAAACATATGTTTTAATAAAACCTTATTAAACTATAAATATAAGTAGCAAACGCAATAACGATTTAAGAAAGTTATTACATAAGATCGTGATCCATTATTCCACATTATTATAGGTCTCTGTTTTATTGCAACCCAGAGGTGGTCTTAATATGTATTAAAGGAATATCGTCTTTGAAATAATAACAATAAGCAAAGAATTGCAATAGCAATAAACGTCTAAATCGTAAAGTCCCTGATCTTATTGTATTGATATCCTTTAATGCGGTGTCGGATCATACCAATACTACTTTTATACCGGTAGGCTTTTCTAAATCCTTAATGGTTTAGTTTTAGTTTTGATTAAAACTAGAAATGTATTTATAAATACTTACATATTTATAGAAATAAACAGATTATATCAAGTTCGTAAATTGGCAACCGGGTGAGCCTTTTTAGATAATTTAGTTTTTTTTTCGTCAATTCCACTATATGATAGGTAGGTACCTAATTGACTAACATACTGTACTTATATGACTTTATTTTAAATAAAATAAAGTGAGAAAATGTTATTGGTTTAGAGCTCATACTTTAGTTTTCTTCTTCGTGTGTGTCTAAAGCCGACCACTGGCTAACAGGCCGCCGGACGATATTGGCCTGTCAGTTAGAACAAAAACTTGACAGTGCCGAACAACTGACCGGTCGATATCGTCCGGCGGACTGTTAGTCAGTGGTCAGCTTAAAAAAAATGGATCGAGTTCAGTGATATCTCTGTGACGCAGTTATCCTGCTTGCAAACTCACAAAGGGTCCCTTTGCTATCTTGCAAGTAGATTCTAGGAAAAAGAGAAACTTACTGGAAATTGTGTGATTTTGAATATCAGCGAACCCGTCGACCACGCTCGCGTAGCTAGGGATGGTACTCAGGCAGGTGATGTCGACAGTCTGATTGGGTGTGCGTTCGAGCTCGGACAACGGGAAATGCAGCGAGGACGACGTGAGGCTCAGCTGCATGCCGTGGTGCCGCCGGTGCACCGGCGTCGTGCCGTGCGGGACCGTCAACTTCTCGTCTACCTGTCGTTACCATTAAACAATTTATAAAACGAATCGCTCTAATAATCGAAGATCTCTATATCAATCGGCATGGGCGTACGCAATATTTTTTCAGGGGTGGGGCAGAAGTAGGGGAGGTTGGGTACGTTGTAAGGTACGGTTGAAACAGAAATTCTTAGCTTATGGTCAGAGACCAGGGTAGGGCAGCTGCCTCACCTTGCCCCACCGTGGGTACGCCTATGGATTTCAATGATTCCTTAGCGATTATATGTAGCGAGTATAATGTTTGAAACTAGGTACTAACCAAGTTATAGTTACCTACAAATACCAAGATATTAATATTAGGTAGGTACTAATTCTACGCAGAAGAAGCTGCGGAGAGATGCTAGTTCTTGTAAGGAAGTACGAGTAGACTAAAAAACAAAAAATACCACTCATGTAACAATAAAATTAGGCATGAATAATAATTTTTTGGTAAAAATTTCATTTTTGGTACAAGATAAAAGCTTGTACTAAAAATGAAATTTTTCTTTCTACAGGCAACTAATAGGTACTCATCGATACAATCCTAAAAACCCCAAACACAATTAGGTTTCGTTGTTTTATCACAGAGTTCCTATGGCCACCTCCTGTCTCCATCATCAGGTCAGTTCGATGGTACCATAATATTGCATTGTCATCCGATTTATACATGCATGCAAAATTTCAGCTCAATCGGAATCCGGGAAGTGGATCAAATTTAACTTGCAAGATTTGATTACACACACACAGACAGACAGACAACGGTCAGGTGAAACTAAATAAAAGCTTGTAAAAAGGAATAGAGCTTGGCCATGTTATTGTTTAATACCAACCTAAACCACAAATGATTAGCTGTCCTCATATAACTACTACTTATATTTTGAAAATAGTAATGCTATATAGTTCTTCAATAAATGTTTTATATGAATCATTATATTTTTTCTAATCAATCAATACTACTAATACTAACTTATAATAGCAAGACCTAAGTCCTGCTATTATACCTATTGATTGATATACCTCAGTAGATATATTCAAATAATACCTCTTCAGTGAACGATGAGGTTGAAGGTTGAATCGTCTATTATTCAGTCCATTATTCATTGTCAGAAATCAAAGAATACTAACTTATTTCAAACAAGAAAATTTGGGATCGTTACTTTAAACAAAATATGATAAATAATTTTATAATCTCAGAATTTTAATATAAATCATACTATCATGAGTATGATTTATATTAAAATTTAACACAAAGTATATTACTACTTACATAGTTCAAGGATTTTGTTCATATTAAGCAGTCGATTATGCTTTCAAATAGGTTCTCAAGTAGGTACGTAACACAAAATTTAATTGTGGTTACATTAAAAAAGGCAGATAAATGAAGGCTGCAATGCAAGGGGTATCTTTTGACTAGTTACGTCGGCCGCAGATAGCGATGTTACGATAAAATCGCGGCTCGGGTTCGAGCCGGATACGGCCCGGCTAACTAGAGCGGCTGGGTGCACAAATTGCATATGCCCGTAATAACATTTTACTCGTTTCTCGTTTACCTGGAACTGGGGGCTTTTCAACTTTCCCTGAAAAAGGTTTCAATTTGAAAAAGAGCGCGTAATAATCTTTAACAACGCGCAGAGTGTACTCCGATTTTTGGTGGTAAAACGTAGTTCGTATTTTACTGATGTCAATAAATATGGAAACGATATATTAAAACATAATTTAACTAAATATTTTTCTGTCGGCGACTTTCTTACAATAATGTTATTCGTAGTTCATATTAATTTGGCCCTAATGCATTATTTGATTAGCGTCAACATGAAATGTCTGATGAAACTATACAAAACGTTAAAATAAATGAATAATTTCAGAACGGGGAATTTTAAATATTAACCAAATATTTTTAACGTGGAATATTCGATACGTACCTACTATAAATACCATAATATCTGAAATGTACATCACATATTTTACAATCCGCCGCATTTCGTTACTCGACATCTGCTACAGTAAAAGTTCTCTTCAAGTGAGGTCGTTAGTCACCGGACTCAGCGGTTACTTTTTCCTTCCGAGAGACGAAGGTGTTCAGTGACACAGAACGTTCAACTTCAGTCTTATTTAAACTTGTGAAGTTCTAAATAGGTACCTAAACTTTACCTTGACATTATTTATAAACCAGGTGAGGTGCGGAGCGGGGTGCGCGGGGGCGCTGTGGCAGGTTGCATCCAGAAAGTCATTAGGTGAAAAACGTTTGTTTTTAATCTTTATTTTCGGTCGATACCTCTGACGCACTGTAAATAATGGGAATAATTAGTTGTTTGTGATACAAGTTGGTAATTTCTAAAATATAATTTTCCCCTAAAAAGGTTTTTATGAGACCTTTCGGATTTTAAAAAACAAGATGCGGTAGTCCCGTAACAAATGTGAAAGAACATTGAATTGAAGCTCAAATTGTGTCGCTTAACTTCAAACTCGGGTGAATACATTCGACCTTCTCAGCAAATATCTATCCTATTACTCTTTCTTAATACCAAAATCTCAGGTATCGTCTTGGGTCATTGCATTGAAAGCCACCGACGATTTAATACAGTCATTATATGTTTTGAGACAAACAAATTAATATAGTTTTCAAACCTGTGTGACGTGATACGTCTAGGTGTACTGTTTAAAATGCACCACTCTCCCCCCCCCCCTCCACCTGACGCTCGACCCCCCCCCCCCACCTTGAAATGTGTCCCCGTTGGTAGTTTTTTGGCATTCTTACGAAAACTATAATAGATATCAAAAAAGTGTCAAGGACAGAATTAATCCTTATTAAATTTAGAACAAAAATGGTCTTATGTGTTTTATTATAAGTTGGACGGTATTCAAGCTATAAGTACTTGTATAACCTTAAAATAACAAAATAACCATACTAGTATGACGAAATGCAGAATATCTTCAAAACGGCTAGACCGATTTTAATAAAATATACCTAAAAAATCACCGCAGTAAAGCCAGCTATCAAACAAAAGAAACTACATCAAAATCGGTTCATCCGTTTCGGCGTTACGAAGTCACAGGTAAACACAGAAATACAATTTTTTTTCAACTGCACCCAATAATTTTGTAAACCGATTAATTTCGATCAATTATTTTAATGAGATCATGTCCCTTGAAGTTTTAGCTTTACGAAAAGTTAAAAAACATGGAAAACGGCCCAGTATTTTTCAAATTATCGGCATTTTCCCGATTTGTGAGTGGTTTCGTGTTATCACGCGCACGAGTTGCCCATGACCCCTATAAAACGGGGGGTAGGGGAGGGGTTGTTATCAGTCACTTATCAGAAGTTGACCGGTACACATATCCGCATATTTTCCCGTAAAGAAGACCTGTGAAAAATGGAAACCACTGAAGCTGAAGTCCGCCAAGTCGTCCAGCTCAGCTCCTGCAAGAGGGGCGTAGCCAACGTTCAGTAGCCGCCACGCTGAATTTAAGTCAATCTACAGTTTGCAGAGTTTACCAGAGGTTCCAACGGACTGGATCCTTTACTTCAAGACCAAGAAGCGGCCGCAAAAAGTGTACATCAGAGAGGGACGACCGCTTCATTGTCACAACATCTCTCCGAGATCGACACCTGACAAGCGTTGCCATCCAGCAGCGTCTGCGTGAGATACGAGGAGTGGCTGCCAGTGAGTGGACAATAAGAAGAAGACTTAAGCAAGCGAACTTGACACCCAGGAGGCCTGCAACGGGGCCCAGATTGCTGGCGCGACACCGTACAGCCCGAAGAGAGTTTGCAGAAAATCATATGGACTGGACCATTGAGCAATGGACCCCAGTTCTCTTCTCGGACGTGTGCAGAATATGCTTGAATGGATGTGACCGAAGAGGAAGAGTCTACAGAAGGCCAGAAGAACGGTTCGCCCAATGTTGCTACTCCGAAAGGGTCGCCTATGGCGGTGGATCCGTGATGTTCTGGGACGACGTTTCCTACGACGCGCGAACAGAGCTGGTTTTCGTGCCTGGCGGGGGCCGTGGCGCGACTTTCGGAGAAGCAACATTGGGCGAACCGTTCTTCTGGCCTTCTGTAGACTCTTCCTCTTCGGTCACATCCATTCAAGCATATTCTGCACACATCCCAGAAGAGAACTGGGGTCCATTGCTCAATGGTCCAGTCCATATGATTTTCTGCAAACTCTCTTCGGGCTGTACGGTGTCGCGCCAGCAATCTGGGCCCCGTTGCAGGCCTCCTGGGTGTCAAGTTCGCTTTCTTAAGTCTTCTTCTTATTGTCCACTCACTGGCAGCCACTCCTCGTATCTCACGCAGACGCTGCTGGATGGCAACGCTTGTCAGGTGTCGATCTCGGAGAGATGTTGTGACAATGAAGCGGTCGTCCCTCTCTGATGTACACTTTTTGCGGCCGCTTCTTGGTCTTGAAGTAAAGGATCCAGTCCGTTGGAACCTCTGGTAAACTCTGCAAACTGTAGATTGACTTAAATTCAGCGTGGCGGCTACTGAACGTTGGCTACGCCCCTCTTGCAGGAGCTGAGCTGGACGACTTGGCGGACTTCAGCTTCAGTGGTTTCCATTTTTCACAGGTCTTCTTTACGGGAAAATATGCGGATATGTGTACCGGTCAACTTCTGATAAGTGACTGATAACAACCCCTCCCCTACCCCCCGTTTTATAGGGGTCAAGGGCAACTCGTGCGCGTGATAACACGAAACCACTCACAAATCGGGAAAATGCCGATAATTTGAAAAATACTGGGCCGTTTTCCATGTTTTTTAACTTTTCGTAAAGCTAAAACTTCAAGGGACATGATCTCATTAAAATAATTGATCAAAATTATTCGGTTTACAAAATTATTGGGTGCAGTTGAAAAAAAATTGTATTTCTGTGTTTACCTGTGACTTCGTAACGCCGAAACGGATGAACCGATTTTGATGTAGTTTCTTTTGTTTGATAGCTGGCTTCACTGCGGTCATTTTTTAGGTACATTTTATTAAAATCGGTCTAGCCGTTTTGAAGATATTCTGCATTTCGTCATACTAGTATGGTTATTTTGTTATTTTAAGGTTATACAAGTACTTATAGCTTGAATACCGTTCAACTTATAATAAAACACATAAGACCATTTTTGTTCTAAATTTAATGAGGATTAATTCTGTCCTTGACACTTTTTTGATATCTATTATAGTTTTCGTGAGAATGCCAAAAAACTACCAACGGGGACACATTTCAAGGTGGGGGGGGGGTCGAGCGTCAGGTGGAGGGGGGGGGGGGGGAGAGTGGTGAATTTTAAACAGTACACCTAGATGTATCACGTCACACAGGTTTGAAAACTATATTAATTTGTTTCATTTTCCCATACATTGATTACATAGAATGACTCAATTAATTGGAACGAATCTAGAATGAGTGACGAAAGCAGAATAGTACTAATTTAAGAACTTGACGAAAAACGAGTGGGACGACCCAAGACGATACCAAATCTCATAATCTGACAGGTGGATTTACTCGAGTTTGAAGTTAAGCGACTCAATTTTAGTTTCGCAAAAAGTTTTCGGAACCTTCGATAAGGTCGGTGTTACGCCGAACCTACATTAAATGTAACACAAGTTCAGTAATAGTTTTATTTCTCTAAAAGTTACAAATATTGTATAAGGATATCTTACCAATAATATTAAGCTCATATACTCTAGAGACTTTTGAGTATAAAGGCGAATCTAAGGCAATCTCACAAGCGTATGATCCTGACGCCGGGAAATCTAATTTTTCTAACGTCACAGTGGTAGAGGATACGGTTGCTATCTGAAATAAAATACGAATGGTTAAAGCAAATATAGAAATCGAGAAATAGGTAGGTGTGCATGAAATCCAATTTACATTTTTTTTTTTGATAAGTAGGTAATTGTTGATAGCCTGATTAATTGGTAATAATTATTATAAAAGAAAATTAACCTGAAAACTAAGAAACGAAATGTTATCCTTCTGCCTTATGCCTTCCATTTCTTAAGACTGCGTGGAGAATATTGTGTTTTCTTAAAAACCAATAAATTTCTGTATAAATCAGTAAATTAATCTTGTTGCCTTACTGACAGATAGTTTTATTCTGCTTAAGTTTTGCTTTATCAACTAAACGGCAAATAGGTAGTGGCAGTGGCCACAATTTTAGTTAGGTAATAAAGATACTTTCTTTCATTTTTCCTTCTGCTTACATAATCCTATTTGGAATGGAGTATACCTACCTATAAAGAACAATACGATTATGTAATGGCTCCTCTACACGATGGGCCAACGCCGGCCACTCCAAGGGACGCATTTATGCGTTAGAGGGAGCAAGTGATATTGCTATCTCATTCTACCGCATGGCTGCGTCCCTTGGAGTGGCCGGCGTCGTTGGCCCATCGTGTAGAAGAGCCATGCTTAGGCCGCACAATCTATGGTACCATCGCGCACACTTAATTGTTAACTGTACATTAGGTGGACCTTATGCCTTTTGTAATAAGGTCCATAGATGTACTGTTAGGAGTGTTGCTGTTTGTACAGGTTACTTACATCAATAACAGCTCCAGTTAGTGGAACGATCTCATACGGGGGATCTCGATTTCTGATGTATCTCATGAAGTGCTTCGCATCTTTGTAGAACACAACCTGAAATTATAATTTTATTAGTGACGTGTATTTGTTTGTGTTGTGCTGTGTATAAATAAGTATTTTGTATAAATAAGAATACAGTTAAATATTAATTTCATTATATAAAAAGTTCGAATGCCACTCCGAAAGGCCGATTTAGATTTTGATTTCTCGTTGTGAAACGGATACCATATTCTGGGCCTATTTATTTATCGTACGGCAATTATTTTACACCGTACCTTAATTAACTAGTTTAAAGGTAATCTAAATTTACATTTTGTCCAAGTAGGTAATGGCTGCACTTGTACCGGTATTAAAATCTTCCATTGGGCCATCATATTTTATCAGTGGGTACTCCAAGACGATATGCCGAACAGTTTGCTTTGGGCATCTGCATTTGCAGCATTCCTGATCACTCTATTTTTTCAAAAGGTATGCACAGTGGGTGATTCCTGTTCTCAGGTAGTTGAGTAGGTACGCACTAAGCACGGCGTGATTCATTGACCTCAGACGCGTGGTTCCGCGGGTCCAACTCAAAAAGATCAGATGGGACGTCTGCGCCCATTTCCCATAAAGACCTACTAAGTTTTGAAATATGAACGATAGAAATTGGAAATCTAGTGGTATTGACTACTCGTTTCTAATAAAAGAATATAAATGCCTAGTAGTGGAGATACTCGTAGTAAGAGAGCCACACGAAATCGAACGCTCGAAACTCAAAAATTGCCCCCACGTAGTTAAACTTAGCATGCCGCTCCCTGTGACGCCCGTCTCTATTGAAGTGAAGCAGTGATTGGGCCAATTGTAGTGCAAATACATGTGCATTGATCTCGCGTATATACTAAAACGCATGTTACACTGATTACCTATGCATTGATTTGATCGCAAATTAGTAAATGGTCACTTGACACTTGATTAATATCGATAATTTTATTCATGAATATAATATTCTTCAGTAACATGTGTATATTTTACATGTCAATATCTAACGGCTCGATTCTGAAAATGTATTAGATCTCTACTAGACCTCATCAAGCTACGATATGGATAATTTAAAGATATTTGTAAGATAGATATGTCAAATTTGACGTTTCCGCGATTCTGGAGGTCCTCTTGAACGATTTCGACAAGATAGATATGTCAAATTTGACGTATCCGCGATTCTGGAGGTCCTCTTGAACGATTTCGACAAGTTATGACTTACGAGCCCCGATGCACATGTTTTCGTCTAGTGAGATCATTTTTTGAGGTTCTCGTGTTTGTTGAAAAATAATGTTTTAGTTTAAAAATTACTAATATATAATGCTTATAATAATGTAATTTAATTTTATATGGTAATACTCTGCAATAACTAAATCCAAATACAAGAAATACCGTTTGTACTGAAAGAAAAAAAAAATAACGATTTTTTATTTTTTATTGACGGGTAGGATTACAACATATGTGTAAAGGGCTATTACTAGGGAAAGCAACAGGGCTCTGCCAATGTACTGACAATTTTGTTTCGAGCCCATGCATGCAGCAGTGCTGTAGGAGAGGACAATATGATTTGGACAACGTCTTTGAAAAGTACGTTTTTTCAGCAATAAAAGTGTCATGCAATTTTATTATACGATCAAAATAAACTACATTAAACATTACTATTATGGTTCCCATTACTGGGTCATTTTATGTTCATGTGTAAAATTTATTAAAATAAACAAAATTGTTGCGTGGAACTAGACGAAATAATTTGCATCGGGGCTCGTAGATATCCAAGTCACATCTAGTCGATATCTAATGTAAATCTAGTTGATCTCTATATCGTTTCTAGATCTTGTGATTATCTCGTTTCCCGAATACGCGTGTAAGTCTATTACCATGCCCATAATAACAGGTATTATAAAAAAAATATTGTATTTTAAACTACGTTTCTCTAAATATCGCAGTATTTAAGTAAGGTATGACCTAATAACTTACAGGAGTCTTTTAAAATTGAAAAGAATTATATTAGAAAGCCCAATCGTTTGATATTAAATACACGAAAGTTAAGAGCCACAACTTCATGAAATATAAATATGTTTACGTTCGTCTCAAAGTTTCTGATAATAAATACTAAATTGTGATTTATTGAGAACTATAGGGAATTGAATAATAGAGGGTTTCGTTCTTTTATTCAGTACTTTTACAGCTATCCATTAAACCAGTATTTGTGGCGATTTGTTGCCAATTTTCCAAATTGTATAACTTACAGCTAAAAATACTTATGTATTTATTTAAAAAAATATTCCAATGTTAATATGGAATTAATTCCTCGCGTTTTAGAAGGGGTTGTAGCTCACAATGTATTATTATTATAGTATTCTTAATTTTACCTAACAATGATGTTGAGGTGATGCTAACATTTATTATAGACCATCAATTTTAACGTTCTTCTACTGACGCCAGTTACGTTATTGTGGCCAGTCAAATGGGTTTGGGGTTAATAAACACGAGTTCGTAATATAAATGAACATTTGTCATCTGGCCTATTATAGCAATTTAGCAATGAATACTAGTACCAGGCATAGGTATACGTATAATATTATTATATATGCAGCTATGTTACGTAAATGGCAAGTTTCATGTAATTTAAGTATGTTGTTTTGAAATGAGAGCGTATATAGGTTATAGGTTATTTCACGTGCTTGGTTTCCGCAACTCGACGTCATATTATTAAGCCTATTTTGCGTGATGGGCTGGCGGCACTGTTCTTGCCAACCCAACTCTACCAAGAAGGCTAGCAGACCCTTGACATTGCCGACGACTTCTGGGAGAGACCCCGGTGAGCCGAGGTGTCGTGCCCGGTATTTTGCAACCCCCAAATGAGAGCGTAATTTCGATTGTGCGAGTATTATGTGTCATTTTGGCGGCAATTCGTGTGACTCTTAAATAATTGCCTTTGTTACTCCCCTAATTAAGACAAATGTAACGAAACGTTGTTTCTCACGACTTGAAAAATATCGAACTTTATGGACTGGTCGTAACAATTAATTATGGCGAATTCATGATCCTGCTGAAACAGAATGTAAATACTTAACATTAATTTAGACACGAGGCATTTAAATAATTACCTAACTGTTTGGTGTTTACTTTTGACAAACACTGAATCCCAAGTCTAGAGGGCGTCAGAAAGAAATAAGAGACATAATATTTTATTTTATGTAGGTTACCATAATGTTACTTTGAAACAGCTCAAATTAATTTGATTTATAAAAATAACAGTTTGGTTTTCTGATAACTTCTTTTCTGGTAGGTAACTAAACACTACCTACTTATTTTCGTTCACTACATTACAGTACCTACTCAATGTGTCTACTGTTTTTTTTTCCAGGAACATAATATTATTTTGACCTCGATTTAGTATTAATTGTACCCTCAGTAAGTGATATTATATGTTATGTTAAGAGAAAGCGAAAGCTTCTTCAGTTACGATAATCCGGGATAATGTGATAGCAATTATAGGTATATCTCCAATGATCAACACTCTTAACCTTTAGGTAGTTACAATAAAGATATAATCAGAGTGTGGTTTGAGGAACAATTAATCTGGCACTGTATGAATATGTATACTAAGAACTTTTTCTAGCAAAAACGAGGGATCAACAAAATGAAACATCTATAATTTTGCTATCGATAAACAGAGCAAGTAAAAAAATAAAAGTATAAAATAAAATTATAATAAGATGTAAATCGACATATACATTTCCACTACATATTAGTAGGTATATTTTATTTATTTCAGTCTCTAGGATATAAAACAGACTTTACTTATTCTGTCAATAAAAAAAACTCAGACTGTAAACAGGTACCGACCGTTGTAGCAGATACATAAATTGCCATAATTACATTTTAGGCTTTTATATACAAACAAAAACGGGTATCGTATCCATCATAAAAACGGGTCACGGTTTATGGAAATTTCTATACAAAGCTCTTGAGTGTAATTGCGGGGTCTCTACATATTTAGGTATTCTATAACAGTTATCGCCGGCATCGTATTTTGAGAATCAATGTTTAATGCATATCACCAATGAAATTCGAATAGGTACCGCATATTCGGACCCTATCAAAATATATTCGTATACAGCCTGATAACTAATTCAAAAACCGCTGGAGTTTGAGGAAAGCCTCGGACAAACCCCGGGTTATCCTACATTCTTTGTGAGCACATTTCGCTGAGATTTCTTTGTTAGACTACCCTTGGCTGAGTGCCGACATTGCCTGTCCTGTTCTTTTGCTCTCCTTTATTTTATTCGTTTGTGGAAAAGTATGCGGTTAATTTAATATGGCTACATGTCCAGTTCAAGTTTAACTGTTAAACCTAACTGTAATTGCGACTGTATGTTAAAATTTGCCGACCCCGGCTCGAGCTAGCGTGGGTCATCCTTTATGTGACAGCAGTTGTTATCAAGTTTTACTTCATTAGTACCTAAAGTTGGTTCAAAATACCTAACGCCTACTCCTTTTCCTTTGACAGGCCAAGTAAACTGAAGTTTAAATTGTTTACATTAATTACATATTAATGGTGCGGTAAAGGGCGGCAACAGTTTGCGTATCTGATTAGATAAACAGGTTTAACAAAATGCTTCTAACGTAAGGTTGTATTGTATTGAAGGACGAAGCCCAGCAACAGCGATGGGTTCACGTACTCGTCATATACACACAAAATTTAGTAATTATATTCAAATCAATAGTAAAATAATTGCAACTTTGGACAAAAAGCATATTTTCAAGAGTAACAAGATTCTTCTTGTGACTGGAGGGGGCTAAAATTGTACAAGTTTCTCGTAGGCAGTTCATCAGTGTTACTAATGGCTGTAGTTTTTTTAAACCGTAGTTATAACCATTTCAGGGCTGAATATTTTAGTTACATTATCTTGACTTCCACCGATAATAATTCCAACTATTTGAATTATGAGAATGACACAAGAGAATCCTCTTATCAATGGAATATCGTGACTGAAAAATCAGCTCATGGTCAATCTCAGTCAGGGGTCTCTCAAATGATCATTGTATGATTTGAATGTTTTCCTTTTGCTCATTTTCAATGATTGAAAATGTAATAAATAAGTGGTAATCTTATCTTTAAAATGTTTTGACGTGTAATGTATCCGTGCATATACAAAATAAATAAATATGAACCCCCTCCCCCCTATTCCCCCCTCTCCCTTCCCCCTATTCTTATCCCTCTTCCCTATTGCTTGCAAAATGACAAATTGTAGTTTACCTTATAAATAGAGTCTGCGTCGACGTTGTGATCGCAGTGGAGTGTGGCGTTGTGCTGGTGCACGACGAACCGCGGCATCCGCAGGTCCACCCACACGTCTGACATGCCGGCAACTGTGGACAACGAACAACATTTTCATGTTAGGAGTGTGAGATGATGTCCATATTATCTGGAATTAGGAGTTACTTCAGTTCTTTGGCATCCCATAAGCCTGATTCATTATCATCATCATTGGCCACAGCATCTTTACAGATGATTGTCATGATAGTTGCAGCGACTAAAGAGGTATGTCGAGGAGATAAGAGGTAGCCTACAACGACTGAGCCTGATTAGAATTATAGAAATTTTATCGGTATAATGTATTTCCTAGCTATTGCGATAATATAAAATAATCGACCTTATAGGTAGTTCAAGATTTTGTTTCAAATCGTCGGGTGACAAGCAAAACTCACTAAGTACTATCAAAAAATTAAAGTAACAATGCACTTTATTACACTTGTAACACGGTTTATTGTCCAATAATTTCAATGATGTTAGTTTAGTGACTTTTGCTTGTCACCCGACGCAATAGTCCCATGATTGTTCCCCCTTCACTTGTCTTGGCTGTAAAATATCGGTATTATATAAACGACTATATACTCGTACAATTTATAATGGTTGCAGCTTAAAATTCTCTATTCTCTCGAGAAAATAAATTAACGTGGAAGATGTGTGAGGTATTGTGTAGGTAAGTTTATTTTTATTTCGATCTGCACAAAAAGTGGCAATAAAAACTAATGTTTAATTACACCATTAAATTTAACGGAACACTAAAATGCTTCAGCAAATACCGATGAAAATAAAATTTATTAGATAACGATTTCGATCACAGTAAAAATCCTAAATATAAATAAACACTATTGGTGTTTCTTTAAACTTAGGAAGAATCTAGGCAGCTGAAAATAAAATTCCATTACGAAAAGACTGGCCTATAACATAAATTGTAATCTACGAAACTAAACCTAAACGTAAAGGTAATAGGCGCTAAAAAATACCGTCCTTTTTCATTGAAACACTTATTTCCGAGCCGTTTAATATGTGACGCGCGTACGGCGAGCGCTGCACGTTACGCGTTTTATGATGATCACATACTCGCCTACAGACAGAGAGAAAGCTGAGAAAACACTTCAAGGAGGCAACTGACCGTTTACTCAGGTAATATAGCTGACCTTGTTAGGTCCAGACTGGTAATTCTCAAAACAGTACCAGCCTAAGGAAACCCAAGAACGATGACAACCATAGTATATTCTTACCAACCGGAGTTTTAATACCCGTTACCCAGATAAAAAGGAAATTATTTAAGAACAGTTGATATCCGATGTCCATCAGATTATTTAATGCTCTTCCGAATAGTCCCAAAAACTTTTCTTTAAGGGAACTGAAAAGAAAACTTTCGCAATGGTTGCTAGAAGAATGCTTCTACTCTGTTAACGAATTCCTGAAAAGAAATGAAATTACCCGTAGCTATTAAGTATCTAAATAAATGTATGTAAATAAATGTATTGATTATGGTTTCGTAAAAATAGTTAATACTAGAGTGTGTGAGTGTTTATATGTGCATGTCTTAACTGACAAAGCATGTGAAACTCAATACCTCTGTTAGGCGTTGGTTCCGTTAGTTGTAAGGCTATCATCTAATGAACTGATCTCAGTTTGAGCTCTCCTAGGGTTTCTCGAGTAATAGAACCAAATGTCCTAACTTATCCGCCGCGCTGACTCTTTTTTAATACGATACCTCCTTAGATACTCAGGCAAATGCCTGATTGTCGCCAAGATTTTACAGAAAACCTGTGCCGGGGTAATATGTACTAGGTATACACCTAACTAATTTATGTGTTAAGATAACTAGGTATAACGAGTGAAAAAAAACTTATAAAGTTAAATCTCACTATTACTGGAATCAGTTATGTAACGCTGCCATACATGACCCAAAAATTTTTTATTAAGCTATGAGCTTCATCACATCTGATATTTGAGTAATTGTAAGCATTTCTAGCCTGGGGTGGGGGGGAGGGTGGGGTACAAAGACGGCCGCCACCCGTCATCTTTAAAAAAAATCTATTCTGATCCTGGTGGGTACTTGGGCAAGTTTGGTATCATTTTCGTATAAACCAAAGACGTAGAATTCATTGCTGATATTTGTTTTTTTCAGTTTCATAGTAATTTTACAAGAAAAACGTAAAAAGGTGAAAAATTTGGTTGGAGATTTTTGCTACGCGGAGCCGAAACTACAAAAGATAGAAAGTTGAAATTTGCACACTAGATTACATTTATAAAGTGTACAAGAGATAAGAAGCGATTTTGGGAAATTCAACCCCTAAGGGGGTTAAAAAGGGGATGAAAGTTTGTATGGGGTTCAAGTTTTATTTTAAGCTAGGAATTTGAAACTTCGTAAAACGATATATTATAAACATACAAGAAAACTAATTTCAGCGTTTTTGAAAATTCATCCCCTAAGGTGGTGAAAAAGGGGTTGAAAGTTTGTATGGATATCAAAAAATTTTTCGAACGCGGGACTTGAATCTTTGTATTTGGGGATATTATTAAAAGACAGGAAAAGTAATTTCAGCGTTTTGTAAAATTCATCCCCTAACAGGGTTAAAAAGAGGTTGAAAGTTTGAATCCATTACAAATCCGAGTAGACACACATTTCTTATTGCCTCCCAGGCTTGAAATGCTTAGAATTACTCAAGGAACATATATGATTAAGCTCATAGCTTAATAAAAATTTTTTGGGTCAACTTTATAACTGCCTCCGCTATATACAATGTTATTATTCACTCGTAATTAAGGAATCCGACGAATTGAGAACTTACTATTTTAAAGTCGTTTAAAATTGAGTCGCTTAGCTTCTCTCTTAACTCGGTTAAATCCATCTGTCAGATTATGTGATTATGGTATTAAGTTAATAGGGTATTTGCTGAGAGGGTCGAATGGATTTACCCGAGTTTGAAGTTAAGCGACACAATTGTTGTTAATTGCACATACATATCTGTGTCATTTTATTTCAGTCAATGACAAGAATTTGTGATTTTTTAAATTAGGTATAAAGTAATTGGGTAAATCAACTTTTTATATAAATCTTCGATAAGTGTCGAGGACTAATAAGGTTTTATATATATTTATATTTTTTATATCTTTTGCCTATTTTCCATTTTACATTTTATTTTGCAGTTGTCAGTAAATAATGTTCTTTGTGAATGCCGGCTTTTTCTTTCGCTCCCATATTAGCTATCGAATTGGTTAAATGTCCTCGATTCCGGGACAATAAGGTATAATCAGCTTTAGGACTCAATGTGATTCGTGCAATAGGTAAAAATAATCGTTAGGTAATTTAAAATTAGGTAAATGAGCAAAGGTATTTCAACATAAGATAAATCAACTTCAGGTGATGCGTTGCTAAATACTAAATCTAAAATTGCCGAATCCCAAACTAAGTACATTGTATTTAAAGCAATGAAGATCCGCATGATAGCAGCATGATAGTTACAATATATTCCAGTGATAGTACTCTCTCCGTCCTCCTCTCTCGCAGGTTGCGTCGGGTTGATGATGCCATAACTCACGGGGCTAAACCATCCTGTACGCGGTAGCTACGGCTCGTAAACGTGTAAAATTAATCCTCTGTAAATTTTATTCTAACTCTTATTTTAATCTTATGCGAAACACAAATTGTTTGTAAAATCTTTTGAAATCATATTTTTATCTAGGCATTGATATTTTATTCTTGTGTACAAGCAAGCACACGAAACACGAACGTATCCAACAACGGAGCTGAAACTGTCGCCATGGTCGAAACCGGCCGAGAGAGTATAAATATTTATTCTTGTTGTTATGTATCTAAATCTAGGAGCGGAATTTGAACATTAAAAATCTGTTATTGTAAAACTCTCTTTATTTGTAAAATAATGAAAATCCTTTTTTGATCCGTTTAAATAACACAAGACAAGCGTTATCCTCGGACTAAGTTGATTTCTGTAACATTCTCCCATAATATTTACATTTATTTAAATATTTATAATGTGGTTTCAACAGAGGAAATACTCTATTTACCTACATAACTAGCGTATTGTATTTCAAATGCAAGCCTAAAACGGCATGACAAACAAACGGACTTGTCAAGTTGAGCTTAAACTGAACCACAGCCCCTTTATAAATGTTAGTTTGTGTTACGTATGCCACGTATAGTACTTAAACGTTTCACTTATTAAGACGTTAGGCAAACTACTTGACGTAACACCCGTGGTTTCGCAAGTTACTTACTTGTTATGGGTACCTATTACAAGGGTTGACTGTACTTATCTGGAGAAGGAGTTGTTGTATTTAATCTAAATTTACACTTTACTTGATATAGCCCAAAACATGTTTAAAGTTTATGTTATGGGTCCCAGGGTTTATTAAAATCGAAATTAACTTAGCTACCACTGTATTGCTTACCTACTAACTGAATTAGACAACCTACTTAGTGACTAATCATTGATTGATTTTTATGACTATTGTAGATACCTACTTAGTGAAACTAAGGGTCCTGTTTAAGGGTCCTACTTGGTGAAAGTTTTGTTTGTGCTTAAGTATACGTCGAATTCTACCACTGAGTTTAGGAAAATAAAGTTGAGGCCTATTCTAAGAACCGCATTATTTACATATGTAAGCGTAATAAGGGTTCTAAGAACGGATCCACTTAGACCGAAAATTCTAGTGATTAATTATTGGAGTTAAGAAAAGTAGCATACGAAATATACTATACACTTAGGAATGTTATTTCTTAAGTTCCAGAATTAAGAAGACAATAAATCTCTTAGCAAACTCGTCTCTATAAGTCAATTACGTTGGTACACTGCTCCTTGTTACGAGTACTTTGTTGTTATTACAGCGCGTAAGGCACTATTTACTAAATGTTACAGAACTTAAACTAAACAAATAGATATATCAAAGTAAACCATTTTGTTCCACAAAATTATAGCTTAATCACTCTACATTATTGTTAAGTGATTTAGATATTGTTTATAATAACAATTTGGTTCAACTTTAATGTAAGTACTTTTTATAGTGACAAAAGAAGTACAACACCCTTTAAAACAACAAAAAGTTTACGTCGTATCGAATTTTATAAAAGTTGTCACTGTTCATTATAACTTCTAAGGTTTCAGTTTTGTCTATTATGTTATGTATAGGTACCTACTTATAACTTATCGCATTACCTACAGCACAGACCCGACGTATTAAAGTCTTAGTTCCTGAATCTTTGTAGTTATAACTAGAATCTTGTCTAACAATTTTAAATTAGATTTGAATAGGTATCTCAGAGCTTCAGGCTTGAGTAAGGTCTGAATAGAGACTCAACTCCTAATGAGAATTTGTTGTCAAGGAATGAATTTACTGTAAACTAAATTAATTTTTAGGGTTCCGTACCTCAAAAGGAAAAAACGGAACCCTTATAGGATCACTCGTGCGTCTGTCTGTCCGTCCGTCTGTCACAGCCAATTTGCTCCGAAACTACTGGACCATTTAAGTTGAAATTTCGTACACATATGTAAGTCTGTGACCCAAAAACGGATATGTAACGTCAACAAATGAATTTTAAACATAGGGGCTACTTTTGGGGGTAAACCATAAAATTAAAAATCAAAGTTTTGCAAACTATGTCGTGTTACATATCAAACGAAAGAGCTCATTGTGAGAATCTCAAATATATATTTTTTATAAATTTACGATAAAAATTTTAGAAGTTATTCAAGAAAATAGACAAAAAATGACCATTCCCCCCCCTCTATCTCCGAAACTACTAAGTCTAAAATTCTGAAAAAAATACACAAAATAGTCCTTTACCTAAAGATGACAGGAAAACTTATTAGAAATCTAGAGTCAAGCGTGAGTCGGATTTAAAAACAAAAATGCGGTTTAGGTTTTTTTAGGGACACAGCCGCAATACTGATGTAGACAGCTATTGCGAAGGCCCTAGGCCGATATCCGCATAAGGCCGAAGACCCGAAGCGTCCCGAAGAGGCGTGCCTTTAGCTTCAAGCGTGAGTTGGACTGTAGATAAAAAAATGCGACTAGGCTGTATATCTGGCACACAGCCGCAATGGTACTTGTAGTACTGATTGATTAGGTTACTAGGTATTGTCACGTGTTTTAAAAAGCACTATACAGGGTGGCCAAAAAATAAACTAAGTGTATTCACGTTGCCGACGTGCAACCCCGAAATCGCGAAGAAAAATTTGGCTGTTTCATACGTTTTGGCTGGTCCGTTTTCTATGGGAGGATACATTTTTTTTCGCGATTTCGGGTCCCATAGTAAATGTTGCTCAGTAGGTATAATCCCAAAACCTCCCTGGCTACGGGAATGTGCGTATTTTTTGGCCACCTTGTAGGTATTATCTCTCTTCGGCCTTCGCTTTTAAAACACTTGCGGAAGTTGTAGGAAGCGCGACCCGTCGGACGCTCCGAGTTTAAAGCTCTACGCGGAGCCACAGAATAAATAATAGTACTAGGTACAGAAGACTCACTCTCTAACAAAACGCGTCTGTCACGATCAGCACAGATATGGCCGCTAGGTGGCGACAGCGCCACGCGCGGCTTATGGCAAACCCCAAAATTGGGGTCGAACGGATGTACTTTTAGCTACCTGTAGCAAAGCGACGAAATCGCGGAGTGAGACACGCCTGGCGGAGCTCGGTCTTCAGTCTTCGCATTTAGACACTTGTACTATTGTTCGGCATTTAATTTCCTATCTAAGCTACTTTGCATATTTGCAGAGATATAAGCCACCACGCCAGAAAACTTCATATTACATGTGTTGAAAACTTGATTGACTCATTCGGGTTTTTCAAGACGTTTCACTCACGTCACGTTACACGTACAAAAAAAAATTGTTGAAAATTGTGTGATGTACGGAACCCTTGAAACGCGAGTCCGACTCGCACTTGACCAGTTTTTAATACTTGTGTGACCGTGAAGTCACTAAGTCGTTTTGGATAATAAGTTTTTGGCAAAAATATCATTTTTGGTACAAGCTTTTATCGCTGACTGTACTTTTCTTTCCACAGGCAACTAATGCTCATCGAGACAATTCTAAAAACCTCAAACACAATTAGGTTTCGTAGTTGTGTCACCTCTGGTCTCCATCATCAGATCAGCTCGATGACACCATAATATTGTCATCCGATTTCCGTATGTATACAAAATTTCAGCTCAATCAGAAACCGGAAAGTGGATCAAATTTAACTTGCAAGATTTGATTACACACAGACAGACAACGGTCAGGTGAAACTAAATAAAAGCTTGTAAAAATAAACAAAATTTTGGACCATGCTTAGTGTATGAATATCAGGTGCAACAAAAATTAAAAGGTGCAACAAGTAAAGATATGCTGTAAGTTGAGAATCGGTAAAAGGCGTTCCTCCTGAGGGTCATTCTTGAAAAATGTCATTCCCCTGGTCACAGTAGCCACACATATTCGCAAATATCTAGGAAATTCCGCTTTATTAGCATCTCATTTTTGATGACTGTGTCATTCGTGCCAAGGTCCATCTACGATTTTGGGAATTTGCGAATAGGTGTATGTATAAAGGGGAATGAGATTCCAGGGTAATTAGAGTAGAATGACCCCTGAAAAGCATTAACGGGGTTAGTAAGAGTAAATTAAAGCCTGACCAGGAATATAATATATTTCAACCTATACTGAAATGTCACCCCATACAAGAAAATAACAGCGCCTTCTTGATAATGAGCATATAATTACTGGTCAGGCTTTATATTTAAAGTATTCTAAAAAAAATCTATTTTTTTTAACAATAACGAACATATAATACTCGTGTCTGTCGGCTCGATTCGGAAAATGAATTAGATTTCTACTAGACTTCAACAAGTTATGATACGGATAATTCAAAGATATTTGTAAGATAGGTATGTCAAATATGACGTTTCCGCGATTCTGGAGGTCCTCTTGAACGATTTCGACAGGTTATCTAGTCATATCTAGTCGATATCTAATGTAGATCTAGTTGATCTCTAAATCGTCTCAAGATCTTGTGATTATCTCGATATCCGAATAGGCCTGTGTGTTTTTGTTAATCGTAAATAGCTTAGTTTCACCTTAACAAATTGTTTAATTTTATTATACTTGTGCCTATTTATTTTTGCCATTGTTGTTGGGACACAATGTGAAACACACGTTTAATAAATGAAATATTGCTTCTACAATTTTACATGTTTGATACAGTTAGTCAAGCATTGTTTTGGGTCAAATTATCAGCCAACCAAACTTTGTTTATTATTGTACTGCCCGGAGGAAAACAAAATCCGGCGATTAATTGCCAATTTACAGAATTCGACAAAAGGATGAAACGAAAACAAAAACATCTTGACTCGTTGGAACAACAATCAGAGCGCACTCTATGTAATCATGTAACTCTACTATAGGTCTACAAGTACCTCTTATCTCAGTCGGTTTACTCGGTGATTTTCTAGTAGAAGGTAGCTGTGTTTTACTTAGGACTAAAATTACTGTAAAATATATTACATTTCTGCATTTTCATATTATACAATTGATTCATCGAAATGCAGAAAAGCGTTCAACCAGTCCGTAGCGGATTGTAATAACTTCTTACTAACCGCTTCAGTTTCCAGCACGAGGATCACAAAATAGTGGGGTTACTTATGCAATCGCAGCACATGCCGTGACAGAAATGAGCTCTAAATTGAGATAGTCTTGTGATACATTATATTTTATTTGCGTTATATTGTATTAATTTTCACATTTTTTTTTAGTGTTGATGGATCGCCATGGTTTCGATAACCTCTCTCCATAATTGGAAGCGAACATTTTGTAGGGGGCAGAAAATCAGACGGGCAAGAAAATCCAAGTTTTCCACGACCACCCATAAAATTTGTTTCCCATAAAATTTTAAGTCATAATGTATTGTTTGTCATATTATCGTTAGTCATAAAACTGAAACCGTTAACTTTTCAGGATTTTCCTAAGGTTATTCTATAGATAGGTTAGGTTAGGTTTGTTTTATGGCAATCCTGAAAAGTTACGCGTTTCTGAGAAAAACCAATTATGACTAACGAAAATTCGGACAAATAATACATTATGACTTAAAACTATTTGGGAAACAATATAGACCCCGCCAAACCGCTTTCCATACAAACGTAGTCCCTGCTTTCCTCTGTGATAATATTATTACACGATGAGATGTATATTTATTTACCACAGCTATGCCACTTAGTTGGATTGCAGACGTACTTACATGTCATTTTTAGACCATATCATTGACTATTGTCATTTGAGGAAGCAGCGGGGTGTCCTCTATTGGCCACTAGCATGGACGGCGAGCACTAGGACCGTCTTGTTATTTTGAGCCGTTATTATCAAGTTGTGTCAAGGGTATGTAGTAATCTAGTCATATAATAAGCACTTTATATTTTCGGTAATATCTACTCTAGCAAAACGACTGCGTAACATTGAAAAGTCGGACTGTAAATTCTTCGTCTATAAAATAAGGAACGGCAATGCAATCTGTAAGGATCATTATTTATTAATAGCTTACATTTTGATCATTCTTACTTTTGGTTATGATTAATTTATAAAAGAGTATCAATTGACTCATACTTGTCACTGGTTCCCGCCATGTTGAATTATTATAAAAGGCGGGTACCTCAGTGACAAGTGGCCAGTTCGAGTACGGACAAGTTAGAGTAAAGACGTCTTGAATAATTTATTGAAAATTGATTGTTATTATGTTTGTAACAAATGAATAAAGTTAAAATATTGGTACAAGTAATAGTTTTCATCATCAACCCGGTAATAGTCCAACAACTCAGAAGTTGGATCCAACAAAAATCGATAGGATTTTTGTCCACGCCGCACTAACGTAAGGTTTTCTTTTCTTTTTCGTTTGTATCAGTAAGTAAACTATGTTTACCGGAAAGTGTATTTCATTATGGTAAGTCAGTTCTTTATATTTCTTTTTTTATACTCCCTTTTATTTTAAATAAAATTGGTTTGATAACCTACCGTCAACGTCATGTCTGTATTAAATATACTGTATATATCATTAAAGATAATGATGATGATTTGTCCAATTTTGGTATGTGTATGTGTAGAAAGAACGTACGAACGGATGACGGGTAATCTCGCTTATAATAAAAATACGGAATATAAAATCTACAGTTGTCATTTAAGCGTTTCTGAATATTACATATGAGTTAGTGAAAATCAGATCAAATGTCATTATAATGCTTCTATCTTATCAAACTCAATTGTATGATGGTGTACCACATCGATTATATCAAACTCAGGCTAAGGACTCATTATTTAGTTTTATTGCGTAGCAAGATAGCATAGTACAACTGTAGTAGCGGACTACAGTAGGATATTGTTTTATGTACATTAAGATTTACGATCTGCTGCACCTTTTGAGGTCAGTTTGCGTTACTAAAATTGTATGAATACACTGGCTTTGTAACCGTGAAACCGATGAGTAAACTAAAAATATAATCTTGTCAATTGAATACCTCTGAAGTAAACCCCTGATACGTTTGTATTACCAATGCCTCTAGTACGAAGTTTTTAAACGCGATTTGCGTCAGTGTATAACTTAGTATTGTTACGAATGCATCTAAGAGATTGCTTTTATTAAAATGTTGGGCATTATAATATATGACCTTTCGGAACTCCACTTTAAAATTATTCTGATCACTATGTAAGTTTATTCATAATATTGCGATTCCATGCGCACAATACCGACAAGATTGATACATTATTTAATAGAAAATGACGTGTCGATCTAAGTTCAAATTGGAAACCATAATGCAGGGTTACGTTATGTAACTTGTGTACCTAGTGCTATTAGCTATTAATGTTTTTTTTTAACCTAGTGGTTTTATGCTGATGTCGGTTTTCATTCAGCGACGCTGCCCAACGCAGCATTACTTATAAAAGCCTCGATGAAGCTAAATGACTAGAACACGTATTTATAATTATCTCCCTCTTGTATGGAAATACAACACCTCTATGACATGTTGGATGTTAAACGTAATAATAGTATGAATCAGAGTTGGGCACTTATAATTGCAATCTGTGATTAAACTAAAATAAAGCTTAGTCAAATGATTTCATAAGGAGTAAAGTAGCGGTCGTAAAACGAACCTTATTTTAACTGTATCAACTAAAACATTAGTTTGAATAACCATGATAACCATTTGCTCGAATAATTAAAATAATTTCAAACCCGTGATCGATGATAAAATCATAAGTGTGTCATATGGAATTCAAGCTAATTGATAAACTCATAATAAATTTACAAAATAAGCTGCCGTTATTAAAACTAACGTTACCATTCTCATTTTTTTAATTTAACTAATTTTGCCCAACTCTGGTATGGACATACCTACATCTATATTAAATCTCCATGTTATGGAGCGTATGTCGTTTGTTGGATATACGAGTAGTAACTCGTGAACGAATGTACTTATGTAATATGATCTTATTGTTTTTCTATTGCACACTCCTCAAGATACGTAACTCGTAACTTTGTGCGCTGAGCATTAAAGTATTTTTTGTGTCAATTTACACATACTAGATATCGTGAACTTGAATCTCAATGGATTCAATTTGATAACCGGTCACCTTTTGTTTAGACTGTATAACTGTATGTCATCACGCCTAAATTCTATGACTAACGAATGTAATCAGTTTCATCATAACAACCTTGTAAGGGCCAGTAATTTTGGCACGAGTACTTAATCAATGTATATAAATCTATGTGTTACCATGATGATCATGGAGAAATAAGAGGTCGATGGGAAATCGATATGCTTAACTATTTGATATAATATTTGATTGCGAGGTACGCATACTTTAAACATTTAGAAACTCATTTACCCCTTTATTTATAGGATGTGAATATTTTGAATGACGTTAAAGTAAAATCATATTCATAATTGCAGTGTTTTATCTGACAGTAACGTTTGCTACAATTTATTATTTAGTGTATTCTGTGGATATCTCTGAAGTTACGTGTAGTACTGTAAAAGTGTAAAGTTGTAACTTAAAACTACGCTTATGCATAATATGGAGTCATATGTAGAGTCATATGTAGAGTCATATGTAGTCATATGTAGTCATATGTAGAGTCATATGTAGAGTCATATGTAGAGTCATATGTAGAGTCATATGTAGAGTCATATGTAGAGTCATATGTAGAGTCATATGTAGAGTCATATGTAGAGTCATATGTAGAGTCATATGTAGAGTCATATGTAGAGTCATATGTAGAGTCATATGTAGAGTCATATGTAGAGTCATATGTAGAGTCATATGTAGAGTCATATGTAGAGTCATATGTAGAGTCATATGTAGAGTCATATGTAGAGTCATATGTAGAGTCATATGTAGAGTCATATGTAGAGTCATATGTAGAGTCATATGTAGAGTCATATGTAGAGTCATATGTAGAGTCATTTGTAGAGTCATATGTAGAGTCATATGTAGAGTCATATGTAGAGTCATATGTAGAGTCATATGTAGAGTCATATGTAGAGTCATATGTAGAGTCATATGTAGAGTCATATGTAGAGTCATATGTAGAGTCATATGTAGAGTCATATGTAGAGTCATATGTAGAGTCATATGTAGAGTCATATGTAGAGTCATATGTAGAGTCATATGTAGAGTCATATGTAGTCAGAGCTATACATAGCTATACGTTGAGTGGTTTTCATATAAAGAATCGATGACGTATGTGCAGACGCTAGTATCAGTAGATAGGAAGCGCCATGATAATCGATGTGTTTGTGTAGGTATACACAATATGTAACGCACGTGGATGGGTGTGAGACTTTAAGGCACGTGGATGAACGTGCGAGACTTTAACGCACGTGGATAAACGTGTGAGACCTTGACGCGCGTGGATGAATGCGCTAGACTTTTGTTCCAACTTTCATAAATATATTTACAACAATTTAAAATAATTAGTCAACCATATATGAGTATAATTTCATCATAAAAACATAATAAACAGTAATAATAATAAGCAAAGAAATTTCACACCTCTATTACTAATATGTTGAGTGGTCATCTGAGTGCAGTTTAGATTAAAGCGGTATGAAATATTATATTATGTGTGTTATACACGAGTTGGTAAAAATCCTAAGATAGTAATAATACTTTTATATTCACAAAAAAAAGAGACGAAGGAATTAGATACCGACACTTGATTAATAAAAGGGAATAACGATTATCGCTCGTTCGTAAATATAAAATTACATGTAATGGAAATCGATACACGCATAGATTAATGATACCTGTTGTCTTAATGTTTAACTTGAACTTAGCTGGGCGCGTGAGCCATGGAGATTAGACATTCATAATGTAAAATATATATAAAACCAATGGTTATTAATGAGGAATATACGGTAAATTCTCTGCAAAAGAAATAAAAGGTTCTTATGTTTAATTCATAAGTAAAGCTTTTAAATTTACACGGGAAGTCATTTTTCCATTATTTCGATCACCATAGTCCAACATTATTATGAACTTTTATATATCAAATAATAATTGATAAGGTGCTTCGCTTTTAATATACTGTCAAACTGTTCAATATTACTTGACAATTAAACATGATTATTATGCATATGTGAATTTACATATTTCGATAATGAATAATTCATAAGAAAGTCCCATTTATTTGAATGTCAATTTCAATATAAGTTATAAAGTTACAAAAATTAAATATATAGTTTTTATTTAATGAGGCTTCAGAAGACGGTTCTTAATTTGTCTCACATTAATTATTTACGAATATCTCGATCTATAGTTCGTTTTTTTTAGCATTAGAAAGAACTTCGCAGAAGTAAGCTTGTGGTTCCAAATAAGGCACTTTTAGCGGTAATAATTTGAAGTAAATTATATGTATTGACCGTGCTACATTAGATAATTCAATAATTATTAACAATTAAAGAGCCTGATAAAAACTGTACGCTTACTTCTGTGGAGTTCTTTCTAATGCTAAAAAAAACGAACTATAGTAAAGTAAAATGGTATTATAAATAATATGCAAGATAAACTGTACTCTATATACCCACACTTTATTGTGTCCAGGGTTTTATACGTGAATTATAACAATAATAATATTTTCCTTGTGACTAACGAATTAATTTATTAATAAGTCTTATTTTCGTAAAGCCAGAATAACTTTAATAATAAACATACTCCAAGCATACATACATAATTACATGCATTAATTGTCGAATATGATTTAATTAGTATTATCATTAATTATTTAGATATGTCCGAAGCAATAACGAATTAGGATAACAAAATGCACCGTAATACCTATTAGACTTGTTTCTGAAAAAAAAACACGACTATAGCTGGAAATTAAATATTTCGTATCAACTACAATAATAAACTTGTTGGTTCAGATAAAACCTGTTGAAAAAAAACAAACATAATATTTCTTAGTCACTTGGTAACATGAATATTATTCGATCTAGATTCGCTAAGACTGTTATAATAACCAAATACTTTTTAAAATAAATCACAATGTAGATATTCATCATTCATATGGAATAATCAATTGACTAGTTTGTCTGATGTTTAAATCCATTTTATGTGATGAGGAATTTGTTCTCGTAATGAATTTATGAACTTCTGTGATAAAATTATTCATTCGTTCATTTAAATTTACAAAACCTAAGGGCTACTTAGTTTGTTCTTATACCTACTTGATGGATCTTTAATAGCTATATTTATGACCTAAGGCGTAAGTTCAAATGAGGATTAGTCGGTCGCATTCATATAAAATATAAAACTTTGACTGTTGATAATAGCAGGTTAAAGGACAATAAAACTACCTCTAAAATAAGATTAATTTCTTATCAATTAAACTCTTCAAACGGGTTCAGACATAAATATCTTTAAAAAAAAATCGTTGGCAACAGGTAACGTTCGAAGTAATATCAAAAGTTTAATTAAGAGGAAATTATCATATAACCTAATACTGAAACTTCATTTAATCGTGTGCACTTGTGTTTATTACGTTTATGAAATTAAAACGTGTTATTTTAAATCAACATATTATATCATCAGATAATCAGTAGCCCAAACAAAAACAAAAAAAAAACATAATCTGTCACTTATATTATTATTATCAAGATGTTTTTATATCTCGGCATAATTATGATTGCATTCATGTCAACTACGGGCTGGGCCCAAAGATATAAAATCAGAACCATGCATTTTTTATAGAGATGTGACACTTATGTCCTATTTTCATTATTAAACTTTACTGCGCAATTCATGATATAGTGAACTATGGACTATTTTAATTGCAAATATTATAATAATTAATACAAATCAGGTACAATATTTGGTAGTCATGTCGTTTATGTACTAAAATATTTGAAACGTGAAAAATAAATTCATAACATGCTTAAATCGATATAACGATTAAAATATAAAGATGAATAATAATAAAATAAATCAATGAAATAAAACCACGAGTCTTATGCATTCAATAATAATTTTTAAAAAAAGGAAGTGTTAATTTCATATATCTAAAGAAAGTCTTAAAAGTTTCAGAACGACCCAGGAGCGTCCAGGTGAAAGGGCCAGGGTTTGGTATTCCATTACCACCCAGGAGTGCCCAGGTAAGAGGGTCGGGGTGTGGAATCACTTCCGACCCAGGAGTGCCTAGGTGAGATGGCCAGGGTGATGACATTCCTGTTCCTTAGCAGAACTAAGGTGCTTCTACGCAGAAATACGATCGTTGGCTACACCGCAGAGTCTTAGAATACTGGCATCATGGCAAGCGAAGCTGCGGCTAGTAGCGGCGCGAGATCCGGTGCCCCGTGTTACGCAGCATCAGCGTGGCGTCGGTTAGGCAGACTGCTCAACCCGCGGTGACGCAACTATCTTCTGTTGGTGAAGTGATCCGTGTATAGCGGTTTGAATATTTACGTGTGAAAGTGAATGGTGTTGTGTACGTATATTATATTTCTTGAGCATAGTTATTGAAATTTAACAAGTGTTAAAGAAAATTTAATAATGCTAGATTGCGTAATGTTACTATTACATAATGAATTTTCTGTTGTTTAATATTTTATTATGTTTCTGCAGGCCGAACTAATTAAATTTATTCGTTTCTATGACGACATATAGTTTCTCCAACCTTGATAACAGACTTGTGAAAATTGTTCGAAAACCATAATTTGAACGATTAATAATATGTATTGTTTTGGTATCGGCCACCTATTTCCTAGTTATCATTAATTATCATTTTATTAATGCCTAATAATTAACGATAATACACATTATAATTATAATCTTATTAATAGTAGATATCGTGCAATCATGAGTGCACATGAGTATTACGTGTTTGTAATTTTATTTTCTCTTGTTACTTATTATTATTTAACATGCATATTATGTGCATAAATATCATTCACATAGTAATATCGGATCAGTGAATCTTGGTTTGTTTTAATGTATACATTTTAATTTAATTCATTATTTTCATAAATTGGTCTTTTGTTTTTATCATTTTAACTATTTTATATTAAGGTCTGGCGAAGGGTCTCGCCTCGAACAGGATGGCCGAGCTGTAAGGATCATTATTTATTAATAGCTTACATTTTGATCATTCTTACTTTTGGTTATGATTAATTTATAAAAGAGTATCAATTGACTCATACTTGTCACTGGTTCCCGCCATGTTGAATTATTATAAAAGGCGGGTACCTCAGTGACAAGTGGCCAGTTCGAGTACGGACAAGTTAGAGTAAAGACGTCTTGAATAATTTATTGAAAATTGATTGTTATTATGTTTGTAACAAATGAATAAAGTTAAAATATTGGTACAAGTAATAGTTTTCATCATCAACCCGGTAATAGTCCAACAAATCGGATTGTCCGCGACCAATCTCCTTTCAGTAAGTCGAGCTCATAGATCCTTACCCACTGGCTAGTGCAATAAAACTACCGTTCACCATATAAATATTAATAATTCATGAGACTGATTTTTTTTTTGTGTCTAAGTAAACGACCGCCACACATGCAACAAGAAATTGTGGGTGCGATTTACGTATCGTCTGTGTCTCACGGAGGTTTTGTTATTAAATTTGGATAATAGGGTCCCTTAATATTATGAAACAAATTGCTGAAAATCACGTGTTTTTTTTATGCAGACCCCATAATGAGAATTTGTTTTATTTTTATTTTTTGTTGTTATAGCGGCAATAGATAAGTTAGGTACAATCTTTCCGCAAATAAGCGGACTAACAGCGGGGGCTTAGCAATAAATATGCCTTCTAGCTATCTCCAGATAGGATGGCTTAAAATCGGAGTTCTAGAGTAGAACTACTCAATAAAATAGTGTTAATTAGGCAGGTGACTACGACGACACAATTTTAAATTGGTACATTAAATGACATTGTTGTAGTGAGCGGATGCCTTCGTATATGCTTCATAAAGCGGCATCTATGCCATGAAATCTATGGTCGAGTTCAGATATAGAACGCGAACAGAATTTACATCAGGTTTACGCCGGGTCCACTCGCCGTGTAGCAAACTGCTTCCTGCCAAGTCAACATTTTCATTACTCTTTAGAAACACAGCTGGGTTTTGGACGAACTAAGAAGGAATTGAAACTGGATGGAACTGCAAAAAAAATGGGGACTCTAGAAAACACTGAATGATGATAGGTACTAAAATAAATTCGAATTTTCAATAATTCACTAATTTAGAATGTACAATCAATCGTATACAATCAACGTAAATTTCTTAACCCTTTGACTACTATTTTGGTTGTTATTTCCTTGTTTCAAGGTATTCTTTAATAGTCTCAGTATAAAAACCAGTTCCTTTTTTTTGTTTGCCAGCAATTGCAATAACTAATTTAACTGATTATCATGATCTGGATATGATTTTGATGTGATATCTCAGCTGACGTATCAATGTCGTTAGGTAAATTGTTTAAACTTGTTTGAGAGATCGGCTTACTTTGTGGTTCGTTAACCTTAACGAATCCAACGTTGTTACAATTAGAATCAGCGTCTATTAGACGTACCAAAACTGAAGAATCTGTTAGGTGGCAGATGCCTTTGGTGTGTCGTTCTATCCGCTAAATAATAATGATGCTGATTGGACATCTTTAAAAATTATAAGAATTCATATTTACATTTTATTTCTCTTCTTAAGTTAGGATTTTTTATGATATCGATATTTATTTAATCGTATGGCATGTATGATTAGGCAAAAAATATAAAAATAAAATACAAATAATCATACAAAAACAATACAAAACACATATAAAAACCTTTACTTAGGGTGCCACCAGCAGCGGGGCAGGGCCCAACCCAAGCTACCAGTGGTCAGGGCCGCAGAGGAACCGAGGAACCGCAGGACTATCCGACATATTATTATTATTAGGGCGAGCGAAGCGAGCCCTATTACTATTCGACGAACTATGCATTCTTGTGGTACACTTTACGGAAAAACTACTGCACCGTTTGGTTTGAAATTTAACATAGTAATTTAAATTAATATCTAGATGTGTTATCAAACATAAAAATATCATTTTATAAAACTAAAAAAATAAAATAAAGTAATAACACTTAGTATTACTACTAGCGCCATCTGTTGGCAAATTAATGAATTAACATTCGTACTAATGTTAATTATTGATTTCTCTGACAGATGGCGTTAGTAGTAAAAAATAAATAAATATTGGACATTCTTATACAAATTGACTAAGCCCCACAGTAAGCTCAAGAAGGCTTAATTGTGTTGTGGGTACTCAGACAACGATACCTACATAATATGTTAGTAGTATGCGGGGTTTTCAATTTTAATAATGTACGCCATTAACAACGATGCATACAAAAGTGGGTTAAAATTTTGGATTGTGACCTACCTTGCTTCGCTTGGTTTGATTCCCAATTTAGCAATTAAGTTTCTGTGAATACTAGAACATTCTATCTTGCTCTTATTCACTGCGGAGGTCAATTTACTCGTATGTTTTGTGACGCTGTTGAACTGATCAATCGTGTTGTGTTAGCAAACATAAATCGGGTATTTTCAGTTCAAGAAACAGTTTTGGCGCCATTCATTTAGGCGATTTTGGGTCGGATAAGGATCGAACATAATATATCTTATTTTTTCTTACAAGGAGGGGGTTTTCATAGTTCTTATGTAAGATTAAAAAGATGCGATTTTAATAAATTTCTATGAAATTATGACGTTTAAAATAATACTTCCACACTCTGTGCTATCAGACACGGTGCAGAGTTAGCTTAAACGGGCTCCAGTACCTTTGTTTATAGGTACAAATAAACATTAATAAATTATTTTTTTGAAAATTAATCACTAGAGTCTGTGCGGAAAGAGAAGAGTCGTGGGATTTGAGGGCGCGCCAGTGCTATTTTATGGTTTTTGCTATGCTGACAACACTGGTCACGTGATTATAGTACGACACTAAAGGTCATGATACTTGTATCCCTTTTGTTCCGGTTTTTTACCACGGCTTACTAAACGGAGCCTGGTGGTGGTGTCGGCTCGTCAAATCAATCCTCTGATTTAGCGCAGGCACTAGTTTTCTTTTTAAAACACACTCTTGTTTTTATGTCTCACATACTAAAAAGTGACAGTGCGATTGACAAAACTGCTAAAACTAGTTAAGAATTTGTAACTTTAGTACCAAACAACTGTAATTTTAGTACCAAACAAGATAGAGTCTCATTTATGTACTACCTAATATGTGCAGTCCAACAGTTATTTTAATACAAAACCGGGTAGATCGGGTAGAAATTGGGCATTAGACCTGTAATTTTACTATCTGGGATATATTTAACCAATTGTAAACTTGACTTGTAATGTATCTGTACATTATTAATAATAAATATGAATATGAATAAAAATAGTGCATAAGTAGGTAGGCCTTATTGGGATATGTCCGGTTCTCTCATCTCACGATATTTTACTTCGCCGAAAAGTCTGCTAAATATGAAATACTTATAATTTCGTAACTAACAGAACCTAGTAAACGAACTTACAAATAAAGAAATATTTTTATGAAAAAGTTTTATTCTTTGTAATCGAAGTCTGAATTAAAATATTCAATGTCACTTATGTTAGAGCTAGTTTCAGAACAACCAGGGACTGATGTGAGGAACTGGATGTGCTTGAATCCGGCACGTAGATTACGAATTCTTGCATATCACCTACTTAGCGGTCTTTTATTCGAGATACCGTAGGTACTTTTACACAATCCTGAAAAAAAATTACATATAAATGTGCATAAAATGGCAAGTATCAAGACTATTTGTCAGTTATTTTAAAGATCATGAATGACCTGCATATTTATGAAAATTAATATATTTTGAATTAATATACTTACCGATTATGTACCGGAGACAAGTTACTTAGGGGGCTTATTAAATAGGTAATTATTTAATATTAAATACAACATCAATACCCGTGAATAGCGGAAACACGTTCCGCGACTTTTTGTAAGTCGATAGTCGGCTTTTAGCCGTTTTCTTCCCGCTGACAAAACCGAACAATGTTAAATATAATTTTTCGTGGTTTTATGTACGGTTTCATCGTGTTTTGAAAATATTTTATGCATAAAACTTGCGGTTTTTGTTAATATAATATACAATGACAGAAGTTTGTTTACTTTTTACAAGACATATGTCAAAGGTTTGATTGCCATATAAAATTTAAAATGTTAGTTCCCGTTTCTGCCACGACTCTTCTC